>NC_091813.1:19067065-19692065 GCF_041296235.1 Equus asinus
AAGTAGTTTCTGCTTAGACAGTGTGTATACCACTGATACTCACACAAGCCAAAGAAAAGTACATGGCCAAGCCTGGCGCTGGGAAGTATAATCCCCCTACAGGGAAGGCAGCAAACAGCTGGCGAAAATAATGCAACCTAGCACAGGGGCTATGGGGGCACAAGTGTTTTAAAACATACTTACTAAAATCATGTGAAGAACCATAATACTTAAGTACATAACTTACAAAGTAACATACAATGTTGGGAACTACTGCTTAAAAATGTTACTTTAAGGTCTCTCAAGTCAATAGACAATCTGAAGACATTTCTAGTCAGCATGATGGGGTAGAAACTATCATGTTTTCCATACACGAACTAGTCAATACCAAAGTGTTCTGGGGACAACAAAGCTATAAAAATATGTATTATCCTAAATTTAGTTACACTATATATGCCTTTCCATGCTCAGTGCACAAATTCGTCCTTAAGAGAGCCATTTTTAACTTTTTTCATAAATGAAGGAATTTAGAAAACAATTGTTTCCAGCAGCATAAGCTTTATGCACTAAAACCTAATCAGTTTTTCCTGCTTCATTAACATGTGAATTCAGGGGATTATTATGATTAAATTAGTTTTAAATACCACAGAGAGCATCAATATTTAGGTGCCTTAAAAATTTAGTAATGATAATATGTCATACGATTCTAGAACAGTCCAGGGAGTCTATTGACACTACTATATAATGAAACCATTCTTTTTCAAATTGACCATAACATAATAGGCCAAAAATGTATAATTTAGCAATTAGTAGCAAACGGCATAGTTGCATCATACTCTATAAATAAATGTACTGAATCTAAATTTAAACTTCGAAGAGTTGTGGCAAGCAATGACGAAAGGTAAGGAACAGTTCCATTGCTGTGTCTTCTCTGCAGAAGTCAAAGTTTCTCATTGCTCTCCCTCCCCTGTCTGTCAGCAGACTGTATGGTCTGTTCCTCCTTGTGTCAAGGGTCCGTTATAGCTCTAGCTTCCAAAAGACCCACAGCAAATCCAGGGAAGCTGTCACCCAAAGCAGTGAGGGGAGTTTTACAAAGATGAATCAGCATTTTCATCCTACTTAAGAACAATACTTATTTTGATAATGAAAATTAAAAGAAACTATCTGAGAAACTATATTGCTTTATTTTCTACGTACCTCTCTCTATTCTTCTTAAGTTAAAGCCAATGAAGTAGATAAAAAAGACGAATTAAAGAACCGAATTTTTCATTGTTTCAATTTATGCTGAAATTTTCCTATAAGGTTAAATTTTTTTTAAAAAGTATTCTAAATCTACCCAAAAGTCAAGGAAATTTTATTCAGCAGGTACTATAGTCACAGTACTTAAGGCCTAAGTTTACTTAACAAAAAACTTTTCTTTATCTTTATTACCCCAAACTTTGTTTTCCTAGCCCCTTCACACACACACACACACCCACGCAGAAAACTTACCAATTT
This sequence comes from Equus asinus, assembly GCF_041296235.1. Taxonomy (NCBI): domain Eukaryota; kingdom Metazoa; phylum Chordata; class Mammalia; order Perissodactyla; family Equidae; genus Equus; species Equus asinus. The sequence goes on from NC_091813.1 coordinate 19,068,542, forward strand.
TAAAAGCAAGTAATTCTATGATATAAAGCAAGACTGTAGTAACGATAGTCAGTGATTTTTAAGGTCAGAATCACTAATAACTTTGGCCTTAAAAATGTCGTTAGTATAACAACCATAGAATCTTTAATGTTAATAAATATCATCTCTTGGTAAATCTTCCAAAAATAAAACGTTGCAAAATGTATTCTAAGTCACCTAAAGAGTCCACTACTAAATAGGTTGATCGCTACAAGCAAGTTAAAGGCCAGGGAACATCTCCCAACAAGATAGCTTCGCTTTTGAATAGTTGATCTAAAGCCCATCTCTCTTCTACCAGGAATAAAACAGTTGGGCCAGTCCTCTATTCCTAGTTCATAACTGTAAAGCCATGTCATTTGCACTAAGAGTAAGCTTAGTCTTCATTTCTCTGTAGTGTGATTAGTAAGGGGTAGAGTGGAGAAATGACAGTGGAGAAGTGGCACTGCTGGATCAAATGGTAGTTTTATTTTTAATTTTTTGAGAAACTTCCATAAGGCCTGTACCAATTTACATTCCCATCAAGAGCACTCTAATTTTAACATACCGTTACGTTTTTAAGATAAATATGTACTGGGGATGTAATGTATAACACAATGGCTATAGTTAAAAAAAAATGCAGTTATGTTAAACACGATCTGTCTCTTTCCATTATCACTTAATAATCTGTGTGTATTTAGCTTTATTAATTTTTCTTTATATCATCTGATTTTTTTTGGCACCTAAGCTAACATTTGTTGCCAATCTTTTTTTTCTTCTTCTCCCCAAAGCCCCCCAGTACTTAGTTGTATATTCTAGTTGTAGGTCCCTCTGGTTGTGCTGTGTGGGACCCCACCTCAGCGTGGCCTGATGACCAGTGCTAGGCCTGAGCCCAGAATCCGAACCAGTGAAACCCTGGGCCACCAAAGTGGAGCGTGCGAACTTAACCACTCAGCCATGGGGCTGGCCCCTCATCTTATTTGTATATGCTACTTTCCCCCCAATTTGCCTCATATATCTAATCCCCTTTCTATGATGGAAGAGGAAAACAAGGTAATTTTTTTTTTCTTAAAACTCTATCTTTTCTGTCAAATGTATCTCTGGTTTCTCTAGCACAGTGTGCTAAATTCTCTTTGAGTGCTTTGAATATCAAGGACACTTTCCTTTTCATGAAATGACATCTTGAATAATCCATTTTCTTTCAAAGCGGCAACATATTATTTCCCTCCTAGGACTCACCGCCTGTCATCTTTAAAGTAACCAGACTATTCGAACGTTGTTTACTATGGTCAATCCAATGTCTCTGAACTAACCTCTGTTTTTCGTTTTATATACTAGGAAGTGACTGATTTCTATGCTTTCACTGAAAAAGGGATAGATTTGTATTTCAATATGCAGTAATGGATTTCTAAAGTCTATATACTGTGAAAATAAATAAAGCAAAACCTCATTTCAAATGGAGTTGGGAAGCCCTAAAGGGGGAGCTCTCACGCATGTATCACTTGTTGCAGCTGCAAACCAGCAGGAAGAAGGAAGATAATAAGGTCTATTTGTACAGAACTCGCTGTGTAAAATCCTCTTGGTCTCAACTTCTTATCCATGATGATAAGAATGTTACTTTTCTTGTGGTACATTTTTCACATGGGAATTTCATCTCCTGCTTTTAAGAAAAGGAAGGAAGACCCCTCCCTGCCCTGGCAATAACACACTAACTACCGCTTGCAGCCAGAAAGAAACCACCACAACCTCGAACCTCTGCTTTTCTTCAAGGAGCTTTTCTTCAGAACAACTCTCCACAATTTCCTCCTAAAACCTAATAGCAGCTGATCTTCCCTTTGTCTCTTTGGACATGCCCGTGGTTCACCACAGTTGGCTTGTCTCGAATTGCAATTCCTCTGCTATTCCTGAATAAACTCATTATTTTTTTGAGCTTGCCTCAGTTTGCCTTTTATTTATGTTGACAATACAAAGAAGTTATATTTTCTTTGAAGACTGAGACCAAGAGTAATTAGTGTTTCCTTAAGAAAAATAAACTTTTTATTGCTATCTTAGATTTGAGGTCACTGTATTTCAGGCTCTTGCATGGCTTCCCTTAGCATATGAGCTCAAAATGTTAGTTTTCCTGTAAGAGTTATAAATATTTTTACTATAAATTTATTAATATTAAATATTTATGTGAACATTGATCATCTTCATTGATGACTCTCAGTAAGAGCCTTCCATATACAAAGTACCACAGAAGATGGAGCTGCAAAGAAGTTTCCAGACTTGTGTCTCCAAATAAATGACACCTCATGAGCAAAATGTTCATCTCCTGAACACGGTGACGTGAATGTTTGCCTCCCATGTCTATTCTCCCAGAACAATAAGAATAATGCTATCCTACATCTACAGAGAAAATGCAGCACACGTCTTTGAAGATGTTTTCTTTTTCAGAAGTGGTGATAGGTCTTTTCCGATTTGTCCATTCCTGAGCTGTCCAATACAATAGCCACGATACAGATGTGAGTACTGAACACCTGGAATCAGGCTAGTCTAAACCAAAATGTGCTGTCAGTGTAAAATACACACTGATTTCAAAGAATCAGCATGAAAAAAAGAACGCAAATAATATTGATTACATGTTGAAATTATAGTATTTTACATACACTAGGTTAAATAATTAATTATTAAAATTAACTTAACCTTTTTCTAAAACTTTTTTTAATGGAACTACTGGAAAATTTAAAATTATGTATGTAGTTCACATTATATATCTATTGAACAGTGCTGGTCTAGTCTCTCTGTCCTGGATCCTAAATGGTACACAACTATATGTACAGAACATACGACTTAAGTTATGGGTATCACATGTTACAATGACACAGGATAAAATTAACAGGCCAACAAAAGGATTAAATATGTGATGTCGAAATCTATAACTGGATGTTGACTTATTGTGGTGATCATTTCACAACATATACAAATATCAAATCATTATGTTGTACACCTGAAACTAATATAAGTCACGTGTCGATTATACCTCAATAAAAAAAAATCTATAGCTAAATAAATTAACCATCCACACCTCCCAGGAATCTGAGAGGTAACAATGGGTCTAACTGCAAGAGTGGCAGCAAGAAGCCAGCCCTGCCAACTCAGATCCTGTCGGTCTGGTCACTTGGGGGAATCCGTGGTACCTGCAGCGCCTGAATGCGTCCATGCTTATACACGTAAAGGATGATGGTGACGAGGACCGTCAATTACTGCACACTTAATTTATGTCAGACACTTTAGAAAGACTCCTCTTGTAATCTTTATAACAATCCTAGAGGCGTATCAGTCAGGGTAGGCTAACTGTTGAAACAAACATCTTCCAAGTTTCAGTGGCTTACTAAAATAAATGTTACTTTGTGCTTACATCTGATGAGGGTAGCAAAGGAATGGCAGCAGGATCTGCTCCAGGCTTCTTCTATCTTATAGCTCTTATCTCTTATAGGTCTCTGGAGTCCTCTCCAGTCAGCCAGCAGATGGAGAATATGAGAGAAGAGTACACATGGGGGATTTTTATGGGCTAAGCAGGAAACGATGCTTTTTATTTTTAGCACATTCTGGTGCCAGAACTCAGCTATGGACACAGGAATCTGCAAGGGAGGCTGAAAGTACATAGTGTGTGCCGAAGAATAAAAGGAGAACATGGATATTCTAAGTATTAACAGTCTCTGCAACAGGTACATAGTAGTATCTCTATTTTATAGATGAGGAAACTGAGTCTAAGAAACATTAAAATAAATTCCCCAAGGTCACAGATCTAGAAAATGACATTCAACTGCAGGTCTGTAGGACTCCAAAGCCCATGTTCTTTCCAAGTAACACTGCAGAACTCACAGAAATCATCACCATCTCATATACTTACCTCAGTGGGAGGATTAAGCACATGCTCAGGAGATTCACAGGGGATTGAATTGTCTATCCTCTCCTGCCATTACCAAAGGGCAATGTTCAGAAAATTTGTTTAGACAATCAAAATTTCACTTTGCATCATTAAAGAATATGTCTATAAGACTTGAGATGAATCTTTAACACACAAAAACATAGAACCAATGAGGTGGGTTATTTCATTGCCAAAATGCCAAAGTCAAATACCTAAATCACAGGGATATTCCATAAATGATTACAGTCCAACAGGGTTAGTATGAGAAGACCAAAGAATATTTGTGTTTTGAAGATTAGAATAATCTTCTATTTATCCAGAATCCAAAAACACTCAGAACACCTTAATAATCAGATTTATTTTGCAGTTCTATTTGAATAACAACTCTTGCTTGTATTGGTGAACCTAAGCCACTCCAAGATTCTGAAGTTTCTTCTGAATTATCAAAGAGAGATTTTATTACATTTAGTTTCATCTTATCATTAAGAATTACAGTATAAGATAACTCATTTAAAGTTGATAATTCATGTAGGCTGTTATGTTAGATCAGCCACACTGTTCAGATGTTCAGAGTCATTTCATTCCCTGGCATTTCTGGACAAAGAAATCAACTGTCTTTAGGGGAAGGACATAACATGAGGGATTAAGATGAAAGTGGAGCATTTCCTTCATAGGCAGATGACTAGGGAGCTGGCTATCAAGTGAAGACAAAATTGTTAAGCATATGTGAAAGTCATTCAGCTAACTTGGCAATAAATGAGACAGAAATCAAGGCACATCAAAAGACTAGTTAGGTAAAAATTGCTGGAACAACTAATAAAAAAACTTAGAGTTCACAGATTTAAAATGTGAATTTAATATGAAAGGCCACCTTAGGTCTAAATTGCTGATGCAAATGATCAAACTTCTTTTAGTGGCCGTTGAATTATGCAATTGGTTCAAGTGGAAAAGTCTGGAAGCAAACAGGAAAGCTGTCTAGAAGGATAACCATGGTAGTAAAAAGGGCAGTTCCAATGATGCTAGTCACTTGCTATTCTTTTTCCTCTAGTTTTGTATGCATTGCATCTCAGGAGCACTTCTATATCTTGTTAGTCAGTATTCCTCATTCCACCAAACTTTATGAACACGTTTCTGAGAGAATACAGTTTGTTTTCTTTTTCAGTTCCATTGCCATTCTCAGAGGTTATTTATCTAAACTTAAAGCTTCTTGGGACAATTGTCTTCTGTTCTCACAATATACGATATTTTCTAAGCTTAATATGTTTTCTACAAGTTTGGGAAAAACAAAGATTACATGTCTTAACTCCATCCTCAAGGGGACATGACTTGAGCTAAACCTTTTCCTCTTACAGTTGCTGCCCCTTAACTGGGTGAAGATAAGCAGTTTTCCTCCATGCTCTGTTAGGTACCATGTAAGAGTTTTCTTCCATCAGAGCCTCCCCACTACCTCACTCAGAGATAATCCTCAAAGCTAAGGCTGTCTCAGCTACAAAAGTGATGCAGGACCATACAAGACCATTGGAAGTTGAGTGCTTCCTGAAGTTTTTCTACCATGCGTTAAGTGTTGCACTGCGCACCTTCAAATATCCCCATAATCATCCTGTGAATCCAGCGATCTGATCTGTCAACTGGAACCTCATCCTGCCTGTGAGAAAGGCTCCTGTGAGAAATTCCGCTGCCCTTAATCCTGTGCACTTGCACTCTTGTGGTCAACTGGGGCTCCTACTGCTGCTGAACTCTTTCTCTCACGTCTCATCTCTTGCAGATGATTGCTTCTTTTCGTCCTATGCTGAACTTCTTTCCTTGATTTCCCCCAAACCACACAGACAATGCAATGCCATAAGCTGTTACACTGTCAAAAGTCCAACAACTAAATATTGTAAATTAGATATCTATGATCTTTACAGCTCTCAGCCACTATACCTCCAGGGAACTTTTCCATCTTTCTCCACAGGATCAAGCCTCCCCTCTGTGTTAGATGGCCTTTTCTCTAACTCCATCCTCCCTTGTCTTTCATCCTGGGTTTCTCCTCCCACATCTATGTTCACTTCTTTGTGCATAACTGTTTAGCTCTCTCCTGGTATTGAAGTCTCCTTCTAGACCTCATTCTTAAGGCCTCTCCCTCCACAATCATGGAAGTTTATCAAGGCATTATCCTAAATGAAAACAGTTCCCTAAGTGCACCTCTAGTACCAGTGATTAAAAATATTTTCTGACACATATATATATACATATTTCATTTAAAAAATAAAGTAACTAAGCCTCAAAGGAGATATATTTCACAGCTTACATATCTTGACAATGCATGTCATTTTACTCTAAATACCTTTGTCTTCTTAAAACACAGTGCTGGGTTTCTTTAAATTTTAATTAATAAACCATATTTTTTAGAGCAGTTTTAGGCACACAGCAAAATCAAGCAGAAAATACAGAGAGTTCCCATATACCCACCACCTTCATACACATACAACCTCCCCCACTACTGACACCCTGCACCACAGTGGTACATTTGTTACAATTGATGAACCTACATTGACACATCGCAATAAGTCAAAGTCCATAGTTTAAATTAGGGTTGACTCTTGATTTTGTATATTCTATAGGTTTTGACAAATGTACATACATCCACCATTGTAGTATCATACAGAATAGCTTGACAGCCCTAAAAATCCTCTGTACTCTGCCTATTCATCCTTCCCTCCCCCCAACCCCTGGTAACCACCGATCCTTTTACTGTCTCCGTAGTTTTGCCTTTCCCAGAATGTATTCATATAGTTGGAATCATACAGATTTTCAGATTGGCTTCTTCACTTAGTGATATGCATTTAAAGTTTCTCCGAGTCTTTTCATGTCTTGATAGCTCATTTCTTTTGAATGATGAATAATGTTCAATTTTCTGGATGTACCACAGTTTATCCATTCACTTTCTAATAGACATCTTGGTTGCCTCTAAGTTTTGGAAATTATGAAGAAAGCTTCTTTAAACATCCATGTGCAGGTTTTTGTGTGGACATGTGTTTAATTCCTTTGAGTAAATACTAAGGACAGTGATTACTGGATCGTATGATAAGAGTGTGTTTAGTTTTGGAAGAAACTGCCAAACTCTCTTCCAAAGTGGCTGTACCATTTTGCATTGCCATCAACAATGACTGAGGGTTCTTGTTTCACATTCCTGTCAGCACTGGGTGTTGTCAGAGTTTTGGATTTTGGGCCATTCTAATAGTTGTGTAGTGGTATCTCATTGTTTAATATGCAATTCCCTAAGGACATATAATGTTGAATATCTTTTCATATGCTTACTTGCCATCTGTATATCTTCTTTGGTGACGTGTCAGTTCAGACAATGTGGGTTTTGTAAATAAGAATTTTTAAATATCCATTATTTTGTATTGTCATTGACCCTACTTCTAAAATTAAAAAGAAGCTACTCCAGTTCTCTCACTTTACAAATAAGAAAATTGAGTCAGTAGAGGTGAAAACTGAATCCATGAAAGTAGCTACAAATTTAGAGAGAGAAGAAGCAGCCTGAGGACTAAGTCATTTAGAGGAAAGGCGAAGTCAGTGAAACCTACAGTAAAGAAGTAACCAGAGAAGGAAGTAGAACAAGAACAGAGTGTTATAGGAGTCAAGTGAAGCTGCAAGTGGAGCAGATTCTTTGTTCATTTGCTTTGAGAAAGAGCTTTGCCAGCAGCAACAGGCCTGTATGTAGGGCAGACAGTCATTGATCACCGGGAGGGAGCGTGGCACAGTGCAAAGAGCATTAGACTGCCTCTGCCTTATAGCCTGGGACACACAACTTTAAAACCTTTCTGTGCAGAAGCTTTTTAGTTTGATATAGTCCCACTTGTTTATTTTTGCTTTTGTTTCCCTTGCCTGAGGAGACATGTCCAAAACGATACTGCTAACAAGGATGCCAAAGAGCATGCTGCCTATGTCTCCTTTTAGGAGTTTGCTGGTTTCAAGTGTTACATTCAAGTCTTTAATCCATTTGAAGTTAATTTTTGTGTATGGTGTAGGATAATGGTCTACTTTCCTTCTTTTGCATGTGGCTGTCCAGTTTTCTCAACACCATTTATTGAAGAGACGTTTCTTTTCCATTGTATTTCTTGGCTCCTTTGTCAAAGATTAGCTGCCCATTTATGTGTGGGTTTATTTTTGGGCTTTCAATTGTCTTCCATTGATCTGTGTGTCTGTTCGTTCTTTTTTCTCAGGATTGCTTTGGCTATTTAGGATCTTTTGCGGTTCCATATAAATTTTAGGATTCTTTGCTCTATTTCCATGAAAAATTTTGTCAGGATTTTGATAGGGATTGTATTGAATCTGTGGATTGATGTAAATGTACGGACATTTTAGCTATGTTAATTCTTCAAATCCATGAGCACAAAATATCTTTCCATTTCTTTGTGTCTTCTTCAATTTCTTTCAACAATGTCTTCTAGTTATCAGTGTTCAGATCTTTCACCTCCTTGGTTCAGTTTATTCCTAGGTATTTCATTCTTTTGGTTGTGACTGTAAATGGGATTGTATTCCTGATTTCTCTTTCTGCTAGTTCATTGTTAGTGTATAGAAACACAACAGATTTTTGTGTGTTGATTTTGTACCCTGCTACTTCACTGTATTTGGTTATTATTTCTAATAGTTTTTTTGGTAGATTCTGTAGGGTTTTCTATCTATAGAACCATGTCATCTGCAAACAGTGACAGTTTTACTTCTTCCTTTCCAATTTGGATTCCTTTCATTTCTTTTTCTTGCCTGATTGCTCTGGCTAGGACTTCCAATACTATGTTGAATAAGAGTGGCAAGAGTGGGCATCCTTGTCTTGTTCTAGTTCTTAGAGGGATAGCTTTCAATTTTTCACCATTGAGTATGATGTTAGCTGTGGGCTTGTCATATATGGCTTTTATTATGTTGAGGTACTTCTATAGCCATTTTATTGAGAGTTTTTATCAGAAATGGATGGTGGATCTTGTCAGATGCAGATTTCTCTGCTTCTATTGAAAATATCATATGACTTTTATCATTCCTTATGTTCATGTGGTGTATCACATTGATCTGCAGATGTTGAACCATCCTTGCATCCCTAGGATAAATCCCACTTGATTGTGGCATATGATTCTTCTAATGTATTGTTGTATTTGGTTTGATAATATTTTGCTGAGGATTTTTGCATCTATGTTCATTGGGGATATTGGTCTGTAATTGTCTTTTATTGTGTTCTCCTTGTCTGGTTTTGGTATCAGGGTAATGTTGGCCTCATACAACGAGTTAGGTAGCATCCTCTCCTCTTCAATTTTTTGGAAGAGTCTACACTAAACTAAAAAGCTTCTGCACAGCAAAGGAAACCATCAACAAAACAAAAAGACAGCCTACAGACTGGGAGAAGATATTTGCAAGTCATACATCTGATTAGGGGTTAATATCCAAAAATATAAAGATCTCATACAATGCAACAACAAACAAACAAAACACCAGATTAAAAAATGGCCAGAGGATCTGAATAGACATTTTTCCAAAGAAGATATACCGATGGTCAACAGGCATGTGAAAAGATGTTTAATATCAGTAATTATTAGGGCAATGCAAATCAAAACCATGAGATATCATCTCATGCTAGTCAGAATGGCTATTATTGAAAAAAAAAAAAACAGGAAATAACAAGTGCTGGAGAGAATGTGGAGAAAAAGGAACCCTGTACATTGATGGTAAGAATGTAAATTGGTACAGTCACTATGGAAAACAATATGGAGATTCCTTGGAAAATTAAGAAAAGAACCTACATATGATCCAGCTATTCTACTTCTCTGTATTTATCTGAAGAATATGAAAACACTAATCTGCAAAGATATATGCACCCCTATGTTCATTGCAGCACTATTTACAATAGCCAAACCATGGAAACAACCTAAGTGCCCACTGATGGAATAATGGATAAAGAAGATGTGGTATACAATGGAATACTACTCAGCCATAAAAAAGATGAAATCTTGCCACTTGCTGCAACATGGAGGGACCTGGAGGGTATTATGCTAAGTGAAATAAGTCAGACAGGGAAAGACAAATACAGTATGATCTCACTCATATGTGGAGCATAAAAACAAACAAACAAACAAACAAAAAGGAACACATAGATACAGAGGACAGATTGGTGGTTACCAGGGGTGAAGGGGGTTGGGTGAGGGTGAATTGAGTAAAAGGGGGTCAATAGTATGGTGACAGATGGAAAGTAGACTGTTGGTGATGAGCACACTGTAATATATACAGAAGTCAAATTATAATGTTGTACACCTGAAACTTATACAATGTTATAAACCAATGTTACCTCAATAAAACCTTTCTGGTTTGTTCTAGTTTGTTTATCTACAAAATGAGACTGTTTCTTCTAGCTTCCAAATTCTATGTTTTCTTTTCTACAGTAGTTTCTCTTTTACTTTATCAAGTTTTTGGATATCATCTTTCTTCTCTGATAATTTTGATTATTTGGCATCTACCTCATTGTGCCATTAGATCTCTAATGATTAGGCATTTAATCAAGATTTCATTTCCCTTCTGCATGCTTAGGGAGTTATTGTTACAATAATTCTTTAAAATATCTAATAAAGTATTTGTGAGCAGAAAAACAATTTATGTAAGTAGCCCTCTCTTATTTGTTACAATTTCACCAGGATGTTGCAGTACAGACTTGACCATTTCTTCTTTATAAACTCAGGAAATTAAAGATTTCCTCTCTAAAGTCATTTATGTATCTGCAACATCCTATTAGCTTGATACTACTAGAATTTGGAATTAAATAATTTTTGGAGATTAAAATATCTATTGGCAAAGCTCTCTCTAATCCCCTGCTTTCAAAGGGAGTTAATATCAAGAGGCAGCAGTCTTCACCCAAGTGGGAGTTTCACAGCTTAAATTTACAAATGAGCTGTCAAACACTTCTTACTCTCTTGGAATATAAACAGTATAAATCAGTTAAGATATAATTGCAACTAATAATTGTTACTATTACTATAGTAGCTTCATTTACAAAATATTACTTCTCCTCTAATTAAATGAGACATCCAATGCTTTGCATAAGCAATTAAAATGTTAAGCAGTTATATTATGCAGCCAAACACATGAAAACCAAGAATAATAAGCCAGATAATATCAAAGAAAACCAGTGATGTAAAAAGGATTAGGGAGAAAATGAGTAAAGCGAGAAAAGATTTAATCAAAAAGCTTACCTGAAAAATTGAAGCGTCCAAGAGGTTAGTCAAGTATGTACACAGAGTCAGGTGGTTTCCCATCTAGTAGCAAAATATAGGACAGCTCAGTCTATCAACAAGATGACATAGTGAGGAGGCAGTATCGTATTTATTTTCCCTCTGGGAATAGAGATGTACTTGAGAATACTTTTTCTGGACTAATTTGTAACTTTCAAGGTGAAGATATAATCATTAGACTCTAGAATTCTGTGTAAGGCAGGCAGGGGAGACAAGTAAACAAACTTGACTGGCAGAAGTCCCCATGGACACAGCACACCCTATGCCCACTATCCCATTCTACTCATATCATTTAAGGTACCAGAAGATAAACATCTGCAACCTGTAAGAAAGCAAAAAACAAACCTGGAAATAATGAGAAAAGACAAGAAAGAGAGTTGCTTCCAGTGTCTGAAGTATTTGTGAGATAAGGTAGAATATTATCACTCCCCATTTCTGGAAAGCCTGGATCCAATTACTTTTTCTTTAGAAAAGAAAAAAGCAACCAAAAAACCTCACTTCAGACAGTAATAACAAATAAACACTTATCTCTTTCTCCTTTTTCCACTCACTCATCCCTTAACCCTTTGTCATCCAGTTCCCAGTGAAACAATTCTTTGAAGATCATTAATATCTTCTAAATATTACATTCAATAGACATATCTCCATCTTCAAATTTTTTATTTGTCTTTATCATTTGGCATTATTAATCACCTTTCCCTTTTTGAAAATTTTACATCTTGTGGTTCCACAACATTCTGCTATCTTAATCTTTGTCCTATGTCTTTGAGCCTTCTTTTCTGCCTCCCTTAATTTCTTCCTTTACTTATATATTTTCCATAGGTAATTACAAGTTGTTACAACAAAGTCTAAAGTAATTCAGTATATCCAGCCTATTTTGAACAAGCCAAGGACCCTAAGATGCTTTAGCCAAATGCAATGAATGTCTCTCCTCCTCTTTTGTCTCCTCCATAATCGTCTAGCTTTTTTAGTTTCCGTTTTTTGTTTAACCACTCACACACAAACAAGAAATGATTTTGGATAAGTAATTAAATTAAGTTTCTGGACATATGTGATTGCTGTTGTTTCTTCTATGCTATGCCTTCCTTTTGGACTTACTAACATTAGAGAGGCATATTCCATGATAACGTTTTAGTAAGAGTCTGTAGGTAGTAAACTCCCTTTAGTCTCCGTATGTCTGAAAATATCTCTATCTTTCCCCCATTCTTGAGGGACGGTTTAACCAATACACACTTCTAAGCTAATTTATTTTTTTCCCTCGGCATTTAGAATATATTGCTCCATTTTCTTTTGACAGTTTTTTTTTTTTTTGAGATGTTTGGAATTGCCTATCATAAGCTGGGTCCTGTCACACACTCCAAATCATACAAACAGGCAGCCCAGCAGAAATCCATCAAGAGATGAAAACTGTACATCCGGGACACCAACCATAAGCAGGACCAGAGGGCATAAGCAAGCTGCGTGAGGAGGTAGCCCAGACCTGCACGCCACCCACGACAGTTGCACCAGAATACCATTCTCAGCTCACACCAATGGTTATATGGGGGTTCTTGTATGAACAGCTAAAGGAGGAGGAAAAGATCTGAGCATTTATGGATAGGTCGACTCAACAGGCAGGTTCCAGAAGAAAATGGAAAACAAGCAGCTGCATGACAGCATCACTCAGGGTGTCCTCGAATGACAGTGGAGAGCAAAACTTTATCAAAGGGTGAAGCTTTAAACTGAGCACCCAAAGACCCACTTTGTGTGGAGCTCTATAAATTCCTTAAGGCTGAAAGCTAGACAAGGCAGCTTTGAATTCTCCTTCTCCATTATCCACCACTGTCAGTCAATACTCTTAGTTTTAAGATAACACAAAATTCAGTCAAGTTACTTGTGCAAAAAAAAAAAGGAGAGGGGGATTTTATAAGGATACAGGAATATTCTATAGAACTCCAGGGCAGGAATAAATCTAGGCCTAAGGAAAATTCTAGAAACAGAGATTGGAATTGCATCTGGACTCTCCCTCCATCTCATCTCTGACCCTCTCTGAATGTATGATTTCCTCTCTCTGTCTCTGTCTCTCTCTCTCTCATTTTCTCTATACACTGACATTTCTGCTTCTCTACTAGAAATGGTATGTGGAAAATGGTCAGTCTTTATGTCTCAAGGTTTTATATGCATATGTGAATGTATGTCACAGTCCACGATTTGAGAGACTGAATTTTTTTTGTTTTTAAATTTTTTATTTTTTTTAATTGCAGTAACATTGAATTATAACAATATATAGCTTTCAGATGTACATCGCAGAGACTGAATTTGTAAAATTTGGTGTAAATACAGACTCCATGGTAAACAAACAAACAAACAAACACCTCTAACTGGCCCACTGGAATCAGGTGCCTATTCTGGGTCCAATCAAACTGTGTGACCTTCAGAGACACCTTGCGGCAGCCCCGGACTAGCACAGTTTGCCTGTGTTCATTATCCATTTTTCTTCTGTTTATTTTCTTGTCAAGAGCTCTCTAAACATTAAGGCTCCTAGCCATTTACACAAAATAAATGTTACAAATATTTTTCCCAATTTACTTGCCCCCCAAACTTCGTTTTTATACTGAAATTCTTTCAGTGTAGTCAAATTTTTCAAACCTTTCCCTATGACTGCTCCATTTGAAATTGTGCTTAGAAGGCCTCCCCATTCCCAGAATTATATATTCACGTATATTTTCTTCCAATTCTTTACTTTTGGTCCTGACTGACTTCTGTCTTCCGTGTATGACGTAAGAGACAGATTCCTTTTTCATAGAGCTAACAAGTTTTCGCTGTACCACTTACTCATCTCCACCCTTTTTAAAATCACATCCTACATAGGCACTTAACATTGCTGTTGCTTTTTATCTACTCATTCATTCAATAATTCATTTTGGAGATTATATTGCTCCCCACTCATCATTAGGGAAAAAGAATTTTCCACCAAATCCAAGAAACATCATTTCGGGTGTCTGAAACTATAAACAATTATAGGGGGAAGTTTTTAGCTTTTAAATTAAGGTACTATCACACAACTGTTTTTAGCTGACAATAAACATCAAAATACATACAAAATTGCTTTAACTGAGCGATGAGCCAAATGAAGGAGGGGAGGGAGTACCGTATAATTTAGTTTAATTATCCACTAATCAAAAAGAAAAGAAAAATAATAGACAAGAAACTACACGAGCACTATCAGTTGACTTCCCCAGGCTCCTTTCAGAGAACAGTTGTCCTCTTCTTTTTTTCAATTAGTTATTCAAAATTTCTGTTTTTCCCTCAGGGGACAGGAGCGCTGTTTTCACACAGATCGTCACTCAGCGGAGGGTCTTCCACGAAGGGGCGGCGCTCGAGGGGCGCGTCGCCCCCCAGGAGGGCGGACGGCTCCACGCAGCGCCCACGCGGAACGGCCCGTGCTGACTCGGAGTCTCCTGTCCCTGCGCACGTCCGGGCCGCGCCGGGGACGTTCGAGGACCCTCGGAGCCCTGACGGTGCCCGCGCTTCAGCTCTTAGTACTCTCAGCGATCTCCTGCTTGCTCTTCGCCTTCCGAGTGGCCAGCTCGGCAGCCACACTGCGAAAGGGAGACGGACTGTCACCCGGGCTTCAGAGCCGACGAAGCTGTGACTCGAGGAGTCACAAAGTGCCCCGGATCAGCTCATCCCCGCAGACACCTCTCGCACACGGTGGCGCCTCAGGAAGCCGCGCCCAGGCGGCAAGGTGCAATCAGAGAGGACACGGCGGCGGCCACACACACGGCGACGGCCACACACACGGCGACCCCGCGCCGGGCGCTCCCGGCCTCTCGGCGGGCGTAACAGGCGGGCTCGCTGCGAGCGAGGCTGCAGAGCGAGCACCCTAGGAGTTCCGAAGGCCGCAAAGTAAACGTGTTAAGAACTAGAACGACGCCGCCAGTCAACACCTCGCAGATGAGGCGCGGCAAAACCCTCCGCCAGGCGTAGCTCCGGACCGCCAAGCCACTCCCGGCGTCCTTTGCGCCGCGCACGGGAACGCTGTGGCGTGCGGTGGCCTCTTCGGCCGCCGTCGGGCCTGAGTTACTATGGAAACGCGGCTGCCTTCACCATGTCGTTGCAGCAGGCCCCTCCGTCGCGGGTGTTCGTGGAGCTGGTACCCTGGGCTGAGCGGGGCCGGGAGGACAATCTGGTCTCCGGCGGAGAGACGCAGCCTGGCCTCCGCCGCGCCCTGCCCTCAGCACAGGCCCAGACTGCGGCCCGCGAGGTGCACGTCAGCGGCACCGCGGAGGTGTCGGCGGGCCCCGACCGGGCGCAGGTGGCGGTGCGAGTGAGCAGCGCCAAGGAGGCGGCGGCCGAGGCCAAGAAGAGCGTTGGCCGCCGCCTGGACTACATCACTCAGAGCCTCCAGCAGCAGGGTGTGCAGGTGAGAGCTCCGCGGGGGGAGCAGGAGCCGGGCCGCAGGGTCTGGAGCAGCAGGGACGGTTGTCACGTCGGTCCCACACGGCTCCAGGACCTGGCAGAGTGAATCGCTGGCTCATCCTTCTTCTAGATGAAAGTGATTATCGGCTGCAGTGACTTGTAAAATAAAACAATGCACATGGAGTGAGTTTTTATTTGGCGATATTTGCCAGTGATTTTGTTTTTGACCTTGAAATGATGAACTGTTAAACTTGAAGCAGATGTAAATGCTTGCCTAAGCAGTGCGCTAGACGGAAATCACTTTTTCTTATTATTTTATTGAGGTCATATTGACTTATAACATTGTGTAAGTTTTGTGTGTACATTATTGTATTTCAGTTTCTGTATAGACTGTATCGTATTCACCACTCATAGTCTTAATTTTTGTACGTCACCATACATGTGGGCCCCTTTATCCCTTTCGCTCTCTCCTTCTTTGTTTTTCTTCCACGTATGAGTGAAATCACATGGTATTTGTCTTTTTGTCTGGCTTATTCCGCTTAGCGTAATACCCTCAGTGTCCATCCATATTGTGTCCATCCATATTACAAATGGCACGATGTTCTCTTTTTTATGGCTGACTAGTATTCTCTTGTATATATAAACCACATTTTCTTTATCCATTCATCCCTTGATGGGCCCTTGGGTTGCTTCCACTTCTTGGCTATTGTGAATAGTGCTGCAGTGAACATAGGGGTGCGTAAGTCTGAATTGTTGATTTCATGTTCTTTGGATAAATACCCAGTAGTGGGATAGCTGGATTTTGTGGTATTTCTGTTTTTAATTTTTTGAGAAGTCTCCATACTGTTTTCCATAGTGGCTGCACCAGTTTGCACTCCCACCAGCAGTGTGTGAGGGTTCCCTTTTCTCCACATCCTCTCCAACATTTGTTACTTTTTGTCTTGTTAATTATAGCCACTCAGACTGGTGTGGGGTGAGTTTATAGTTTTGATTGCGTTTCCCTGATAGTTAATGATGTTGAGCATCTTTTCCTGTGCCTGTCGGCCATCTGTATGTCTTCTTTGGAAAAATGTCTGTTCATATCTTCTGTCTGTTTTTGATCAGGTGTTTTGTTTTTTTTGTTGTTGAGTTGTGTGAGTTCTTTATATATTTTGAAGATTAACCCCTTGTCGGATATATGATTTGCAAATATTTTCTCCCAGTTGATGGGTTATCTTTTCATTTTGTTCCTGGTTTCCTTTGCCTTGCAGAAGCTCTTTAGTCTGATTTATTTTCTCCTTTGTTTCCCTTGCCTTAGTGGACATGATATTCAAAAAGATACTGCTAAGAACAATGTCAGAGTGTACTGCCTATATTTTCTTCTAGGAGTTTTGTGGTTTTAGGTCCTAGATTCAAGTCTTTAATCCATTTTAAGCTAATTTTTGACACTAATCATTTTTTGTTTTTATTTTGCACCATGGAATTGGCAAGAAATAAGCATCTGCTTCCTCCCAACCACATAAAACTTTGCAGGGAGTGGTTCTTCAGTATTTTTCACAGAAGGTAACATGGGGGGAAAATTGCATCCATTTTCGTTTTATAAAAAGTCTCAAAAAATTTCTCCAAATTTTTTAGTTTTAACTTAAAAAAGAAATTAAGCCAGTGTGTTGCAGATGCCACATATATGAAATAACTCTAGTTACTAGAGGTGTCCATGAAAAAATCACTGAATAAATGTTACCTTCAGCCTGCTTCTAAGAAAATAAGAAAAAATGGGCCAGCTTATTTAATCTGCACATCAGCCCTGTTAGGCAGGTTTTAATGTCCCCATTTTTTAGATTTTAAAAGGTTAAATAATGTTCTGAACTTCAGCCAGGGTGGTATTTGAACTCCTGTATTCCTGAAACCAGAATCTCGGTTGCTTCCCTTGGATGCTTCAAGCATGTTGCCAGGCACCAGAAATAGAGAATGAGTAAAACTTAGGCACTGTGCTGAAGGAGTCTTGTGATAGGAATAGACTAATATATAGTAAATGTGGTGATGAAAGTATGTGCATGATAGAGTAAGAATGGAAGCGATGTTCATTTTACTTGAGGAATTTCAGAAAGATTTCATAATGGAAGGGACACTTGTATCAAATCTTAAACAATGGCTAAAGGAAAAGCATTCCAGTTCCACACCAGAATGCAGCAAGCGTATGTGTTCAGAGTGCTATATGCAGTTCAGTATGGCTAGGACACGGGCGTCCCTGGAGAAAATGGAGGGGAATCATGAGATTAGACCGCAGAAGAAAGCTGTAGGCAGGATGTGGAGGAAGGCCTTGTGTGCCAGACTGAGGAGTTTGGATATTATTGATAGTAAAAAAAACTGCTGACTACTGCTAAACCTTTGACAGATGTTATTTGTTTGATACTCCCACCATATGAGACTGGTATTTCAGTTGCTGTTGTACAGATGAGAACTCTCGGGACCAGAGTGATTATTGGCAGGTAGCTTGCCCAAGGTCACACAGCTTGGATGTGGCAGAGTTTAGACTCCAGTCAAGAAGTTTGACCTCATGGGCTGGCCCCGTGGCCGAGTGGTTAAGTTCGCGCGCTCCGCTGCAGGCGGCCCAGTGTTTCGTCGGTTCGAATCCTGGGCGCGGACATGGCACTGCTCGTCAGACCACGCTGAGGCAGCGTCCCACATGCCACAACTAGAGGAACCCACAACGAAGAATACACAACTATGTACCGGGGGGCTTTGGGGAGAAAAAGGAAAAAATAAAATCTTTAAAAAAAAAAAAAAAAAAGAAGTTTGACCTCAAAGCCCATGCTCTCAACCACTGTCCTCTGTTGCAGCTTAATTGGCTTGGCAGTGGGTGATGGAGTTTTTAGGTAGGGGATGTAGCAGATGCTATTGGTACACCACACTTGTATCCCGTAGCACTTCACATTTGTGTGCGTACAGGCCCAACTTCCATCTGCTAACAGTCGTGGATTCCTTGCCAGCTTTCCCTGGCTGCAGGAATCTACGCTGCCTACAAGTGGGACAGCCAGTAGTGCCAGAGAATTAACGGCCCCTTCCCCAGCCCCCGCAGCCTTCACCTAAGAGCTGAGGGGAGTGAGGGAAAGAGACCCCAGATTCCTCCCTGCTTGGGCGGGGTAACTCTGAGGCATGTCTTCCACTTCAGTTCGCGGAGTTTCTCTGCAGGAATAAGTTCCAGTTGCACACAGTGGTGATTGCTTGACAGCACATTCTTAATAGCTTTCTTTCCTTCTCTCTTTCACTTCCACTCCCCTACAGTGTTGCTTGGAATCATCTTAAAAATTGACTGCTTGTACTCAAATCCTTGCCTCAGAGTCTGTTCCTGGGTGCACCCACATTAACAGAGGGAGGAGTTAGGAACAGATGGAACATATCATTTGAGTTGGCTTCAGTTTTTCGTTATTAAAAATGGTGACAAGGGGCTGGCCCGGTGGCGTGTTGGGGAAGTTCGTGCACTCTGCTGGTGGTTAAGTTCGATGGTTCGGCTCCTGGGTGTGGACCTACACACCGCTTATCAAGCCATGCTGTGGTGGGCGTCCCACATATAAAGTAGAGGAAGATGGCACACGTTAGGTCAGGGCCAGTCTTCCTCAGTAAAAAGAGGAGGATGAGCAGCAGATGTTAGCTCAGGGCTAATCTTCCTCAAAAAAAATGGTGACAAAAGGAATATCTTTGTTGCTAAGTATTTATACATGTTCTTAATTATGTTTCTTGACATTAATTCCTGGCTTATGCATATTTTTAAAGCTTATGAAAAATTACACTTCAGGAAGATAAGTTTATATCTTCACCAGAAATATATCCTTGGTATGGAGAGCATTATTTTCTTCTTTAACTTTGCCAATTCTGTTGTCAAAACAATGTTACTCTTGCACTTGGCCTGGTGGTATAGTGGTTAAGTTCGTGCGCTCCGCTCCAGTGGTCTGGGGTTTGCCTGTTTGGGTCCTGGGTGTGGACCTACTCTGCTCATCAAGCCATGCTGTGACAGTGTCCCATATACAAAATAGAGGAAGATGGGTACAGATGTCACCTCAGGGACAATCTTCCTCAAGCCAAGAGAGGAAGATTGGCAATGAGAACTTTAAAAATTAATATTACCGATAACTCTGTCTCTCTCACATATTGCAAAATTTTTCCCAGTTTCATATTTTCCATATAACTTTGTTTACAGTATTGAGCATTCAAAGTTTTCAAGATTTATTTAGTCAAATTCGTTCATCTCGTCTCTGTTTTTTGCCTTTAGTGTAATGTTTTTTGGGTCCTCCCCAAGCTTAAGGCTGTATAACCATTAATGTTTTCTGGAATCTTTAGGGACCCTGGGACCATTTTTAGTACATTAAATAGTGACTGTGTTTGGAATTTATTTTGGTATAAGGAAAAGAATTTTGCTTTTTCCTAAATGGGTAAGTCTCTGTACTGCAATCATTTATTAAAGTCTATCTTTCCCTTACTGCATGTGCAAGAACCTAACTCAGACTGCCTTTAGAAGTAAAACTTCTTGCTTTACATAACGTTAAAGTCACGTTTTAATATGGGCTCCGGGTATGCAGTGGTCAAGGTTCTCTCTCTCTCTTTTTTTTTTCTTTTGGTGAGGAATATTTGCCCTGAGCTAACATCTGTTGCCAACCCTTCTCCTTTTTTGCATGAGGAAGATTAGCTCTGAGCTAACGTCTTTGCCAGTCTTCCTCTATTATTCGTATGTGGGGTGCCTCCACAGCATGGCTGACGAGTGGAGTAGGTGTGTGCCTGGGAGCGGAACCTGTGAACCTGGGCCGCCAAAGCTTAGTGCCCAGAACTTAAACCACTTGGCAAAGGGGCTGGCCCCTCAAGGTTCTATTTTGATGCAGTTCTCTTGGCTTTACCTGCAGCTTCCTGCATGATACCAAAATGGCTGCAACATTCCCGAGCCTTACACCACATACTGTACCATAAAGAGGAAGACAGGAGTTCTTATTTCCTGCAACCACATAGTAATAACAGTTCCTACAGTTCACTCTCAGTGGACAACCTAAACTTTTCTCTGTGGCCAGAGAAGTGCCGTATACTAATTAGCTTAGATTTGGATTTCTGCCCATTTTCTAACCTCATCCTGTGGCATGTTAGAGTTAATAATCCTGAATGGTTTAGACCTGTCAGGGCTTACCTGGAAGCACATAGTTGCTGCTTGGAGAGAGTAGGGGCAGAATGCACAACATGAGGGTTCCGTACTGCTTGGTGTGCCTGTTGCTTTGAAATGTTACTGGTATTACGTTTGCAGTCTTCCGACATCCTTGGATCCGTTTCAGACTACTAGTTCTTTTGATCCTTGTTTTGTTCCTATATTACTACCACATTGTTTAAGTTATTACGTCTTTGTAAAACATTTGCAGGGCAAGTTCTCCCCTCATTACTCTTCTACTTAAAGGTTTTGTGTCAGCAAGGGACATGCTAAATGACACGGTGGGGATACGGTCAGAAAATCCAGACCGCGGAAAATCCTACAGTCCAAATAAAAGTTCTGTTCATATTTTGCATTGTTTATATGTTAATTTCAGGAGAATTGCTGATTTTACAGTGTTGTATCCCAGTCCATTTATTCAAATATTTTTTCTGTAAAGTTTTATGGTTTCTTCATGTTTACCCTTTTAAAATTTATTCCTGCAATAACATAGTTTTTTATGGCTATTGAGAATGTTAGCTTGCTTCCTTCATATATTTAAGTAGTTATTCTTGTATTGACCATTTTGATTTTTAAAACGCTGCCCTTTGTATTTAGATATAAAATAGCTTATATAAAATAGCTTCCCAGTAGCTTAATTGGGAAAACTTAATGGACTCGGCTACTATATTTTAATACTTTTTAGTTTGTACATGGTGTGGCAGGATGTCCTAATCTTGGCACTGTATTAACATCTTGGACTAGATAATTCTTTGTTGTGAGGGGCTTCCTGTGCATTATAGAGTATGTAGCTGCATTCCTGGCCCCTACCCAGAAGCTAACCAGCTTGTCCTGGTTCACCTGGGACTGTCCTACTTTTACACCTGGAAGTCCCATGTCTCAGGAACCTCCTTAGTTCCTGGTAAACAGGGACATTTGTTCACCCTGGCTACTCACTACATCACAGCAGTGGACTCCCCTTTCCCCATTGTGACAATCAAATATGTCTCCAAACATTAGCAAATGTCCCCTGGAGAACAAAATCACCCTCTGGTTGAGAACCATTGCCCTGCAGATAAACAAAAAATCTCAGACTTTGTGTAGGACCCCACCAGCCAACACTACCAGGAATTTATCTGTAGTGAAACAAATGTAGGTTTACTTAGCATGATGCAGCAAAGAAGAATAAATCCCGAAGGACCTTAGGAGTGTTTCAGCAAGGGGGAGTAGGGAGGGACCTCTTAGAGATTTTGGACTTGTGCTAAGTGGTTCTAAGGAAGTGAAGTAGGGACAATTTGATGATTGGCTATTTTATTCATTTTTTTCACAGGAAAGCCAGAGGATTAAAGTTGACCAGAGTTGCCTGCCATAAAGGGCAGCAGTCAAACAGAAAGAATGTTAATCATTTTTGTGGTTGCAGTTCAGTTAGTTTCTGTTAGAAACTTTGCTTAGGTTATATCTGTGTTCTGTCAGAAGCATTGTTTATATTCTGCTTAGACCCTCTCAGTCTGATTGCCAATAGGCAATTTTTATTTGTCCATTCCCTATAATATTATTTGGAATTTCAAAATTTATCAAATATACGACTACATTGATAAGCAAGGTAACTGTCTTATATAGATTTCTTTCAAGCTACACACATTTCCCTTTAAAAATCACTGGGCTAAACCAATAAGTACTTTCCTGCTTCTAAGATTTTTTTCTTTCTCAGGGAGAAAAACACTAGGGGGATATAAAGGCAATTCAGTAGAGAAAGGAGAGTCTTTCAACAAGTGATGCTATAATAATTGAATGTCCATATGCAAAAAGTGGACTTTGACACATACTTCGCACCTTATATACAAAAATGTGTTCAAAATGGATCTTAGTCCTAAATGTAAAACATAAAGAAGAAAGTAAAGGAGAAAAATCTTTGTCACCTTGGGTTTGAAGATGAGTTTTTAGATGTATTACAAAAGCACAATCCATGAAAAAACCACCATAAAGATAAATTGGACTTATCAAAATTAAAAAATTTTGCTCTGCAAAAACCATCGTTAAGAAAATGAAAAGACAATTCAGTTGTCAAGACTTGGAAGCAACCAAGATATCCTTCGGAAGGTGAATGGATAAATAAACTGTGGTACACCCAGTCAGTGGAATATTATTCAGTGCTAAAATGAAATGAGCTACCAAGCCATGGAAAGACATGGAGGAAACTTAAATGCATATTACTAGGTGAAAGACACCAGTCTGAAAAGTCTACATATACTGTATGATTCCAACTGTATGACATTCTGGAAATGGCAAACTTTGGAGACAGTAAAAAGATCAGTGGTTGCTACAAGTTGGAGGAGAGGGAGGGATGAATAGGCGGAGCTCAGAGTATTTTTAGGGTGGTGAAAATACTCTGTATGATATGATAGTGGTGGATACATGTCATACATTTGTCCACACTCCTAGAATATGTAACACCCAGAGTGAACCCTAATGCAAACTATGGACTTTGGGTGATAATGATGTATCAATGCAGGTTCATTAGTTATAACCAATGTGCCACTCTGGTGGGGGTGTTGATCATGGTGGAGGCTATGCATGTGTGGGGGGCAGGGGATATATGGGAAATGTCTATACTTTCCACTTAATTTTGCTGTGAACCTAAAACTGCTCTGAAAAAATAAAGTCTTTAAAAAAAGACATTCCACAGACTGGGAGAAAATATTTGTGAATCACCTATCTGATAAAAGACTTATGTAAAAAATATGTAAAGAACTCAATTCAGTAGTATGAAAACAAGCAATTCAGTTAAAAAGCACAAAATATCTGAACAGACACTTCACCAAAGAATATATACAGATGACAAATCAACACATGAAAAGATGCTCAACGTTATTTGTCATTAGGGAAATGCAAATTAAAACCACAGTGAGATACCACTATGCACCTATTAGAATGGCTGAACTCCAGTGTCACTGATGATAGCAAATGCTGGCGAAGATGTAGAGCAACAGAAATTTTCATTTGTTGCTGGTGAGATTGCAAAATGGTACAGCCACTTTGGAAGACATAGATTTACCATGGTAACTACTAACTCACACAAAAGAATTGAAAACTTATGTTCACGTAAAAATTTGCATGCGAATGTTTATGGTGGCTTTATTCATAAATCACTAAAACTGGAAGCAACCAAGATAACTTCAACAAGGGAATGATAAACTAGTAGCCATGTGTTGGAATAGTATTCAGCAATAAAGAAGTGCAAGCTGTTGATTCACAAAACAACACGAGTGATTCGTAGATGCATATTATAAGAGAAAGAAGCCAGACCCAAAAGATTTATATTTTATGAGGCATTCCTGTGAATATTCTGGAAAAGGTGAAACTATAGGTACAGAAAACAAATCAGTGGTTGACTATAAAGGGGATGTGCAGAAGAACTTTCAGGTGAAAGAACTATTCTGTGTGGTGGTGAGGTGGTGAATACATAACTGTGCATTTGTCAAAACCCATAGAACTGTAGATCAGAAAGAGCGAACATTAATGTATGCAAATTGAAAAAAAAGACATCAAAAAAATGATCAACCCCAGGACAGACTCCAGCCTGTGACAAACGAGCCTAACTCTGTTCCAAATGAATGACATAAGTGCATTCAACATGGGGGTGGGGGATGAGAGGAGTGCCCTCCTTAGTCACTTTGGAAAATGATGTTTTGACTGGAAACTGAGGATAAAGACAAAAGATACATAAACACTATAGTTGGCCAATTTGTTTTCCAAGAAGATACTGGTTAACAATTCTGAAACTGCTTTATGTACATACTAGGCTTGAACAAATGAGTAAGTGTGTGGTGGGTGATGGGAGCCAGGTTTCTCACTATTGGAGAGGAAAGTTACAGATAAGAAAGGAAGGTTAGGATGAACTCTGTGGTTCTGGATTAGAGTTGGAAATGTCAATATGGGCTCATGTTTATCTTAGTATATGTACAGATGGATAGATACAGAAACAATTATATGTGTGTGTGTGTGAGTTTGTATACGTATGTGTATTACCAAACTGTCCACTGAGAGGGCCTAAAAGGAGTGAGATTCTTGTAGCAATGAGCAGGCTCAACACCCAGACCTTGGTTCTAAATACTGATCTCTAGGGTCAGCCCCGTGGCCGAGCAGTTAAGTTCACACACTCCGCTTCAGTGGCCCAGGATTTCACCAGTTCAAATCCTGGGTGCAGACATCACTGCTCATCAGGCCATACTGAGGCAGCATCCCACATGCCACAACTAGAAGGACCCACAACTGAAAATACACAACTATGTACCGGGGGGCTTTGGGGAGAAAAAGGAAAAATAAAATCTTTTAAAAAATAAATACCCATCTCAAAGATAAGAAGCTTCTTGGAGAAATGGCTGATTCTAAGGTTGGGCCTGGAAACTGCAACATGAGCCTGTAGCACCTTGCACCAGAAAGTAAAGAAGTGCTCAAAAAATAAAAGGATGGAGGTAGGTCA
This sequence comes from Equus asinus, assembly GCF_041296235.1. NCBI lineage: Eukaryota > Metazoa > Chordata > Mammalia > Perissodactyla > Equidae > Equus > Equus asinus. The sequence goes on from NC_091813.1 coordinate 19,093,732, forward strand.
AAGGGATATAGGAGCCAACGTGAAAGAAATCCCAATAGCCAAAGCTAGAACAATTTGAGCAAGAAAATAAATAATGTAGTATTTAGTGAGTAAATGTGGGCTGGACTTAGTGACTTGCCTTCAATGAATAAAGCATGGAAAGGGAAAATAGTAACTTTATAGTGGAGGAACCTGGCAGACATTACCTTAACCAAGTGATCAAGGTTAACATCATGAATAATGTCATGTGGATATCATGTGGTCCCTGACGTGTGATGAGAAGGGCACTTCACCTCTATGGTATTTTTTCCTAAAACCTATAACTCTGGTCTGATCATGAGAGAAAACCATCAAACAAACCCATGTTGAGGGACATCCCACAAAATACCTGACCAAAAAACTTCCAAGGTCTTGAAAAACAAGGGAAGACCGAGAAACTGTCATAGACTGGAGGAGACTAAGGAGACATGATGCTTTACTGCAAAGTGGTACCACGGACTGGATCCTGGAGTGGTAAACGAGCATCAGGAGAGAAACTGGTGAAGTCTAAGTAAAGCTTGGAGTTTAGTTGATGGTAAGGTACCAGGGTTGGTTTTTCAGTTTTAACAGATGTACCGTGGTAATGTAAGATTATAACATCAGAGAAATCTGAAACTGAGGTATATGGGAACTCTCTATATTATCTTGGCAACTTTTCTGTAAATTTAAAATTAAAATAAAAAGTTTATTAAAAGTAGGTTATGAAACAGCATGTAGAATATAATTTCATTAGGAGAAAGTCTGTACATAGATCTAGATGTGTTTATGGGCATTGATAGGTAATTTAGTAAAATGTTTACCAAATTATTAACAGTGATAGGGTTTGGAGACAATATTACTTTTTTGTTCTGTTCTCTAATATTAGACTTTCTCTAATTAGCATATATTATTTTTTATAAAACAATAACACTTTTAAATGTAACAATAAAAGATACTTTCTTTCCAGCTACCTTTCCTAAAATTATTTCTCTAATAATTTTTCCATCAGAACTTTTATATGTATTTATCAAGTGAAGTGGGGAAAAAAATGAAAAAAGAGACATCCAGAAAAATAGAAGATATGTTTACATGTCATAAAAGAATATTAAATGACAGAAAAGTTTCATGTTAATCAAATGAAAAAAGCTGATTACAAGCAATATATCCAGTACTGTTTTATTTTGTATTTCTCTGTATTCTAAGTTTACTACAATGAGCAGATATTACTTTTATTATTAAAAAATGCATTAGTATTTTCATGGCATGACAGACATCAGAGCTATAATTAGAATTTGAGTTCAAGTTTTCAGGTTAAATCTTCTTAGAATTTTTCTGGATAATATAAACTGCTTGAAATTACTTTATCTTAAAATTTAGACACAGCTAACTCCCCTACAAATTAACTTATATTAAATCATTATAGGGCATAGTAATCTTTATATTTATTTAGCATATATTTTGAAAGGTGTAGAAAAATTTATAAAATACAAATTCTGCCTGTCCTCAAGGATGAGAGTAGGTGAAGAGTGCATTTCACTGAATTTTAAAACCCTTTGAAAAGTAAACAAGAAATATCACTTTTTTATCAGAAGTATGGACCTTGTATTTACCCAGAGAATCAAAAAGCATTAATATACTTTTAAAAACAAACTGGCCCGGGTTCAGTATTTCAGGAACATTTATATCCTAAGAGTATAGCGTCTGCGTTTCCTGAGTGCCTTCTCTGCGTCAGGCACTGTAGATACTACGACTCATTAAATCCTCAAAACAGTCCTGTGAGTATACATGGTATTAACCTGATTTTATAAATGCAGAAGCTCAGGCTCAAAACAGTTGGGTAACTTACCCAAAATTGCAAACTGTAGGTATTCAGTAAATTTGGATTAAATTATTTGTAAATTAAACATTTTTAAAACTCCAACACTCCTATAGCATTCAGAGTGCTTTATGTACAAATAATTCCACATAAACATATCACCCGAAGTTCATACTTTTTGTACAAGCTAATGTAAAAATTACTACACATGGAGTGACAATTATGATGGAATTTTCAGTAAATATTTTTAGGCTGCTGATTTTATTTGATCTTACTTTTAGGAAAGTTTTAAAACATCGGGCAAACCAGTTTTTCCTGCATACTTGTCATTCTGATTTTAGTAAGTTCAGGTTTCTACTTTATGTTTTAGAGTAATTGCATTTAGTAGCCAAACATTTAGTAATCACACTCTTGTACTTTCTGTTTTAGGCAGAAAATGTAACAGTGACAAAGGATTTTAGAAGAGTGGAAAATGCTTATCACATGGAAGCAGAGGTTTGTACTTAATTGGAAACAGCGTGGCTTTATGGGGACAGTTTGCATTTATTTTTATTCTTCAACTGAAATATACAGGAGAAATGCTTCTCGAGGTGTTGATAAAAGATTATTTTTCTCATAATCATTTGTGGTGTTACGTATCTGTGTGAGCTTTTAAAATAAATTTAATAAGATTTACTAAAGATAAATTGTTTTGAAATGAAATAAACCGAGCAAAGGAGAAGTAACAGTTAATTGCCACCTAAATAAAATTTTAGTAATGTTATCACCTAGTGAGCAGAAAATGCTACAGGAGAGAAATGTCTTCTCAGATTAAAAAAAAAAAATAAAGTGATAACATAAAGGATTGAAACACTTATCAACATTCTTTTGTTTCACGATGTAATTTTATTGTGTTTTGGTAAGTCAAGGTTTATTTAAAAATAAAAACTACTCAACCTTTGCATAAATTTAAAAAACCAAAATATCTTTTGTACACTCACTTAATGATAACATTAGTTCCTACAACTGCCTATACTTTTTACTTATCTTTAAAGATTTTATGATCAGGATTTTATGAAATGAGAGTGTGTTATAGTTGTGATTAGGGTGCAGATTCCAGACATCTTGGGGGTATGTGCTTAGTCCGTGCGGCCTCCTTGCCACAGGAAACAAACAAGAAAGGGGTTAGAGTGGAATCTTGTTTATCTAGTCAGAGAATCTTTGTCTTTAGAGGTGGAAAATACCTCAAGAAATCAACTAGTCCTACCTTCAGGCAGATAATATATTTTTCTAATTTTAAGGGTGTGACCTTAGCCTCAGATTGCTTGGTCTCAGACTTCTCAAAGATCATGTTACAAGAATTAGATTGGAAATTAGAATCCTAACTTCTTATCTCTTGAGATAGTAATTTCAATTTTTTATAGTTTTGTGACTTCTCCACTTAAAATTTAACTATCTCAAGGGATTCAAAATGGCTCATGATGACTTTAGGGATCCATTTGGCAAAAGCTATTTTGTAGCAATGGGGACTGAAAACTACCTTTCAAAACAGGATGAAGAGCAGTCTGGTAAGATTCTGTGTCACAGGGTCAAAAGCAGAGAGCTGTTCCAGCATTCCTGCAGTAGTTCCTACCTGACAGGGCTTCAGGTTGTAGTGAACGGAGAGAGGCCCGGGTTATCTTAGTTAAGGGGGTTTATTGTGAGGGTACACCAGGGAGTAAGGAGGAAAAGGAACAGTCCTAGCAAACACACAGCCAGGCTTCATGGAAAACTGGAGTGTTTTTCACACTGAGTGGTTCTTCAGACTGACCCTTCAGGTATAGAAAGCGCTTTAGAGCTGCTGCTTTTGTTATAAAACATGACTAAATGAGGGCTTCGCTAACCTCTGCCCCTCTTCCTTCTGCTATACTTACCTTGTTAATGTCTCGTATTCAAATTTCTTGAGAAAATCTGATTATATTTTGTATAAGGCCTCCCTAGTAGCCAGAACTCTTATATCACATAACCCAGCACATAATCGTCCTTAGGTCAGCATTAACAGTCCACAGAGACCAGCTTGAAGGGCCACCAGGTACAAAGTATGCCAAGCTGTGTGTGAAGAACAATGTGGCTTCATGGCTGTGGATGTCGTGAACACTGAAACCTAATGTCTAACATACACCATGATGGACACTTAAATGTGTAGAATAAGATTAGATGGTAGAAATTACTTTTCACGTAATGTCTAAAATTTTCATCCTGAAAAGCACTTTAGAGATTCTTTATCTACCTCCCACCTACTCTGCTGCTTTTCCTTATTTTAAAGATAAGGATATTGAAAGTTAGAAATTATCTAAGTGACTTCTTTAAGGGTGAGTATTTGTGGAGCGAGGGGTTAGATTAAAACCTTGGCTTTGTAATTTCTATATCTTTACTCTTTTCCACTTCTCATGTTGTTTTCCTGTCATAATCTTAGTGTTAGGAGGGAATTTAAAAGCCTGGAATATAGTAGGCATTCAGTAAAGTCTGTTGAATGGAGAAAGGAGTATAACCACTCATGCAGTCTTCCCCCTCTCTTTCCTTGCATGTCTGCCATGTGTCAGGTGTTTTTCATATATTATCTCATCTAATCTTTTTTTTTTTTTTTGGTGAGCAAGATTGGCCCTGAGCTAACATCTGTTGCCTAACTTCCTGTTTTTGCATGAGGAAGGTTGTCACTGAGCTAGCATCTGTGCCCATCTTCCTCTATTTTGTATGTAGGATGCCTCCACAGCATGACTTGATGAGCAACGTGTAGGTCTGCACCCAGGATCTGAATGTGCAAACCCAACCATTACACCACCCAGCTGGCCCCTCTCGTGTAATCTTTTTTAACTCTTCATTTTTGTTGTGGAATATTTTATACTTAGTCATGAATATAAAAGGCCTATTCCATTTTAAGACATCTAATCCATATATAATTTTTTAACATTAAACCAAAATTGACTCACTAGTACTCATCCATTATTAATAGTGTACCTCTCCAAGAATAAAACAAGGCTCATACTTCTTCCTTGAAGTATATACTTGAAGTTCAGTATCATATTGATGCTAATGTTTTCTTCTCCAGGGGTAAGAATCCCGTTTCTTTGGCCATTTGTTATGTGACAAAGTTTTTCTTTAGTCAACCAATTTCCTCCTAAAGCATCTACAACAATAGTGTCCTTGTTATGATTTGGCCAGTCCATGTTAGAGAAAGGTGATTACCTCCCTTATTCTGGAATGTTTATTTCTAATGAGACACTTAAAACTGATGTAACTTTTTGGCACTTGCATCACATTGTTCCCTTCTGTCAAGTTTACAGTCATAATCAATAATGACAACTAAAAAAGTGTCTTTCTCACATCCTGCTTTTAAATCCTCCTCCTGCTATCTTATACTTTGTTATTGCTGTTTTCACAATGGAGTGTGGGATTTTACAGTTATCTCTGTAATATTTTATCCAGTAGATTTGATCTATATTTCCAGCCTGTTAGGATCTTTTTGGATCTTGATGTTACCAGGCAGTGTTTATATGTAGTCCTACCAGCTTTGTGTCATCAGCTGATTTGATCATCAGTGTGCCCATCTATGTAATTAATAAAAATATTGAGTAGCATTAATCAACTACGCACAGACCCCTCCCCCCCCCACAGGTAGGAGCACAAGCACACACACGCACACGCACAGACCCCCCTCCCACAGGTAGGAGCACCAGCAGCTTTGGAACCAGTCAGACCCAGGTTTAAATTCTGGCTCTGCCACTTTCTTTTCTGAAAATGTTTTTTATTAATTAATTTAAAAATAAAAATAATAAATTTATACGCTAACATAAATAACATTGTTATGAATAATAACTATAAACAAAAAGAATTTAGAAGAGTGGCACTGGTTTACATTTTTGCAAATCTCTCTCTCTCTGGCTTAATAGAAGATACCTGGATTGTCATGTGTGCTTCTGCATCGAATCTGATGTGTCACATAATATCTGTATAGAATCTGACATATCACCTTATCTGTAGATCGCATGTTATGTAGCCTCTGAGAAACTCGTCTCTCAGGAAAGAATAAGTGAAAAAGGTCAATAACGCCAGTATTATCATGAAAATAGTTTTGATCTGACAGCCACTCTGCAAGGGATCCCGTGACCACTCTTTGAGCATGCCTGAGCTAGCGTATGGGACCTTGTCTGCCTGTTGTGAGCTGTCTCTGCTAATGTTCCCCCTCCCCACTGAGCACACTGGCTTTAGAAGAATGAATTTTAATGAAATTGTGTGGTAAAATAAGGATATGTACATGTTATGTCAGACTATACCTGCAATATATAGTTAACAGTATATAGTAAAAATAAACACCTGAATTAGTTAGGGAACAGTCTAACCTGCTGTAACAAATAGACCCAAAAAACACAGTGGCTTAAACAAGATATGAATGTGTCTCACTTCTAACAACCGGAGGTACTCAGTCCAATGATAGTAGGTCAGCTCTGCAGCCTTACTCACAGCATCCATCTCTGTACCTAGGTGGCTCCTCCAGTTCCCACCATCATACTATATTCCAGCCAGTGGGAAAGGAGAAAAGAAAGGGGAGCATAAGCCCATTCCTTTTAAGGACTTGACCCATCACTGCTGCTTACCTCTCTTTACCCAGAACTCAGTCACACTGATGCGAGAGAGATTTGGAAATGTAGTCAGACGCCAATGCCCAGCTACAACTTGTGAGTTCTATCATTAAAGAAAAGAGAAACAAGAATGGATATTGGTAACTGTATTAGTGTGCTTGGGTTGTCATAACAAAATGCCACAGACTAGGTCACTTAGAAAACAACAGAAATTTATTTTCCCACAGTTCTAGAGGCAGGAAGTCTGAGAACAGGGTGCCAGCAGGGTTGGCTTGTGGTGAGGGCCTCTTCCTGGCTTGCAGATGGCTGCCTTCTCACTGTGTCCTACATGGTGGGCAGAGAGCAAGCAAGTTCTCTGGTGTCTCTTATGTAGACCTAATCTTCTCAGATTAGGGCCCAACCCTTATGACCACATTTAACGTTAATTACCTCCATAAAGGCCCTATGTCCAAAGATAGTCATGTTGTGGGTTGAGGCTCAACATAAGAAGTTTGGGGAGATACAATCATTCAGTCCATAACAGTAAACTAATTAGGATTTTCTGTCAAACCAACCAATTTAGGGATTAGACCTAGAATCGGTTTCATTGACACCGTGACATACTGAATTATAAACCTGTTGGTCATAGAGACCCATAATAAATACAGGCATATCAGAGATATTGCAGGTTCAGTTCCATACCACTGCAATAAAGCAAACATCAAATAAAGCAAGTCAAGCAAATTTTTTGGTTTCCCAGTACATATAAATGTTATGTGTACACTATATTATAGCCTGTTCAGTGTGTGATAGCATTATGTCTAAAAAAAACAATGTAAATACCTTAATTAAAAAATGCTGGGCCCAGCCCCATGGCTGAGTTGTTAAAATTCTGTGCACCCTGCTTCAGCAGCCCAGGTTCACAGGTTTGGATCCTGGGTGCAGACCTACTCCACTAACCAGCCATGCTGTGGTGGTGTCCCACATAGAAAAAAATAGAGGGAGATTGGCATGGATCTTAGCTCAGGGATAATCTTTCTCAAGCAAAAGAAGAGGAAGATTGGCAATCCTCAGATTGAGAAATAGCTCAGAGTAAGTCTTCCTCAGCAAAAATAAAGAAAAAAAATTACTTTGTTGCTAAAAAATGCTAACCATCATCTGAGCCTTCAGCAAGTCATACTCTTTTTGCTGGTGGAAGGTCTTGTAAAAAACACAGTATCTGCAAAGCAATAAAGCAAAGCACAATAAAACGAGATATGCCTGTAATTAGACTTAATATATCTCTACATCAACCTATATTCTAGGTTGGAAAAGGTTGGAAGTCCTACATTGCATATATGTGTCAGTGGTAGTAAAGAAGAACAAAATATATCTGTGTCAAATTTTATATTTTATTGAGGAAATTTATGGCACCTTTAGCCCAAATTCAAATACAAATTTTTACTTTATTATTTTTTAGAAATGCCTGGCATGCATCCCAGTTTTTTCATTATGAGCATTCAACTCTCCCATTATTTCAAATCTGTTGGATAAAATACAGAATGTGAACAGTTTCATAAAGCTTATTAGTGGAAATTTTTTTATTATTTTTGTTTGAGATATCTATTAGAGTACACATTAGAATAATTTTCAAAAATAAAGTTGATTCCAAGGGTACTTGGATAGTAAGGAACTGTTTTTGTTGACACTTAGAACCCACTATGCTCAATCACTTTAACCTGCAAGCAGAGAAACCCTTTGAACTCTCAAATTTAGTTACCTTCCAGTTTCCACAAAGGCATGATAAATCTTGCCATGGTTCATTTCATGTGAGGTTGCAAGTCCAGGACAAATGGATCTAAGAGGCGAAGCTTCCATATTTCTGCTACCGCTGTATGACTGAGTCTTTTTCAGGTGTTGGTTATAAATTAAATATAGCAGCAAAAGAAGGAGCATTTTTCCATATTTAAACTATGCAAATGCAGAAAAGTATGATATTGTCTGTATTTCTACAGGCAGCCTGTAGGCATTTTGGAGCTTTGAGTTTCAACCAGGGAGGAAATGCAAATTTGGAAGCTACCCAGAGGTTAAAAACTAGCAACCTGGGTGGGGCTGGGAAGCCTGATTTTGACTAACAGAAAAGTTTAGCCCATACAAGCTTTTTTTTAAAAAAAAAAAAAACAACAAAAGCACACACTATAAGACTTCTCTTCAAAAGATAGATAAGACTTTTGCCTCTGGCTAAGATAGAGTTACATGGACCAGATTTACCTTCCCACCTGAAACAACCAAAAAATGTTACAAAATATATAAAGCAGTAGTTTTCAAAAGAGTGAACATCAGGCATTGAACCACAGTAATCCCTGCAAAAAGTGAAACAAATGACAGTCCTACAGTTGTCTTAGTTCACTGTCTTAAGAGGGTGTTCAGGCATCTGCACAGGGAGGGAACCTGGATAGAGCCTGTTAAACTCTTTGTGTTGAGAAAATGGAACTGAGAGCCCACCCAAGACAGTGAGAGTTTTTAGCACAGTGACATGGAAAATAGATGGCTGCAGAGAGAGATCTTCAGAGAATACAGAGGGACCCCCTCAAGTAGTTAGCAAAATACTGATCAGCATGTTGAGGAAATGATCTGAGGCTAGAAAAAGAACCACAAAAAGATTAGAGGGAATAGTGTTTGGCGCTCATGCAGGGCTGAGGCGGGTATCAGCCAGACTAGAAAATCTCACGATTCCTGGGGTGCTAGGTAGAGTATACAGAGGGGTCTTATATTATGAGGGGGAATAATTGGTCCTACATTGAACATTATTTTAATCACGTAACAAATCTTAAAAGCAAACCCAAAGAGATCAGTTTCCAAGTAAATAATAAAGTAACAGAGTTCTAGAACAGATAAAGAATATTTTGTATTTAGAAATACAAAAATATCCAACACCCAATAAAGTAAATTCACAAGGATTACCTGGCATGCAAAATAGCAGAAAAAATAAACCTGATAATAAGGGGAAAAATCAATTCAAATCAGCCTAGAACTTACACAGATATTAGAAATAACAGACAAAATCATTAAAGTTATTGTAACTGTATTTCATATGTTCAAAAGTTAAGAAGAGGGGTCGGCCCAGTGGCATAGTGGTTAAGTTCTCACATTCTGCTTTGGCAGCCCAGGGTTCACAGGTTCAGATCCTGGGTGCAAACCTAACACTGCTCGTCAGCCATGCTGTGGCAGCATCCCACATAAATTAGAGGAAGACTGGCACAGATGTTAGCTCAGCAACAGTCTTCCTTAAGCAAAAAGAGGAAGATTGGCAACAGATGTTAACTCAGGGCCAGTCTTCCTCACACACACACAAAAAGTTAAGAGACATAGAAGGTATAAAAAGACCCAAATTGAACTGCTAGAGATGAAAACTACAATATGTGAGATGAAAAGTACACTGAAGAGTACCAGCATCAAATTAGACATTACACAAGATAAGCATAGTGAGCTTGAAGACATAGAAATAAGAACTATCCAAAATGAAACACAGAAAGAAAGACATAAAAATGAATCAGCTGTGTGACAACTTCAAGTGGCCTAATAGACATGTAATTGGAGTCCCAATGGGGTCAAGAAAAATATTTGGAGAAATAATAGCCAAGAAATTTCCAAAGTTGATGACAATTATAAACCGACAAATCCAAGAAGTTCAATTAACCCTAAGCACAAGAAATATGAAAACTATACCAATGCATATTATAATCAGATTGCTCAAAACCAGTACTAAATCTCAGTGAGCCGGAGAAACAAGCAACATATTATGCACCAAGGAACAACAACAAGACAACAGATTTCTTTTGAAAGCAATACAAGCAAGAAGGCAGGTGGAGAAACATTTTTAAAGTACTGAAAGAAAAAAAATGCCAACCTATATCCGGCAAAAGTATTGCTCAAAATCAAAGGCCAATTAAAGACTTTTTCAGGAAGCTGAAAGAATTTATTATGTATAGACCGGCACTACAAGAAACATTAAATGAAGTTGTCTAAGGCAGAAGGAAATGATACCAGAAAGGAATAGGAATCTACCCAAAGGAATGGAAAATGCTGAAAATGATAACTACATAGATAAATCATGATATTTTTCTTATATGATCTCTATATCTCTACATCTGTATAAAAGATAATTGACTGTTTAAACAAAAATCATGATGAACTGTAGGAATTATGTGTAAAAGTAAAATGTATAACAGCATAGCATTAGGGTCAAGAAGGGAGAAACAGACATAGAATATCGTAAAGTTGTTACATGTAAAATGGTATTGCTCTTGAAGGTGGATTTTGATAAATTAAACATATATACTGTAAACCCTAAAGCAAATGCTAAAATAAGAGCAACAACAAATAGTTACAACAAATAAGCCAAAGAAGGATATCAAATAGAAGAATCATATACTCAATCAAAAAAAAGACAAAAAAAAAATGAGAAAAAGGGGAACAAAGAAAATATGAGACAAATAGAAAATAAATAGTAAGATCAGAGGTTTAAACCTAACCATATCAATAATCACATTAAATATAAATGTTCTAAATAGCTCCATTAAAAGGCAGATATTTCAGATGATATAAAAAAGCAAATCTTACCTATAACCTTCCTGCAAAAAGCATACTTCAAATATGAAGACACCAATTGGTTAAAAGTAATGGGAGACTTTCAGTTTCCTATTCTGCATGTAAGGAGCTTGAAGTCACCACTGTTTCCTACCAACAAGTAAAAAGCTGAACAAACTGAAAAATCAACAGCTCTTCTAGGATCCATAAGAGAAGTGAGGACACAGGGCAAACACTGCTCCGAAAATTGAAGAGACAGGCAAATACAGTGAGTCAGAGCTGACCAGAGCAGAAATTCACAAAGAAACCACCTCTGGAACCAGCACCTGGGTAGGAAAATCTGAACTATAATTGATAGACTCCTGGAGGCTTGGTGTGGACAGCTCTGGGAATTAAAACTCTAGGTGACCCAGTCAGAGAGCAGAGCTCACAGTTTAGTGAGATTTTACTTCCATGAGCTCCACCAGGTTCCCACAGTAAATATTGGACAAGACTTCCTTGGTCTGTCTAGCAGAGGGAGGCGGAAAGGAACCATTTTGAAATATGCCAGAGCACACGTTTTCTTAACAAGGTCTGCCCTCAGGTGAAACTAGGTAACCAGAGCCTAACCTGCTGGTATATTATCAGAGCCCGGCTGACCTGAGGGAAGAGAAATACCCAACTCCAGCCCACTCTAGCCCTAGCCATTCTCTCCTACCTACAGGGAGGGGGGGGGCGGGAGGGCAGGAGGGAAAAAACAAGAAACACTTGTGAAATTCACTGTCTGGAGGCATTGGCTCACTAAAACACTGAGTCTAAATCATAGCACAATAGAACACTTCCCCTCCCATCACACCTCACAACTAGTACTAAAGCCTATTGGTAGCAGTTCCTTTTACCCAATACATCATGTCCAGCTATCAAGAAAAAAATTACAAGGCATACCAAAAGTTAAAAAAATACCATTTGAAGACACAGAGCAAGCATCAGAACTAGACATGGCAAGGATGTTGGAATTATCAGACTGAGAATTTAAAACAACTATGATAAATATGCTAAGGGCTCTAATGGATAAGCAGACATCATGCAAGAACAGATGGGCAGTGTAACCAGGGAGATTGAAATCCTAAGGAAGAACCAAAAGTCAATGCTAGAGAGAAAAAACACTGTAACAGAAATGAAGAATGCCTCTGATGAGCTTATTTGTAGACCAGGCACAGCTGATGAAAGAGTCTCTAGACTTGAGGGTATCTCAATAGAAACTTCACAAACTGAAAAGCAAAGAGAACAAAAACTGAAGAAGGAAAAAAGAACAGAATATCCAAGGAGTGGGACAACTACAGAGGTATAACCTACACGTAATGGAAATGCCAGAAGCAGAAGAAAGGAAGGGACAGAAGGGATATTTGAAACAATAATGACTGAGAATTTCCCCAAATTAATACCAGACACCAATCCACAGATCAGGAATCTCAGAGAACACCAAGTAGGATAAATGCCAAAGAAACTACAGCAGAGCATATTGTTTTCACACTATAGAAAATCAAAGATAAAGAAAAAATCCTGAAAGAAGCCAGAGGAAAAATACACCTTACCTGTAGAGGAAAAAAGGTAAGAATTACATCTGACTTCTCCTCAGAAACCATGCAAGCAAGAAGAGAGTGGAGTGAAATGTTTAAAGTGTTAACAGGAAAAAAAAAAACAAAACACAACCTAGAATTCTCTGCACCATGAAATTATCCTTCAAAACTGAAGGAGAAATAAAGACTTTCTCAGACAAATAAAAATTGGTGGAATTTGTTACCATTAGGCCTGCCTTGCCACAAATGTTAAAAGTTCCTTAGAGAGAAGGAAAACGGTGTAGACCGTAAATTTGGATCTATGTAAAAGGAAGAGCATCAAAGAAGGAATAAGTAAAGGTAAATAAAAACTCTTATTTTCCTTATTTTTAATTAATTTAACAGGTAACATTTTGTTCAAAATAATAACATGGTATTCAATTATGTATACTTATGTATATTTCTTATGTATATACTTATGTATGCTAATAAGTAAAATAAATGACAGTAATGATACAAGAGGTGGGAGGGAGGAATTAGGATTATTTTCTTATTAAAAGGTACTCACACTACTCATCAAGTGGTATAGTGTAATTTAAAAGTGGACTTGGATTAATTATAAAGGTATATTGCAAACTTCAGGGCAACCACTAAAAAAAGTTAAAAAAAAAAAGACATATAACTGATACCCTAAGAAAGGAGAGAAAAGGGAATCATAAAATGCTTAATTAAAGTCATAAAATCAAAAAAGAGTGGAGTACAGAACTAGGAAAAAAGAAAGAAAGCAACAAATAGAAAACAGTCAAGAATTGGTGGATATTAACCTAGCTATATCAGTAACACTTTGAACATCAATTGCCTAAATGCAGCAGTTAAAAGAAATTGTCAGAGTGGATCAAAAAACACAACCCAATTGTATGTTGTTACTAGAAGCCACTTTAAATATAAAGACATTTATAGATTAAAAGTAAGTGCATGGAGAAAAATACACCATCGTAACACTCATCAAAAGAAAGCAAGAGTCACTATATTAATATCAGACAGAGCAGGCTTCATAGGAAAGAAAGTTATCAAAGATAAAGAAAGACATTACATAATAATAAAGGGGCAAGTCTCCAAGAGACATAACAATCCTTAACATGTATGCCTGTTAACAACAGAACATTAAATTATATGAGGCAAAAACTAATAGAACTGCAAGGAGAAATAGATGAAGCCACTATCATAGTTGGAGACTCCAACCCCCCTCTATCTGTCTAAATGGACAGATCCAGCAGGAAGAAAATCAGTAAGTACATAGTTGAACTCAATAATAAATACCATCAATAGACTGAATATAGTGGACACCTATAGAGTTCTGTCTCCAAAAACAGCATTCTTCTTCTCAAACTCCCATGGAACATTCACCAAGATAGAACACAGTCTAGACCAAAATACATACCTTAACAAATTTAAAAGGATATAGAAATCATACAAGGTCTGCTCTCAGACCACAGTGGAATTAAGCTAGAAATCAACACCAGAAAGATAATTAGAAAGTGTCAAAATACATGGAGATTAAACAACACACTTCTAACTAATACATGGGTCAAAGAAGGAATCTCAAGAGTAATTTTAAAATATTTGGAACTAAATGAAAACACAATTTATCAAAATTTGCAGGATGCAGTGAAAGTAGTGCTTAGAAATTTTAGCAGTGAATGCATATATTAAAAAGAAGAAAAATCTAAAATCAGTAACCCAAGTTTCTGCGATAGAAAACTAGAAAAACAAACAAGTGAATTAAATCCAAAGTACACACAAGAAAAGAAATCAATGAAACCAAAAGCTAGTTCTTTGAAAAGGTCACTGAAAATCATTAAGCTTCTAGCCAGGCTAACTAAGAAAGAAAAAAAAGAGAGAGGAAAAATTACTAATGTTAGAACTGAAAAAGGCAACATCACTACAGATCCTGTGGAAATATATTACAGGATAAGAAAACTGCAGACCAATATCATCCTCAACAAAATATTATTTCCTGTGTACCAGCAATGAACAAGTAGAATTTGAAATTAAAAACACAATTTTCCATAGCACCCAAAAACATGAAATATTTAGGTATAAATCTAACAAGATATGTATAAGATCTATATGAGGAAAACTACAAAACTCTGATGAACAGAATCAAAGAAGAACTAAATAAATGGAGAGGTATTCCATGTTCATGGATAGGAAGACTCAATATTGTCAAAATGTCAGTTCTTCTCAACTAGATCTGTAGATCCAATGCAATCCCAATTGAAATCCCCAGCAAGTTTTTTTTTGAGATATTAGTAAATGATTCAAGTTTATATGGAGAGACAAAAGACCCAGAACAGCCAACATAATATTGAAGAACACCTGACCTCAAGACTTAGTATAAAACTACAATAATCAAGACAGTGTAGTGTTATTTGAAGAACAGGCAAATGGATCAGTGGAGTAGAATGGAGAGCCAAGAAATAGACTCCCATATGGTCAACTGATCTTTGAGAAAGGAGCAAAAGCAGTACGGTGGGGCAAAGATAGTCTTTTCAACAGTTGGTGCTAGAACAGGTGGACATCCACATTAAAAAAAAATGAATCTATATACAGACCTTATACCCTTCAAAAAATCAACTCAAAATGCATCATAGACCTAAAGGTAAAACACAAAACTGTAAAACTCCTAAAAGATAACATAGGAGAAAACCTAGATGACCTTGAGTATCACAGTGATTTTTGAGATGCAACACCAAAGGCACGATCCATGAAAGAAATGATTGATAAGCTGGACTTCATTAGAATTAAAAACTTCTGCTCTGTGAAAGACAATGTCAAGAAAACAAGAAAAGCCACAGACTGGGAGAAAATATTTGCAAACACATTTATTTTAAAGGTCTGTTGTCCAAAATATGTAAAGAACTCTTAAACTCAACAATAAGAAAACAACTCAATTTAAAAATGAGCCAAAGACCTTGTCAGACCTCCCTCACTAAAGACGACATCTAGATGGCAAGAAAGCATATGAAAACATGTTCCACATCATATGTCATTAGGCAAATGCAAATTAAAACAACAATGGGATGCCACTACACACCTGTTTAGGTGTGTAGACCAAATCTGAAACACTGACAACAACAAATGCCGGTGAGGTTTTGGAACAACAGGAACTCTCATTCATTCCTGCTGGGAATGCAAAATGGTACAGCCATTTTGGAAGATGAAATTTCTTATAAAATGTAAACACTCCTACCATTTGATCCAGCAGTCACACTCCTTGGTATTTACCCAAAGGAGTTGAAAGTTTATGTTCACATAGAAACCCGTACATGGATATTTATAGCAGCTGTATTCATAATTGCCAAAATTTGGGAGCAATCAAGATGTCCTTCAGTAGGTGAATGGATAAATAAACTGTTTTCTATCCAGGAAACGGAATATAACTCAGCCCTAAAAAGAAGTGAGCGATCAGCCTTGAAAACAGGGAGGAACCTTAAATGCCTGTTACTAAGAGAAAGAAGCCAACCTGAAAAGGCTACATACTATATGATTCCAACTACATGACCTTCTGCGAAAGGCAGAGCTGTGGAGACAGGAAAGGATCAGTGGTTGCCAGGAGTCGGGGGGAGGGAGGGATGAACGAGTGGCGCACAGAGGATTTTAAGGCGGTGAAAATGCTCTGTATGATACTGCCTGATAGATGCATGTTATTATACATGTGTCCAAACCCACTGAATATAAAACACCAAGAGTGAACCCTAATGTACACTGTGGACTTCAGGTCATTATGATGTGTATCAGTGTAGCTTCATATATGGTAACATGTGCCATTCTGGTGGGCAGTGTTGATTATGGTAAGGGAGGAGTGGCTATGCATGTGTTGGGGCAGCAGGTACATGGGAAATCTCTGTCCCTTCCTCTCAGTATTGTTGTGTGCCTAAAACTGCTCTAAAAAATAAATTTTTTTTTGAAAAAACAATAGATCACTGGTTTCCAGGGGCTGGGATAGGGGGAGGAAGGGAATTCTGGGAGGTTGACAAGACTGATCAGAATAGTCCCTACAAGACTGACTGCATCTGTCAAAATTCACAGAACATACATAAAGAGTGCATTTTACTATATTTAAGTTATACCTTAATAAACCTGAGTTTAACAACAGCAGACTACATATTCCTTTCAAGCGGACATAGAACATTTGCCAAGGTAGACTATATTCTAGGTCCTAAAACAAGTCTTGATAAATTTAAAAGTATTTGAATCATACAAAGTTCTCTGACCACAGTATAATTAAATTAGAAACTAATAACTGGAAGATCTCAGGAAAATTCCCTAAATATTTGGAGTTTAAATAACATACTTGTCAATAACCCATGGGTCAAAGGATAAAGTGAAAAACAGGTGGATCCAAGATGGCGCCGTGAGTAGTCCTCTTTGTTTCTCCCCCTTCGAGTCTACAACTATTTGGACACTTATCGCTTGACAAAGGATATCCAGACAGCATCTCAGGACGTCTGAGATACCCACGCGACTATACATCGGAAGGCGGACAGACTTTCCTCCGGGAGGATGTGGAAATAGGTGAAAACTCTCTGACCCCGACGAGCAGCCTAGTACCCGCAAGCGGCTTTCTTCCAACGGACGCCCCCAGAGGATCTACACACATCTAGGGCAGGAGCGAGCACACAACAGAGGAGCGACGGTGGAAGCAGGTGACCAGAACCCTACCTAAACCCCCCGCAGTTACTCCTAAATGCAGAGGGAAACTTTGGAGTTGCACACCTGAGCCCGCGGGGAGAGTCTCTCCCCGCCATTGGCAGGGAGACCCCGCCTGGTGTTCGCGGCGCCCGGAGGGTCCCAGAGAGAGACACGGAGGGCACGGAGATCTCCCAGCTGCCGTTGCCCGCCCCATGGGACTAGGGATTGCCGGAGATCTCGGAGAGGACCGGGGTGGGGGGAACTTTCAAAGGCCGGTCCTGCGACCCGGAGGGGAAGCGCCGGAGTTCCGCCCTGGCAGCAGACAAAAACTCTCTATCTGCCATTAGCAGAGGGGACACGCAAAGCATTCACAGCTCCGGGAGAGGCCCGGAGAGAATCCCAGAGGGCGGGGCGACCCCCAGCTGCCGTTGCCCGCCCTGAGGGAGTAGGGATTGCCGGAGATCTCGGAGAGGACCGGGGCTGGGGGAAGTTTCAAAGGCCGGCTCAGCGACCCGGAGGGGAAGCGCCGGGAGTTCCGCCCGGGCAGCAGACAAAATTCTCTGTCTGCCATTAGCAGAGGGGACACGCACAGCATTCACGGCTCCGGGAGAGGCCCGGAGAGAATCCCAAAGGGCGGGGCAACGCCCAGCTGTTGCCCGCCCCGTGGGACTAGGGATAGCCGGAGATCTCGGAGAGGACTGGGGCTGGGGGGAGTACCAGAGACCCAGCTTCGTAGCCTAGGGGGAAACCCTACAGGCTCACAGCAGCCTTAGGGAAAGCCTCTGCACAGCACCAGTAGAAGGCACCCAGCCGCCAGCCATAAGGCTGGAAGACCCCAGGGCAAAAGCAGCATAGCTAGGTGAACTAACCACAGACTGTAGAAGATGCCAATAGCTCTCCTGCGACCCATAGAGGACAAGTGAGATTTTGTGGGTGCCGTCAGCAACGGAGAGACAAATATAAGTGATCCCACCCCTGGCCGCTGGAAAAGCCCATAACACCATTGAAGACCCCAAGGAGAGAACACATCTAGGTGAGCTGCAACAGTAGGCACCAGCAGCCTGAAGCCCCCCTGTGACGGCCCCCACGGCAGAGGAGGGAATCCAAAGGGCCACTGTGGCTACGAGGAGGGGCCCAGGCCCAGTTAGCAACTGCGGACAGAGTTCCTGGTTGGTGCAGTATAAACAGCTGCTCCCCTACCGCAGCAGCTGAAACAAGTGAAAGGAGCAACTAAAGTCTATCTCCATGCGGAGGCACAAATCAACAACATCAAGCAATATGAAAAAATACATTAAATCTCCAGAACAGAAAGAAAGTAACAAATACACAGAAAACAATCCCAAAGAAAATGAGATATATAACCTAAATGATGATGACTTCAAAACAGCCATCATTAAAATTCTCAATGAGTTAAGAGAGAATTCTGACCGACAACTCAACAAGTTCAGAAGCTATGTCACAAAAGAGTTTGATACGATAAAGAAGAACCAAACAGAAATATTGGAAATGAAGAACACAATAGAGGAGATTAAGAAAAATCTAGATGCTCTGAACAGTAGGGCCGATAATATGGAGGAAAGAATTAGCAATTTGGAAGATGGCAATATAGAATTGCTGCAGGCAGAGGAGGAGAGAGAAGCAAGACTAAAAAGAAATGAAGAAACTCTCCGAGAATTTTCAGACACAATTAGGAGATGCAACGTAAGGATTATAGGTATACCAGAGGGAGAAGAGAAGGAGAAAGGGGCAGAAAGCCTATTCAAAGAAATAATGGCTGAGAACTTCCCAAATCTGGTGAGGGAGATGGATCTTCAGGTGACAGAAGCCAATAGATCTCCAAACTTTATCAATGCAAGAAGACCAACTCCACGGCATATAGTAGTGAAGCTAGCAAAAGTCAACGATAAGGAGGAAATACTAAGGACAGCCAGGCAAAAGAAACTAACCTACAAAGGAACCCCCATCAGGCTATCAGCAGATTTCTCAGCAGAAACTTTACAGGCTAGAAGAGAGTGGAATGATATATTCAAAAATCTGAAGGACAAAAATCTACAGCCGAGAATTCTCTACCCAGCGAAAATATCCTTCAAATACGATGGAGAAATAAAAACTTTCCCAGATAAACAAAAATTAAGGGAGTTCATTGCCACAAAACCTCCTCTTCAGGAAATCCTCAGGAAAACCCTCATTCCTGAAAAATCCAAAAAAGGAAAGGGGCTACAAAACCAAGAGCAGAGGAAATAAGTAGAAGGACAACAACAGAGAGTAGCAGCTCTACATCAGAACAGATTAAACCATGGGACGAGAAACAAAGGAAACTGAAGAAAACCAGAAAACAAGACACAAAATGGTGGTGGTAGGCCCCCACATCTCAATAATCACTCTAAATGTAAATGGACTGAACTCCCCAATCAAAAGACACAGAGTGGCAGGATGGATCAAAGAACAAGATCCAACAATATGCTGCCTCCAGGAAACACACCTCAGCCCCAAAGACAAACACAGACTCAGAGTGAAGGGATGGAGAACAATACTCCAAGCTAATAATGAACAAAAGAAAGCAGGTGTCGCTATACTAATATCAGACAAGGTAGATTTCAAAGCAAAACAGATAAAGAAAGATAAAGAGGGACAGTACATAATGATAAAAGGGACTCTCCACCAAGAAGACATAACACTTATAAATATATACGCACCCAACACAGGAGCACCAAAATTTGTAAAGCAACTCTTAACAGAACTAAAAGAAGACATCAACAACAATACAATAATAGTAGGGGACCTCAACACACCATTAACACCAATGGACAGAACATCCAGACAGAAAATCAACAAGGAAATAATAGAATTAAATGAAAAATTAGACCAGATGGACTTAATAGATATATATAGAACACTTCATCCAAAAACAGCAGGATACACATTCTTCTCAAGTGCACATGGAACATTCTCAAGGATTGACCATATTTTGGGAACCAAAGCAAACATCAATAAATACAAGAGAGTTGAAATAATATCAAGCATCTTTTCTGATCATAATGCTATTAAACTAGAAATCAACTACAAGAAAAAAGAAGAGAAAGGTGCAAAAATGTGGAGACTAAACAACACGCTTCTCAACAAACAATGGATCATTGAAGAAATTAAAGAAGAAATCAAATTTTATCTGGAGACTAATGAAAATGAGAACACGACATACCAAATCATTTGGGATGCAGCAAAAGCAGTCCTAAGAGGGAAATTCATCGCAATACAGGCTCACCTCACTAAACAAGAAAAAGCTCACATAAGCAACCTCAAACAACGCCTAACAGAACTAGAAAAAGAAGAACAAACAAAGCCCAGTCAGTAGAAGGAGGGAAATAATAAAAATAAGAGCAGAAATAAACGATATTGAAACAAAAAAGACAATAGAAAGGATCAATGAAACAAAGAGTTGGTTCTTCGAAAGAATTAACAAAATCGACAAACCCCTAGCCAGACTCACCAAGAAAAGAAGAGAGAAATCGCAAATTAATAAAATTAGGAATGACAGGGGAGAAATCACAACAGATACCAATGAAATTCAAGAGATCATAAGAGAATACTATGAAAAACTATATGCCAACAAATTGAACAACCTAGAAGAAATGGACAAATTCCTAGACTCCTACAATCTCCCCAAACTGAATCAGGAAGAAATGGAGAATCTGAATAGGCCAATCACAAGTAAGGAAATAGAAACGGTCATCAAAAACCTCCCCAAAAATAAGAGTCCAGGACCAGACGGCTTCTCTGGAGAATTCTACCAAACATTCAAAGAAGACTTAATACCTATTCTCCTCAAACTGTTCCAGAAAATTGAGAAAGATGGAGAACTCCCTAACACATTCTATGAAGCCAACATCACTCTGATCCCCAAACCTGACAAGGACAACACAAAGAAGGAGAACTACAGGCCGATATCACTGATGAACATAGATGCAAAAATCCTCAACAAAATTTTCGCAAACCAATTACAGCAATACATCAAAAAGATTATACACCATGATCAAGTGGGATTTATACCAGGGACACAGGGATGGTTCAACATCCGCAAGTCAATCAACGTGATACACTACATCAACAAAATGAAAAAGAAAAACCACATGATCATCTCAATAGATGCAGAGAAAGCATTCGACAAGATCCAACACCCATTTATGATAAAAACCCTCAGTAAAATGGGTATAGAAGGAAAGTACCTCAACATAATAAAGGCCATATATGATAGACCCACAGCCAACATCATACTCAATGGACAAAAACTGAAAGCCATCCCTCTGAGGACAGGAACAAGACAAGGGTGCCCACTTTCACCACTCCTATTCAACATAGTACTGGAGGTGCTGGCCAGAGCAATTCGGCAGGAAAAAGAAATAAAAGGAATTCAAATAGGTAACGAAGAAGTAAAACTCTCGTTGTTTGCAGACGACATGATCTTATATATAGAAAACCCCAAACAATCCACAGAAAAACTATTAGAAATAATCAACAACTACAGCAAAGTAGCAGGGTATAAAATTAACGTGCATAAATCAGTAGCATTTCTATACATTAACAATGAACTAACAGAAAAAGAACTCAAGAACTCAATCCCATTCACAATCGCAACGAAAAGAATAAAATACCTTGGGATAAACTTAACCAAGGAAGTGAAGGATCTATACAATGAAAACTACAAGACTTTCTTGAAAGAAATTGACGATGACATAAAGAGATGGAAAGACATTCCTTGCACATAGATTGGAAGAATAAACATAGTTAAAATGTCCATACTACCTAAAGCAATATACAGATTCAATGCTATCCCAATCAGAATCCCAAGAACATTCTTCACAGAAATTGAACAGAGAATCCTAAAATTCATATGGGGCAACAAAAGACCGCGAATTGCTAAAGCAATCCTGAGCAAGAAAAACAAAGCCGGAGGAATCACAATCCCCGATTTCAAAACATACTACAAAGCTACAGTGATCAAAACAGCATGGTACTGGTACAAAAACAGGCCCACAGATCAATGGAACAGAATTGAAAGCCCAGAGATAAAACCACACATCTATGGACAGCTAATCTTTGATAAAGGAGCAGAGGGCCTACAATGGAGAAAAGAAAGTCTCTTCAACAAATGGTGCTGGGAAAACTGGACAGCCACATGCAAAAGATTGAAAATTGACCAGTCTTTTTCACCACACACCAAAATAAACTCAAAATGGATCAAAGACCTAAAGATTAGGCCTGAGACAATAAGTCTTTTGGAAGAGAATATAGGCAGTACACTCTTTGACATCAGTTTCAAAAGAATCTTTTCGGACGCTGTAACTCCTCAGTTGAGGGAAACAATAGAAAAAATAAACAAATGGGACTTCATCAGACTAAAGAGCTTCTTCAAGGCAAGGGAAAACAGGATTGAAACAAAAAAACAGCTCACTAATTGGGAAAAAATATTTACAAGCCACTTATCCGACAAAGGGTTAATCTCCATAATATACAAAGAACTCACATGGCTTAACAACAAAAAAAAAACAACCCGATCAAAAAATGGGCAGAGGACATGAACAGACATTTCTCAAAAGAAGATATGAATATGGCCAATAAACACATGAAAAGATGTTCATCATCGCTAATCATCAGGGAAATGCAAATCAAAACTACACTAAGATATCACCTTATACCCGTTAGATTGGCAAAAACATCCAAAACCAAGAGTGACAAATGTTGGAGAGCTTGTGGAGAAAAAGGAACCCTCATACACTGTTGGTGGGAATGCAAACTGGTACAGCCACTATGGAAAACAGTATGGAGACATCTCAAAAAGTTAAAAATAGAAATACCCTATGACCCAGCCATCCCATTACTGGGTATCTATCCTAAGAACCTGATATCAGAAATCTCAAGAGTCCGTTGCACCCCTATGTTCATCGCAGCATTATTTACAATAGCCAAGACGTGGAACCAGCCTACATGCCCAGAAACTGATGATTGGATAAAGAAGATGTGGTATATATACACAATGGAATACTACTCAGCCATAAAAAAGACAAAATTGGCCCATTCACAACAACGTGGATGGACCTCGAGGGTATTATGTTAAGCGAAATAAGCCAGTCAGAGAAAGACGAACTCTATATGACTCCACTCATAGGTGGAAATTAGTATATTGATAAGGAGATCTGATCAGTGGTTACCAGGGAAAAGGGGGGGGTGGGGGGAGGGCACAGAGGGGGAAGTGGTGTACCCACAACATGACTAACAAAAATGTACAACTGAAATCTCACAAGGTTGTAATCTATCATAACATTAATAAAAAAATAAATAAAGTGAAAGAGAATTTAGAAAGTGCATAAATTTAAGGGAGAAATAATGCCAATTCTATACAAACTTTTCCAGAAAATAAAAAGGGAATACTTCCCAATTCATTATTTGGGGCCAGAGGATAAGACAACCAGGGAAAAAAGCATTACAAGCAAAGAAAACTAGAGACCAATATCCCATCATAAACATATGTGCAAAAATTATAAACAAAATTTTAGCAAATCAAATCCGGTGATATATAAAAAAGATAATACATAATGGCCTGGGAATGAAATGTTGGTTTAACATTCAAAAATTAATCTAATTTACCATATCAACAAAATTAAAAAGAAATACCATACGATCATCTCAGTAGATGCAAAAAAAAAAATTTAACAAAATCCAGCATCCATTCCTAATAAAAATTCTCAGCAAACTAGTAATAGTAGGGAACTTCCTCAAACCAATAAAGGGAATTTTATGAAAATTCTATGCTAACATCATACTTAGCCAGCCCTAGCGGTCTAGTGGTTAAGATTCAGTGCTCTCATCGCCAAGGCCCAGCTGCGTGTTGCTGTGATGCTGAAAGCTATGCCACTGGTGTTTCAAAAACCAGCAGGGTCACCTATGGTGGACGGATTTCAGTGGAGCTTCCAGACTAACACAGAGTAGGAAGAAGGACCTGGACACCCACTCCCAAAAACATTGGCCATGAGAACCCTCTGAAGAGCAGCGGAGCACTGTCTGATAGAGCGCCAGAGGGGAGAGCAAGTGCCAAAAACCGGACAGGTTCTGCTGTGCTGGCCACTGACAGCACTACAACATACTGCATGGTGAAACTCTGACTGCTTTGTGCCTCACATCGGGAACAAGACCAAGATATCTACTCGCATGACTTCTGTTCAACATTGTACTTCAAGTTCCAGCCAGTGCAGTCAGGCAAGGAGAAGAAAGAAAAGGCATCGAGACGAGAAAGTCAGAAGTAAAACTGTCCTTACTCATGGGCAACATGACCATCTATCTAGAAAATCTGATGAAACCTACAAAAAAAGACACTAGAACTAATAAGCATCAAAAATATAAAATACCTAGGGATAAATCTGATTTTAAAAATGTGAAAGACCTGTATGCTGAAAAATACAAGACATTGCTAAGAGAAATTAAAGACCTAAATAAATGGAGAAGCATACCTTGTTTATGATTTGGAAGAGTCAATATCATTAAGATATCAGTTCTTCCTTGATTGATCTACATATATAGATTACTGCAAATCTCAGTCAGCTTTTTTAAAAATAGAAATTGACAAACTGATTGTAAAATACATTACTGACAGTATTGAAGCCAGATGGAACGTTAGTTTGCCCTGGATAACATTTGATTGAAGGCAGTGTTGTGCATCGGATGCGATGACTCAGGAGGTCCCCTCACCCCTCTCTTTCTCTTTGCTACTCCAGCCTACTCCAGTACCTGTACTTTTTTGTTTTACATATTGAGCCTGTGTAAATTTTCCTTAGAAGAAAAAGTTTAGTCTGCTTCCATGAAAAGTTTTGTGTGTGTGTGTGCGGAAGATTGGCCCTGAGCTAACATCTGTTGCTAATCTTCCTGGGTTTTTTTTCCCTCCTCAGAGCCCCAGTACATAGTTGAATAGCCTAGTTGTAAATCCTCCTAGTTCTTCTATGTGAGATGCCACCACAGAATGGCTTGATGAGCCGTGTATAGCTCTGCGCCCAGGATCTGAACCAGTGCACCCCAGGCCGCTGAAGCTGAGCGTGCAAACCTAACCACGATGCCACTGGTCTAGCCCTGTAAAGTTTTAAGATTACTGCTTTAAAGTATTGCTGAAATAAGAACTGCTTTCACATAGTTAAGGTAGAGGTCTTAGTGAAATAGATGAGCTTCCACATTTAGATCTGAAAATAACTACTGGAAGAAGAAATATAGCTCAGTCACAGCAGAGAAGTATGATGGAATTACTGCTAATCAGGAAGCTAATGGCGTAGATTCAGGTAGGGACTCATGAAAAACTCACCTGGGTTAGAATTTAACCAGATAGTAAAGTTGAAGGGGAAACTCTCCAATCTGTTTCATAAAACATCCCTGACTGGTTTAAAATGAATTTTAAAATAAGATTAGATAAATTACAAAATTTATAAGCAAAAATAAATTTAGTAATAATTTGTTTGTAAGTATTAAATAGGCTTTTCTTATCTGTTACTATAAAATGACCTCATTGTAATCAGGCTTCACTTTTTTTACTCACATTTAGAGAAAATTTTGAAATAATGCATCAGGCATAAAAATAATTTCAAATGTCTTTTCATTTACAGGTCTGCATTACATTTACTGAATTTGGAAAAATGCAAAATATTTGTAACTTTCTTGTTGAAAAGCTAGATAGCTCTGTTGTCATCAGCCCACCCCAGTTCTATCACACTCCAGGTTCTCTTGAGAATCTTAGGTAAGTTAAGCACATCTTTAACACTAAATTATCAGTTAATTAAACAAAACTATTCAGTGCTACAGTTCATTGAATATCACATTAATAATCTCTGCATTTAATTCCTAAGACGGCAAGCCTGTCTCGTTGCTGTTGAAAATGCATGGCGCAAGGCTCAAGAAGTCTGTCACCTTGTTGGCCAAACTCTAGGAAAACCTTTATTAATCAAAGAAGAAGAAACCAAAGAATGGGAAGGCCAAACAGACGACCACCAGTCATCCAGCCTCTCAAGTGCAT
Organism: Equus asinus; assembly: GCF_041296235.1. NCBI lineage: Eukaryota > Metazoa > Chordata > Mammalia > Perissodactyla > Equidae > Equus > Equus asinus. The sequence continues at coordinate 19,119,970 of NC_091813.1, forward strand.
CATCTGTACAACAAAAAATCAAGAGTGCAACGCTATATGCTGCTTCAAAAGTATTTATAACTTTTGAAGTAAAGGGCAAAGAAAAGACTAAAAAACATCTCTAAAATTCCAACCAAAATATATTGTGTTTGTATCTTTTTGTTTATTTTTATACTTTTTATAATGTTTGCTTTTGTCCTGAATATTTATATTGTGTAGTGTATAAAGTATTTCTCCCCAAAATCTGTCACTCCTTGAATACAGTGCCCACAGAGTAGTTATGTGACTTGGTATTTTTAAAAACTTACTATGGGAAATACTCTTTGGAAATAGAAGTGTTGTGTGTGCACACTTGTAATACTGACAATTCCTATGGGGCATGTGTAAGTGATTTTTACGTTTCTAACTACAGGAAGAAATATTGACACAGTTATTAGCATGATTCTTAACATTAATAGAAAGAATGATGAGCAACACATATCTTTGATAAAAGGGTAGTGAGGTATACTAGGAACATATTTTGATGCCAGAAGGAAAGGCGGTATATGGAGCAGAGCCTCCTCACCAGGGCTCCTTCGCTTATGCCAGCACTCTCCCGTACAGATAGAATGCGAGCCACGTGCATAGCTAAAATGCCCTCGTAGACACATGTTAAAGTAAAGAGTAAAAAATAAAAAAAGATACAGTTGAAACTAATTTTAATTATTTAATGCAGTATATCCAAAATATCATTTCAGCATGTAATACATATTTTTAAAGTAACTGTTGGATATTTTATATTTTTCTTTACTGTCTTCTAAATCCAGTATATTTTTTTATCTTACAGCACATCTCAATTCAGATGCTAAATTTTCATCAGAAATACTTGATCTGTATTTAAGTTTCCTCATATGTAGTTGAAAAAATAGATTCACACACCCAGGTGTTTCCAAACATGCTTAAAAGATCTACTAACTTGATCAAGTGTCAGTTTTTAAATTAAAATTTTAAAATTCAGTTCCTTGATTGCACTACCCGCATTTCAAGTACTCGGAAGCCGGAAGTGGCTGACAGCTGCCATGTGGGACAGCACAGGGTTACACACCGAGATGACACTGATCCTTACGGCTCTCTGAGATGTGTCACTGCTGTTGGATACACATTATCTACAGGTTACCATATGCCAGGTCTCTTACGCAGCATAGGCTTTCCATTCCTTACACACAATAGGTCCTAGGGTTTTCCCTCTGATATATACACGTCATACCAATATTTCTTTTTTACAACATACACCAGTATGTGGCTTCCCTCCCCACTCACTTTAAGTGGCACTGAAACAATTGTAGCCGTCTATTCTGTAGTGTCCTTGGCGGGGAGGGAGTGTGGAAGCTAAAAAGAAAAGTTTTAGAATCCAGCACCGCTCTGTTCAAATCCTTACTTCACTGCTAGAATGTCAGCTCCTTTCGAATGGAGATTTTGTTTGCTTGGCTCATGGCCGCGTCCTCAGACCCGGCACCCTGGCAGGGCCAGCACAGAGCAGGGTCTCCAGTAACTGCTGAGCGTGTCCACCAGCTGTGTAGACTCGGCCAGGCACTTTAACCTCTTTAAGCCTCTCTCCTCACCTAGGAAATGAGGCTAATAATTCTTACTTTGCAGTGTTATTACTATAAGGATTAAGTTGAGAAATATAAGACCACAGAATACCGCCTAGCCCACAGCAGTCACTCAGTAAATGGTGGCTAGTGTATCAACTGCATTCTTTGATTACTGTCAGCCCAATTAAAAGTTGTCTTTTCCAAATCCTCCATTAAGATGAATTTTTAAATATATTAAAAATAGTTATCAGAAAACGAGTTTGGTATGTTGAATTTTTCTTTCCAAAAAAGGTTAAATTTTATCTTAGCTTTTATTTATCCAGTTGGGTAGAAAAGTACAATTGGGACTGTACAGGAAGAAAAAAATTGTTCAAGGACTGGCCCAGTGGGGCAGCGGTTAAGTTCGAATTTTCCACTTCAGTGGCCCAGGGTTCACCGGTTCAGATCCCAGGTGTGGACATTTGCACCACTTGACAAGCCATGCTGTGGCAGGCCTCCCACATAGAAAGTAGAGGAAGATGGGCACGGATGTTAGCTCAGGGCTAATCCTCCTCCTCAAAAAAAAAATTGTTCATACTCAAAAATTGATTCATGTGCGTAGATTTTTCTTAGCCATGGCTTCATTATATTTTTGGTTCCATCATATTTGCTAAAGAAGGTTTTCAACTTAGCGTATGAAAAAAACAAATTTTAAGTTAGCAAACACTTTTGAGAATTTACAGGAATTTTTAAAGACGTTGCTTCAAAAAAAATCCTGTAAAATGGACAGTCCTATTCTAGACGACAGCTAGGAGAAGAAATCTTTCAAAGATTGGACTTGTTTATGTATGACATCCTGTGTACCTAAGAGTAAGGGTATCAAATTTAGTTCTCAGTTGATGGCAATCTAATTTTTGACACATGGCATGCCGTGGAGTCTCACAATGAAGGACTTGGGGGACCTGTGCCACAAAGCCTGACAGAATAAACCTATCTCAAACTTAGTCCTGACAGAATTTCTTTCTTCTGAACCCTCTTTAAAAAAACTCGTTCCAGCCTATGACCCAGCCATCCCATTACTGGGTATCTATCCTAAGAACCTGAAATCAGAAATCCCAAGAGTCCCTTGCAACCCTATGTTCATCGCAGCATTATTTACAATAGCCAAGACGTGGAACCAGCCTACATGCCCAGAAACTGATGATTGGATAAAGAAGATGTGGTATATATACACAATGGAATACTACTCAGCCATAAAAAAAGACAAAATTGGCCCATTCACAACAACGTGGATGGACCTCGAGGGTATTAAGTTAAGCGAAATAAGCCAGTCAGAGAAAGACGAACTCTATATGACTCCACTCATAGGTGGAAGTTAGTATATTGATAAGGAGATCTGATCGGTGGTTACCAGGGAAAAGGGGGGTGGGGGGAGGGCACAAAGGGGGAAGAGGTGTACCCACAACATGACTAACAAAAATGTACAACTGAAATCTCACAAGGTTGTAATCTATCATAACATTAATAAAAAAAAAAAAAAAACTCGATCCAGGGGCCGGCTCTGTGGCCGCCTGGTGAAGTTCGCATGCTCCGCTGCGGTGGCCCAGGTTTCCCCGGTTCAGATCCTGGGCACAGACATGGCACCACTTATCAGGCCATGCTGAGGGGGCATCCCACATGCCACAACTTTGTACCAGGGGGCTTTGGGGAGAAAAAGGAAAAATAAAACCTTTAAAAAATATTTTTTTTAAAGCATCATGTCTAAAAAAAAAATCTTTCCAGAAAGCAGCAAATTATTGTTTTCTGAAAGAAGAAACATTTTCTAATTAGGATATTTGAAGCAGACCACTATATTCCAAGCGCCTTTTTAAAAGGAAATACTATTAAAATAAGATTTCTGAATATTACCAATAAAATTTAGGATTCCATTCAGTTACACGCTAAAGATTACTTTTTTTGTAGTACCAATTTACCTTACTTTTATCAGTATTCTTACTTGAGAGTTAATTTGAGTTAATGTAAATAAATACGACCTGGAAAAATAATTTGTCACGTATGATGCTGTGCACCATTCACATCCCAGAATTATTGTGATATTCTCAGGAATTTAAGTTGAGGATATCCCAGTTCTGTCAGATTTGTTGACCAGAATTTGATAGTAAGGAATTCTTCTCATTGGCCTAAAAAACTAAAAACATGAATTGTGAAGTCAAAAGTGGGAGTTTAATGTATTATCTACATAACAAAATTATATGGGAGGCAAATGCTTGTTACTCATTCCAGAAAAAACGCTATATAAATTGCCCTAACATAAACATTTACTATTTTTTATGCAGGTTGTATGTGCAGCCAGATAGCTTCTGGTCATCATCTAATGTGGCCTCAGTTGCTTTCACATGCTCAGTTATGTTACAAGGCAAGATTCACAGTGGCTAATCCAAGTCAGACACTGCTCTCGGGGTGAGGTAATATTTTTCAAGAGGGATTGCTTGTACTCTTTTATTGAAAGAGTAACACTTTTCTTACCTGTTTATCAGGAGGACGTTTCTGTTTCAGCCACTCTTCGGGACCCCCGGTTTCAACATGGCAGCCAACAGTCGCTCCCAGTTAGCCGCGACACTCGCATAGGTCACCAGTCCCACCTCAAAATGAACAAATGCTGGCTTTGGTCTTCAAATGTAAGTTGGTTCTCTTATAACAGTGAAAAAACCAGAAGACTAAACCAAAACATATTTGGTACACAGGGTTTAAAATTTATCAGGGTTTCACATGCTCAGTACAATTAAGAGACAATATTAGTGAGCCCCAAAACAAAAATCAGTTTCCACACCAAGAGGTAAAAAACCCACGTGGCAGGAGAAAGTGCTAATCTAATCCAGAAACAAGTGAGTGATCCCTGAATTAAAAAACGTATCCTCCAAATACCACGTAGGAACATGGTGCCATGGCGGGGGAGGGATCTACTTTTCAAAATACAGAGCTACCATCGCTTATCCTCCGTTCCTTCCCTTCTATAAGCAGTTGTGGGCAAAGAGTCAAAAACAGGTAAATACTTCCAACGTTTCAAACCTATCTCAGTTTTACACTGATCACATTAATCACAGCCTAATTATTCTTTTATCTGTCTCTACACAAGACTGTGTGTAGCGTCCTCACCTCAGTAGTAGGGCTGTGTCTTAAACATTTCTTTTCCCGGTATCTGGCTAATGAAAGGTTAAGGGGAAGGAAGGCGGGCTGTCAGATACTTTGCTTTCTTCCCGAATCAGAGGGATGGTCTGTATAGCAGAGTACTCGAACGCTGGTACGCATGGGAGCAGGAAGGGGAGTGCGGGTCATTGATTCCAGAATCTGTGTTCAAACTCTGCACCTTTTCTCTCGAATAGGCACGCTTCTGTTTCTCCAAAGCTTAGCTTTCTCAGAAAAGAAGTCCGTGGCTATGCAACAACATGCAGTTTGTTGTCTCAACTCGTCTCTTCAACTGTGTCAGAACGTACATGCATTTTAAGCTTACTGGATCAGCTCTCAGGGGTGTTTGTCCTTCACCTCCTGTCCCCACTGAGGGTGACGATCACTGTGCCACACGTTCCTCACCAGGAGGGCACACGCACTGCTCAGGGGAAGGCGTTTTTGACATCCTGACTGCAGCCACTACATAACTGCATCTAATAAAGTCGGTTAACTGGTAACTTTTAATAAAGAGATGCTTAAATTGAATTTGTTTCCATTAGCATTAATTTTACTTTGAAAGCCTATTTTAGAAAATCATATTTGTACTTGACAGCAATAGTGAATTTGTAGAAATGAAAACTCATACAAAAACAGTTTATATTTTTTATTCAATCAGCCATATTGTAATTCCATTTTAAAAGAATTAGTATACTAATAATCATTATTAGTATAACGATTCAATTAGTTGATTCAAATAAATCAACTCCAGCCCAAGTATGTAAATAGCATCAAAATAAAATTTTTCTTAGTTCATGCTAAATTAATCATGAAAAACTAAGGTATTACATTCTATATTGGAGTAGGGAGTAAAGTGTAACGAACTCAAAGTTGAATGTCAACCAAATAAAATACAAAATTATTTTTAATATTTCATGTTTCATTAGCTCAATACCTACAAAGTGAGCATAGATTTCTTCTTCGTCTTCATTGTACCTATTCCTAAAATAATACAGATACAGTGATACAGACTTATATGGTCTGCAAAGAAACCAATATGAATTTTCAGCTAAAATCTTTAAAAAATGTATTTGCAAACCACAGAGGTCAGCATATATTTGAGGAGTAACTATATTGATTTCATTCTATAGGAATGTTGAGAATTCACAGTATCCCACGTTACTAAAACTTACATTCACTTAAAATATTCAGTTGTTCAGTGCTTCATTTGAATAATAAGAAAGAAAATTGACGATCTCACAAATATTAAATCCAACACTAGAAATGTTTCATCTAAATGTTTAGACACTTCATTGACCAATATTAACTAATGATTTTTCAAATTGGCAATAAGTGGAAACACTTCAGCAACCACAGGGCTGCATGACCGTGAGACACCCGCCGCCCTGAGATTGGACAGATGCCAGCCCCTCACTGCGCGCAGCAGCCCTGAGGCAGGAAGAGCAGAAACCGCAGCGTTCTCCGCGAGCCGCCCACCGCGGCTTCCCTGCGTGTACGCAGAGTGCGCAGAAGGGGCCACGGCAGGCGAGAGAACACGAGCTTGACAGGCAGGGCGTGGCAGGGCTGCCCGCCCGCCTCCACGAGGGCAAGTGCAGGCAGCGCGGCCAGGCTGCGGTTGCCGTCGGCGACTTACCGGGACCGATGCGTGCTGTGTGCACAGCCCTGGATAAAAGCCGTGCATCTATAGCCACGTGAGCATCAAGACAGAAAGAAACATGTAAGTCTAAAGACTTTTTAAAAATCATGACTAGGAATATGGAACGTAGTATAGTTGTAATGCTACACATGCAAGCAACATCATTTATGAAGGAGGGGCAAATGCTAAAATTAAAATGCTTGAAATTAATAAAATGTATGAGAAATCATCAAAGTTTTGTTTAGTTTTTTTCTTAAAAAAAAAAAAATTCCGGGGGCTGGTGTAGCGGTGAAGTTCGCATACTCTGGTTCGGTGGCCCAGGGTTCACAGGTTCAGATCCCGGGCTTGGACCTACACACCACTCAACAAGCCATGCTGTGATGGTGTCCCACATACGAAATAGAGGAAGATTGGCACAGATGTTCGTTCAGGGCCAATCTTCCTCACCAAAACACACACACACACACACAAAACAAAAAATTCTGAATACCCTTCTCCTCTTCCTATGCTGTCTCACAGATTGCTATTCCCCATGAATGCTCCCTCGCTAGTCATATACAGTCAAGACAAACAGCCCAAAAGCTTGCATGTGTCCATAATTGAGTGTGCCACATCGCAAATAAGGCCAGACTTCTTTTAATTTTTGCCACTGAGAAGATGAATTATCATGGATGGAGAGGTTTTCGTAACTGATTTGGAAAAAAGTGGATTATGTGTTTTAAAAAGTTTCTCAAGTCTTGATAATAGTGATAGAAAACTAAGGTATATTGTGTTACCTACGTCATATTATATTTCGAATTAAGATATTATGTATAAAATGAAGTTAGGAAAGGTCTTTTAGGAACATCTGGAAGATTCACCAGGCGTCTGATAGTCTACTTAATATTTATTAAATCCGTGTTATTCCCGCATAAATATTTTAAAGGCAGAATTTGAAGGCAGATTTATTTCATATAAATGTACCCTATCTTGTCTTTAATAAGCAATGCTTCATGTCTTCACTCTCCGGTATGACCATCTACAGCCATCGCAATAGTCAAAAAGCCTTCAACATAAATACAATGCTTAAGACAAAAACGGCATTCTGCATATTAATACGCAGCAGACGAGGTTGCTTTTTGCTTCTGTCCCGCTGTCACCGCTGAGGGACTTGTCTTCCTTCCAACCGTGATGAGTTCATCTGTGTAAAAGAAAGAGAAAATACACACCCCCTCCATATTGTGCCCAGTAACGTTCTGTTGTTCGCGGAATATGGGGTCTGTGACTTCCCCTCTCAAGTTGTTAGTTTTCGTCCTCGACATCCACGTTCCCTCTCTCTTTCCGTGTCCTCTCTCCGGTCCCAAGCGGGCCCCTCGCGCCGTCCGCCCCCGGTTTCCGTCGGGCCCGCGCCCCAGCCCGGCCGCGCCGTCCACAGCGCTGGGGGCCCTGCCGCCAGGGGCAGGGGACCCCGTGCTCCTTCCGCCCGGGGACCGCGTGTCACCAGGGCGCAAACCTGCCGCTGCGGACTCAGAGCAGAACCTCCTGAGGAAACTATTTGTGGAAACTGGTTGGCTTGGTGACTAACTTTTGACAGAAAAACCCATTTGCGGTAGAGTCAATAGTTACTGTTTGCGGAATGATCGACAGACGTACAGATGTGGAGCTCGGCTGTGTAAGAGCTACAAAAATACCTAAAGAAATGGAAGACGGGCTGTAACGGAAGGACACGTGGCCATCAATCAAGAGTCAGAAAGGCGCAGACGACAGCACGAGCCAAACCAACAGCGACCCTGCGCCGGGAAGCCCAGCTCCCAACCCCCGCAGGCCGGAAGGGAGCCCCGAAATACTCGTCGGCCCAAACGCCGGTCCAGGGCCCGCGTCATGGTCCAGGGCCCGCGTGCAGGGTCCTCGCCGGGCCCGCGCTCGGCTGCGTCCCGGGGTCTCGGTCCACGCGCAGCGGCGCCGACCTGTCCCCCGTCGAGGCCGGGATCCGGGCGGGCGCGCCGGGGACCCAGCCCCGGGGCGGAGCGTCTCCTGCGCTGGAGCCGGAGGCCCCGGACCGGCCCAGCGGGAGCCCAGGCCGCCGCCGGGCGCCCCCTCCCGCGCCGCGCGGCCAGGTCCCCGCGCTCGCTCCTCGCCTCGCGGTGGGGCGCAGGCGGCGGCTGCAGCGCCCGTAGCGGCGAGAGCCGCGCTCCGCCCGGGCGAGCGGGTGCCCCGCCCCCAGGCCCCCGCCCTCCGCCGCGACGCGGGGCCCGAGCATCGCCCCTGGGTGCGCGCTGCGCGCAGGCGCCGCCGCGGGGGGCTGGGCCGCACCTTCTCTGCCCGCTGCCTCCGGGCATTTCCGATTCACCGGCCGAGACAGAATCGGCCGCAGTCCGCTCAGAGCTCCATCTCAGACCCCAGCCATAGGCCATGGGACGTCCCTCCTTTGCCCAGTTGGTGTCAAGGGTCAGGATAGCCTTCGTGACCTCCGCATCCTTCACCCTCCTTATGCTGCCAAGGGCTGTACATTCTACCTCTTTCTCCCCTTTTCCTCTCAGGCCTCTACTCCGTTCCTATTGCACCTGCCTGAGCCCGGGCGACTGCCCCCACCGATCACCCTCCTCGGGTCTCAGAATGTAATTACTGGCAAATCCACGCCAGGACGCAGTGACCTAACTTAAACGCAACTCTGATCACGTTCTTCCCAGCTTAAAACTTTTTGGTGACTCCTGATGGCCAGCAGCATGAAAGGCAACACCCTCTGCGTGATCTCAAGGTCCCTCAAGACCTGGCCCCTGTGCTCTCCCCAGTCTCAGCCCTCCTCGCGGGCTCCAGGAGAATTGAACAGACTCCCTTCTCCGTGGTTACGTCCCCGGCTCGTCTGACTAATTCTCTCACCTTTGAGTCAAGAGCTCGGCTCTGACATTGTATCCTCCGGGACGGCCATCCCAGCTGGCTTAGACGACCTGTTGGGTCTTGAGGGCACGGGCATGTTTCTCTCCGTTGTAACAAAGATCGCTGCTCCAGCTATGTAGTTATTTTTCTCACCCCACTCCTAGCAATTTATGACCTGGGTGCTCTGTACCAGGCACAGGCTTAAGCAGGTGTTATGAATTATTTAATACTTACAACTACCCTGTGAAGCAGCTTCTATTATCCCCATCATACACATGCAGTATGGGCTCAGAGAGCTTAAGAAATTTGTCTAACCTCACATGGCCAAGAGGCAGGGAACTCAGGAGTTCCTATTTTTTCAAATCACCCTCCGAGCGAGTGTGTGTGCAGCCAGAGTTGAAAACCACTGCTCTAGCCTGTGAGCTCCTGTAGGACAAGGGGCCACGGGTTTCATCTCTGGACCTGGCACAGCTACTGGGACAGAGGAGGTGTTTGTGGCATACCCTGAGGTTTTATTTGATCCTGTCCATCACTCTAGAAAGCAAGCCGTTCAGGAATCATGACTGCCGTTTTTAGATGTGCAAAGAGACCCAGAAAGTTAAGTGACTTGACGGTTCATAGATGGCAGTGCCATGGCTGAAGACTAGGAACCTGCGACTCCTCCTATGGGAGGAGTCTTTTCACCATCTTAGCTTTTTCTGGGACAGGCTCCCAGAGGAAGATTTCGTTGCGATTCTTCCTGGAAACCTTTGGCAGTAAGAGATTCGTTTTCACATCTGACTGGATTTAGAGCATCTGTGGGGCCAGAATACAGAGTTGAGAGGGACTGCTGACAAAAACAAAGAGGAGTAGCAAACGCACTTGGCAACATGGCTATTTTGATGTATAGCCTCAGAAGGAATTGCTTGAGCGCAATTATCTCAAGATAATTGCAGGCCACGAAGCCACCAAGGTTGAAGGGTTTTTAAGTAAAGGAGTAACATGATCAGAATTGAATTTACTAAACACACATACACTCACCACCACTAAGAGTGCAGGGCATGTGTTGTCTGGGACAAAAGCAAACACAGGTAATGACGTCCATAGCAGGGCTGTTCATAATAACAAAAGATGGAAACAACCACATGTCTACTGGCAACAGAATGGTTACATTGTGATACGGTCACACAATAAGTATTAGTAGTGAAAACGAATGAATTATACCTTGTGTAAAAACATGAATAATTCTTGGAAATATGACAAAATTATTGTCGTATGAAGAGACAAAGTATGCCACCAAAAACGCAGAAGATATTAGACAGCACTCAGGCTCCTTATTTGTTAAAGAGAAATGTGATATCCATGTTTACACTTGCATACAATATATACAACTTGTTTCACAGATACTTGAGTGTTTATAATTCACAAGGCATCTATAAGTACATGTTACATGTGTTATATAAGCACATTATACACTTGGTATAGGTGGACTGTGAAAACGTGGGTGACGGCACAAATGTTAGTAGTGAGGAGATAACTGCATCTTTAAAATAGAGTTTAGCAGTGTGGAGTTCCTTGAAAAACTAAAAATAGAACTACCGTATGATCCAGCAATTCCACTTCTGGGTACATATCCAAAGGAAATGAAATCCGTCCCTCCAAGAGAAAGCTGTACCCCACGTTCACTGCAGCATTACTCATAATAGCTAAGCGTCCATCAGTAGATGAATGGATAAAGAAAATGTCGTGTGTATATATATATAATATATATATGATAGTTCACACACAGTGTGAAATATTATTCAGCCATAAAAAAGATGAAATCTTGCTATTTGTGGCAACATGGATGAAGCTGGAGGACATTATGCTAAGTGAAATGAGCCACAGAAAGACAAACGCTGTGTGCTCTCTCCTGTATGTGGAATCTAAGAAAGTCGAACTCGTGGGAGCAGAGGTGAGCAGTGGTTCCCGGGGCAGAGGAGGATGGGGAATCAGAGAGGCTGGTCAAAGGGCACAAACTTTCAGCTCAGAGATGAACAAGATCTTGGGATGTAATGTACAGCAGGGTGGTTATAGCTACTAACACTGCATTGTGTACTTCAAATTTGCTAAGAGAGTTGATCTGAAGCGTTCCTGTCACACCAAAAAAAACCCAAAAGGTAACTTATGTGAGGTGATGGATGTATGAATTAACTCGATTGTGGTAATAATTTCACAGTGTATATATCAAACCATCACGTTGTACACCTTAAATATATACAATTTTTATTTGTCAATTATACCTTAATACGTCTAGGAAAAAATAAAATACAAGTTTAGACCAAAAAGTGATAAGAATGAACTAATGAACACATATTAAAATGAAACTCCTACTCTTTTTGCTAGCGATATTTCAACTATTTCTGTCAAAGGAGTAAAATATTCGCATTTCTTAGATTTCTTGGAAAAATACTGATATTAGGTAAAATAGGGAAAAGCAAATAGGAATTGAGCAGGTAATACACACAATATCTTGAGACACTTTCTATATGCTCCTTAGTACCACAAGATGACAGAATTTAGAATCTATATTTATAACCTTTGCAATATTGTACTAAGCCAAAATGCTTGAGTCATAGTGTTCCAAAATAAAATTCCATTTGTAATATAGGCCATTTTAACCATTTCTCTAAATTAAAAGAAACTTGCTTTAACTAGGGATCAACAAATTAATAAATTTCTTAAGTAACTTCTACGTAATTTTAATAACTTGTAAGAAGACATTGAAAACTTTTCTCAAAACTCAAGAAAGTGTGTCTTAGCTTGCCTTTCAACTGACAAGAATTATGAAAAGGTTAACCCACAAAGTAACTTCTTTTAAAGTCTTGACTGAATCTTAATTTTTTTATTTTTTTAAAGATTGGCACCTGAGCTAACAACTGTTGCCAATCTTTATTTTTCTTTCTGATTTTTCTCCCCAAATCCCCCCAGTACATAGCTGTATATTTCAGTTGTAGGTCCTTCTAGTTGTGGCGTGTGGGATGCCGCCTCAGCGTGGCCTGACAAGCGGTGCCATGTCCACGCCCAGGATCTGAACTGGTGAAACCCTGGGCTGCCAACGCGGAGCGCGCAAACCATGACTTGGCCACGGGGCTGGCCCTGAATCTTACTTTTAAAGATAAGCCATTATCTGAGTTTTGGTCTCACAATATCCAGCACATTAAAATTATTTACATAATACTTTCATGTTCCTAAAATAAAATGTCTCATTTTTGCATATTAGGGCTAGTGGTGGACAGGCATCCAAACTGTAATAGAAAAAAAATTAGCGTTTCTCAGGCTGCAAAGCTCTATTCATGCGGTTAGAATCTGACATTTCTTATTATGTTCAGGGCAGCTATTTTGCCCTAATTCCATTTCTGAGTCTCTTGGCTCATGACTTCATGTAAAAAATTAATCAAGGCAACACTCCTAAACAATTTCAAAGCATATGTAGACTTGCTCTTAAGATTTCCACTGAATCATCCCTTGCCTATACGTAGTGATGAAACTACTCCCTGGTTAGATGAGCACAACGTTTGGCTTAATAAGCTGAATAAATTTTATTGGTACCAATTAATGCTTACAGTTAAGTTACAGTTTTGATATATTAGGTATTATAGATGGAATACCCATCACACATCACATGTGCACTTCTGGCCACACTTATGGATCAGTGTACACTGGGTTGCATCTCATGCATGAAATTACGAACTGAGACTGGCAGAGAAAATTATTCAAGGACTGTGAATCAGCATTCCGAACGTAACATATCAAGGGGTTAGAAGCCATGGCAGTAATGTAAGCAAAAATGTTACATTGACCTCATGACTAAAATAAAGCCAAAAACCCTTCAAATGCTCCAGCCTGTTTAGTAGCCACGAGACTGTGCCTTGAAGAACTCCATCTACAGGGACCAAGGGCCCCAGCAGCTGCGCTCTGAATCTCATCACTGCCTTTGTGCTGTGGATTCCCACTTCCCTGAGGCTGCTCCCAGCCAATACTGGGTACGCAGGAATCCTAAAGCAGGTGCATACCTGGGAGACCGGGGACTCCTCTGATGGTCAACTTTGGCTCAAGGACTCTCAGTTTTCCTGCCGAACGTGTTGTCCTTAGACTCCAAGGCCATCGAGGATGATTTCACCCAACCCTACTTCCCTCTCTCTTTCACTTGCGGTCTGACTTACATTGTGGTCTGAGGGATATCCCAGCCTTTTCTGGCTCTCTCCCAATTTTCCTTCACAGGCATTTCCTTTATTCAAAGCCTTGTATGTTTAATCCCCTCTTGGGGGACCTGGACTAACATATATATCTAGAAATCTGTTGGGGATCAATTAAAAGTAATATGATCCATGCCAGATTGATGAAATTTGTTAAATCCTAGATATTAGCAAACGATTATGGGTAGTACAAGGTGTGGATTATCTAATCAACTTTTTTTACTTTACAGATGAAGGAAGTGAAGCTCAGACATGAAATTCTCAACTCCAAGCCCCGTTCATTCCAGTCCACTGTGGGGCCAGCACGTCTAGCTAATTAGGCAGAGAGGTGCTTCACTGAATCCTTCCCAGCGTTCTTTTCCCCAACAAAAGCAAAGGTAATCAACAAAATGTGTTAAGCGTGAAAAGATTACAAATATAAGGTACTATATTGCAAGGAACAGAAGTTTTGTGCTTTGGTTTTTAATCTGACTGTCTAAATAACGGGGAAACTTAGCCTAGAACAAAGTTGACGTCACCACAAGAGAAAGCAGTAAAAAGTGGCTGCTGAAAAGGAATTTTTCCTGGCTGGTTCTTCTGAGTATACTAGGTATTAGGATGCTTTGGAAAGAAAAAGAAAAGGTACTCAAGAATGTTTACCTGCAACTTTAACTTAGAAATGTACCTTAAACAAAGCCCGTTAAACACAACTTCTTATGGAGAAACGATCATTAACAGCACAAAACCACAAATCACTCCCTCACATGCTTAATCTGAATTGTCATGTATTACAGCCTACGTATTCTTTATACTAAAATTGAGATTGTCAGTAAGTCAATAAAAATGTATGCCAATCTGACTCAAATTCTAGGAAAACAGCAACAGCTTTATAAATCTCATTTTGTATAGCTGCTTAACAAGTGAAACTTTTTCCTCATTCCTCTTTTTCCTGGAAATTTCACATTTTTGAGAAAATACTTCTGCGAACTATTCCTTTGAAACATCTCTATTACAGAAATCTCTGAATATTGAAGTATTTAGCGCCTAGTCTAGTAACTTACACACAGTAACAAATCAATAAAATTCTTTTATTAAGTGTATACACTAAAAGGCAAATGAACTTTTTTTTAACCTTCAGTTACTTTGGAATTAAATCACATTAGGGTACCCACAATCTTTAATTGTTAGTTATCTTAATATTTTGCTAAGCTGCCAGCGCATTAGAAACTCTTAATGTGCCAGCCTTTCCATAACAGCGTCTCTGGTATAGAGTCTGCTGAAATTATACACTGAATGCTTTATGTGTCACCAGGAGAAAAAGGGCAACTAATAAAGAAATCACGAGGCCTTACAAAATAGTTTAGAAAAACAAGTTTTCTATTTATTTAAAAATAAGTTTGTAGTTACTACATTGCAGGGACAGGAATTCTTACACATACATTCTAGTTTGTATAAAAGGATTCAAAGAATTATGCATCAAAACTAACATAGAAAGTGTCCACGTAACAGTAAAGAAAGGTCCGATCAGTATGTACAAAAAGCAAGGGCGCTGCCGTTCTGGTGCGAGACTGCGCTTCTGACATGATACTCCAGGGTTCCGGAAGGAAAAAACAAAAACTGCAATAAAGCTAAATAATTAATTTGTCTTTAAACTCTGTTACTTATTACATACAACAGATCTGTTTGTGTTTAACATTGTTTTCTGTACAAAATAAGCATAATTTTAATTTGAAAATGTGTCAGTTTCAACTTTAACCCTCTAGGTCAGTTACTTTTTAAAAATTGAGCTACATTCTACACGTCTAAATATCATGTGACAGGACTTAACAATTCTCTAAAAGATCTTTAATAAGACCCCGTCTTCTTGCAGCTTTAATATGGTCCAAAAATGTAACTTTCTTTTGTCTCAATTTATAGTTTATCACTGTGATTAATCAACACGCATAATCTCTAAAGTAACGAGCATGTGTGTGCACCTGCACCCTATGCGTGTGGACTATACATCATCGCAAACCTACTCACTTAGCTCCTTAAATGTAGAAACTCATAGCCACCCACTATCATGTATTTGGTTTGTGCCGTATAAGGTTAATTTCCTGATGATTTTATCTGCATTAAAAAAGTATTTCAACAGAGTTATCAAAACTAAAAATAATCTATCTTTACAGCTCCTAACATTTTCTAATTGTTTTACTGCAGCGTGTACAAGGTTTATCTCCGGAGCGTCAAAGTGGTACTTACAGTCTCCTGACTCAGTGTGACCTCTTGGCACTATGTAGTACGAAATGGCTCTTCATTTGGAGTGTTTATTAGCTCAGTATAATTAAGAAGAAAAATAGTTTCTTAGTAAATGTAATATTAATTCAGTTTGAATCACTTGGAAATTTGGGGAACTGACGGGAAGCTTAAGGAGGGAAGGAAAAGGTGTATTTTTCCAATTTTAATAGGAAAATCAATTCTCACCTAACTATAACTAAGCCACTTCTCAACCTGCTATGTAAAATACACTTTCTAAGTATGGGAGTAATTCACAGAACATAAAAGTACTTCCCCCCGTTATGACTTTTAAAATTATGTATTTCCTGCATATAAGGAGAATACTTTTAGCCCTTTAAACACTCAAATATTTTGGTCCTTTCAACCTACTCAAAAATAACTTTCAGGTGAACAAAACCATTCAGAATAACAATTTGTTTTCATTAGATGGAAAACTGAAAATCGAAACTGCTTCCAGTGGACATTTGAGAGAGAGATATAGGTATGTCTGAATGTATAAAACGGAATGCTGGAATTCAAGTAAATGCTGTAACTGGAGGAACTAATTTATATTACAAGTCGTATTTTAAAACCTAAGTATTCACTACTAATATCACATAACTAAAAATGTTGAGTACATTTGTCAAAATGTCTGATTAATCTACTGCATGGCAGATAAGGGACAGTTCTAAATGCTGCATGAGGATCTTTTTGCTAATCTGTGTTTATGTAATTCATTTCCAAGTGATACTAAGTTCAGCCAACCTCATGTCTCAGATGTGACCTAATCAAGCTCCCAAGTATTCTATACAGTTATTCTAATCAAATTTAAGGAGGAAGATAGTTTTGTACTAGTGCTATCAAATAAGTCTTCAAATCTGCGATGAAGCTGTGCAATAAGAATAATGGAAACAAGGCCAACGAATCCTTAGTACATGAATGTACGCAGAAGATACTCCAATGCCATAATAGCAGGTTGCAAAGGGTAACATTTTAAGAAGGTATATATCCAGTGCCTGGAGTTGTGAGACTGCAATTAGATTCGATGTTTAAACTGCTTACTTCCAACATTTTATAATTTTATAAAATTGGATTGGGACTTGAAAATATTGGGGTAGAGGGAGAGAATATTAGGGTTATGTACTTAAAAATACATAAATTTACATTTCCCATGCTTGTAACAAGTTATATTTCTGAAACCTTGAGGTTTTTTTTTTATTGCTCACCTAAGACAACTGCCAAATTTCCGTTTGGCCTATAAACAGAACACACATGGTGTCACTGTCTCCAAGAGGGTATTTTTTCAAGTGGTCAAACAGAACAAAAATATGGTGATGACTTAAATTTATCAATTCAACTGTTCCAATATGTAGAAGCTAAATTATAAAAACATAAACCCTAAATATATCTGGTATTACTAATACATTTTTAAGTGTTTTAATTACAAAGAATCCAATCCAAGTCATTTTGCTTTACTAAGAAACCAGTGTCTAATAATGTCCAAATAAGGTCATAAATATACAGTGTCTTTAGAACAGAGTAATACATTTACTTCTTGCAGGTAAGACGGTAAATACTCATTTCTTTGCTTAAGAGTTAGAACAAATCGATACATCGTACTAGAGGCATATTTCACTCTAAGACTGTGTACGCTCTTCCTTTTTCTGTATACACTTTAAAACTGTACACATTTTTTTACAAAAATGAATTTATAGCCTATTTTTTTCTAACACAATGCAGATAACATCAGGAAATTATGTTTCAAATAGATTGCCTTCAAAAGCAACACATTACTTCAATGACAAATTTCCAACATAGACGGTATTATTTTCAATACTGGTGTAACTGAAAGACTCATTTTACTATACAACCAAGCCGTCCATTTCTGCATTATGAAGAGTTTAACTACTTAATTTTAATTATATAGTTAAATATATTTGTTAGAAAAAAATAAATATACAAAAAACCTGAAAAATTTGAAATTATTTTTCAACTGCAAAATCACAGCAATCCAGTTAAGATCTGGAAAATGGTTTACTTAATTTCACAGGAGGATCTCTGTACAAATTTAGTTACAAACGATCTAAAAAGCCCAAATGCATCACTTTCCATTCTTCTTCAAGACAATTAAATGACAGCTAACGTATTTCCCTACCAGCACTAAGTAAAGAAATAATTATGTAATGTATTTTGCCACGGTTCCATTAAAGACTTTATTTTTCTACATCAGGGTCATGCCGATACATATTTTTCCATCCTCACTTTTTAAAAATGTAGTATCTGAAAATTTTGGTTACATTTTTGTACCATACCAGTCCTCAGAAAATACTACATTCTTTAAACTTTTAAAAAAATGGACAATAAGTTTTAAACAATAGAAATGGTATTTATGTTGGTTTTTAAGGTATAAAATAACTGTACCATAAACAAATAAATAACTGCTTTCCTTTCCCATAGCAGTACATATAGCAATACATTCTCCTAAGTCATATAGTTATCATTTACAATAGACAACTTAATTTCACTAATGATGCAAAAAATAATAGAATACAAGGCACAATCATTAAATGGAATTTTTCTTTAGGGTGTATATTGACATACCAGCGTGATAAGGATACCGTAAAAAGTGCAGAAAAACACAATGTGCAATGAGACCACTGTATAAAACATGATTGCATAAAAAGTGATTTGGCCTATTTTAACCTTTAATAATTGAAAATAACCAATCTTCCCCTTAAAATTAAACTATAAAGTATGACATTTTAAAATTATTTTTATTCTACCACTATCTAAAAAATCCTGAAAAAAGAATTTATACCTGGGTAATAGTATATAAGTATGTGTTTGTATATATATTTAATTATACCCATTTAGCAATATATACACATACACACACAGACACATTTCTCTGTAAGTCATTTTAGCCTATTAGATATGTCTAAAGTTTAGAAATGACATTAATCCAGATCAACAAGTAAACATCAAATCCCATACCTTTTTCCTGTATTTTCCTTGAATCCTTTAACCACTTAAACATTTTTTCTAAAACATCTCTGTCAAAGGACCCACCAGTGCATTATTTTCTACTATTAGTACCAAAAAAAAGATACATCTCAGCATAACTCTTTAATAACTTGCACTTTAGAATAATATATAGCCTTTCCAATATTGAAAAGTGTATGCTGTCCTGACAGTCAAAAACAGGCTTTCCACTGCACTGATTCTCAGTCTTTGGCACAATAAACAGAGATTGAGTGATTGATAGAAGAATCAAGGTCTGAAAAATTAGACAGTCAAATGTTTTCCAATGTGGATATGTTTCCTTTTCATCAGTACATTTTCTCTTACGTTTGGCAGAAATGGAATACAGCAAAAAGCCTCCTCTAGATTCTTTGTAGATGAACATTCTATAATTTAAAATTAAACTTTTTAGGGTATCAAATGGTGGGAATTTTATATTTATCTTTAGAGGAAACACATTTCTTAACTTACTGCTACTCTGTAAGTAGCACTCTGGTGACATCTGTCTTCCTAGGGGCACGACTTTTGTATCATAGAAATGTACCTGGCTTGGTCAAAAATAATTCATTTTAACATGAAATGCTCTATCACTAGGAATATTATGCTCCTTACGAGTGTAGCAGAATTGTCTTTTCCAGAAATAAATTGGGAATTCATTATAGGTCCTCAGTGTCTTTTGTTTTGAACAGTGAACGAAATGAATATTGAAATACATAACCTATCTAAGGGCAATAAATAGCAAACATTTAAAATATATATGTATATATTTATATATATATATATTCATTTAAAGAAGTGAAGTGTCTTGGAAATTTGTTGGTTTTTTTGCAAATCAAATCATAACATTCTCAAATCCACCATAGCAGCAAGGAAGCAGAGCCTGGGTTCTACAGATTCCTTAACTGTACCTGCTTTAGGATTTTGAAGTAAAATATTTTGGTACAAGTTACCAACCAATTAAATTAGCTTTTGCTTTTTCAGTCAACTTTCGGACTCGTCCTCTACTAGAAGTTCCAAAAGTCAAAGAGGTGTCCTCGAACAGCAGCTGCCTCTGCTCCTCTTCGGAGTCATCCTCGTTATAGAAAGCTGTCCTTCGCCCTTGGTTTCTAGTTCTCATGTGGGGTTCAGAGCCTTTAAGTTCCTCAAACTCTTCTTCCTCATCCATAGGATCATCTGTCTTTTTTCGGTTACTTCTCCTTAGCATTTTAACACTTGTAGGAACTATGAGATCTGAGTCTACTTTTTGTGTCTTCATCTTCCTTTTGGGTTTTCTGCCTCCACGACTCTTTTTCTGTAACAAATCCTCCTTTACAATATTAGTTTCAGAAAGAAAATTGCATGTTGAAGAAGGAACTACTTCATCTCTGATGGGATGCACATTATTTTGCTCTGAATTTTCTGGCTTTGCATACTGTTGCTTTTTGGGCTTTCTACCCCTTTTCTTGTGTATAACTTCACCACTATTGGTATTAACTTCTACCTTAGGTTTCCTTCCAGGTCCCCTCTTCACAAGCTTCGATGGCTGCCCTCCATGGCCATTTACTTGAATGCTTCCTGGTACAAGAGCATTGTTCTTACAATCTGCTAAAGGCAACACGGCACACTTAATGTATGGAAGTGCTTTTTTATTTGACTCTGAAACTAGTTAATAAGGCATTGCTATACTTACATATATATATAACACAATCTTATTTTTTTAATAAAATAAAAGACAAAAAAAGGCTAATAGCTTAATTTTACCTATTTCCAACTTAAAACTCACAGAGAAAGATCCTTATTAAAGTCATTAATGACCTCACATGAGGCAAACGAAATTCAGAGCAAATAAAGAACTGGTCTCAGTTAGAATTATGACAGAGCCGGGATGAGCTGAGATGTCCGACTCCTGCTGCCTTTACTACACATTCTAATGCGTGAGCATTGTTTTCATTACACAAATGACCCTGTTTACTTGGACGGAGCTTAATAATCACAAAACACTTTATTTACCTCATTAAACACAGGGTTTTCTGTATTTCTACTTTCAAGCAGCTCAATTACAGAAAATAATAGTATAAAATCCATGGACTTTTAACTTGGTAATAAGCATATCATCCCCCCTTTACTTTCCTCGAATCACTTTTTCCAACAGGGATGGAGGAAAAAGGAACTATCAAGACTGGCATGATTCTAACTCTTATTTGATCCCCTTTTGGATGTGATGTTTATAACCCCTCTAATATCAGAGAAGAGTTTATGGTTTACATGTTTCCTTACATTCCTCAGAACTAAAAAGGATCCCCTTTCCTAACGCTACTATGCAAGAGGTTCAGGAAGGCATCTACTGGAATGACTTACAGTAGCTATATTCTCGGAAGAAATTACCATGGCTCTGACATTCTTCATCCATCCTATCCACAAGAGTAGAAGTAAGTTACTCTTGGTCACAGATTATATTCTACAATTGTTTAAAGAGGATTAAAAAAACTAACTGGCAGTTTTCTTCACAGACTCTTTTTGAAACAGTCCTATCTCCTTACGTAAATGAATGGCAAACAACTGATTGACAATCATAAGCAACAGTGATTGCACTGTCAGTCAAATCCACTATGTGCGCCACCAGTACCATGAGTAAAATCCCACTGCAACAAATTCCACAATAAAGGCCATTATACTTCATGAAGAAATAAAAGAAAATTCTAGAGATTAAATTCTAAATCTGTAGGATCTGGAGATCAAGATGAACTGCCTTTCTGTGGTTAAAAAAAAAAAATGCTATTACCCTTTTTGATGAAGGAAAAAGATGACATACATGCACTACCACTAGCTTTGTTCATCCAAAATTCTGAAGTTTTGTCTGGTTGTGGGGGGTGATCTGCAAGGCAATATTCTACGGGAAATCCATAAAGATATGGAGACTGCTTTCAAAGAGAATGCTTCTTCATAATGGCTTTTTTTGTCATGCTTTTGAATTGTACTTCGTAAATATCAAGAAAAAACCATCAAGAGACTCACAGAAGGTAAGAAGGTAAGAGCCAGCGGCAGAGGGAGAAGGCAAAGCCCTCAGCTCCTGACTCCCACAGCACAATGATTTTCTTGACATTAGTGGCTTTCCACAATGATGGGGGGAAGCAGGGGAGAAATGCGTGCATGCAAGTGTGGGTGCTTGAAGTAGTTAAGTATTTTCTAATGAACAATTACACTTGACTAGTCTGAGGATTCTGTGTATCTCTTTGTTTTACATTAAGACACTGACAAAAGTCTAAACATTCAGTCCATATACCCACTGTAAAAGTTTATAAAAAGACCTGATGAACTCCTAGAAATGGTCCACGTTTTGTGTGGATATGCCCAGATGCATTTTCTGGGGAAAGGACTGCAGATTTCATCAACTTTACAGAGCAATATATAACTGAAAATGGTTAAGAACTAACGCAGCTCTCTTAAAAATGAATTTGGGGGCTAAAAAAGTTGAAAAACCACTCATCTGAACCTGTGCTGTTCAATAAGGCAGCTAATAACCATGTGGCTACTGAGCACGTGAAAGGTAGCTATGCAACTGAGGAACTGAATGTCTAATTAAATTTGAACACTGAAGCAGTGTGCATTTTGAAATATTGGTTACATGTTGAAAATGACACTATTTTGGATATAATGGGGTAAATAGAATGTATTATTAAAATTGATAATTTCACCTGTTTTCTAGTAGACCTTACTAGGAAAATTTAAAATTACATATGTGGCTTATATTATATTTCTACTGGATAGCACTGCTCTTGATTCTTAATAGTTAATTCAAGTGTCAATATTTACATAATAAGTCATCATTATTTAATAGCTGATTGTATTTCAATCATATTGGCTACTGGACCTCCCCCCAACATAATGCTAGAACCAACTCACTATATACATCTGGTTTCTCTAGGATTTAGGAGTGGCAGAAGCAAGGCCAATATACTATTGAAAACTCTGAATTCAGTTCAGAAAGGAAGCAAATATAAAAATGTAAAAGACTCATATACAAAGCCACTTGCTTATGTATTCAAACACTTACTGTCTGCGATATACTAAGTGGAGGTGATTAAAACATGAGTAATTAAATATGAGAGTTCAGAATCTAGCGCAGATAGACACATGATAATTCTATCAACATTATACGTGCCTCCAAAGACAATGAACAGGGTATCCTGGGAACATAAAAAAGTGTTTGATTCTGTCTAAAGAACCCAGGAGAAGGTTTCCTGGAGAAGATGACATATCAAAGTGAGACGAAAGGTAACAGGAAACATTAAACTGGGAGGAAAAAATCATTCCAAAGAAGGAAGAAAAGTACAACAATATTCAGGGACTTCCACATGGTTTAGGATGGCTGGGACATAAAAGGGAGAAAGAAAGAAAGGAAAGCTGGAACGTTAGGCAACAGCCAAGTAATGAAGAGTCTTATATAACACACAAAAACATTAAAATCTGATTCCATGTATGATTTGCAGGCAGGGAAGAATTTTAATTGTGTGCATATGTGTGCGCATGTGCACGTCTGCTAGAAGTGGTCAGAAAGATCACTTTGGCTGCAATGTGGAAGACGGACTGGGTAAGCAAGAGATGAGAACCGAGGCAGTTAGGAAACCAGGACAGCAGTCAGGTGAGAAATTAAGGCGGCCTGAATTAAGGTCGTGGAAGTGAGAATGGAGAATAGCAAATGAATTTTAGAGATGTTAAGGAGGCAGAAACAATAGAAACCAAAGGCTATCACGTAGATTTGGATGCTGAAGAGAAAGCGAGGATGATTCCCTGATTTTAAGCTTATGCAGGTGGATAGATCCCAAAGCCATTAATCACAATGAGGACATTTCAGTAGAAAAATTAAATTGTGAGAGGTTTCTGAGGAGAACACTGAAGAGGAAATGGTTTAGAGACACTTTGGAAGTCATGACAAAAAATGCTTATTCTTAAGCTGCCTGCTGCCAAGACGTCCCAAGTGTTTTAACATGTCACGGGCTGTACTCCATCAGTTACTGTCTCCACCTTTCAAACACAAAGCTTTTACGACGAAAATGAGCAGACAAAAGAACCGAGAGGCATAACTGTAAAGGGTCAGATGTCATACACTAGAATAGAGGTCTGGCTGTAGACGATCTTTATTTAGTAAAGGTCAGGGTGTTGAATTTTGTGATGTAATAAAAAATTTTTTCTAGAAAAGCGAAAACTGCTACATTGGGTTAAATAAATCCAATTTAACTTACAACTTCTTGGATACACTTTTTTACGTTTTGTAATAATGAGGTTAGAAACTAATTTACATCATTAAAAGCCTTTGATTCTAAAATTTTTATTTCTAGAGAGCAAGCTTCTCTTGGCTTTTTAAGTTTAATGACAATCTAGTGTGCTTTGGGCACAAAGCTGTAAATCCAAGGGTGTCTCACTGAACCTATCAACTAATACGGAACGTGTGACTTTTAAATGAGCAGCCTGCAAAGTCGATCTAAAGGCCAACTCCAACAAAAGCATCAGTTTTAAGAAAGATCTCCCGCATCCTGGAAGACACAAATAACCCCTTACCTTGCTCAACGACAGCTGGTGATTTTGAAAGAGTAGATGTCTTTGAGAGTACAGAGGATTTCATTTTACGTTTGACTGGCTTTTCCTTTTCCATGTTTTCTTTTGCAGAATTATTCCTAGTGCCGTGACTAAAACTGGACTGACCAGGACTTGAAAGAGTATTCAAGGTTTTGGAATGTTTCACGGAATTCTCTAGAACTAAAACACACACACAAAATGAAAAGCTAAGAATTAACCTAAAAAGAAGCAAGAAGGTTGGGATTACTTTTAAAAATTAGCCAAGAGGACAAAACCTGGGGGATGCTTAAAGCTTCCTTACAAAATCTACTTTCAAATAGGGAAAAAGCATACTCAAATAAACGCTTCATAGTTTCAGACCTTTTAGAAGCTGTCCAGTCACTTCAGGAACATGAAGGCAAGTCTTGGCAAACTGTTAATAAGTCTGGGTACTAGGATTTAAATTCAGGCAGTTTGGATCAGTTGCCGTTTTTAAGCATTAGTCTACACTGACACTCCTAGACTCGAATTTTCTTCTTATTATTAAAAATTAAAACAAAACAGGAGCCAGCCTGGTGGCACAGTGGTTTAGTTCACACGCTCCATTCAGTGGTCCAGGGTTCACAGGTTCAGATCCTGGGTGCAGACCTAGCACCACTCGTCAAGCCACGCTGTGGTGGCACCTCACGTAAAATAGAGGAAGATTGGCACAGGTTAACATTAGCTCAGCAGCAATCTTCCTCAAGCAAAAAAAGAATTAGACTGGTAACAGATGTTAGCTTAGGACCAATCTTCCTCACACATAAAAAGTTCAAACAAAAAACAATAAAGAGGGCAAAACCACCAGTGTTTGCTGGAATTTTCTAAAATCCAGTATGTTTTATTTGGCAAAGTAAAAGCTTAAGTTAAAAAAGTCATTATTTATACTTCAATTAGAAACTGTAACTGATTCTTACTTGTTTTCCCTGGCATTGCAGATGTATTAGCTTTTGAAATAAAAGTCTTGGTTGCTGAAGAAGTAGACGGCTGCTCAGTGCTAACTGGATCTACAACCACTCGGTTGCTTCTGGTTCGAACTACAGAACTGGATTCTGTTTTCCCATTGATCTGGGCAGCATTGTGTCTTGGTGGTACTGATCGTGTAGGTGGAGAGAATGGAGAGGTAGAGATATCTGACTTTAGCTGGGGTTTTAAGATCCTTTTTTTCCTTTCAGGGCTGTAAATAAAATAGTGTCATTAGTCATTGTTACATCTCTATGTGGGTGAATAAAACACAGTTTTAAAATACTGTTGAATTCAGTATTTGTACTATTATGAAATATGTTAAAATATGAGATTTGTAGTGGATTTCATATGGTTGTGAGCCTTTGAAAAGTGAATATTTAGTGAAGGATCGTCATAAATGCTATAGTTATATGACAGAAAGCATGATGCCACCACTATCCTAAAAATGCTGTTTTACTGTACAGATTTAGCAGTTTGAATTTAAGCACTTACACTAGTATAGCTTTAGTTAAAAGATTAAAAATCCTCCACATCATAGGAACTTGCATGTCAAATATATCATTCTGCAATATAGGGAATAGTAAAGGAAGTATTAAAAAACACCAAGTTCTATCATTTAGATGACAAAGTTACAGATCAGCTGATGCTATTTAAAGAAATCAAATACCTTGATGCGGCACTACTGGAAACAGAGCTGCTTCTGTTTCTCTTCTTCCTCCTTTTGGTTATTGTATTTCTTTTATGAAAACGAAGAGCAGATTTATAATCTGATAAAACTGAACTAATGTGTTCTTCGAAGAAAGCAGACAGGCGCAAACTCATACTGTAAATCTACAGTAAGAAAAAAAAGACTATTCAAACATTCCTCAAAGGAAAATGCCTACTCAGTAAATATTAACATACAAATATTTTTCCAGCAAAAAGTTTTTAGAATTTAAATATTACTTTTTCCCCCAAGCTCTTTTGATACAGAGTAAAACTGAAGCATTTTTACAATTAAAATATTTTTAAATTTAGATTAGAAATCTTCCAAGCTTTCAGATTCTTAAAAAGCCCTACTAAGGACAAAATTCCTGTGAACTCTACCATACTGAAACATCCCTGAAGGCCTGACCCTGTTTTCCATTGCCACCTAGACTAGCAACTACTCCTTCTCATTTCATGCCCGTGTATCACCCTTTTGTGATGTCTTGTCTGGCCAAAGAGAGGTAAGTGATATTAATAGTTTTACTCATTTTTATAAATCATTCACAAAAATGCTCCTTTCCATTAACATGGAAAATAACCGGAAAAGTTAGGCCTACATAGCCCTAATATATACCCAGACAATATATATGTGTTATCTATTCAATCACTTTTTTTTTCAAGAAAAGTAACCATTCCTAAACATTTGTGATATCAGTCCTATTTCACAGAAGGAACAAAGCAGAAAGATGTGAATTCTTTTTTCCACTAGGATACCATTAAGAACATAACAGAAAGTTAATTTTGCTCTAAATTTTAAATAAAAGCAACATTTAGTTACTTAACGTACTTTCCTACTGATTTCATTTAATTTAAATGTAACATAAAACAATTTAATTATATACCCTTGATCTTTTGCTTGGTGTATATGCTTTGGAATTACTAAAAATAAGTCTGACATCTTTACACAACTCCATTGGTGACTCATAATTCCCGGCCTCTAACGTTTCTCTGACAGTAGCAAAATCCATTGGAGTGTCAATGATGTCTCTGTAGTCCTAAACGAGGAAAACAGGTGGTATTATTAATATCATCATTACTACCATAAAGCATTTCCCCTCAGCACAGGGATTCACACGGTTTCTGTAATGAGAACAAGTCCTAGAACCATTAATAATCATTCCTTCTTTCCCTCATCTAGGCTCCCTTTTTTCTAATAATTTTTATTTTTTCATGCCCTCTCTCTTTTATTGTCATCAACACAGGATTTTTCTCATTCAAGAACCTACAAGTTATGCTTTCTTCCCTTGGGGAAGAGGAAACAGGGTGGAGTTGTGTTTGAAAAAAATTAGCTCTACAACTACAGATCTAAGTTTGATGTAAAAAACCTAAAACTTTATACTACCTATAAACTCTAAAGGCTGAAACATAATCCTAACTTTAAAAAAAGGAGATAAGGAGATAAAAACAACGGAAATATGTGAACATACCATACGTGTGGAGGCCTGAGTTCTAATAACCTCAACTTCAGTACTACAATTGGGAACTTTGCAGTAATCGAGAATTATGAATGTAAACAGCTGTCATAAAGCCTATGCACTTCACTCTACAGAGAAGTGGACTCACTCAAAGTCACCACCTATCAACTGTCTACAGAATAAGACAAGAGATGAGAAGCAATAAAAGCAGACAAGTGCAAGCAGAAAAAAGTAACAGACCAGTATGAAATTATCCAAATATGGTATCTTTTAATGGGGATACAGACTACTACACCTTTTCCAGAGCCCCAGAGTGTGTGACTAGATTTTTCAAAATGTAACTTGCCTTTGCACCACCAAGTTTAAATTATGATCAAATGTGTCTGACCATAAAGCAAACAGGATTACTACCCTCTACAAATAGGGACAGTTTTATTTCTTCCTTAACAATCCATATGCCTTTGACTTCCTTTTCTAGCCTTAGAGCGTTAGCCAGAATTTTCAGTACCATGGTCAAGACCAGTGGTAAGGATGAACATCCTTGCCTCATTCCCAACCCCAGCATGAAAGAATTCGGTTTTTCATGACTAAGCATGAAACCGTTGTAGAGTTTCTAATAGATGCTCTTTATCAAGTTATGGAAGTTCCCCTTTATTCTTAGTTTCCTTAAGAGTTTTTATCATTAATAGTGTTCTGTTTTCTTAGATTATGTATTTGTCTATTTGGCATCTATTCATCACAGGGACAATTACATTGACTGTATTTTTTTATTCTCTGTATTCTTTTTTTTGAGGAAGATTAGCCCTGAGCTAACATCTGTGCCTATCCTCTTCCACTTTGTATGTGGGACACCTGCCACAGCATGGCTTGACAAGCGGTGCGTAGGTCCACACCCAAGATGTGAACCAGTGAACCCAGGGCTACCAAAGCAGAATGTGCGAACTTGACAGCTGCACCACCAGGCTGGCCCTATTTTCTGTATTCCTGATGCTCTGGCATTTTGGAGGCCTTAAAGACCTAAGAAGAGACTGCCCTTCTCAGGGTTAGCCAATTCTCAGATACCAAAGGGCTGCACTGGGACCATGTCTTTCATATGCAAACCAACCACCTCCGTATCTAACTCACACAGCAAGCCAATATTTCCTTTGCCCGGAATCATCTCAGGGCCAGGTACCAGACAAAAAGAGCGCACTCCTCTGCCCCAGCAACCACTGGAATTATTCAAAGTAGCCAATCCTAAACTGTTTACCCTGCCCTGTCCTGCCTTTCTCATGGAAACCCCAATAAAGGCTCTGGCCTAAGCTTTCCCTTGCTCCTGTCTTCTGCCACCTGACTAAATCCTAGTGTTTCTTCTGTGGCCCTACATGGCATTTGTTGACTCATTCTAATAAACTTCTTCCTTCTAAGCCTTGTATTCATTTCCTCCTGTGGCCACAGTGACTGTACCGTGCTTTACCATATCCAACTGTACATTTTTAGAACAAAAGGCTATTGAATTTTGTCAAATGCTTTTCTGCACTGATATGATCGTGTGATTTTTCTCCTTTAATATGATGAATTACATTGATTAATTTTTGAATACTGAACCAGCCTTACATTCCTATAAAAAACCCTACTTGGTCATGGTAGAAAACAATTTTTAAATACTGCTGAATTCTATTTGCTGGTATTTTATTAAGAATTTCTGCATTTTCCTCTTTTGTACTGTTTTTGTCTGGTTTTGATATCTGGCTTCACAAAATGAGTAGAGAAATGTCTTGTGGAAGAGATTATGTAGAAATTGTGTTAATTAAACATTTGGTAGAATTCTCCAGTGATGACCTCTGGGCTTAG
Organism: Equus asinus; assembly: GCF_041296235.1. NCBI lineage: Eukaryota > Metazoa > Chordata > Mammalia > Perissodactyla > Equidae > Equus > Equus asinus. The sequence continues at coordinate 19,149,188 of NC_091813.1, forward strand.
AGATTTCCTTTTTGAAAGCTTTTTACTACAAATTAAATTTCCTTACTTGTTAGAGGGCTATTCAAATGATCTAGTTCACACTGGGGGAGTCATGGTAGTTTGTACTTTGATAATTGGCCATTTCATCTAAAACGTCAAATTTCAATGTGTAGAGTTGTTTGTAGTATTCCTTTTGATATCTGCAGGGTCTGTAGTGATATCCCCTATTGCATTCCTGATACTTGCAATTTTTCTCTTCTCTTTTTAGCTTTCTAAATCTTAACAGAGGTTTGTCGATCTTACTGATCTTTTCAAAGAACTAGCTTTTCGTTTTATGGATTTTCTCTATTGTTTTTCTGTTTCCAGTTTCATGGATTTCTGCTCTTTATTATTTCCTCTCTTCTGCTCACCTTTGGTTAATTTTGGTCTGCTTTTTCCAGGTTCTTGAGGAGAGAGCTGGGATTACTGATTTGAGACTCTTCCTCTTCTGATGTACTATTTAGTGCTATAAATTTCCCTGCATTGTTTTAGTTGCAGTCCATAAGTTTTGATATATTGTATTCATTTTTGTTGAGTTCAGTGTTTTTTTAATTTCCCATAAGACTTCTTTGATTTGGGGCCGGCCCGTGGCCGAGTGATTAAGTTTGCGTACTCTACTTCGGTGGCCCAGGGTTCGGATCCAGGGCGCAGACATGGCACTGCTCATTAGGCCATGTTGAGGCAGCGTCCCACATGCCGCAACTAGAAGGACCCACAACTAGAATATACAACTATGTACTTGGGGGATTTGGGGAGAAAAAAAAAGAGAGAAGATTGGCAACACTTGTTAGCTCAGGTGCCAATCTTTAAAAAAAAAAAAAAAAGACGACTTCTTTGATTCTTGGAATATTTACAAGTGCACTATTTAGTTATCAAGTGTTTGGAAATTATCCTATTACTTTTCTGTTACTGATTTCTAGTTTGATTCCATTGTGGCTGGAAAACACACTATGATGTTTTCTGTTTGCTCTGTTTTTACTTTTTTCCAATCTTCTTGTGGGTCACTTGAACAGATTTTAGAATTCCATTTGCTTTATCTTTAGTGTTTATGACTGTAACTTTTTTTTTTTATTTTTTGCTGAAGAAGATTCGCCCTGCCAATCTTCTTTTATCTTGTATGCGGCTTGCTGCCACAGCACAGCTGCCAACGAGTGGTGAGGTCTGTGCATGGGAAGCTGCAGGGGAGTGCGCCGAACTTAACCACTAGGCGACAGGGCTGGCCCCCTGTATAGTTTTTTAAGTGGCTGCTCAGGTATAATACATACATAATCACCCAGAATATACTGGTGTCAATAACATTTTACTAATTCCAGTAAAGTATAGAAACCTCCCCTCCCCTTCTTTTCTATCTTAATGTTCACTGATTCTTACCTCCGTCCTTTACAGGGAGTTTCTTATTTCAGTTATTTTTTTTTAGTTCTACTATTACCATTTGGTTCTTCTATTTTTGAAACTTTCTTAGTACGATAAGTAACTTTTGATTGAAACCTGGACATTTTGGGTATAAGACCAGATTTTTAAAAATCTTATGTTTTAGCAGGCTTCCCCTGACACCACTGCGTGAGCTAAGAGGGGGCACTGCTTCGTCACTGCCAGGTCGGGGTGGAGTCCAGGTTTCACCTGCCCTCCAGTGCTGATATTTGAGAACTGGGGAGCAGCAACTTGAACCTGCTGGGAAGGCATCCTTACTAGGCTTCCACTGATACCATGTAGGGTGGCAAGGGAGTACCTTCGCTACTGCATGGATGGTGGCCTTGTTATCACTGATGGTGAAGCCCTGACTCCCCATTAGGCTTTCACTGATACCATCCAATGAGGCAGGGCAGGGGTACCTCATACTGCCAGGTGGGGGTGGAAGTCTAGGCTGATATTTGGGATGTATGGAGATGGCTCTGCACTGGCCTTTACTGACGGTAAAGCAGTGAGACAAGTGTTTCTGTGCTATTTGGCTGGAGGAGAGCAGTTATCATTTATAAGTTTTTTGTGTCACTAGGCTGCCCCTTTCCCGGTCCTTTGGCCAGAGAGAGTAGGCTTTTCTGGTCAGTGCACATTGGCATTTCTAGGTTGCCAGTTTCTTCACTATCCAAACTAGGATATATAAGGCAAAAAGCATACCCAAGAAACTCACTACTGTGTCATCACCTGTCTGCCTTCTTCTCTCCACCTTTCAGAATTTTCTTATATTTGTTTTATACATAACATCTACAATTTTTAACTCTACTTACTGGGAAGAAGAGGGGAAAGTATGTCTACTCCTTCTTTCCAGAAGAAGAAGTCCAATTACACTGTCTTTGACCAAATATTTTGAAATGTCTCACTTTTTTTTTTTTAAAGATTTTATTTTTTTCCTTTTTCTCCCCAAAACCCCCCAGTATATAGTTTATTCTTCGTTGTGGGTCCTTCTAGTTGTGGCATGGGATGCTGCCTCAGCGTGGTTTGATGAGCAGTGCCATGTCCGCGCCCAGGATTCGAACCAACGAAACACTGCACCGCCTGCAGCGGAGTGCGCGAACTTAACCACTCGGCCATGGGGCCAGCCCTGAAATGTCTCACTTTTAAGTGACTTTAGAAAGCCATGCAATAAAATCAGACTTAGTACCTTTTAGTAATTTTGATTTTGGCAAAAACATTGTATTACAGTCTACCTTATGTATCAAACCTCGTCTAAATGAATTGGCTATTTACAGAAATTAAACTCATCCTTAGTGGAAGACTGTCAATTAAAAAAAGATATTCCAAAGACTGAACCCCTGACTCTTAAGACAGCTGCAGGGTGGGGGGTCTGGAGAAAAAGTAGTTACAACATTGCTTTATGCAATGGGAATATCATCTGAACAGTGTTCAATCTCTCTACCCTCTTAAGGGTAACTAAGCACTTGGATGGAATCTATAATTACTTGAATATTATGACATACTGACTTTACAAACTTTGTAGATTTTGGGAAAATGTTAGAAAAATGATATACAAAATTTTAATGTTTTGCAAAACTTTGGTTAAATGTCAAATTTATTTATGGAGAATACTTCATTTTTCCTGGTTTCTATCATTCAGTACAGTATACGATAGCCACTCAATAAACCTCTGCTGAATAAATGAATGTGGCAAAATATTTACCATGCTAACACTCATCAAAAAAGTTTAATTTTTAAAATCTTGCTTTGAATATCTGATTAAATTCAGAATATGAATATTTTCATACAAAAAGCTGAAGTATGAAGAGCATAATCTGCCTTAAATATTCTGCTAGAGTAACGCTAAGTTAATTTATAGTTAGTTCTGAAATTATAAAAGGCAGATTATCCAGTTTTCTCTTCTCCTCTGTGACAGTAATAAAAAACAGTCAATAGCCATAAGTCTTCACCCTCCATCAAGGAGTACCAAAATAACTAAGAGATCAAATTAAAATTTTTTCTTGTTTCTGCTATTTTTGCTGGCTAACACTTTTAGCTGGTGGATGGAAAGGTTCTAAACACTATCATCCTCCTTATTTTGAATACTTAAGAGAGACTGCATTCCTACATACTGCTTATTCCCTAAGAATATTACATATAGCTCTGGTGCACCAGACACAGGAGATAAGGGCTCTTGTTCTTGCTTTGTCAATAAACAGCTATATGTCTTGGAAAGCTGCTTCACCTGAGCCTCAGTTCAACATCGGTGAAAGGAGACTGTTGGACCATAGTCTCCATTCTCTTTCACATTTTCTGTAGAGTTGGCTTAACATTTTTTTTTCCTCCTTAGAGTTCTGATTTTTCACTACTATTCCAGGTAAAGATTTTTTACTGCTATACCCTGCTCAGGAGTCATACATTTGTCAAATGTTTATCAACCTTAGAAAATGCTCAGCCATTAATTCCTCAAATATTGCCTCTCTCCCACTGAAATGCCTGTAAGATACATTTTGGACCTTCTCATCCTATCCATATCTCCTAATCTCTCTTGCAGAGAGTTTAATTTCAATGATTTTATACTTCATCAGAAGTTCTACTTAGTTTAACTTTTTAAAAATACCTGCCTCACTCCTTTCCCCCCTCAAATAAGGTCTTTTTTTCCCTTACGCGTCTCACCCCTCCATTTCTCTCTTAAACCAAAATGACAAAGTTAATTGGCAATATTCTTCCTTTCTTGATTGTACACAAAATAACAGTCATCTTACAATGAATGGTGTTTTAGATTTGATGACGTATAATATTTCAGAATAATCTATTACCTCAAGCTTTTGGGGACAGAGTGCTAATATTTCCATTTGCTGTTTCTATCATCATATACGCGATGGATCACTCTCATATGGTTTGTGATTTATTTTTATCATTCGTTCCTCATCACAAGGACTGGCTTGCTTTTCTCTCCTTCTGATGAATTTCTACACCACAAGGGTAGTGTAAAACTGGACTCTAAATCCACATAGTGCAAGCTTAGGGAGACTTCTCTCCTCTTGACACCTGAGTGCCAGACAGACACATTCTTCCTTGTGGAATGAATTACTCTACTCTTCTCATTTGAGGGTGACGTCTCAGTTCCAATCTCCTTCCTCACCATGGCTCACATGGCTTCACCTGTCTCTGCATGGTGATAATACTTGTGCCTCTAGAATCTAGACACTAAAATCTCTCTCTTCTTATAAAAAGAACAACAAACAAACACATGGCAACGGAGATTGGATTGGTGGTTTCCACAGGGGGAGGGGGGGACGGAAAAAGGAGTAATTAGGCTCACATGTGAGGCGATGGACTCTAACTGGTTTTTGGGTGGTGAACATGATGTAATCTACACAGAATTCAAAATATACTATAATGTACATCTGAATGCTAAATAATGTTACAATCAAATGTTACTGTCATAAAAAAAAAAAAAACTCTCTCTTCTTTTTTGGAGAAAAGCCCAGAATAACAAACAATTGCAGGCACTGGGTAAATTATAACTTATTTTCAAAAATACACAGTTGGGCGTGTAAGAAACAAAGGGAAATCCACAGGTTCCAAAAGACAGAGAATTGAAAACCAGAGCATGTAGCATGAGCTCAGTTCTTCTAAGAGTTTTTTGGAGGTTAGGGTTCGAATTAGCCCAGTTTATCACATTGCTGGAATTAAAGATTTACCTTCTATATTTAAGATTCCATGTTTCTTGATTTTTAAATGACAAGAAAAGGCATTTTATGATATTAATCTATTGATGAAATTTCTCTATTTTCATCACTGCAAGTTAGAATACATGCAGAAAAACCAGATAATGAAGTCAGATGATACTACAGATCTCTTATAAAATATTTCATTTGAAAACATAAAGGTTACTGAACTGTACAATATTTAATAACTGAATAAACGAATAAAAAAATTTTAGGGGCTGGCTCCATGGCCAAGGGGTTAAGTTCACGTGCTCTGCTTTGGCAGCCCGGGATTCGCCAGTTTGGACCCTGGTTGCAGACCTATGCACCGTTCATCAAGCCATGCTGTGGCAGCATCCCACACAGAAGCACTAGAATGACTTACCACTAGGATATACAACTATGTACTGGGCGAGAGTCATTTTAAGCTAAATTTAGATTGCTAAGAGTGCATGCTAAAATAAATACTTGGATCATGTCTACTCAACCTTGTTACCATGAATTTCATAAAGATCAAACCTAAATATAGATAAAAATGCCACCTTACATTTGTATTAGTGCTTCAATTTGAAAACTATTTTAATGTATTCTTATTCCATCGCTATAACCCTGTAAGGAAGGTTAGGTAGGTGGTTATTATTCTAGTTTCCTAAATAATCACCATAATAAATCCGTGGAATTAGTGTGGAGAAATAAACAGTAAAAAATACTCAGATGAGAAAACTAAATGACTTGCTCAATACCGTACAACTGTAAGAGACAGAGCTGGGACCATAACCCAATTCTTCGGAGTCTTAGTTCAGGGTTCTTTCTATTTTACCATACCATTCAACTTGGATGCTCTATATAATCAAACAGATAATGAGAACATGTGTAAAGTAATGAAGAAATAAACTATAATCATAAAAAATAACAACTTAAACAGCAAACTCCCATGGATAAGATATACAGCAAACTGACAGGTAAAGAAAATATTTTCAAAAATACTTACTGGATATTCAAGGAGATCTACTGGCTGGCGGAAAGGCTCAGAATCTTCACACTGAAATATGAGATTTAATAATTCTTGACATTGTTTCTTCCATGCTTGAATATCATAAGACTGAGCTCTGTTACGTAATCTTCTTCTAGGCTGATGGTCCTAAAATAAAAATGTTCAAATATATTAACATAATAACACTTTTAGTTTGTATTTTTAACGCAGTCTTAGATAATAAGGGAATATACAGTAATTCAAATAATGGAAAATATCATCCACCTAGTTCTGAAGACCATGCATTCTGTGATGGAAACCAATCTGGAAGAAATACTTAATCTGTCTTTAAAAAAACTAAGAGTTAAAAAATGCCTTTAATACCGTTTAATTCATATTAAGTACTTCTTTTAAAACAAAAAATACATTACCTTCCTTTTTCGGGTAGACGTTCCTGGCACATCAGCATCTTTCTCTTCTTCCTTTGAAGCAATAATTTCTCAGATTCATTAAACATTCTAGATTTCATTATACTCTACAGTTGTTTATATACCAATTATATCCTTTACACTTTGGACAACCCATAATATATACAGCTGGAACACTTTTACAAACTCATTAAAATTCTCCCCCATCCCTCACTGTTCAACAAATTTTTTTGTAACGAGAAAATTTTGAACCATTTTTTAAAAAATTAACCACAGCATTAGACAGGAATAATTTTTATAATGGCATTTATCTGAAAACTACTATGTGTAAATTTCTTTTCATACACAGAAGACCAATGTAGTAATTATAATGAAATATTAAATACCTCAGAGTCAGACAAAACTTTCTTCTTCATTGAATTGTAGAGTGGAATTATGTTATAACAAGTCTGATCCCTAAATAACACGGAAATGTTAGTATACAAGATTAGAGTCACGAGACGTTTTTTCCTTTAAATCTGTTACTAAAACCACATTTTAAGATAAAACTTGAAGTTGAAGGCTTTCTGATTGGTTGCTTCCAAATCCCCATGTGCACACATTTGCCCCTCTGGAGCCTCACCTCTGGCCTGTTTCATTACACCAAACCCAGTCCTCACCTCCCCGTCTGTGCTCAGGTCGCTGCTGGGATGCCTTCTCTCATTTCTCAAACCAGAAGGGAAATCTAACATATCCCCAGCCTTCGGATTTCTTCTTCCCTTCATTGTCAAATGTAGGCATTCCCTAAAATTTTGTCCTGAGTCATCGTCTCTCAACACTCTACCTTTTGCCCTGACAACCTTATGTAGTTGCAGTTTATCTGTGTAAATGAATTCCAAATTCCTATAATTTGGTCTGAATCTTCTTCTCCTGAGATTACTACCATCATCGAAAATCCCCATGTCTAAACCCAACTGTCACTCCTCACTTTTCCTCCTTTTTCTATTTTTTTAACAGTATTACCATTCTCACAGTCATGCACAGTTTTTCACTATTCCTTTCCTTGCCTTATTATAAACGCAATCACTGGCCAAGTTCTGAGTCCACCTTCAAAAGCTCTTGGTATCTACCTCTTTCTCATTTCTTCTCACTTGGTCAGTTGTAGCAGGCAATCTGCTGTTTATGCTTTTTGTCTCCTCCCTATCAATTGGTATTAAACCCTGCAGTCAAATTAATATTTTTTAAGGCATAGTACGCATCATGGTATCTTCATGTTAAAATACTTGCAACAGCCCCTTACTCCTAGTGCTCGTATTTTACAAGTCTAGTTCCTTAGATCAGTGTTCAAGGCCCTCCTTGATGTGGCCCAAACTGGAGTTTACAGCACTGTATCCCTATTACTTCTGCTCATGTGCTTTCTACTTGACCCAATTTAAATTGCAAAGTTCCCTAACAACTCTTCACTGTTCTACCTCATGCCACTCCTTATCCCTAGAATGGATATCCTTTCATCTAACTTTGCCTACATCTATCAATACCTACCTTAGCCGTAACATCTTAACATACTTCTCCCCTGTACCCGAAACCCAACTCTCTCAGCTAGAAGGGGCCCTATCCTTCATCTAAACTTTCATACAAACTCTCTTGTTACTTTTTCCTTACATTATTCTTTATCCTCCTACAAAATTGTAGTAAGAGGATAAATATACATTTCTATCTCCAAGTATCTATTACATCACTCTGTACGTATCTATTGCTAGAAATTTGGCCAAAAAATGCAACTAAAAAGTAAAATAATCAAAATTTCAAGACATACCTAACATCTTGAAAATTAGCTAAAAAGGGTTTTAACAAACTTCATATACCTCTAAAAAATGCCAGAAACTTATTTTTAGATAGATACAATATACATGCTTTAAATATTATATTAATCTGTCCTTATAAGGCATTTCAAAACAACTATTTGAAAGAAATACAACTTCATTGACTACTCCATATATAATTATTTCATCTAAATTATTTCACTAAAATATGAATTAACTATATCACGTGGTTCTATTGATTCATATCTCTTTGGAAAAACGGATGCACATACATATACATATAATACTTGTAAAATTACAGACCAAAAACATTATAGTTAAAATATTATAAGGTATTGTAACCAAGTTATATAAACTCTTCCGAGGATAATGAATTCCTGATTATCAATTTTACTGAAAAGCAGCAAAGCATAGCAATAATAGACCCCAAACCATTTGGAAGGTGACAGATTTCTTTAGAGAATAAAGTAGAGGAAAGGCATAAAGTTTATCTTACTAATTTTCTTCGGTGTTTTCTTATATTCACATTACCTACATTCCTTAGCAAAGAAAGAACAGAAAACAACTAATACCGGGAAAAGGGACCCTACGATTATGCTGAGTAACGAGAATGAAGCTGGAGATGTTTAAAACATACAAACAAAAGCCTCAATAACTACTTCATGTAAAAACGAAAGCTGGTAGTGCCTAAATGTTTAAACTTAAATTACAAAATACATTATCTCCTCTTAACCAGAAAAAGTTATTCATATAAATAACCTTAATATGAACTCAGAGCAACATCCTATACAAAAACATACAACTCATTCCTTTAGCTTCAATTTAGAAGGCTCAATTCATTCTATGGCTACACAAAATCCGTAAGACAAGGAGGTCAAGGCGTGGCGGCTGCCTTGCGAAGTGTAGTTACCACTCTCGGGATGGGATCAAAGACAAGGAATCAACTCGACTCTGAAGGAGAATCTTGAAAGTTAAATGTAGTTTCCTGCTAAGCTACTATAATGTATGTGTTCATAAGCTTGACAAGGGCAATATAATGTTAAGATGAAAAATTCTCAAATCAGATAGCAGAGATTTATTGTGAAAACTAAAAAAGTTAGCCTCAAAAAGACTCAGTTTCCTTAACTGTAAATTCCAGATAATGATCTCTCCCACCCATAAGATTATTATTTGGCTTAGAAGAACTATTTCAGGTAAAGCATTACATGTTCAATAAATACTATTATTATTACTATTATTGTTGTTGTTGTCCAACATTTGGATTTAGATAAGGATCCTTTTTTTTTATGTTAATTGTAGAACACAACTGTAACACAACTTTTAGGATTTCACACTATTAGCCAATGAACTACATGTTACTTCTTTAGACATAGACATTATATGCTTCCTACTTTGAGTGGAACTATGTTTACAGCACAGCACGTGACATTATGTATATAAAAATTCACTTTATTTTACAGTTTGACATTGTACATTTTAAAATACTGCCATTAATTATTACAGTAATCATACTTATATGGAAAAATAACTCACTTTATAAAATGTAGAAGAAGGTCAGTCACAAATTTAGCAGATTTCACAATAGGGCTTCCAGGCTCATTAAAGGTTCGTGTATTATGTTCTATATATCGAACTTCCCACATTAGGGAGGAAACCCGCCTTTAAACAAACAAAATACATAAGTCTTAACTTCATTATATTTAGAAATACGTGCACACAATTTAAAATCAAGACATTCTGACATTAATCGCAGTCTTAAATCAATTATAAAACATACACCTTAAAAAGTTACTTTCAAAAAAAATATAACCTCATTTGTGTTAGGGACAAAAAACAGAGCAGCAACATTAATTATGTATTTACATAGAAAATATCTAGGTTAGATATACTAGACTACTAACATGCCTTCTTTTAGGGAGAGACTGTCTATAGGGGGAGTAGCAGGACAAAAGAAACAGGAATTTTTAGTTTTTGGTTTATATATTTCTGTCATGTATGGTGTCATTTTTTGGTAATAAGCATATCTGACTTTTCTATAAAAAAAGAAACAATTTTAATCTAATTATCTAACTATTATCTAACTAGGAATCAAATGACATGTAAAAACGAAAAGCTAACTGATAACCTACTTATGAGATATAAAAATACAAAAACATGGTGAACATGTTAGTTTGCCAAGAAACCTAACTAAACGAAAATTAGTTTGTGAACACTGAATTGACAATACTATAAACTTTGGTGTTTTCTTTTATTTCTGAAAGTAAAGAAAAATCCAAAGATGATTCGTAGAATATCATCTGATATGTGGTCTCACTTAAAATAAGGAAGAAAACACTCAGAAAATCTGAGGTGTGAACAGAAATAAAATTATATGGACTTAAAAAAATATTATATCTAATTGTGGCTACAGAAGCAGAAAGAAAAGCCTTTATGCATTTCACATAGTATTCACAACTCATTCTAATATAGAATTACAAAGCTGTGTGTATAGTAAGGCATTAGATTAACACCAGCAGGGCAAACTGATAGTAGTAGTTTAACAAGACACTGAACTAGAAGTTTCAGAGAGGAAAACCATAAATTGTAAGAAGTCTGAAGCCAATGAGTAAAAGAGAAGCAAAAAAGCTTGAAACAGTGAAATAACACATGAAAGTATCATTGTATTAAATAAGAACATAACTCGGGTCTATATATTATAGGTTGAAAAACAGGCACTTCCTAATTTACATAAGGATTGTGTTCCAAAAACTTTTTTCCTAAATTCGTTACTAAGCTAGGCTAATGCAAAAAAGCCTATTTAAGTTGTGATGTACCTTGAAATATAGTAAACCTTAGCAAGTATCATATCGAGCAGTATTTCTAGAGAAAGTATATTTACAATAATAGTGGAAGATGCTGTAAGCTTGTATTTCTAGCTGTAGTCCAACTACTAGTGTACAGAACAACTCTTTCTCTCCCTGCTATCCTCACATGTCTTACTCAATCTCTGAAGCACTAGGTGTAACTCCTAAGGTTTAGCAATTTAGGCGTCTAGGGAGAAAGATCGAGATAAGAATTTCCTCTCCATTTTCTCTCAAACTTCTAACATGTGGTGTTGAAAAAAGGTTTAAAGAAGTGTGCTTCAAGGGTACCACGGTTGGAGGCATATATCATAGGTGATTTCCTTATCTCTATGCTTTTGACAAACATCAATGAAGCAACAGCAGAAACACCTCAAGAAATCAGAAAAATCTTCACAACTTGAAGTCTAATATCTTAGTTTTCTTTATTCCAGTGGTTCTGAATCAGGGTTGCTTCTGCCCTGCAGGAGACATTTGGCCTAATTGTCTGGAGACAATTTGGTTTTTACAACTAGGGGCTGCTATTGGCACCTAAAGGGTAGAAGCACAAGACAGTCCCTCATATTGAAGAATTTTCTAGTCCCAAATGTCAGTAAAGCTTTTGTTGAGAAACCCTGCTTTAGTCAGTAAGGAATAACAAATGGTGCTTTCAGTGTCAGGTACACAAAAGTACCAAATTAGAACTATAATTTAAGTAATAAAAAGAACCAAAGGCACATTTTATATAGAAAAATACAAATACAAAATATGAGTAAAAATTTCCGTAAGTTAAAATGACTAACAATGTAAAAAACTGCAGTAACATAAAACTGGTCACAAAAGAAAGTTCCCATGCAGTATTATTTAAATTGAAATATTGTTGGCCTGCTAAACAAGTCACATTAGAAAAATGAAAACTGGGGGGCTGGCCCCGTGGCCGAGTGGTTAAGTTCGCGCGCTCCGCTGCAGGCGGCCCAGTGTTTCGTTAGTTCGAATCCTGGGCGCGGACATGGCACTGCTCATCAGACCACGCTGAGGCAGCGTCCCACATGCCACAACTAGAAGAATCCACAACGAAGAATACACAACTATGTACCGGGGGGCTTTGGGGAGAAAAAGGAAAAAATAAAAAAAAATCTTTAAAAAAAAAAAAGAAAAATGAAAACTGGAAGTATGATTTCATTATGTAAAAACTATAGAGTTAAACTTAGTTTTTTGACAAGAGATTTTAGGCAATAAACCTACCAAGCCCATCCAAGATTAGAACTCAATGTTTATCAAAATTGTTAACTGGAAAAAGAAGCAAATTACTTGAAATTATATCTATTTTTTATAACTCTGGTTATATTCCAAGCTAAACTACAACGATGAAAAATATTCTGAATTTTCCTAATTTCATTTTTCATAAGTATTTATAAGGTGAACATAAGCAAAATAAAAAAATACACAAGTTTTTATATTATTCTAAGAAAAATCCAAGAAAAAACAAGTATTTCAATATGATATCCAGGAGAAAATGAAATACTTAGGCTTGCTTTATAAAATACAGTATGATGACAGTGAGCAGTGACGCAGATTAGCAACTAGGAAAAACTATCTAGGAATCATATTCCAGGTGTAGTCCATAGACCAGCAGCATCAGCATCTTTGGGAACTTGTTAGAAATGCACAATCTCAGGTCCTACTCTAACCCTATTGAATCAGATTCTGCATTTTAACAAAATCTCCAGGTGATCTGCATACACATTAAAGTTTGAGAAACACTGCTATAGATTGCTAAGTGGGTGAAAGGATCGTAGCTACAGCAAATACTTCTAACCTGTAAAACCTGTTTTCCAGTCTTTGTTTAATTGTACTTAAATCCGTCGGATACGCCACTACAGTGCAATACATGGGATAGGCCTGCAGATCCACAGGGGCCACAAATGCTGAAGCAATATCTAAAATAGATAAAACAAGTAAGTTTATAAATTTATTCTTGTATTGCTAAAAGTACTTCATGGACAATGCGGTTTGAATTAAGACAAGATCTGAATCACACAACCATTAGTCTGATGCTGTCTTTTCACAGAAAATGCAGAGAGTTTAGCTAACCTAACAGAGTCTCACTTTTTATTATGTCTACATTTACACTGCATAATCTAGGGATATCTGTTATTCATAGATTCCTTAGAAGAAAAGCGGTCACAGATAATATATAAATCCGACCTATTAAGAACATACACATACATTTCAATAATTAAAACTTGGCTATTTCTGAATCTGCATGTTTTTGACAGTTATTCTGTCAGTAACACTCTAATACACTGCATTGAAATGTAACTTTTCACTTTCTTAAAACTTATCACCTTCTCTCATCTTTACAACATAATTATGTGAAATATCAGGCAAGCAGAGAGGAGGAAACAGATCCAGAAGTCTCTGACTCAATGTCACTGACCCAATGGCACACAGTAAACTGATAAAACTCTAGAACCTAATTAAGATCACTCCTCATTTTTTCGCTCATTCACATACAATATAAGACAACTTCATTTCCTACAATGTTACCCAAAATTGTTTAAGATAGTATTTGAGACAATGTTTATACAGTGCTGACATTTTCTAAGACTTCAGATGAAAATATTACCCAATATATGTCTCTAGTGTCTTCAGCTCTTCTTATTCATCTTAATTTCTCCCTAGACTCTTTGAAACTGATTCCTTATTGATAGAGTGGGTTGCTACAAACCACACTAGTTTAGAATTATTTTGGAATCCCACAGTTCAAATAATCAAGTTTTGTGGTCACTGCTTTCTTTTCCCAGTGAGGCAAAGTAGTTTATGTACCTTCTCCCCTCCCCTTACAAATAAATATTCTCTTGAGTATAGGTACCGAAACTTAAAGGGGAAACTGGTGCAACTATCCATATAATTGTGATTCAGCCTTCTGCTCCCCCCTCCCAATTCACTGTCAGCCTCAATAGGTCAAGAGTTTTGAAATTAGGTTCTGGAGGATTCCGATTTTTCAGAGGTAGCCCTGGCACTTCTGAGGGCCCTCACTCTGAAATTCGGCTAGAGGAACCTCACTCATAACTGTTTTAGATATTTAAGTCCTGCATAAGATCTCAAAAAAAAAAAAAAAATTGAAAACCACCAGCTTATGATATTGTGAAAAAAAATTTTGTTTGAATAAGAGTATTTTTCCTTTCCTTTGCTTTCTGCCAGCTTTTTCTATATTCACGTGTTACTATTATTATTTACCTAGTGTCATCAACTGGTTTATTCCTGCAACAATTCTTTCACATTCTTCATCCCTGGGATTGGAACCCCATTCTCCATCAAGAGGTTTATAGATCAATGATCTACATTCAACATCAGTTAAAGGAACACTGGTACCTAGTTCTTCAGGAAATACAGCTGAAATACGCAGAAATAAAAGCAAATTTAGTGAAAATATGTGGTAATTTACTAACACTTAGGTTACCTTTAGAAATTAGAGTTGATATTGTCATAAAACTGAAGTATAATTTTGTAAAGATTTGGTAAGTATATTATTTTCATTAAAGAAAAGTATGTTGCAAGGATCAATAAAATTTAAATTATTTTTTAAAACATTAATTTTATAAATAATTCTTTGGATAAGCATATAATTACTTCTCCAAATATATCTGACAACTTCATTTATTATCAGAGATGAAAGCAAATGTATTTCTACAAAATGATACAAACGTAAAAGTTTTCTGAATCATTTCATTATATAATCTCCATATTTACTTTGATAAAACATACACAAAGTGAAATTGAACTAATGTGGTATTTCTCAGGAATACTTCAACAGAAGCCTTAATTTCTCTATATGTAGAAACAGAGGGAATTATGAATACTGACAGACGATTCTTATGCTTGTTGCTCTAAAATGATGAAGGTAGGCTTTCTGAATGCCTGAATCTTTAACTGAATCTTTAAGAAACTCATTCGAGAGTGGTGGTGACATAAAATCTACAAATCTGCCAAGTAATTTTTTCTTTGAACTAGATTTCATCAGAGAAACATTAGGAAATATGCTACTATTTGTGTACAAAATTCCTCTTCCTCACAAAACATAACTCTATGGGTGCATATGTATGTGTATTCAAATAGGAAAAAAAACAACAAAAATCATCCCCTCCACACACAGATATATTTAGGCAGGAAACAAATAGTATTTTAATCCCACTAACTCATTTTAAGAAATACCCCAGGCATTTCAACACCGATTAGCTTCAATTCTCTCATATTCACAATAGTCCAACGTGACTTCAAACTCAAACTTTCACAAAGGAGAGAATAAAACCAGAAGCTAAGCCAGGGTTACAAATTAAGATATTTTATAGTTTTACACACCTCTAATTTAGCAGTGAGATGAAAAATACATTATTAGTATTAAATTTTCAAAGCAATAATTTCTAGAAAGAACTAGTCTTGAATAATATCAAGATGACCATTTTCTCATTTCTAAGGTTTACCAGATTTGGTTTACTCTTTCCAAGTTACCTTTTCTCTGACTTTTTAGAACACAATAACTAGTGAACTCCTCCAATTATAAAGATTATTTCTACTGTGTCACAAGTCAGATTTTTTTCCTTTAAAAAATTTTTATTCTTATCTGATAGTAAAACATACTATTAGAAAAAATCAAACAATAGAGACTAACGTAAAAGATAATTTGTGGAAGTCCTCATATTCCCACTCTTTATAAATAATCATTATTAATGATCTGGAATATAAATCCTTTCAAACCTTTTTATACATATACTATTATGTTTTGTATTTTTTTTAAACTGGAACAAAAATGGCCAATGAGGTAGAAAGAAAATGCAATCTCGGGGACCAGGCCGGTGGCACAGGAGTTAAGTTTGCACATTCCCACTTTGGCGGCCCAGGGTTAGCAGGTTCAGATTGTGGGTCCAGACCTATGGACGGCTTGTCGAGCCATGCTGTGGCAAGTGTCCCACTTATAAAGTAGAGGAAGATGGGCACGGACATTAGCTCAGGGCCAGTCTTCCTCAGCAAAAAGAGGAGGATTGGCAGCAGATGTTAGCTCAAGGCTAATCTTCCTTAAAGCCAAAAAAAAAAAAGAAAAGAAAAGAAAAAAAAAATGCAATTTCCAGGTTTCAGCCACACTGGTCTTTTCTCAGTTCCAGAAAGATGTCATACTCACTACCTAAGACTAACTCTTAAATCCTAAGGCAATGTGTCAGGCCATATCCAAGATGACAGTTATTATTATTATTAATCATAACTACTTACTCATTGAACCCTTACATGTGTCAGGCTCTATAATAAGCACTTTACACATATGTCATTTAATCTTCACGGCAGCCCTGCAAGGAAGGTATTCATTTACACAATTTCAAAGGCTGAGTCCTAAGAATCTGGAGTTTTGAGATTTTAAGGAACTTGCCAAGATGACTTACAAAATGCAGAGCTAGGATATGAATCCATGTCTCACTCAAAAGCCTGAACTTTTAATATTGTTATACTCTAAGTATTCTGCTGGAGTTAAAAAGAAATCTTTGCTCCCAAGTGCTCACCTTCTAGGAGTGAATAATAATTAGCAAAACATTTTCATATTTTGCTGTAATTAATTAAAATTAATTTCAATCTTCCCTCGTAGACTGTAAGTTCCAAGTGGGCAAGGATTATTGCCACAATAGGTTTGCAATAAATATTTGCTGAGTGAAGATTTTCTATTTGATCTTTACAACAACCCTATGCGGTACCAAGTTAGCAAATCAGATTCCTTATTTAAGAAATTAATTCCATAACGCAGACACAAAGAGCCTTAACATACACTTACCATTATTCGGTATAAGTTCCATATCCCAAGGACTCATCTTTTCTGTATCTCCATTGTCCCAACTTAAAGGAAGGAAAATCCTTACATTAAAAAATCTAAATACTGTATTCCAATTTTTATAAAATCACATTATAAAAACAATTGCTTCAGTGTTTAAAAGACGTTATCTTTTATCATTTTATTAATAGACAGGGAAAATATTCAAAGCAAGTCAGGCTGAATTAAAATACAACAAATATTTTCTTACCAAACATTATAGCACTGAAACAAACTATCAGGGTACTCAGGTTGGAGAGGTTCCTGGCTTTCAATCGTTCCAAACCACCAGGCATCATCTATAACTGATCTGAAACGGTCACCTGGACAAGAAGAGAAGCCATCTCGTTACTCTGAAATGTACTACCGCTGCTGTTCCTTTTTTCCAAAGTATTCCTTTAAGATACTTAAGATATATAGGAAGTCACCTACACACTCCCAAATAAACTAAGTAAATAAATAAAATCAGCAATACTGAGCAAAAAATAGTTATTTAAGAAGCACACCTGCACTGCCACTTACCAGTTTCTAATACCATTTCTTACATTTTAGGGTAAGGAGAAACACCCTCTTACCTTAAAATTTTTTACCAATCTAGCACTCCAAATTCATCAGTAGGACTATGCCCGAACTTTTCATTCAGATAAAAATACAGTTTAGATAATTTCTGCTCAACAAATATTTATAGTCTATCTTTAATTTCTTATTTTCTGGAGGCAAGTTCTTCCAAACAACAATCAAGAAACCAGCCTAAAAACAAGAGAAACAAAAAAAATCCAACCTGCCTTCCTTTGTCTCAATCACCCGTAAGTTACAACACTCATATATACACTCATTTTCCCTTTCCTATAAAAATTAAAAAAAGGGAAACAACTAATGTTTGTAAAATAGACAGCACTCCTTGCATCCCTTTCCTTATCTCATTGTGTCCAGCTATTATCATCATTACTGAAACCGCTTTCCTCAAAGACCCTAATAATCTATCTTCTCAGCCTTCCTGTGTCCTATCAATCTGTAAACCACCCTCTTCCTTTTGCCACACATTCCCCTTCCTTGGCTTTCAAGGTACTCAGTGATTCTTCTCCTGGTGAGCATGGGTTAGGGTCTCAAAGACTTGAGTCCAAATAACTTATCTGTGTGATTTTGAACAAATTAACCAGTTATTTTAGAGCTCATCTGAATCAGTTTCATTTTCAAACTCATAAAGAGAAAAGTATTTGTTAATGCTTATGAAGACCTACAGCATAAAATGAATTAAAAATTTAAAAAACAAGATAAAAGAAATTTAATGATAAGAGAGAAAGCTGGAGTCAGGAGTAAGTTAACAGAACACAGCTGCATGCTGTTGCATTGCACAGATAAACTTTGAGGGGGTGTGCACTGGGACCCAAATGCAGATTCCAGTATTCTAACAGCCAGTGTTGAGGCAGACATGATCTATTACTAGATTGAGTCTCTAATGCTCCTCAGACACATATTAGTGATACTGAGCTTAGTGAAAGCTACTATATAATTTAATAAACAGCGTCCTTGACACCACCACAACCTTATAGTAAACACCATGATGAGTTTCCTAGAGCTATTTCTTGTGATCCTACAGAGACTGATGATATCATGCTGAAGAGGAAGAACTGGATCATGTGTGCCTAATCACAATGAACAATACTGTATAATGCTAACAATGAAGTTAAGCAAGGAACACACTGCACCATTCAGAGTAAGCCTTAAACATTTCTAAATATTTAAGACAGGCTCAAGTAATTACTATTGATGTAATTTTAAATGAGAGCTGGTACGCAGATGCATATATCTTCAGAAATAAAAGGCCAAATAGTAGTATTAACTTTAGAAGAAATACTAATCTATAAATTTAGGGGGAAAAAACCTATAAGATCAAAATGAGAAAATTCTGATATACATCCATCTGAAATATTTCTTTGATTTGTCCATTGTTTGCCATATTTCTTTGATTAGGTTGTTATCAGCTCATTTCTGGAATATTTCTGGACTCTGACTGCTAATATTTGTCCTGCAATTTATTGGCAGATGCACGTCCTTAAAAAGATAAAATTTCTCTTGTCAAGTAACACATGCAAATAATTAAAAAAAAAAAATCAAACAACATACCAAAGGCTTATAACCGAAAACTTAACTTTTTACACTTTTCTAAATACTGACTAGATTGCTATTTCTTCACTCATCAATTTCAGACATTAAATATTGACCTCTCTCCACATACGTGTATGTAATCCACATTCAGTTTTTATCAGAACGATGTAAATGTTGTTTGCTACTGCGCCAAACAGCATACAACTCCTTCCTTGCATAACTGCTTCATTGTTTTTATGATTGTCTTTCTCTGAATGTACAATTAAGTCTTCCCACATTCTCTAACAGCTCAAACTATAAAACACTCTTCCATATAATTTCCCACAAAGTCAAACACATTAGATAATTTATCAGTTCCATTTTTTTTCCCTGAAGACTTCACTCTTGGAGGACAACGTCTTCTGGACTGGTTGTTTTATAGACTTGCTAGACAGATGCTATCCTGTGACTTGTGTTGACTGTTACCTGGGAATTCCCTTCAGCTCTTTCCTGTTCTGGACTTCCTGTTTCCTGGGGGGTTTCATGTCTTTCTGGGTTTACTTACTTATTTGATGGAACACATCTTTCAAAGCTTCCAGAGAAATGGTACATGGGATGTAAATTTTTAAAAATAATTCCTATATCCCTAATTACAATAACCTGCATTTCCCTAATTTTTCTTTTTAGAGCACACATGTAAATTTCTAAGTTTATCAGGACCAAACAAGAAAAGACAAATCACCATGCCAACGCCTTCCAAGGGCACTGGAGGAAGGATGGACTGGCATATCAACTGATCTGCTTTTTCAAACCAAATATGCCATATTATGTACCACACCCCACTCCAATATGACAAAGAGTGACCCTATTTGAAATTTTTACAAGAAATAGTCTAATGAATAGTGTATCTATCTGTACATAAATTAATGCATCTTAAACACATGGAAACTTTTAAGGATTTTAAAGTTTCTTTGAGCCTTGATTACAATAATAATTTTGAAGATTATAATAGAGTTAACCAATGAAAGAAAAATGTGAGTTTAGCTTTAGTCCTAGTCCAAATTATGAAACATTCTGAACTGGAAGACTCCTTTTGCTTCAAGTTTGAATTATTAATGTTTTCAACAAGTACAACAGCTAAAGGAATAGCTATAGACAATCTTATAACACATAGTTACCAAATTATAAGAGAGAAAATGTTTACAATTTCAGCATCAACTAGATTAAAAGTATTTTCATTCTTTGAAAAAACTTTAAAAAACATCTGACAGAGTGTCTTACTTTGCCATTCACATTCCCACAAACAGCAACAAGATTTCTCTGATTTTTTCTAAATTATGAATAATAGTAAATCATTTATTAGACAAAAAAAAAAAACACAAAAAAACACCTATGGCTTCTAAATAAATTACCCACCTATATTCCACCGCCTATATTTCGCGTCGTCAAATTGTTGTCTCAAGACTAGGAAATCTATAACGTCAGGCATATCATGGTATCTAATTATAAACAGAAACAAACTGATTAGGTCACATACCTAAAAATATCTAAAAGATGTTCATATTTATCTGAATCTTCAATAACAATCTACAATACTAAGAAACCACTGCCTCTTTCAACAGTCCTTACTTCATGGTAAATGATCCACCAGTCAGTTTCCCAGTATCGGGATCTAGAAAAGCAAGCTTAAGGCAGCAAAGAGTAGGCAATCCTACTTCATACTTTATTCCAACTATTTTCATCAGTTCTTGTTCCTGAGAAAGATAAAGAAAATAAACCATCTTCACAAAACAAATCACAGGATAAACTACTAAACATAATCCAGAAAACATTTCTGCACTTCAACCTTGATCTAGGTAGTGGTTACTGTGCGTGCATATGTAAAAATTCATTGAGCTACGTACTTAAGATCTGTGTACTTTATAGTATACAAGTTACATCTCAATAAAAAAGGGGAAAAAAGGGAAAACTTCATCGAAATAAGAGTTTCCAACACAGTTCCAAAGACCTCTAAATAATTTTGAACTATTGCTGATAAATCCAGAAATAGTTACCAAAGTTACAAATGTGAAGTTTACCTTAGACATAGGTGTTGTCTAATTTTCACTATAATTACATTTTGTACCCAACTTATAAGCTACCAAAGTATATAAATTCAGTCAAGCTTGTGTTTCTTTGAAAATTAAACATCACCTACTCCCCAGGATTGAGCCAATTAAAAAAGGTGATCTTCATGATACAGTTTCTTACACTGAAAATACTAACACTCAGTACAGTTTTCTCCATAATCCATAATTGTATCTTTTTGGACTATCAAATAAATACCATACCCGTAGTTCCATTTTATGCCATGGCTGTTTTTTGGGATTGATACTATAAATTTTATTTTTCCGGGCCATTTCAACATATGCTTCATGTCCTTGTCGGAAATAATAAACCTAAAAAGTAAAGTCACAATTTAAAACTTGAATGTGTTTCCTTTAACCCCAGACACAAGGTATTGGCTAAAACTGCACAGAGAGAATTTCACGTCCTTTGAACTAGAAAGAATTCTATTTTGATTTTTTTTTTTCCTTCTTTTCCTCAAGTTGACCTACCATCACTTAATTATAACCAAAGTGTTCTAAATAACAATACTTTGGTTATATATACTAAGAAATTAAGATGAGCAATTTTTTTTTGGTTTTTTGCTTTCATCATTTTATTTTTAGATTCAAAATAAGTTAATTTATGTTGCGTAATAAAGTAAGTTGTAACTAGGGGACAAGATTAATTTACTATTAACTTGTGTACCAAGTGATCTGTATATATGCAGAAAACTTTAAAATGAAAAATGTATTTCACATATACTTTATCTAATAAGGGCAGCAAGGTGTATATTTACCCTCCTTTTATGAAGATCAAATGAAAATGACTCCTGACTACCATCCTGCAGAACTAGCATTTGAAACACAGCAGTCTGACATCAAGTGTTTTTCTCACCACTAAAAAATCGTAGAGCTTGTTAAAAAATGCTATAAAAATTTTTAAAAATATTAAGTCCTTAGTAAGATTTTAAGATATCCATTATTCTACATATTTTCATTCTATTCATTAATATCATTATTGCTCCAGTTGTCTGGAACTTCATATGAAGGAATTGTGAATAATGACATCCCTATTTAAGCACCAACAATTAGAGACAACATAAACATTTTGAAAGGAAATTATTCAACCAGGAATTACACACTTTCTAGCCATCTTTTAATAACATATTGAATATAATTTAACCAAGCATCTTCTTGATGCTGCAGGATCTGTCGTACTAAACTACAGTAATGGGGTAATGTTCTGTGCTCTTTAAGTTTTCTTAGGCAAACAGGGTCTCTAAACGAATTATTTTAGATGGTTCTTTAGAGCTACTCTTGCATTAAAAAATTTTTGTTCTTTTTTTTTACAGTCAACTGCCACTTTCTACTGCTAATTAGTGCGCTTTGTTAAAGAACACTCTATTTTAATTTCTAATTTATCACTGCTAATCTACTGGATACCAGATAATGCTGCCTCTTAACACTTATGCATAAAAGAAGACATAAACCACTGAGTGGGAAATTTTGATCTAAGATCTTACATGTTTCACTTCAAATTCGTACGTCAAAAATGATGACCAATCACCTTTTCTTAAAAATGAAATAATATTCTTTATTCTAAGGTAATAGATTTTTTTTTAAAGATCTAAGAAATAAATTATGAACACTGTAGGTACTTAAATGAAACACTTTTATGAAATAAAATTAAATGAAAATAAAATGCTGAATTTTGTTTTTCCTTTAATCAGTTACATACTTAAAGCCTTAGGCTAAGAAAGCTTAATATATTTTAATTTAGAAAGGAAAAGAAAACCAGCAATAAAATCCTATTAAAAATCAGATACTCGTTTTTAAAATGCCAACAAAATTTCCGTTCTCTTGCAGTATTTACAATAGCCTCAAAAAAGATCATTAGAGCTTTCCTCCCAATTATACTTTTTCCATTCATACCTACAAACATCTAAAATGAGATACTTCCATGAAACCGCTGAAATTTTCTAGAGTTCTGTATCAATAGCCATAGAAAATCTTTAAAGTTACTTGAAAGAAACAAAAAAATGTTTTTAAAAATGTAAAAGTACCTCATCACCCATCTGTGGCACAAATGGACATCTTCGGGGAATAGTATCTGTAATCCATGTTGAAGGTAACCATTCTTCTAATGTCAAACCATTTTCCGTTAGTTCTCCTACAGCCAATCTCTAAGAGTTTAGAACATTATAAAGTACTATTATCATAAAAACTCCTATCAATCTGCTCCTTAAAATAACTATAAGGGTAGTTAAATAAAAGGGAAAGGGGATCTTTGTACCAAAATGAATATTTTTAAGTATTAAAAAATATCTTATTCTAGGAAGATGGCAGGAGTGGCAGTGTAGTTATTCAAATGTTTATCCAAATCCTCCCATTCAAAAAGAACTAGATCAACCAAAATTCTACAGACTACATTCACAACAAAACTAGGTGACAAGATATTCCCACAAACCCCAAAGTATGAAGCTTCGTGTAGTCTCCCTTCCTCTCAAAATTCTATCAGTTTTATAAACATTCCATTTAATAAACCAAGGCATGTTTGAGGTCTTTTGTTTTTAAATCCTAGGCATAGTGTGTTATGAAGAACTAAATAAGACATTTTCATATGGGCTGAGCAGTGCAGGATACAGAAGGCTGTTTACATGGGCTGGACACCAGACTTGCACATAGCCCAAGAATACTCCTTTCCCCTTTTTCAAGTAGCTATTTCACACTGTTGGTTCACAGCTTCTAACAAAAAAAATTTTTTTCCAAACAAAACCTTGTCAAGCCAGGTCCTTTACTTTTTAACTTTTGTGGATAAATATAAAACCAGGCCTCTGAGAAAGTTTTTATACTTTGCTGGTCACCCACAACTGGCCATCATGGTCTGGATGTTGTTACCTTACACTTAGGAAAAATGGATTTTCTAAGAGCCTTTGAAACCTAATATTATTTTATAAGTAGAGAAACTTCATGTAATTGACTAAGAATGTTTTGATTCAGTATTTGTACACTAAGACTTGTAAATTTTATTCTCTTGTGTTTTCAAAAAAGAAGGTAGCTATCACTGTGAGTTAATACAGGTTCACTAAAAGAAGCAATGTCATAATGGACTATCAGACAACACTATTTGCAGCAGGTACTCCCATGGTTGCTATTCAATATTCATTTTCCTTTTCTTCCTTTTAACCACAACTTGCTGTTTCTCAGTCAAACATCAGGGGCACTCTCGCTTTGGAGAGTAACGGGGGGGGGGGTGCATTTATTATATGTGAGATGGGTCCAATGGAAATATTTAGTCAGAAGAGTGATAGGATCTGACTTTTATTTTAAAAGGATCACTCTGGATGCATCAGAGCAGGAATCTGCAAATTACGGCCCACAGTCCAAGTCCAGCCTACTGTCTGCTTTTATAAATCAAATTTTATTGGAACACAGCCACACACATTTGTTTATGTATTGTCTATGACTGCTTTCAGGCGACAACAGCAGAGCAGCTGGTCTTCTAGAGAAAAAGTTTGTCAATCACTGCTTTAGAGAACAGACCCTCGGGGGAAAAGTGCAGAAGCAGGAAGACGGACGGAAGGCTACTGCAGTAACACAAGTCAGAGTTCATGGTGGCTCACACTAGCGTGACAGAAGAAGTGGCAAAATGGTCAAGTGCTGAATATATTTAGAAGACAGAGCCATGATAACTCTCTGATGGACTGGATGTGGAACATGAGAGAAAAAGAGGGACTAAGGATAACACCTGGGTTTTGGTGTAAACCATTAAAAGAGCTGTCACTGCTAAGATGAGGAGGATTGGAAGGCAGCAGGTTAGAGAAGAAAGCTTAGAAAATCAATTTTGTAATTAGTTAGATCTGAGATGTCAAGTCAAATGGTATCTACAGATATTTTGTCCAGTTATTGAGTAGTCATTGCTATTATGCACTGAGTACATCACACAGAGTCAGAGATTTTATCAGTTTTATAATACTGAGGTTTTGAGTTCAAGTATTTGAAAAAGGTTTCCTTTGACTTAATAAAAAGAAAAAAGATAGAAAAACTCTGAAAATTGTTAATTCCAGACTTGATATGTATTATTACTTTCACCAGGCAAGTATTTCTCCACATAAGGAAAACACCTATGTCAACTGTGCCAGCTAACAATTCTTACATGAAGCCAGGTAACTTGGATATTAAATAGGAATGATCATATTTAAACTGTAGACTGTGGCATAGCCAAGAATCATTATGAGGACAAATCTTATTCCCCAATAATTCTTGGGGAACCTAGAATTTTTAATTAAAGTAGATTTCTATCACTTAGTACTTAAAATCACTTAAGGGATAAAATGCATTGAATTTCATTCAGTCCTCAAAATTTCCAGCCTCATGGGCTGGCCTGGTGGTGTAGTGGTTAAGTTGGCACACTCCACTTTGGTGGCCCTGGGTTCGGATCCTAGGTGCAGACCTAGCACCACTTGTCAAGCCATGCTGTGGCAGTGTCCCACATAAAACAGAAGAAGATTGATACAGATATCAGCTCAGTGACAATCTCCTCCAGCAAAAAGAGGAAGACTGGCAACAGATGTTGGCTCAGGGCCAATCTTCCTCAAAATTACAAAAGACAATTTGATTTTTTTTAATTTTGAAGAAATAGGTAATCGATTTCTTTCCTTTCTATCCATGGAAATTTTTCTAGGCCCATCTGAAGTCTCATTTCTTCTGGAAGACTTATCTGAAACTCTAAGATAAGATGACCCCATTTGATTTGTGAGTTATCATCTTTAAAATTAATCTGGCAATTAAACATATAGATGATGTGATAGTTGTTTTTCTGTTTTTTTCCTGAGGAAGATTTGCCCTGAGCTAACATCTATGCCAATCTTTCTCTATTTTATACATGGGTCACTGCCACAGCATGGACACCAACGATTGGTGTAGGTCCACATCCAGGAACTGAACCTGGGCTGCTGAAGTGGATTGCACCAAACTTAACCACTAGGCCACAGGGCCAGCCCTGTGATCATACTTTTTGGTGTGTGTGTGTGTAATTGTTCTATTTTTATCTCAGGAGATTTAAGCAACTTGTTAGTCACACATTGTTTTGAGAATAAGAACTGAGTCTTACTCTTCTATTCATGCACTGTGTTGCTTTATAAATTCTAAGCACTTGATAAAAATTTATTAATTTTCCAGAGTTCCTAGAAGCATAAGGGATATATATGTCAGATACAATCTGAGATGACATTACTGAATCTCTGGAGAATTCTACTTTTTAACAAGCATTTTCTATATCTGCCTTACCGTTTTTTGCTTAATTAGTTCAAATAGAATTAATAACATGGAAAATATTTTCCTTTTTTCATATGTGGAATATATATCAATTACTCAATGATCCCTCTCTAGTTACTTTCCACCTCTACAATTCTACAATAAGAAGGGAAAAATTATTGTTTGAGATAACAAGAAGACTAAAGAATATGAACAATTTTTCTACTCTTAGATCCACTGGTAGGCTAATACCAACCCATATGAACAAAATCCAAATTAAAGAGAATAGCCCATAATATCCTAACCTTATGCTATTTAAAATCTATCCCACAGAAATTTCATGGCAGACAGATCCTGACACAATACTCAAACAAAACAATGCAATTAAAATATGCCAAATATTACCAGTGGATCCAAATGTGGCACTGCACAAAGGAGCACAAGGTATTAATTTGTCGTTTATCAAATCAAGGGGGACCAGGTGAAGTAAATGGCACTCTTGGGACAGAAGAATTATGTTCTCAGAGTGACACAACACTGCAAACCTCAAAAGTTCATCAAAACTTCTTAAGATGAAAAAAAAAATGTTTACCTTACTAGCCAGATTTACGGCTAAATCAGTTTTCTTTAACCAACTTGTCTACCACATAAAATAATGAATCAACCTACATTTATCATCACTAACAAAGCAGAAAAGAAAAGCTGTGGGCAAATGTATGGTATTTTCTTTGGTAAATCTTCCTCAAACAAGCAAAGGAGGTGACAAAAAGAACAGCAGGAAAAGCAAAGGAGGTGACAGAAAGAACAGCAGGCTGTGGAATTCAAATTAAAGTAATTCATAATTATAAGGCTGAAACAATCAAGAGCTCAACTGATGAAGATACAATAAACACTTCAGAAGACATATTCTTAAAATTTTTCAAAGCTCTCTGGGAATAAAGATTTGACAGTCTCCCTAAATATTTAATTCTACAAATGACAATCTATATTTAATTCTACAACTGGCAGAAGTTTGGAAAAAAATCTTCCTTTTGTTTAATCAAATATGCTTCCCACTTACAGTCTTTTGGGAAACAGAAAACATATCCCTTGTATTTCATTTACTTTAGAGCAAAGGTTAAAAAGCTCTTATTGTTAAAGAATTCCAACTCCACAAGAGCTGACAGATCTTATTTCTATAACATTTCTCTCTTTCTCTAATCTGTCTCAAATTATCCACAGATGAGATATAGTAATCAAAACAGTACTGATGCAAGGATGGTCTAATTGTGGCGCACACACTCTGTGAATTAATAAAGGCCTGTTACAACAGAAGGTTCCAACTGTAGATTCATACGAGCCTTGTGGTCAACTATGCTAACTTTTGTCATTCTTATTCCAGGTGATCCCCTATGCTTTGTTTATTTTCAGCAATAACAATAAGGATGGTTAAAAGGCAAGGGCAATTCAAAGACTAATAAACTATATGCTTTGTAGCATTATATATTTTTTACATACATAAATAAATAAATCCCACCGTATTGTCAAGAAAAATCTGTTCATAAGAGTAAATGCTCAATATTTAAAATATGAAAATTCTACAACTAAATACTCGCACACGCTAAACATTTAAAACTTCAGTAAACTAAATATATTTTGGTATTTATTCTCCTACCATGTACTTCTGAGATTTTTCTACTAATCCTTGCCGGTACACCTCAACAATGTTTATTATGTTCACAACTGCACTTTTAAAATGTGTGCTTTGTTTTCATAGAAAACATTATATTTAAAAAAAATCAACCTTTTGTTTTCTTTCTTTGGGCTTCTTTTTCTTTGGTGATATTGGTCCATCTTTTTCTTCATTCACTTTTTTCCTTTCTTTTTTAATCTGTTTTTGCTTCTGTTTTTCAGATTCTTCTTCTTCATCTGAACTGCTTTCTGCTTTCTTGGTTTTATACTTAGGAATTTTCTTTGGTGGCTGCAGGTTAATTCCTGCATCTGCTGTCCAGTCAGAATAATCACTGGAGTAGTCGCTAGAAGGAAAAAATGCATTTAAAAAATACACACACGATATATACTTCAAGACTTTGTTTTATGAAAAATGTAAAGAAAGATCATAAATAAAGAAGAATGACAGAATAGTATATACTAAACGAACTAAAAATACTTCCCTCTCAACTCATCTTCTAGTTTCTTAAACTTCTGTAGGCTTACCTTACTTAAATATCTCAAAAAAAAAATTAAGATAAGTAAGGCCATAGCTTTAATTGAAACAAATTTAAGGGCCTTCTATGATTTTAACAAAATATTGATTTCTGAGAGCTACAAATGTTCAAAATATTGTGGGGCATACAAAAATGAGCAGAGGGTCACAGTCACCTTCCTCAAGTCGAGAGCAGAAAGATAGCTGGCCCCAGACAGCACAGGAGGTACCAAAATTGAGGAGGAGGTGGCAAAGGGGATTCCTTTTTTGAAGGGAGGTGGGAGCTCTTGACAGAGGGAACTCCCACAGAAGAGCACTGGTGCCCTCCTGGTAGCTGGATATTGAACTGGCAGGGTCAGAAGTGTTCCTGTCCAGTAGGAAGGTTGTGCTTTAAAATTTAGTTAGCCTCTCCATACACCTTAGGTATATCCTACGCTTCAGAGCATGCCATGATTCAGAAAAATACAGGCCTTGGTATTTTATGTATCACTACAATCATGTTTACCATTTCTTTTCAGTTTACTTTCAACAGACCTAAGTTTTACTGAACTAACATTGTTGTAAAATAAAGAATCCAGTTATTCTATTTTGTTTTAATTTTAGTACGAGAGAATATTACTTGATTTTGTACAGTTTTAAAAACATTACTGCCTTAAAGAAATCCAAATTATGTTAAAATCAATAATTTGTGTGCCTAGATTAAGCGATCTACGACCCCATTCCTCTAAAAACACTGCTGATAACTCTAACACTGAAAGGACAGATTTTTCTGGAGTTTTATTCCACTACCACCACCTCTTCCCCCGGCTCAAATGTCTTCTAGAGTAAAGGTATTCACCTATAGGCCCCCAAGAATAATCATGACAGATAAGAATCAAATAATTAAGTTGTTTTCCAGTATAATTTCATGACTTCATTTTAAAATTTAAAGTGATTTTAAAGAACGTAAATAAAAGACATTTTCAGACATTATTCTGGCTGCATGGAAATGCATCTGCAAAGCAAACATCTATCTAAGAACAGGCTGTCCTCAACTTATGAGCATTTATTCACACTAACCCCAGCCACGGTCACTGTAAATGGTACCTGCCAAATACTCAGAGCTGCTACTCTCTGGAGCACTCAGCTCTTACAGAAAGTCTTCTGCTGCCAGCATATACCTAACTACAAACCCCAGAGCCCATGTTCTTTACAATAACCCTCATCTGCTAAAACCACCACTGCTCTTTCAATTCAAGAACCTCTATGTTGTTTCATGGTTTGTGATAGTCTATTTCCATTGCTGAGCTGAAAGAAAGTGAGTTTTTCTCTCACTGCCCTGTTTCAAATACAGACAACTACCAGACATAACCATGGGTACTGGCAGATCATTACTGGGAGTCACTGTTGTGGGAATAGTAAAGCCCTTGATTCTAATACTGATATAAAAGGAATTTTTATAGCCTCCACCTCTTGGTTTCTTTGGCAATTTTAAGAGCTACTGCTGCCGAAAATAAGTGTAAAGGACTAAACATAATTCCCATTCTCAAAGGCTACACTCCTTCTTGCTACTAAGACCTTACAAGGTCAGCCAAGGCCATCAGCTTTATCACAATGTGAATCACCAGCATAAAGAGGGGAAAGAATCCTCACTGACATGGTCAAATAGGGTGAGGTAACAAGAAAAAAGAAAGCTTATTCTCAGTGCTAGAAGAAAACATTATTAGCATTCAACAAATCCCACTACATAAGATAGCTAATTCTATAAGATTTCATTACTTTTATAACTTAATGCTCAAATATTTCTAAAAACCAGTAATGAAACTAGTTTGTGGTTCAGTATTACGAAAAATAGCATTCAGAAGATAAAACATCAACTAAGAAAGTTAAAAGCATCATTTTGTAGATCTAGTTGCAATACCCCCAATTTTTTTTCTACTAGAGAAAACATGTCAGAAAGAAAATCTCTTAAATTTTGGAAACTACAGAAAAATCTCTGAAGAGGAACCAACTTTAATCCCAAAGAGACTTTTAAATATGTTGCTGGTAAAAAAAGAATCTTCAGCTTTCTAAAGGTTCTATAGTATGTTTGGAAAGAGAAAAAATACATGAAATTACCTAGAACTGCCATCACTGTGCCACGCTCTCTCTTCCTCTTCAGATGTTCCGCCACTGACAGCAACAACTTCACCTTCCTAAAAGACGTTGAATACATATTTTATTGCGTAATTTTACAAAACAACAATATGTAACTGTAGAAAATATCACTGATAATCTAATATAGCCATGCAGCACTTAACAGTGGAAATATGTTCTGAGAAATGTGTCTTTAGACGATTTCGTTGTTACGAAAACATCAGAGTATACTTACACAAACCTAGATGGTACAGCCTACAAATACACTTAGACTATCTGGTAGTAATCTTATGGGACCACTATAGTATGTATACGCAGTCCAGTGCTGACCAAAACATCATTCCGTGGTGCATGACTACAGTACCAATCATATTAGGATATTTAAGTTAAAACCTCATTTAAATTAGTTGGAAAAGATCTTATATTTTTACGCAAAAAATTAAGTGTATTTAATAATTATTAAATGTATCCAAATTATTAAACGTATCCAAAGATTAATACTTATTAATATTGGATCCAGAGCAATCTCTTGGATGATTAACATATTTTGTTGTTTCCCCCTCCCCCCCAGCCTCAAAACATATATTCTACATTGAATGATATCAAATTTCATAGTTAACATTTGAAATTAATTCTTAATTCTTGGGTCTTTTTTAAAATTTAAGCTTTCTTGAAATTTCTACAGATGCTTTGACAAGCTTAAAATTAGTAACTTTTATGGTTTATTATTACTATATCAAAACAGCTTTATCATACAGAAAAAGAATATTCCAACTCTGGTAATATTTTATCCAAATGGTAGAATATTAAAAACTACCCAAACACTCTGTTTCTCTTTAGTAAATATTCTCTAGTCAAAGTAGGATATTCCTGTGAAGCCATTTTCTTCATTAAAATTGGGGTTTTTTGAGTCACAAAATCTTATATAACTTCTCCCTTGCTCAAATAAACTTCATGCTCAACAAAAATAGCAGCTCACATTAATTAAGCTCTTACTGTATGTCAGAAACTATTTTAAGCACTTTATATATATATCACTCCATTTGACCTGGACAAAAGACTGCTGGTGGTAAGGAGCAAGTAAAGAAAAGAAACCAAAGCTTAAGACCGTTAAGAAACTTGCCCAAGGCAGTACAATTAATAAGCAACTAAGCCTGATGTGAACTCAGGACGTTTTACCCCAAAACTTAGACCACTCTCCAAAAGAATGGTTCAGTGTTATTACTTGCTGGGCACATTCAGATCATTTCCTTTACTGATTAAATAAAATAGTATATTTTGAAAGAAAAGTTTTCCTTTTATGATGGCTTATTAATGAAGAATGTGTATTATATAAATTTTCCAGAGTTTTGAAAACTAAGCAAATATAAAAAGATCAAAATTCAATAGGTTTTATTTAACCAAATTTAATCTGTGAATATAAGTGAAAAAAATCTAAACAAATGATCTGATTATTCTCACCCTTAGTATACTACTTTGTTAAAGAAGAAAAGAAACATACTCCCACATTCTAAACACAAAATAAAGACGAACTACATGGAAGTACAAAATACTTGAACCAAGGAAAACCAAGATTCTTTCCATGAATTAATATATTGTGCCCAAGGTGATAGTCTGTTCTCAACATATCCCTCTAGAAATTTATTCAATTGCTCTAAAACAATGTTAAACCATAAACAAATTAGTTTTGAAGACAAATGATGGATTTAGTAAATTTTTCTTATGTAACAGATATACCTGGAAATGTATGTTTCTAATAAGGCAAATCATATTTAAAATATTTTATAGAAATTTACTATTAAAAGAATCATACTGTACATCTTCAAAAATAAACATTTTATTTATTTATTTATTTTTTGGTTGAGGAAGATTAGCCCTGAGCTAACATCTGCTGCCAATCTTCCTCTTTTTTTGCTGAGGACGACTGGCCCTGAACTAACATCCATGCCCATCTTCCTCTATTTTATATGTGGACGCACGTGACAGCATGGCTTGATAAGTGATACAAAGGTCTGTATCTGGGATCTGAACCCACAAATCCCAGGCTGCCAAAGCACAGAGCGTGAGCTTAGCACTATGCCACCAGGCCAGCCCCAAGAAACATTTTATAAGGCAAATAATTAGCCCACACATATTTTATGTTTTGTGTGTATACTGAAATTGTCATGTATCAAATTTATGTAATTATTGCTAATTACATAATTTGATCTTTTTACCAGATTGGACATATCATTTTGACCTGGCCATACTAGGACCTAAAGCCACTGCAGACTAACTTATAAACTGTAGTTAGAAGGGGCCGGCCTCATGGCCTAGTGATTAAGTTCACATGCTCTGCTTCAGCGGCCCAGGGTTTCACCCGTTTGGATCCTGGGCACGGACCTATCAGTGCTCATTAAGCCATGCTGAGGCAGCGTCCCACATAGCACAACTAGGACCTACAACGAGAATGCACAACTAGGTACTGGGGGGCTTTGGGGAGGAGAAGAAGAAGAAAAGACTGGCAATAGATGTTAGCTCAGGGCCAATCTTTAAAAAAAAATAAATTGTGGTTAGAATACTCTTCAGTTTGAGTTAATACTGCCCTGTCCATAGAGAATATACTCAGAGAATTCCCATATATGTCTAACATTGCAAAGCACAACACGGGTTCAAAAATGTACAGCCGTCAATATCTAAGATCATAGTGAGTGACCCGGGGGTGGGGGGGCGCGACAGGTAGAGTGGGGGAAGGGAAGGGAGATGGTTCTAAGTGCTCAATAAGATTATTTGTGATTGCAAATTGATTGCCTTGTTGAAAAAATATATAATTTAGTAGGACAATGATATTTATGGAAATAATTATACATAAGGAATATTTTAAAAATTACATTGAGAAAGCTATAAACTGGTACAGAGATTAAAAACTAATCCAAAGTGCCAAATGCCTATTGATTAGTTATTACAGTTAAAGACTAGAGCTTCATGGTACCATTTAAAAAGTTTGGCTTTAGAGTAAAAGGAACCTGTGTTTAATCCCTGCTTTACCATTTAATAGGTAAATGTGTAATCTAAATGTCTTTGAACCTCAGATCCCTCATAGACAAAATGGGAAAATGGGAATAATTAATTCATATGCATTTGTTTTGTGCATTTGATATTACGAATATGTGTGCCATGCCTGGAACATACATAGTAGGTCTCTGGTAAATGGAAGCTATCACTCTCATTTATGTAAGACCCGGAAATACCATGTTTGAGCTACATCTATAAAAGATCAATTAATGTGAAGAATGAAACTCATATTAAAAAACAAATAAAAAGGGAAACAAATTTATGAATGTGCTGAGATCTTACATCTGAAGAACTAGTGCCATTTTCTATTTCTTCCGAAGGTCTAGGAGTCTCTTCCAATGCAGATCTCGTACGATAATTGTGTTGATTCGCTTGCTGCTTTTTAGATTCTCCAAGATCGAGGAAATGCTCATGAGCATGATTCTGGAAAAAAAGTACATTAAGTTTATTTATAGTATGCTTAAAGAGCATGCTTTTTACTGCAAAAGTTGTATATTTTTTAATTATAAAAAAATTCATTCATAAGATACCACATAAGCGGACTAGAGATTACAGTAGCAGCTCCAAATATTTTTAAATTACATCAAGTTAAATGACAGATTTGTGACGATCTGTTGAAATTTACTTACTGATTGATAAGTTATAAAAACTCTTTTTTTCCCCTAAGTGACACAGATTTAAGGATTCATATTAACAGACTAAGCCTAACATTGAACTCTCCTGTACCCACACTAAATCCATATAACAGATACAAGAAAGAGGACCATGGGCTGTGACGCATATGTAATAGGCAGAGGCAAACTGGAATCCAAAACAGTGATCACAAAACTACCTTGCCACTATGAGGCTAGGATACCAGATAGCTGGCTATCTCTTCTGCTGCAGACAAATGTGGGAGAAGTCTTCCACAGCAGATGAGAACACAACTAACAATCACCAATAAAAATCGATAAAGTTCAACACGCTGACAGATGAACAAACTCAACAAATACAAGAATTTACACTTGAAAAAAACCAAACTGGGGAATATAAAAAATAAAGGGAAAATAATAAAGATTACCTTCAAAAAAAGAGTAAGATTGACATCAGACTTGCACATACAATATATCATACAATAAGAAAAAGGAGCACTATCTTTAAAGTGTTGACAGAAAATAGCTTTGAACTTATAACTATATCTTCCTTCCTTTGAACCTACAAATAAATCTTCACTTTTTTTTCCTTATTATTAAACTTTGCTTTGATGGGTCTCAAAATTCTTTGACAGATTTTTGGTGAAGTTGTTTCCATTAAAAAGTACCGATTTAAAAATTAATTAACTTTAAAACTGCTTCACACAGAAAAAACAAACAGTCCACAAACCATTCCCCTTTCCTTCAAGGGTTTACAAAGCATTATCATTAAACGGTCTTTTACTTTTTAAACTTAAATGGCCAAGTGAGATAAACAGCTCTGAGATTGTTCTTCCACCAATGATTAAGATGAGGTGGCAGGTAACAGGGACAATAATCACTTAGTCACCCCCCCCCAAGATTTTACTTTTTTCCTTTTTCTCTCCAAAGCCCCCCAATACATAGTTGTAAATTCTGCGGTGTGGGTCCATCTAGTTGTGGCATGTGGGACGCTGCCCCAGCATGGCTTGATGAGCAGTGCCATGTCTGCGCCCAGCATTCGAACCAACGAAACACTGGGCCACCTGCAGCGGAGCACGAGAACCCAACCACTCGGCCACGGGGCCAGCCCCAATCACTTAGTC
Organism: Equus asinus; assembly: GCF_041296235.1. Classification (NCBI taxonomy): domain Eukaryota; kingdom Metazoa; phylum Chordata; class Mammalia; order Perissodactyla; family Equidae; genus Equus; species Equus asinus. Next base: position 19,184,731 of record NC_091813.1, read on the forward strand.
TTTTGAACTTTCTGGGCAGTCTTGGTGACCTTGCCAGCTCTACCAGCCTTCTTGTCCACTGTCTGTCTGTCCCATGCTGTCTCATGAACAGCAAAATGAACCAGAGAAGAAGAGTAAAAGAAGCTCTCAACACACAGCTTGCTAGGAACCATATCAACAACGGCAGCATCACCAGATTTCAAGAGTTTAGGGCCATCTTCCAGCTTTGTCTCAGATCAAAAAATTTTCTCCTTTGGTTCAGCAAACTTGCAACCAATGTGAGCTGTGTGACAATTCAGCATAGGTGCACAGCCAGCACTGATGTGGTCTGGATAACTGCATCATCACCTGAGCTGTGAAGCCCCCTGCTGCCATTGGTGGGTTATTTTTGCTCTCACCATCCATGTCGCCACGACGAGCATCTTTGCCAGACACATTTCTTACAGTGAAGCCCATACTGTCCCCAGGAAGAGCTTCATGGTGTAGTTCAACAGACTTCACTTGAGCTGTAATGGTAACTGGAGCAAAGGTAACCACCATGCTGGGCTTGAGAATACCAGTCTCTGCTTGGCCCACAGGGACCGTACCAATACCACCAATTTTGTGGACGTCCTGGAGGGGCAGGCACAAGGGCTTGTCAGTTGGTCAAGCTGGTGGCAGGATGCAAATCCAGAGCTTCAAGCAGCACAGTTCCACTGGTTAATTACCATCTTTACATGTGACTTTCCATTCCTTGAACCAAGGCATGTTAGCACTTTGGTCCAGCATGTTGTCACCATTCCAACCAGAAATTAGCTACTGTGTCAGAATGTTCTCTTTGTTTCAGGTGTTCTCAAATCTCACTATAATGCTTAGTTGAGGTTTAAAATTTTTTATCTTATATTAGTTTTTCCTTATTTATCCTGATTGACACAGAAGTAGTCAGAGGTTAATTCTAGGAATTTCTGGTGCATTACTTTTTTTAACTCTTCCCTCCCTCTGTATATTTTCTCTTCTTCAAAGGCTCTTATTAAATAATGCTTATGCTACTACTACTAATTGTGCCCCCATATATATACATATTACATAAATATACATAAACCTATGTTTTTTACATTTCTCTTATTCTCTCCAACATTTTATCTCTTGTTGATGCATTCTGGGAGAGTTCTTCAACTTGACTTTCCAGCTTACTAACTCATTTTCCAGTGTTATATATTCCTCTCTTCAACTCATCCATTGAGTTCTTTATTTCAATAACAATATCTTTCATCCCAGTATCTCTAACAGGATCCTCTCAAGAACTGCTTGTCGTTTCACCTTCTTTCCAATATCTCCTCATATCTCTCTAAGAAGGTGCTATTTTGCCTATTTGTTCTGTGCATCCCATTAGTTTCCCTGTGTCTATCATAAGTCCATTTGTGGTGTGGCTTTTTTTCCCCCATCACGCACTAGCTTCACAAGCATGTTGGGCGATAATACTACTTGGGGAAGGAGAGGAAGAAAAAGAGTAAAAATCTAGGTCTTGCTTTGCACTCCTAAAAAAGATTCTGGATGTGTAGCGAGAGACGGTATGTACCTCAAGACCTATAATACTGCAATGTGAGTTCAACCATTCCCTGTTCCTCCATCTATCTCCACCCTTCAGTTTCTTCTCCATAACCAGAGTTGTCACTAGAATTCTTCCTTGCACTTAAGCCCTTCTCTTGTCAGGGCAGCCACTTGTCATAACCAAGTGAAATAAAAGACATTTTCATATACAAGGACACAAGATTTACTCCACACAGATTCTCTCTGAAAGGATTACTGAAGGGTTTCCTAATTTTTGAAAACTTTGGGAAATACGTAAATGTATAAAAAGGCAATAATATTCAGCTATAATCTCACAAATTTTGAGTAATCCATTGTTAAGGATGCAATGTACCATGCTTCTTTCATTTAACATATTTACCTACTCAAATCCATTTCATTAAAAATTGCAATTTGTTGGGCTGGCCCCGTGGCCGAGTGGTTAAGTTCGCGCGCTCCGCTGCAGGCGGCCCAGTGTTTCGTCGGTTCGAATCCTGGGCGCGGACATGGCACTGCTCGTCAGACCACGCTGAGGCAGCGTCCCACATGCCACAACTAGAGGAACCCACAACGAAGAATACACAACTATGTACCGGGGGGCTTTGGGGAGAAAAAGGAAAAAATAAAATCTTTAAAAAAAAAAAAAAAAAAAAAATTGCAATTTGTTCCATTTTGTATAGCTCTATCCACAATTTTATACAGAAGTACCTCCTTATCCACACTCGCTTTCCATGGTTTCAGTTATCCGTGGTCAATCATGCCTCGAAAATATTAAATAGAAAATCCCAGAAATAAACAATTCATAAGTTTTAAACCTCAAGCCATTCTGAGTAGTGTGACAATCTCACTCTGTCCACCCAGGGTGTGAATCATCCCTTTGTTCAGCCTATCCATGCTGCATACACAGTACCTGCTTTCAGTCACTTAATGAGCCATCTCGGTTATCAGATGGATGGTTGTGGTATCACAGTGCTTGTGTTCAAGTAACCTTTACTTTATTTAATAATGGCCCCAAAACATCAGAGCAGTGATGCTGGCAATTCAGATATGCCAGAGAGAAGCTGTAAAGCGCATCTTTTAAGTGAAAACGTAAAAGTTCTCAACTTAGTAAGGGAAAAAAAAACCACGTGAGGTTGCTAAAATCTGTCGTAACTTTTATTACAGCATATTGTTACAATTGTTCTATTTTATTATTAGCTATTGTTAATCTCTTCCTGTGCCTAATTTATAAATTAAACTTTATCATAAAGAAAAAGCATAGTATATACAGGGTGTGATAACTAACTGTGCTTTAAGGAATCCACTGGGGGTCTTGGAAAGAATCCCGTGGCTAAGGGGGAACTACTGTATTTCTTTAGGATAAATTAAAAGTCAAAGGACATAAATGTTTTTAATGCCTTAGTAAATAATGCAGTGGAAGAGAAAGCTGGTTGTCCACCAACATCTGTTCTCCCCCTCTTGCACAAAAATAAAATTTTCTTTGTTGGAGTTTCATATGATTAAACTTTGGCCAATGAGACATCTGACACAATGTTGCAGAGCAACTTTGAAGAAGCTTCCTGAGGAAAACCATTTGTGCCCTCTGTATCTTCCTCATTGACTTGATCCTCCACTCTGCAGCCTTAAGTGAAGATGCTGATATCTTGAGGTATTAGGTAAAATTCAACACACGAGAGGATCAGAAAAACGAAAGAGCTTCAGTTTTCAATACTGAGGGCATCGTACCAGGCCTGGACAACCTACTCAGGCTTTTACATCAGAAATATATTTTCACCTTGTTTAAGCCACTTTAATTTGGGGACCAAATCTACTGCCAAAAGTCAACTTTATAACCACTTTCTAAACATTTTTTGTATTAATATATACTTTCCTCTATTATAAGAAGAAAAAAAACTATAACTGAGATGAAAGATGGCATCTCATAATTTGTACATCTGCTATTATCAACGTTAATAACCTAATAAGTGTGATTTCAAACCTTTCTCCATTCACATAAAATCTGAAAAGCAAAGGTGAGGTCATATTATAAACATTATCATTTTAACTTACTTTTTCACTTAACAATAAACACATCATGAACATTTGTCTAATGCAATGGAGTGAGCTCTAGATCACGGATTAAAAAAGCTGTATAACATTCCACAAGTACAGAGATGGCATGACATCCTACCTATCTTCCACCAATGAACACTCAAGTTATTCCAGTTTTTGCTCCCAAACTATAACTATCCGCATGGACACGCATACATACGTATAGACATTCACATGAGTACTTTTCTTTCTTAAAAAACAGTCTTCAAAGTATCACTACTGGCTTAAAAGATAAGCACATCCTTTTAATTTTAACAGATATTATCATATGCCATCCATAAACGTGTAAGCAACACAAACTCTCACCATCATTACATGAGTTTATGTCCCCACATTCTTGGATTCTAAGCAAAGCATACAAAAAAAGGCATGCTTTCCAGTCACCATGAAAAAAAAACCAACTAACAGCAACAAAAAAACAAAAACAAAAGGTTATTTCAGATTATACTAACAAGAATTCTCTGTGGGGTCCTAACGATCCTAGGGTATGATATCCTTAGTAAAGGAAAACATAAAATAGCAAAGGACTACTTGAGTCCTTTAAAGAATCACAAAACTTAAGAGAGCTCTAGAAAAGGATATTAATTTAGAAGGTTTAAGGAACTAAAATAAAAATGAAGGAGCATAAGGCTGGGTCAAGAGACCGATTATCTTTTCTTTGTTTAAATCACTGCTTAGGTGGTGACTTGTAACTGAAAAGAATTCCATATACATTTCCTCAATTTCAGATTCTAAGGCTCTGAAGCTTTCAAGCTAAGATGATTAAAAAAAAAAAAAAGGGAATGGAAGAGTGAATAATTGTGATTCCTTGATACTCAGGTACACAACATGTAACTCTCCAGATTAGGGCATGAGCAACTGAAATTCACTAGATCCAGAAGTTTTTCCAGAAGAGGATGACAGAGAAACCAAGAGGGCAAACTGAGAGACAATTTACCTTTTTTAATGGAGAAAATAAAAATTGTTATTTATAGCAGCATAGCTGACTTGAATATCTGCAATAAGAAACAGGTGCAAAACAGGAAAAAAAAGAAAAATGCATAGGACAACAAACCAAAAGCAAAACTGTTTTAAAGTGTGCAACCAATGGCAGAACTAAAAAAAGATCTTGCTTAGGCTCATGATATCATTTGTTAGATTTGATGGGCATATAATAATTGGCATTTGAGTAAAAGGTATGCTAGAAGGTAGGAAACGTAGAATTAAAATTTTTAAATGGTAAACACAATAGATAATTCAAAGAGATACTGAAAAATTAACTATATTAATTTTATTTCATTAATATCCTGTTTATGATGTTACCATTTTTAATTAAAAAAGGGCCTTAAAATGGTCATTATATTTATGAAGCAATTATTAAACATCAAATTAACTACTATTTACCTTTGAGACACTGGGTATTTTATTTTCTTTTGGAACAGTGAAATGTTTTCTTTTCTCTTCTGACCTATAGGTCTTTATTTCTTCTTCTCCCTTCGCAGTTCTCCATTCTTCTTGCCTACTGAAAGAGAATTAAAAGCCATATATACATGTTAATCTAGAATTTTTACAAATGACTTCTCCCTAAAAGGAATGTCACGTGTCAGAGAAGGAATGCTACTCCTGGTGTTTTCTTTTCAGACAGAGGTACACGATAAAGATTTCTTGAGTCTGAGCTCACAACATTCGGCATTACATGACTGGAATACTGGAAAGGCAGACTCTATCTACCTGAAGTTCATACTACTGTTTCTGCTGTAGTCTTTTGGCAAATCATGTATTAGGTTCATGGGAACATGGTTATTCCTAAGGTAACTGCTCCAAGGGTTAGAAATTGGGTTTATTTATTTTTTTAAAATTATGTCAGTGTAGGGCTTATGCTGTCTGTGATAATCTTGTGTACCATATAGATAGCTGGAATCTTTAAGGAAAAAAAAAGAGGGAGAACAGAACTTCGAGGTTGAACTAGCATAACTCCTAATGCTCTGAAAGAACTACATTCTCTCCAGTGAAAGGTAGGTCAGGCTTCAGCTACTGAAAAAACTTCAGCTCTATCCAGGCATCAAGCTGAAATTGAGCAACAGAAAAAGCTGAGAACATTAATTATGAACTTTAATTTCATGGAAGCTGAACTCAGAAGGACAAGAGAATTTTATTTTTACTTTAATTCCTTAAAAGTTTAAAGTTTGTGAACTGCAAGGGTATTAACCTTTCCCTGAAGATTCCACAGTTGGAAGGGAGTTACTACTCAAACTTGGAATAGCTCTATAATGTTGATATTTTATTACTAGAATATATTCCTGTCACTTTACTTAACTGCAGAATCTCTATGTGGCTGGTTATAATTCTGAATGGGAAATAAAATGAGTAAATTTAAATCCTGTGAAAAGAATATCCTTAATTTTTTGTTTGATTTTGACAATTTTTTATTTTATTTTTTTAAATTAAACTTTTTATTGAGATAACTGTAGATTCAAATACAATTTTAAGAAATAAAACAGAGAGATTACTTGTATTCTTTACCTAGTTTCCTCCAATGGAAGTATCTGGCAAAACTATAGTACAATACCACAACCTGGCTGTTGACGCTGATAAAACCCACTGAAATTATTCAGAATTTTACTTCTACTTATGTATATGTTTAGTTCTATTCAAGTTAATCAAGTGTAGGTTTGTGTATCCACCACCCCAGTCAAGATACAGGACATTTTCATACCACAAAGATCCCTCATGGTGGCCTTTTAATAATCATACCCATCTTTCTCTTCTCCTCCTCAGCCCTTCTCCCCTCCAATGTCTAGCAATTACTAATCTGTTCTCCATCTTTATACTTTTGTCATTTCAAGAACAGTCCATAAATGGAATAATACAGTCTGTAAAATTTGAGATTGGTTTCTCACTCAGTTTAATTCCCTCAAGATTCATTCCAATTGTGCCAATAGCTTGTTCCTTTGTTTGCAGAGTAGTATTCCATGGTGTGGACATAGCAGTTTGTTGAACCATGCACCCACTGAAGGAAATCTGGGTTGCTTCTAGGTTTTGGCTATTAGAAATAAAGCTGCTATACATTTTCGTACAGGTTTTTGTGTCTACATAAATTTTCATTTCTTTGAGATTAAGTCCCAAAGAGTGCAATCACTGGATCATATGGTAGTTGCATGTTTAGGTTTTTAAGAAAGCAGCAAACGGTTTTCCAGAGTGGCTGCACCATTTTACATTTCCATCAGCAGTGCATGAGTGATCCATTCTCCACATCCTACCCCCTGCATCTGGTGCTGTCACTATATTTTAGCCATTCTGTTGGGAATAGATTATTTCAATGTAGTTTTAATTTGTATTTCTCTAATGGCTAATGATGTTGAATATTTTTTCATGTGTTTACTTGCCATCTGTATATCCTCTGATGAAATGTCTGTTCATGTCTTCTGCCCATTTTCTGATTGGATTGTCATCTTTACTGTTGAGTTTTGAGAGTTTTTTACATATTATAGATAGTAGTCCTTTGCTGGCTATGTGATGAGATTAATTTTAATTAATGTACTAGTCTGACCCATTTAAGAACCTTATAGGGGCAAACTTTAAATTACCTATCAGTAGGTATATCGCAGGAAGATTCTCAAAGCAAGAGTACTAAGTGTTGGGGCAAAGCTCCAGGTTGAATATTCTGTGAATTAATGGCCACAGTCTCACCTGACCACAGGCTCAATTGTTAAGCCCAATGAAAAAGAGATAAAAAGGTGAAGAATATTTGAAGAGAAACAAATCTTCCCCACTCCTCATGTTTTCTTCCATGTGCAGGGACCTCTACCAAGTAGCAACCCACTCCTGGCCTCTTATCACCTCCTTACTCATTCTTCTTCAGGGGAGGAGGAGTAAGCTAATTAATTGGTGTGCTCTGGAAGGAAAACTCAGCTCAGCCTGGCCCAGTCTCATGCCACTTCTTACAATGTACACATTCTGCTCTGCACTTCAAAGAAGTAAAACAACTGCCTTCCGTGGGGAAATACACTATAGCCAAGTGCTACCTGTGTTTGGGGTTCAGTATTAGGAAGCACACTTTCATGCAGGTAAAAGCTACATTCTTCACAGCTGTATCAATAATAAATAGTAATATTCTCATTTCCTATCTGTCTATTCTTTTGCGTTTTCAATTACTTCAGAACTCTTGTTGAAAAGATAGGTGTTATTTATTGCACCCCCTACTAACCTTAACATTAGAATTAAAAAGTGGGCAGGAATCCAACTAAAAATATACTAGGGGAGTTATTTTTTTATTAAGAACATCTGGGTGTATTTGTCACCAGATAAAAAATGATTGTTTAAATTTATACTTTAGGTATATATTTAACCCTAAATCTTAACACAAATTTGAAGTATCATCCAATCAAAAAGCATAATCTATATAAACAGATTAAAAAATATTTAATTACTATTATCTTTTGAGTTTAAGAACTGCAAAGTCCTAAAATCAAATTCACATTTTGATTTTCATATTTTTATTATAGTATAGTATTATATGTTATATATGTTATATAGTCAGTATTAGTTAGGTTCATATGGACCACATTCATGAACATTTCATTACTAAAGAATCAAAAGAACTGGATATAAAGTATTCTCATAACACAGACCTTGAGAAAGGATATCAAATCAATACTTTATAAATGTATACTTTTAAATATTAAAAAAGAATCATTTTAACATGTAAAAAAGTTTATATAATGTGTTACCAATAAATATAATGTACTTTCACTATGCTCTGATATCATGTGAACAATAGTAAAGTCCATAAAAAACTTAATTATAACGTTATGAAATGTTTTAAGATGCAAACAAGACAGTTAAATATGCTACTCAATAAAATCTCATCTTTAGTCAATCCAAATTTATGATTCCCCCCATTTACCGTAACACATCACCCCCTCATATTATTTACATGAATCACTCTAGAAAAGAACATATATTGAAATTTAATTTTTCTCCAGAATCATCAATAGTTTAAAACACAGGGTCTTCAGATAAATTTAAAATATAGAGCTGAAAAGGTATTTTGGAGACTTTAATTCAAAACGAACATAAACAACTGTGTTACATACAAATTTACAACTCCCCTTACCTGGCTACACCAGCAGACAGCTCAGGTACTACCACCCTTCGACTCCAAGCGACAAGATCCCGCTCTGTGGCTATTTCACTTCTTGGTGCATTGCTGTGCATTTGCCGTACACCTTCAATTTGTCCACTGCGCCTTAGTCCTACATTTGGTGGTGAATGAACCTCTGAGGTAGAACTTACAGAACCTAAGTGAAAAAATTAACATAAGTTCTATTTAGAGACACTTCTCCATTAGCTCACGACGGAAAAAAAAGTCTATACTATTTTCCACATGAAACTTCATACTGTATAAATGACTAAAATACCAAATCAAGAACTACACTACAGGCAAAAGTTTAATAGAAATAAAACACGGTTCTTCAGTTGATTAGATAAGTTAATTAATCAAAACTATTGACTGTTAAGTCCCAAAGATGTAAAATCATTACTTGAAAAAAAAAACGCTATGTATTTTTGGGAAAACTTTATAAGAAAAAAAACCAGACAAACTCAAGAACATTTATGGTTCATAAATGTGCTTTAACTTTTCTCTTAAAATTTAATAATATACAACAATAACAGTGATGAGATATTTGACAGTGTGGCTTTGAATATATTTTTTAAATTACGGAATAAATTGATTTTTAAAGTTTTTCTAAGTTCTACATGTTTATTACAGAAAATTTGGAAGAATACATATATTAAAAAACTCATTACCTACAGCTTGAAACCTTATATTATGAACATTTTCACAGGTCATAAATACTCTTCAAAAACATGATCAGTTTTGCAGCCTAATATTTTATACATGTACCATAATTTGTTTAAATGCTTTTCTACTGTTGGGAGATTTCGACTGTTCCAGTTTAATATTTCACTTAAGAGAATCACTGCTTACCTCTACTTAAACGGCTGGTATTACTGATACCTGCTTCACCAGAACGTCTCAGGTCTTGCTCCTGTTGTAGTCTTTGAATCATGCTGTCCAGTGGGCTTATCTCCTGGTTTGCTTGCTGACTTAAAACTTGGTTCAGTCCTATGTAATACCAAGCAAAATGCTAAGGATACTGTAGTCAACTATTCAAATCATTTTACTCATTAACTTGACTGTGAGTCCAGAATTAAATATAAATATTGCTTGCGTAAAAGACCTAAAATGATCAACTATAAATGATGAGAGTCAAAAAAGGGAAACATGCCCCGCCAATCTTAATTTGTTAAAAATAACAATAGTGATGATGATCCCTAACTTTTACTAAGTGTTCACCATGATTCCGGCACTTATTTAAGCCTCACAATAACTCAATTAGGTATATATTATTAACTCTATTTTACAGATGAGAAAACCAACATAACTACTCAAAGTCATATATTAGTAAGTGACAAAAGTAGGATTTCATTTTAGATCACAGTTTTTTTAATAAAGGCAAATGTGACTACCCATCCTATCAAAGAACTTTACTGCTTCATTTATTCAACAAATTCTCAAGTGTCTACTATGTGTTAGAAACTACGCCAAGGAATGGAGGATTCAGTGGTGAATAAGAGACATCAAGGTCCCCGATCTTCAGGGATCTAACACTCTAACATCTAACTGAACAATAAACCAATACATAAAAGCAGATTGTGAAAAATGCTGTTAAAATAAAAATGATGATGAGAAAGAGAAAATGGGGAAGGAAGAGAGACGGTGAATCAGAAAAGTGAAAAAAACCCTCCTTGAGAAGGCAGCATTTGAGAATTAGTCATCCATGTAAAGACCTAGAAAACAAACACTCCAGATAGAAGGCAAGAGTTGGTACAAAGGCTCTGAGGTAGGAAGGAACCTGGTGTGTTTTAACCCATCCTACTTTTCCAGCATCAACTCTCATTCGTCCCAGTCACATGGAATTACTTGACTCTCCTCCTTTCCTATTAGTATAAACACCTTTATGCTCTGGAGCTTTTGACCACAACACTCCCACTTCAAGTATAAATGTGATAAATATTAACGTATCCTTCAAGCACCAACTGAAAATGGCACCTCCATGGTATTTCCTCTGTGAAATATTTCCAGACTACCCCTGAAAGAATTAGCTGCTATCTTCTTTTACTTCCTCAAACAATATCCAGTAGTCCTCCCCTATCTTCAGTTTTGCTTTCTGAAGTTTCAATTACCTGTGATAAACTGCGGTTCAAAGGTATTAAGGGGAAAATTCCAGAAAGAAAAACTCCTAAGTTTTAAATTGCACACCGTTCTGAGCAGTGTGATGAAATCTTGCACCATCCTGCTCTGTCCTGCCCTGGACATGAATCATCCCCTTGTCCAGCATATCCAGACTGTATAGGCTACCTGTTCGTTAGTCACTTAGTAGCCATCTCAGTTATCAGATCGACTGTTGTGGTATGCCAGTGCTTATGTTCAAGTAACCCTTATTTTACTTAATAATGGCCTCAAAGGATCATTAATCTTTTATTACACCTAATTTATAAGTTAAACTTTATCATAGGTATGTATGAATAGGAAAAAACATAACACATATAAGGTTTGGTACTATTCACAGTTTTAGGCATCTGCTGGGGGGTCTTGGAACATATCTGTCGCAGATAAGAGGAGACTACTGTATACATGTCTTGGTACTCAGCCCAACACAGAAGGGAAGCACACTACTTAGTTCCTCCAAAGCATGGATTGTCTTAATTACCTTAATATTCTAATTCTAAATCTTAGCACAAAGCCAGGCATATAAAAATGTTCAATCCTGCTGAATGAATTAAAAAATGTCTAAAAGTTATCAGACATATGAAAGCACTGCCATGAGAGCAGAGAAGGGAGAAATTAATATCAGGTGTGTGAGTATATAAGAGGATTTGATGAGATCAGACTTTTAAAGTGGGCTGGGAAGAGCAGATACAAAGGATATTCTCAAATGAAGGAGTGGTAATAGGAAGGAAGGTGTAAGGAAAAGGGAAATTAAGCACATAATGTTATTTCATTTTATAAGAGAAAACTAAAATTAAATGGGATAAAATAACTTGTCCAAGATCACGAAGCCAGAAAGTGGTAAAAGTAGACAGAGGTAAAAGTTGTTGCCTGTGCATGCTTCTTTCCCAGTATGTCGCTGGGAAAACATCTCATATTTGAACACTGATGAGTAGTATGATGTAGAACAAGTTTACAACTGAGGAAGTACATTTAAAGTGTACTGTTCAGTGTAAATATAACAAAACTGCATTCATGTCACCTTATTATTATAATAGCCATCATCTATTTTTATCTAACTCTAAGGGATTTCCCCAAATAAATTTTATTATAGATCTGAATTTGCAAGTAGAAATACAGGTTAGAAATGATGCTGAAGTTCTTTCAAAAAGTATTATTTCGTGTTCTATTTTTATACTCGATAAGTCTAAAATAATGAAAAAAATGATGTTTACCCTGAATTCTGTGACCTAGAACATTTAAAAATTCTGTGACTCACTCTGAACCTGTAACTATTGCTACAGATTCTCTTGTGGCCCTGTACTAATCACTGGCATCTATTTCATTTTCAAGCTCAAGTCTACTTCTTCACCGTAAGGGCAGCTAAGTATGGAAGAAAGAACAATGGACTTGGAGTCAGAGCTGGGTTTGAGTCCCTGTGATTCTACCTACTTTAACTTGAACAAGCCATAACGTTAAATTTCCATCTTCTCAACTTCTAGCTTTGGGATACCACAGATAAAAAGATGAAATGACATATTACTTATAAAAGCCTTTTATAAACTGTTAAATGGCAGAAAAAGTAATAATCACAACTAAGTGGCACTGATATCTTAACAAGTGAAATCTTTCCTTATTTCCTTGTGCCTGAAATCTCAGCCAAGGTATCTATTTTGAGACCTGGGCAAGATCTGCTTCTCGCCAATTTCCCTCTAAGAGAATGGAAGACATTTATCTTTATTTCAGTCTTATGACCAAGACTTCTAACAATTAAGACTTCTCTAATCTGAATGCCTGCCTAGACTTCTTGAATATTATGTGTTCAAGGATTCTTTGAGTTCATGCTGTGTCCACATACCGAGATATTTTAGTTTCATGTCCCACAGATATTCAGGTCTGCTGGACTGCACTACTCTCTACAAGCAGCAGCAGGGACTACTGCTCTAATGCTGCTCCTCCCCCTCCACCCTGAGTAGGCATGTCTAGTTCCAACAGCAGCCCTTCCTATCCAATATGTCCATCTTCATTGCCATTTCATGACCAATCCTTTAAGAAAAATAAAAGGTGGGTTCTCTATAATGCAATGAGACTGATTTTTACTGTGTTTACAGAATCTAAATTCATTATTTAAAAGTTACTTATTACATATTATATCCTATGTGTGTCCATTATATCTAAGTTTTGTCCATTATGCTAAAGTCCAGAACTTAAAACATTTTTATAAACATTTTTCTAGTCTAAAATATAACAGAAAGATTCATAATTGCAAAACTAGCTTAACCTTCTTTATGGACTCTCTCAGTTACTTTCACTTAATAAATTAGTGCTACATTTCTTGTCCAAAGTTGGTAAAAAGGGGTAAGGAGTCGTCTGTAAACCTTGTTTCCATCTAAACTTTCATTCAATTCTTGGACTAATTTGACTTTCACCCTCCATTACTTCACTAAAACAGATCTCAACACTTTTCATTCCTATCTTTCTTATAAACTTCTAAAAGTTGATCACTTCTTAAATTAATAATCAATGTGAATAGGCTGTTGAGTCTCATTTTCTCTCTCACGTTATACTGTTAGTCTCTTTAATAACATTTATCACAATTTTTAACTATGTATTTGTTTATAACTGTGTCTATGAATCCACCTCACTCCACAGGTTAGTAGGTATCAGAGACTGAGAAGATTTTCAATATATGTTGTTGAACGAATAAACAAATGAACTGACCCACCTCATACCAAATACAGGAAGGTATCCTGTTAGTCCCTAGAGGCTATAAATTGATACAGACCAAAATCACTGCCTTAAATCTTCAATGTTCCTTAACTACCTTGTAATATTTAAGCATTATTCAAAGAACAAAGAGAAGTATGAAAAAACTATTTTACTTCTCATTTGTTCAAAATAATTAAAAACAAAATAGCAATTTTATAACACTTGAGTAGTAAAAGAAAAATTTGGTTGAATATGAAAAAAAGCATGTACCTGAGGAAGTCACTCCCATCTGAGGAATGAGTTGCTCCTCCCTGCAATTTTCACGACCAGGAACTAATCTCTGATATCTTGATGGATGAGGGTTACCATCAACATCAACCAAAAAAGGGGGAGGCATGAGATGAGGCGCTTGCTGAGTCTGTTCATCTAATACAAAATTGTTGGCATCACGGATAAGGGGCCGATAATCACTATGAAAGAACATCTGATCTGCTATCTGTAAAAAGACAGGTCCATGAAAGATCAAAAAATAAAAATTTATTGTTATAAATTTCTAATGGAAGGCAAACATTTTAATATAAATCATGGTTAGTAAAGCAAAACATAAAAGAATATTGTCTTGAACTAATTGTAAATAAATCTTTATATTTTCTACTTTAAACTTTATGATCAGGAAAGTAGCTGCTTTGAATTTTCTCTGCAAGAAGGAAGAGATTGTATACATAAAAACCTCACATTAAAAATAAATTACATAATTTCAAATTAAATCATAAAATCAAATCTAAGTAGAAATCATTCAGTGGTACTATTACTTTCACAGAGTTACCATGCTTTATTTTTTAAAATTATTAAATATGATAAATATTTGTTTTAGCATTTTGCAAAGAGAAATCATGCAATGAATTTAGTCTTTGAATTAAGCTCTTTAATGAAATCACTTATACAATTTAAGAAAATCTTAAAGAGGAAGATCGGCAAGAGATGTTAACTCAGAGCAAATCTTTCCTAGCAAAAAAAAAATTGAAGGAAAAAAGAAAAAGAAAATCTTTAAGTATACAGTAAGCATGGTTTATATAATATAAAAAGATAACATGACATGACTTTCCAAGAGTTAAGCATTTTCTCTAAAATTTTTGAAATAATATAAAATTATTAATTTGAACTCAAGCTTGATACATCTGTAATTTCAAAATATTATTGGTTAATTTGGAATTTCTTAAACGAATCTATGAACTATTCAGTTTTTACTATGATTATCTTTTATACCACTCTACCGCAAATAAGAATGTAAGTCTTTTAGTCACTAATCTTAGAGTCTTTAATACTTAAAAACATCAGTAGCTACCATCAGGAGGCTATACATTTTTGAGAACCACATGAAAACCATAGATTTGTACCCCACATAAATGAATATCATTCAGTAAATAAATAAAACATTTTACATATTTCAGAGTCCCTCTGTGGACAACATCTCCCCTCCCCAACTTAAGAACTGCAATCTAGATTGCTCTAGCAAGCTAGGTAAAACGTTATGCCTTCTGAAATATAAAGATTAAATAAGATCTAATTACTATCTAATGTCCATTACAGAAAAGAGATTTAACAACTGTGTTCGCCCTCCTCTCCAGAACATAAGTCTCCAGACTATTTAAAACACGATTCTTCAAGCTTTATGCTGAAGTACAAATGATTTTCACCCTCTTCCAAAAATATACAACCCCTAAACATCCATGGATTAAAAAGAAAAAAGCATAAGAAGATACATGGTCACCATATTTTACCTTGTCATATTTGCTACTGGAGCCAAAGCCAAAAATTAAAAGATGTCCATGAGAGTCTGTGCATGCAAAATGCTGACCGTCAGGAGAGCATTTGCAGTCGAACACTGCACCATGTCCTTGGCCTTCAATCTGAAATGTATTTAACCAACAATCAGAAAACTGCCATTAAAATATAAAGAATTGGTCACTACTGTTACTAAAATTTTATGATAAAAGATATGTAAGTACACAAAAGATGTATAAGTATACATGAAGTGAAGAGTAAGTATAACACACAGTACAGTAATTGTGAATATTCAAGAAAAGTGCCAGATTAACAGCCTTGAAAAACAAAGCGTTCTCTTCATCCACAGACCAGACACAATCCAGGAAACAAAACACCAACAATTTCCCCCACCCATAGAATTCTGCTTCTTGTCTTTAATGCAGATTTAAAATGTAACTGCATCTTACATTCCTTCTTATCGGCATTTAATCAAGCCCCTTCAGCAAAGGCTGACATGTGTAGTAACTATAGTGATATTTTTTCTAATTCTTGGAAGTAGTAGCCAGAGATCACTGCTCACAAGACACTGAATTTTTTTCCTTTTGGTAATAATTCCCTTGATGGTCTGACTCATCTTTTAAATGGTGAATTTCAAAGGTTAAAGAAAAGGTTTTTTTTACCTGATAATTGTTTTCTGTTTTCCAGTTCCATTAATCCAGAACGAATGGGTTTCTCCCTGCAACCTGTCAATCAAACAGAGGTGGCCAATCACCACTCTGAATTTTTTTGCTCTCAGTGCTTCTTCAGACTACGTTCCAGTTGAAAACTTCTTTAGCAGTGCTCTGAAAGAGGTAAAAATTCTACCCTATCTAAAGCACATCTAGGGACTGAATTTCAGAAAACAACTAAAATAGGGAGTTGACTCCCTAACAAATAACAACTAAGGATGATTTTCAACAAATGCGATTGGATTTCTGGATTAGCAGAATCGGAACATACACACATTATCAGGTAAGAAACACCTCCTCTCAGTTCCGGTATCCACTGATCTAGAACAAACTGAATTTTATTAGTTATTCCAATATCCCAGGAAATGCTTGGAAAAGAGAGAAATAGTACTTTTCTTTCTTCCGTGATAAAAATATGGCATAGGGATGGACGTGCAGTTCACCAAATACAGAAGTGGAATTAAAATTAGAAGAATCATCTCAAGGAAAGTTTGCATTTGGTCAAAAGAGAAAGTATCACTCTAAAAGTATCAGCCTAAAAGTATCACTTAGGCTCCACCTAAGAAGTTTATATAATACCACAAATGAGATTGCCTCAAGAAGAAAACTAGTTTTTATGTTAGCTTGTTGAAAAGAAGGAATGAGCACACTGGTGTTTATAAATGCTGCTTTGGATGGTGATAATTATGGAAAAGAAATAAGAACAAGTTTTCTTAAAACTTAATCACATGAAAGAAAATATACTTAAACATTTATCAGAAAAAGAAAATGAATTGTAAATGAAACAGGATCATTTCTTGGTTGTGAAGAAAACTGGAAGATAAGACAGCAGAGGAAGGGAATTGATTCCAAGTCTACTTTAAAATGATTCGAAAACAACAAAGAATAGAACTACTTTTCCAGATTAACATAAGGGTATTACCAGCTTAGTATTTGTCAAAAAATTAAAGACTACAAGTAAAAATGTCAGGATTCAATGTTTTCTAGGCAAATAATAACTACAAGTATTGTTATAAATAAGTAGAATTTTACATCAAAATTCAAGACTAAAGAACTGAAATTGCCTTGGCCACGTGTTGTTAGATGTTTCATTTATCTCAGTTCACTCAAAATTTTACAAAAAACAAGAGAAAACAAGAAAGGAACTACTTTAAATGCTTTCAGAACCGTTAATAGAGTAAATCATGCATTGCTTAATGACAGGGTTATGTTCTGAGAAACACGTCCTTAGGTGATTTGGTCGTGCTAACATCAGCGTGCACTTACACAAACCTACATGGTATAGCCTACTACACACCTAGGCTATATGATACTAATCTTATGGGACCACCATCATATATGTGGTTCATCATTTAACCAAACATCATTTTTGTGAAGTGGAATGTTGAATAATTAAAGGAGACAGAGGAATGAGGCCTAGGCAAGACCTGAGAGACCAGAGCTCTTCTCCAGGAATGGGCACATCACCTAACATCTGCGAAATGATAGAGATAATTTAACTGAACACTAGAGTCCCGCGCAGTTCCAAAATCCTAACATCTGATATTCAGAAGGCTTTTCGAAAGAGATGGACAAATCTGAAAAGGAAGTATGCTAAAAGCACTAGAATGCAGACTAAAATTACCGGGTCTACATTACATCCATCATGAGGAACATATATACAGCTGAATTCGAGAAGTATGTAGTCCTAGAGGAACTCAGCACAAATCAGGAAGGTTAAAAATATGGGCTATCCTAAACAAAACCATCCTCTTACGGAATTATTCCAAGTCTATGACCAGGGTCAGTTTTTTTGGTCCCATTCATTTTTCAAAATATACCACTGATTAGAAGGGAGCATCTTACCTAGAAAATGCTCCACAATTTAAAATTATGAATCTCTTGAGATACCTCAAGAATTTTATGAGATAGACTCATCCCAAGAATAAAACAGCTGAGAAATTGAATTTATGCTAAGAAATAGCCTTAAAAAGTCCTTCCCTATGTATAAAGAATCTTTACAGTTTATCAATCTGGGGGAAAAAACTTAATTAAGAATGTACACTAGATATTGAAGACAGACACTGTCATACATATGATTAAGATATGCTTTGGCCACCTTCTAATTATTATGATACAGTGCTTAGTGTGAACAAACTATCTTACAGGAAGCTATCCAAACTCCAGGAGTCCAGGTGTCATCAAATTACTTTAGAAGATCATTACTGAATAAATGTTTCCTTTAACATTGAAAATTAATTTATGGTAACATTATTACATAAGAATTAGCTATTTAAAATAAGCGATGCCAAGATAAACATAAATAAAAAAGAAGACTGCTGTAATTGTCTTGATTATACCAGTAGATATATAAAAGTGAAGAATCAGCTCTAATTTTCATCAAAATATATAGGGGGGTGGGCACAAAGAGTGAAGGGGTGCACCTACAACACGACTGACAAACAATAATGTACAACTGAAATTTCACAAGGTTGTAAACTATCATAAACTCAATAAAAATATATATATATTACCAAAATAAATAACTCTTCTTCAAATTGAGTAGCATTTTGTTCAGAACGTTCACCCATGTTCTGATTTCTCTGAGGGCAGCAATTACATTAATCAAGTTCTCCTTGAAATTTATCGTCCTCCTTCGGCCTCTCTGACATGATAGTACCGTGGTGTCTTCCTAATACACTCTCCAGAGACTGTCATCTCTTGTCCATTCTGCTAAACATGACTATTTCTAAAAGGTCAGCTTTAAGCCCTCTACACTGCCCTCTCTACCTCCTTGAGGAGGTAAACACCACTCCACACGGAAGATTTTAACATTTCTTTCTCTCTACTCTGAGCCCCTCTAAGTATTCTATCTCCAAGTGCTGGCTGGCCATTTCCACATAGGTAGCACAACAGTACATCACAAAAAGTATGTAAGAACGAACTAAAAACAAATCAGTCTTCATTCACATCTTTCATATTTCCATTAATATCACTGTTATTAAGATCGCCTAGGCTCAACACTCTCAACACATTCATTCAATCTTCTGTCACTCTCAGGCTCTAAACCTTTTATTAGTCACAAAACACCAACTCCTATATATTTTTTTCTTTCACAAATTTCCTACTACCTACTCCTGTAATTTTTCATTATGATTTCACTGATGAAAAGTGGTTCTCCTCCCACCTTTCCAGTTTCATAGTTGAAATACTACTACTGGCAACAAAACTATTACTCTCTTAAGTTTCTGGAATACAAACATAAAGTAATTCATCAAAAATCCCACTACGTTAACTATTCTTTATGCTTACAAAATAATTTGAGGCCATCAACAATCTACCTCAACTTATGCTTTTCATCTTATCATCCATTTTGCAAATTCTATTTCACACGAACTTTCTAAACTACTCTATGAATATGTCTCAACATTTCTTACTTGGTTACTTATAATATTCCTCTTACTTAAAAAATTAGTTATCTTTCTCAATTGACTCAATTCTTATTTATCTTTCAAGGCAGAGTTCCAATTCTTCACACCCTCAACACCACTTTCTCTGACTATCCACTCTGAAGTGATCCCTACATCTTTAGATAGCAATTATTTTTTCTCATATGCCATGCTACTATTTGAAACTATTTATTAATACTTATCTTTTCAGGTGTATCTCATCTCCCCAACTTAACTGCAAGTTGGCTAAAAACAAGGATCATGTCTAACTCTTCCTGGTGGTCCCCATATTTTGTGCATCAGCACAAAATAAGCACTCATATATCTGCTAATAAAAATATCTTCACCTGTATGTTTACATTCTGCATAATTTTACATATTTTCCCTTATAACTATCAAATTCCAAATACTCTTGTGATAGTGACTCACGGAACATGTCAAAGAATTACGACATAAAAGTAATTCACTAAACAGTGTGACAAGCTAGAGACAAACTCACACTCATGGCAACAAATTTTAACATCTGTCTTTGATACCAGGATATACGGTCATGTGCCAAATAATGACGTTTCAGTCAACGGCGGACAGCATACAGACCGTGGTTCCATAAGATGAGCACCTACAGCCTAGGTGTATAGTAGACCATACCATCTAGGTTTGTGTAAGTACATGCTAAGATGTTCATATGACAAAATCACTTGACACATTTCTCAGAAGACATCCCCATTATTAAGCGATGCACGACTGGAGATGAGAAAAAAGACGGAATCTAAAGAACCCCAGAAACCTGAAAGAAAGTGACAATAACTAAAGTTTATAATCAGAAGATTGAAGGTAATTCCTTACCCAGAGAGGCTGAAACAAGGACTGGAAGCATCAAAGAATCCTTTTAACACACATGGTGCAGATATATGACAACTTGTTAGATGACAACAGATAGAGAATGAGATAGATGAAAGTAAGCAAGGAAGGAAGGAGAAAAAGAGAGAGATCCTGAGATGAAAGTAAGCAAGGAAGGAAGGAGAAAAAGAGAGAAAGAAAAAGAGAGAGATCTTGAAATCTTGATTCACAAGAGAACACGATATGAGATACCTATTTTAAGCTTCTCTTTCTACCTTTCCTAGATACATGCAGCCCAACTGTCCAAAACTAAAATAGAGGTCACACTGAGAACATGTTCATGTCAGAAGTAGGCATGTGCAAAAATTCTGAGTGGTGGATTGGCAGCCTCTGCTCGTTTGGAACGTTGCAAGGAGAAATACATTGTTCTGGATTAGTGGACACTGGAACATTTTTTAAAATCTCAAGTAAAAGAAAGGTTAACAATTATTAAAATAAGAAAAATTTAATTAAATAAATAAAAAGCGTTATTTGGAATTTACCCATGAAACAACAAAAGTAAAGCAAAAAATCAAATTCAGTAAAATCATGTTCTAGCAAGAGACATATTGTAGTCTTCAATTAAAATCAAAACCAGACAAGAGGCCACAAACTACAGTTTTGAATAACATTACAGAAATAGAAAGATATGGAGAGAGAGTCATAGACACAGCTGGAACAACAGATACAGAGAAAAGAGAACAGGAAGGATAAAGCAAAAGTGCCAGAGATGTGAGGAGAGAGATGTAAGGTCTCCAAATCTCACTCCAAACATCTTCTATTTACTATCTACTAATCAAATGGCCTAGTACAAAGAAACCTGAAACTCTTTTTTTCTTATCCTTTGAAATTAAATATTTAATTAAACATGCAGTCAAAACTTAGCTATACTGTGATAATTTAAGGAAAAAAGCCTATAAAACAACTCTGTATTTAGAAACATTTATGGTTATATTAAACTTCTAAACTAGCCTAACTCTTTCAGGGAATGGGACTATTACAAAAGCCCTCAGCTTCACAGAGTCTGCACACATTTTCAAGTGATGCCTGGGAATAATTTATCTGCCTCTTAGCACTTAACTGGAGTTTAGAACAACTCTTTTCAAAACAAAGCTATAGTGATATTTACCTCCTGCCACTACCAAAGACAAAAATGTGGGTTTGCTAACCTATATGCAGATAGTTTGGAATGTTCTTAATATACACTATGTGCCGTCAACAAAATATCCAAATATACTCTACTTTTGCCCTGAATACTCAAGTTATAAGGACTGTTCAGCTGAAACATGAATAATTAACATAGTTTTTATAAAAATATAGATAAGTAAAGCTTAAGGCCTAGAATTTAGGTTTTTTTACAAAAAGAATTAAGTTGTCTTAAGTTCATAATCTTCTCTACAATATTCTCTTTAGCTTCTTTCTCTGATTCATAAAAATAACAAAAAAAGGCTCAAGATTTCTACTTTAAATACTATGCTTTTCCAACAAATACTTTTAAAAAAACTTGAAGCTTATTTTATTTTTAAAGATGAGACAAGAGGGGGGAGGAGGAGTACAATGAACATGTATTGTCTATGCCATTTCACACCATCATCTCACTTGTCATATACTTCTTATAAGTAACAAAACCAAACCCAACCCACAATCACTTTTATCATTTAGAGCCTCTATTAAGAGGAAAGCTAGCAATAAAAATAAGGAAAATAACTCCATAACTTTTTTTAGACAATACCACTAGCAAGTTGAGAATCTATTTATAAGATTTTAAAATGAAATAAATTAGGGGATTATATAAGCATACAAGGAATTAAATATCTTTATCTCAATTCTCAATCTCAAATCTTTTGTTTACAAATTTAAGTGGTCCTAAAGTAGAAGATTTTTAAAAGTCAAAGTCATGGCTTGGTAACAGGATAAAAAGGAATTAGACTATTTATCTGAATGATGAATATCAGTACAATATTAAAATATTAATGTCTCATTTTAAAATTTATTAAATATATTAAAATCTAACTAATATATATCAAACATAGGCATTTAAAAAATTTCAACCTTTTACCTTTGAAAGCCTATGATACAAGATTATTTACTGCTTCTAAAATTTCAGAAAAGAATTTTAATTTCTGTAATAGGTAAGAAAAGTGTAGCAAAATTGGTGATTAATACAAAAATAATTATTTGTTACATGTTTTCATTACCTTTTGCAAAGGTATTTATAAATTTCAAGTGGAAAATTTAATTATCATAAAAAGAGGGGCCAATATTGAAGCAGTATTCTCAAAATATACTTGACAAAAATTTGTATCTTAAAGAAGTCATATATAAAATTTCTATTCTTTAATAAAACTCAGTTTACATTCCTTATTTCCAGGCCATAGGTTTAATGATGAATTTACTTATTCATGTTATAAGCTTTGACTTTAAAATACACACAAAACATTACTTAATCAATACATCTAAACTTTCACTATTTCTAATCTAAAGACAGAGTATTCCACTAGAATTATTCATCCTTAAATCCTCCAAGGCACTCTAATAACTAGTCCCTCTAAATGGCACTCAAACCAATATTCACTAAATTGAACTTACGATTACTAGTACAATTTAATATCAGAGATTGAATTTGTACTCAATTAACTTTTATGGTATTTTAGTAATTCAAAAATTTAGTGATTAGCTACACAGAGCCAAATATTTCTAACTATAGCCAAAATTCAACATTCTTGATAGTGGACAGTGAACACAAGCTTCTACTTCTCCCACAAACTGTTTTTACTTTCTTAATAGCAATGCTGGATGCTTTATCTTCCATCTGCCCATAGATAAAGCAAACAATGAAATGAACAAAACAGTGAAAGGCAAAACGTGGGGCACTCAGATAACTTATAAAAATTAAGAGACAGGAAAAAAATCATCAAGCTAAATTATAAGATCTCAAAAGATATACTCAGAGTTAATACCATTACGAAAACATTTTGCCCCTGGACATATCACTAACTGGGTATAGTTGCAAGTTAGCTGTGCAGTAACCAACCACAACTAGAGTCAGCATTAAGAACACTTTAGCAATGGACAAAAAATATAAGTTTAACCCCCAAGTGACTGTATAATAGCTGTGTGACCTAGGTAAACCTGGGCAAAGCACTTCATCTCTGTATAGTATCTCCATTCATAAAACCAGTAATAGTAAAATCTACCCTGATTATATTACAAGGTATTCATGAGACCCAAAGGAGGTAATATGTACAAGTATTTCAGAAGCCATTAAATACCACTCAAAAAGTTCAAGACAGGGGCCGGCCCAGTGGTGTAGCAGTTAGGTTCATGTGCTTCTGCTTCAGCAGCCCAAGTTTTGTGGATTCAGATCCTGGGTGCGGACCTACACTGCTCATTAAGCCATGCTGTGGCGGTGTCCAATATACAAAACAGAGGAAGATGGGCACAGATGTTAGCTCAGGGCCACTCTTCCTCAAGCAAAAAGAGGAGGATTAGCTACAGATGTTAGCTCAGGGCCAATCTTCCTAACCAAAAAAAAAAAAAAAAAAAAAAATTTTAAAAATAATTCAAGAGAGGGGCTGGCCCCGTGGCCGAGTGGTTAAGTTCGCGCGCTCCGCTGCAGGTGGCCCAGTGTTTCATTGGTTCGAATCCTGGGCGCGGACATGGCACTGCTCATCAGACCACGCTGAGGCGGCATCCCACATGCCACAACTAGAAGGACCCACAACGAAGAACATACAACTATGTACTGGGGGGCTTTGGGGAGAAAAAGGAAAAAATAAAATCTTTAAATAAAAAATAAATAATTCAAGAGAGTATTTTTATTTTAATGAAAGTAGCTCATTTTCTAGTTTTATAAATGCAAGATATATTTTTAAATCTTTTTAGTCTGTGCTTTGTTTTTCTCACAGTTTGAACATTCTATGGATACCATCCACTTCTACTTATTACGTAAGTTTGTTTCTTCTGCCCTTTAGAGACTTTTCTCTTATTTATAGAAAAACAGGAAAAATATCCTCATCTAAAACCTATTCAACAATAAATAATTTTTATGGAAATAATCTTACTTGATCCCTTAGCTAATTTCAAAGAGTATGCAATATAATATGGCTGACTTCAACTCCTGGTATACCACTACTGTGTAATGGTCTTAAGAGAAAATCACTTCAATCTCTAGGTGCTGCAATTTTTATATCTACTAATCAGATGGCATATTAGTGTGATCGACTTACCTGATGAGGAAAAATCCACCTTTATAACTTAAATGCCCTTTGAAAACATAAAATTACTAAATAAAGTCACTAATACATGTATAGGCCACAAATTGTTTTATTTTGAAGCTTAAAGACAAACTGAGGAATGACTAATTCCCTTATTTAAGAGAGATGTTCCAAAAGGAGCAAACCAGAAATACAAGGATAGAAAAAGAGACAAGGAAAAGTTCTTTACCAGTATATTTAAGGATTTGCTTTTAAAATAATCTCCTCTATACACATAATCACTAAGGAAATCCATCCATCACTAACAATTGTACCCAAATAATTAACAGTCTTATTAGAAAAATAAGAACCTGACAAGTCTCATTTTTTTTGGTCTGATATACAATAAGGCATATCCATACAGAAAGCAAAATAATCCTGACCACACACACTATTAATTGTATTGTTTTATGAATACTAAAAGTTTCTGTAATTGACTTCTTGAAAGATCTGAACATGTCAAAATAGTAAACACATTTTTCTTTTTGTTTTCTTTGTTGAAAGGTATCCCTGATATATAGGAAGTAGATTAAAAAATAGTGACTAGACACACAGCAGTATTTGAGGAGCTCTTTATACTTCACAGAGTGGCTAGACAGGAATGAAAACACTGCACAGTAAACTGTGTGTGATATTAAACCACTGAAATTCAAACAGCAAAATATGCTAAGAATCTATATAAGAAGCAAAATGTGGAGGGAAAGGGCTTAAACCAAAATAAATATCTAACATACTATAACTTGACAAAAGGCAAGAATGCCTGATTCTCAGGCTTTAATTTTAAGATGGGTGTATTTGAATCAAATTCTGTTGCACTAAAGGACTGCTAATGAAGTATAATAACATGATATAAATATTTATTTATAATTTCCTCACTATTTTCCAAACTTTTTTCTTATCTATACTGTATCTTCATCCTTGTGAGCTTCTCCAAGTTTCTCTGTTAAAATGATTTTAAAGACTAGTTATCACTAACTAAACTAGTTATCACAATATACATTACTGTAATATGTACAACTTTCTTTTAAATTTAGCATCTAAATAAAAGTGTGGAATAAGTAACTCTTTTTTGAAACAAAGTCAAAATGATGTCTGAATCAATTCTTAAACGGATTTCCTTTGTGATATGCAGAATACCTGTGTCAAGAAATCCCCAAATTTTTAACAGCTCTAAAATGAAGAGACTGATAATTACCATATTGAAATAAGACCGAATTTTGACTCCTCTTGCCAGATCCCACACTATCACATTTCCATCATGACCAGCAGAAAAGAGAACTCTTGGATCGAATGGGTGTGGCTCAAGAACAAACACTTCATCTTCATGACCCTGAAACATTTTTGAAGTGGCAAAGAACTATAAGTATTAAAAAGGAAAGAAAAAGAAAATTCAAACACCAAAATGAAAACATTTCTAGAACTGGAGTTGTAAGAATTATTAAAGTGGCAAAAATCTTCAAATTAATCGATGCATAATAATGAAGCTGAGCTAGTATAACTGGCCAGGGCTTGGCTATCATTTGGGGAAACCTGAGGATACTACTGATGCAGCCCACATACTAAAAAACAGCAGAGATCCATATTTCCAAGTCAAACCCATTTAACTGCATTTTAAAATTATTCCCAATCTCCCACAAAGACCTGTTACCTATCTAGAAAGGAAGAGTTTTAAGCTAACATAAAAGCTTTATTCCTCAGTGAAAATACTCCATTCTAAAATCGCCTTCAGTTATAACCCAATAAAAATTAGTCTTTTTTCTCACCATCAGGACGTGAATTAGTTGACCAGTATAAGAATTCCAAACTTTCAGAGTCATGTTATTGACTGCAGTTATAACTGTACTGTCATGTCGATCCCATGCTACCATAGTTACTTTCATTTTTGTGACTTTATCTTCCATTCCTTGAAGGTTTTGGCTGAAAGTAGTGGAGGACAGTATTTGTTTACACTGATATTATTTATTAAAATACCAGTATGACAAAAACCTAAATGTATTTTCTATAATTTATATTTATATTTATTAACATAGATAACCATCACTTAACAGTAAGAATAGTTTCAATCAACAAAGAATGATGGCAAAAATCACTGCAGTGATTCAGCAAACCCAAGATTCTAGCACTCCTAAGCCCTTAGTAATAGAGGACCTTAAGTAAATATTGCTGCTTTAACTCTGTCTGAATCCAGGACCTCTGTGCCATGCTGCTCACTCTCCATCTTTTACTGCTGCTGTCATGCCCTGCTAACTGCTTTGCTCTCCCATCTGAGACTACTTCACACAAATAGAGAAAAACAATAAAATATTAAAACCAAAATTATACCACAACATCCCTCCATGACGGATGGAACATCATATGTTCCCCTTTCTGATAAAACTGGTAAAACTTACAACTATTCTCAGAGTACTATCAGGCCCTTAACAAAACTAAACTGAAAAAATACTTTAATGCAGATCTTCTCATATATGGAAAAATCCTTTATAAAAATCAATGCTTTTCACCTCCAACAGCACCTCTAGTTATATAGAAAAGTAATCATTTTAACATGGATTCTGATATATGCTTTTATAAAGAGTGTCACATCAACTTGTAATACAGCATACTTTAAATGACTATCTAGACTGATGTAATATTTCAAACTGGATCTCTTACCCTGCTGGACGAGTAGCCATATCCAACAAAATACTCTTCCATTCTCTACGTTTAAACTGCCAAATACGCGCTGTCCCGTCACGACTCCCACTTACAAACCTGTATTAAAGGAGCCCACCCCCCAGAGAAAAATCAAAGGTGCTTTTATCAACATGGACTTCCCAGAGTTACGTTTTTAAAAATACTAAAAAAGACAGCAGTCGTCTTTATGTACACAGCATTCTAATACAATAGAGATGCCTCTATCAGATATTTTCTGCAAATATAAGAATTTCTGAAACTTTATGAGCTTCTAAAGTCCTATACACACAAATTCTAAAGTGCTCAAAAGTAACATTCAAAAGTTATTCAATGCCAGTATTTACTACCTAGAAATAGAATTGATATTTTCCAACGGAAAAATACTGATTTTCTTCTCAGTATTGAAGAACTTGACTTGTTCTACACAAGGTGCTTAAAAATCACTTTTTTTCATTTTAAAATAAGAACATGGAAAAATTTACACAATGCCACCTAAGTTTATCACCAATAAACTGTTCTGCCTCAAATATTACACTGTGATACACTTCCAACCCTCTACTAAAAGTTTCCCTACACTTTGATATGTATACAAAATATACAGGATGGATAAAAGTCCCTATTATTAAAAGCAGCCAAATAAACTAACATTATTACAAACAAAACATAAAGACATGTTCACATATATGTGAAGGCCATATTCACTTTTCAGCATACTAGACAAGATTTTTATTTTAGGTGGGTAATTCACACACAATTCTAATTAAAACTGACTACAAGAATTGTCTATTTCATAATTTTAAAAATGGAATTTGACAAACAAAAATAATTATTTTACCTGTTACTAGTGTTGGAAAACTGGATACTGTCAACTTTGTCCTATATATAAACAGATAAACAAAGAAGAGGATCCTGAATACAAACTCTTAGACTCATTTAAATTGTACTCATCTAATTCTTTCACAAATACTTACAGTATGAAACTCCAATTCTGATATTTTCTCTGGCTGACCTGATCCAAAAAAATAAACCCTAATAATATGATCTGTGCTTCCTGTAGCCAGAAACATTCCACCTGAGGAATAATAGCAAACATTTATGAGTAAAACATTATTTCAAATCTCTGAAAATTAGGTAATAAAATGCAAGCAACATTACCATAATATATACTGAATGATTAATATTTTACTCTAAAACTATTGATATTTATCCAAAATATAATACACCTTACCTGAATTTAAGAAAGAAGTTTGCTAACATAGCTTTGACTAGGATCATTTTTCAATATTTACAGAAGCAAAGTTTTCCATTACAAATTATTTCACTAAGTGATTACATAATCTTCTATGTTCAAATTATCAGACACCTTCACTAGAAAATATGCCTTTGAACTCTGCTGAAATCCCTCTCTAGCCCCATTTCCCATCTGTTAAAACCCTATCAAACTTTTAGGGGCTAACTCCTTCACTAAGTTGTCTTTACAAACTTTTCAATCAAAAGAGCCTGCTCCTCTCACTCATTAAGACTTTTGTCTTGTAGCACATACATTCTACTTGCATTACAGTTATTTGTATATGCAATTTACTCTCTCCTTGGAATCAATACTCTCCCACTGTGTTGAAAACAGTGCTGTATATAATTGCATTCAAGTACTTTGAACACATGTATAGTGCCTGTATTTGTTATTACTACAAGGAAAACTGTCTTCATGGCAGTCGCAGTGGAAATCTAGAAGTTAGAAATTAAAGACACTTGGATACTAATACAGCAAAAATAAACTCAGGTCATCAGTCTGCAATCATTGATCTCAGGTACCACTGCTATCCTCAATTATGAAACGAAAACATAAAGTCAAACTGGAAAGGAATGTGGAAGGAACTGGTAATAGGAACATAGTAACTATTAAATCTACTTGTTTCATTTCATTTTCTCATCAATGCACTTCAAATCTCCAGATCATAATTTGTTTTAAGACGTTAATATCCATGCAAAACACTGCTGCATGAACTCAAATATAATTGGGATATTAGCATTGCTACACAGCTACTTTTTAAAGAGCAAATAGGAACAATTTGGAGCAAACTAATTAATAAAGATGTACAAATATCAATCAAGTTTATTTTACTTAGCCAGAGGATAACTCCAAAATTGATGAAAATATAAGACAGATTTAAAATATCTTTCTTCCTATGAGATAATGATGCAAATATTTATTCTGTAACAGAGTCAATTTTGGAACTATTTATTCTCTCCCACCAGAGCACTATGCGTCTTCTTAAAGAAAAATCTTAGTCATGTGAGTATATAAACTCTAGCAAAGCTGAAATATTTCTAAATTAATTTATGATCATCTCCCAGTATATGTATGAGAATATGATTTATATTACAACAGTAAATATTTTCCAAAATTTAATGTGTTCTATTAGGAGTTTTCTGACATGCAATTTTAAGTGAACCTTACAGAGAAAAAAAAATCTTACCAGCACTAAAAGATGAACAGATCATTTGAACTCCAGGCCGAGGACGCTCTGTAAATTTTGCAGGTCTTGGACTACAATACAAAAAATAAAAAATCAAAAATATTCCAAAGGGACTAACACCAGAAATCAGCTGTTTCAATAAATAATCATAGGACAAAATTAAGTAAGAAGCAATAGATGGCTCCCTTCCTAAAAACAAGTTTGAAATCATGTGTCATGATCAGCAGATCTTGTGGAAACTCTAGAGACAGATTTTGTGGAAGTTTCTGATTATACAACAATCCACACATGAAACAATCCCAAAGCCACTGTCACGTAAGATGTAGTTATTAGTCACACTCACTTCTAATCAAATTTAACTAACAGGTTCTCAGTTTTTCAGGCAGTAGTATAGCAATGCATAAATACATAAGGAAATAAGTCATCTGTAAACATGAACACACTAACAAAATAGGTGCTGCCTCTGTGGCATATGTATGTACCATCAATAAGTAAACCTGTTCAATATTAGACATTGTTAATTAATCATCTCCCTCTGTTTACTTTCTGATGTGACAAAATGTATCTTTTAAGACTCCAAAACGTAAGAATCTTACACTTATGCTAGTGGAAACCTAAAGACTGACTCTTATGTGAACTATAATGCTCATTCAAAGCAGTGATCTACAGAAAATAGGTCACTCTCAACTATATTCACATTAGTTCTATAATTGTGTTAGATTATAGGTCTTATATTAATACTACTGACACTAAATGTTTAATGTTACAATCAACCATATTAAAGAAAAATTATAGATTTTACATGATATTAGCTCCAATACACATACAATTTATTTATAATCTTTCAATACAGTGATTACATTTAAAGCCCTACTTAATATACATTTTCACCTAGTTTTTCTCAGAATTATTAGGGAAGAAAATTAAAAAATAATGAGAGTCTTCCAGCAGAGTGCACTGCATAACTTTCACAATCCATAGCAATTGAACATAAGAGTGGTTTCAGTTTTGTGATCATTTAGGGAAAAAAAGTACAAAATATTTCTGATATATCAAGTATATGTTCTGAACAATAAGAATAGTCTTTCTTGCTGATACAGAACAAAAAGTATTACTTAAAATTCTTAAAAATATTTTTGTAAATAAATTTCTAAAAATTGACATTTATAAAAATTTTTCTTAATATTCTCAGCCTCTAATAGAGTTGAACCTAATGGATACAGTTTACAGAAAGTTAAAACATTCTGAAAACCTAAACATTTATTCAGAGTAAAATTAAACTAATTGTAATTTAAGTAAATTAATCTGAAATTATAAAGTCAACTAAATGCACTACTTTCATTAATATCTTAAGGATTGTAGCTCTGCATTTTTGTTAATTTTTGGCACAATCATTCATAAATGCCATGCAACCATGTGACTCATAACCAGAATATGCAATCATATAGACTACCATTTGAAATGTACTTTAATATTTTTAAAGAGAAAAAGCAGATAAGCATTTATTTTTATTTTTAAATGTACATTTGAGGAAATATTTTAAGACAAGGCTCTGGACTCAGACTCTCTGAGTTCAATTCCCATTCTGCCACTTATCAGGTGTGTGACCTTAGCAAGTTAATATTTCAGTACCTCAGTCTCCTCCTCTGTAAAATGGAGGTAAAACAAGAACATATCTCAGAGTTGCTGAGAATTAAATGAGTTTAATCCATGTAAAATGCTTGGTACTGTGCCCAGCTAACTCAATAAATACTAGTAGTATTAGTATTTTAATTAGGTTCAACCAGTTCTAGATAGTCTGTGAATGAATAATTCTATTTCATTTGGCACAGTTGTTAAGACGAGGTTCTGACAGTAGACTTCAGTATTCACCTCAATTTTCTCCCGTGTCTGTCCTGAAGATAATAATTGTACCTTCCTCACAGGGCTGACGTAAAGATAAATGAGGTAGCAAATGTAAAGTGCTCAGTACTAGCGTGGCTAAGTGCTTAGTAAAAATCTGTAGCCATTATTATTATCTGCACATTTTAGGATTCCAGTTCTCACCTTACATCTAACCTAAATATGCTACTCAGAGACCTCCTGAGCTGGCTTCCAAGTCATCCAGCCACTCAGATTACTCAT
Organism: Equus asinus; assembly: GCF_041296235.1. Classification (NCBI taxonomy): domain Eukaryota; kingdom Metazoa; phylum Chordata; class Mammalia; order Perissodactyla; family Equidae; genus Equus; species Equus asinus. The sequence goes on from NC_091813.1 coordinate 19,216,645, forward strand.
CTAAGAAGCTGAATCTGTACTAGTGGAGATTGTTACCATACACATAAACCCTGTATAAAAGTAAATTTATCAAAAGACATGGTTTTCCAAAACAGGTTTCATTTACTGACAGAATTAATTCCTTCAATTAAATGCAGATTGAGTTGAAGTCACTTCCCCAGATTATACAAAAGCACTACAGCTCAATATAATTTTTGCCTTTGATTAGTAATTAAAGTCTATATGATCTAAATGTAGTAACATCTATGTCCTGCCAAGTTTTCTGGCAGTTATCAACCATGTGTAAATACACAAAGAAAGGTGTCCCAAAGCCTATATCTAAGGGAAAAATCACTCTTGTTTTTATGTTTGACTCTAGCTTACAAGTTTTTAAGGGCCAATTATCACAAAAAATAGAAAAGAATACGACTTATAAATAACTAGAAAAACGTCTATGTCCAAAAGTAGGAAAATCACTAAGCAAAGTATGGAACCACTTATCAGTGGAATAGAATGCAGCTATTAAAATTATTATAAATGTCTAAAATGTTAAGAAAAAACCAGCAGAAAACTACATACATGTTCCTACTTACATCTACATTAAAAACAACACCACACATTTGTGTGAAAAAAATTGTTAGGGTAGTGGGTTTATGGGGAATCTACGTAAAGGTTCTGAAAAAAAAATCATTTATGTGGAATAACTCAGTTCTCAAGGATCTGGACAAGCATTACTGTACTTAGCAACATAATCCTCAAGAGGCACAAATAAAGTGAGACTTTAATTTTGTAAAATCATTTTTGTTCCTATGCTAATTTGAAGACTGCTAATCACTTCTTCTCTACAAAAACAAGACAGGAAAAGACAAAGGTATCCCAATCAGATCCATAAGGTGGTAAAAAATATTCAAAGGAAAACAATTAACTATTGCTATTGTCCATACACACCAGCAAAATATTTCATTTCAACTTTTATCTAAATGTCTACAGAATGTCTTCAATATGAAACTAAAGTGAAATCAATTTGTTTTCTCTGAAAAACTGTCTTTGACCACAATCCTTTTTTCAAACAAAGTACAGTTTGGTTTATTATGTTACTCAAGCTGCCACGGCCCCAGAAGGCCTTGCCATAAGAGGCACTCTCCAGGAATGTTCACATGCACGAAGCTTATCTAAACACTACTATTTTAAAATAGCAGACACACACAAATTATTTTATTAAATAACTCAACTTGGGTTGATAATTTATAAACAGAAGTCTAAGATAATTATTAAGATACACCTTCTAATCAGAATGACTTTCTACCCTGAGAGCACAGAGACGGCCATTTCAACACTGTGGAATCACGGATGCACTACCTTCCCATTCACAGACTGTTTATGGGGTAAATACTGCACTTCCTTTCCCCACTACATCCACTCAAGAGGTGGCACGGCATAGACAGCACAGGATCAAAAGCCAGAGAAATGTTCTAGTCCTGGCCTTGCAATTTTTAAAAACTGTTTTAACTATGGGAAAGTCATTTAACCATTCTTTGACTCAGTGTCCTAAATCAAAAGATAATATTGTCCAGCCAACTTATTTTGATAAATCAAGGTAAGTGAAAGCACAAATGCAAAACGCTATTATGGGGTAGGGGGAAGGGTACATCTATCTACCTCAATGTAGTTTAGTGAAAATTTAATGATTGTGTTTTCCTAAGTTTCCCTAGATCTATGATAAAATCTAAAGTCTGTACATGTGGTAACAAACAATTACAATTCTTCTAAAGAACAGACTTAACTCTAAGATTATGTTCTTAGCACCAGAAGGAGCTATTGAGATGAAACTACACCGCATACAGAAAGGAGTGGAAACAAGACAGGCATATTCTAAGGGAAAGAGCCAGGGCTAGCAAAAAGTAACAGAAAAAAGAAACAAACGTTAACTTTCTTTGAAGCATAAAAATGAAAGAGGTCAGTGAAGAGCCAAAATGAATTTCTGTTATTTACTCAAAGAGAAAAAGTAAATTTATTCCTATCATTGACTACGTTATACTTCTGCAATGTCAACCACTAAATTAAAGACATTTATTCTATGAAATAAAAGAGCAACTGACTTTATCTTAAGGGTTCCAGCATCCCATAGCCAAAAACAAATAGTGCCATCTGCCCCAGTAGAAGACAGATATCTCTTTGAGCCACTGCACAACGGTGAGAACTGAAAAGCAATCAAAGAAAAAAAATATTTTTACAAGATGAGTGACATAGTCCAAATAATAAATTCACTTTTTACCATACAAATAGCAACTAACAATAACAGAGTTAGAAAACATGCAGAATTGATGAAGGTCATGACTAACATGTTACTTGAAGTTTACATTATTTATAAAGAAAGCAGAAATATTCCTTTCCTCATTTTAGCTGGCTTCATACAATGAATTATAAAAGTGATTTCTTAAAATTTGAGTTATAATCAAAACGACTTTATAAGGATTAAAACAATTACCTGTAGTGAGGTTATAGATGCACTGTGGCCCTGAAGAACAGCCAAAGGTGCACATGTTCGAAGACACCAGACTCTGATCATTTTATCACAACTTCCAGCTGCTATCATGGTATTCTCATAGTTTACAGCCATGTCTGATATTTCAGCAGCATGTCCTCTTAAAGTAGCTAATAATCTCCCATCATCTGTTGCCCAGATTTTCACAAGACAGTCATCAGAACCCTTAAAAGAACGGATATTAATAGAATCAACTCTATAAATTTTAATTCAAATTCTTAAATGTTATGATTTCAGATAAAGAAATCGTATCTGTATGTGCACTTACCAACAAATAAATTTTCAAGTACCGAAAAGTGTTAATTACTCATATTAGGAATTTTTCTCTATGCAAGGCTCTTTACTTTACTAACTTAAATTATTCACTCATAAAGAATATCCATGTGCCCACCATCTAACAGGTGAAAAGCAGGATGTTAGCAATAACTAACATTTACCTATGGTCCCCTACCCACCATCCATGGTCCACCTAGAATCTTGTGAAAGAATTCGAACTTCTGAAGTAACAAAATTATAACTGCAAACAAATGTAATATACAATAGTGACTAATCCTACCTACGCTATTGTGTTATATCAAAATGAAAGTAGGGGCCAGACACATAGCCGAGTGGTTGGGCTTGTGTACTCTGTTTCAGCAGCCCGGGGGTTCAACGGTTCGTATCCTGCACGCAGACCTAGCACTGCTCATCAGGCCATGCTGAGGTGGCGTCCCACATGCCACAACCAGAAGGACCCACAACTAAAATATACAACTATGTACTGGGGGGCTTTGGAGAGAAGAAGGAAAAATAAAATTTAAAAAAAATGAAAGTAAGATAATTTGGGGCTTTTTCTCCCAGGAAGCTATAAACATAATACATATCAGTTTCCCATCATTGGTCTTCAGTTAAATACATTAAACATAAAATCACCCAAAGCCAGTTATCAGACAAAAATTAATTTTATCTGTATGAAGTCAATAAAAATACATAAATTGTTTACTCTGCTAAAGCAGCATAAGCTCAGAAAGAAATGGTGAAGAGTACAGAGTTTTCTATGAGTACCTATATTTACAAATAGACATTTCAATTTCACATAGCCAAAGTAGAGATTACAACTTTTAGGCTTTATTGTTATTTTTTTTTCCTTCGCTAACTTTCTTTATTCATCTTATAGCTGAAAGTTTATACTCTTTTACCAGCATCTCCCTATTTCCCCCTATTTTTCATTATTAAAAAATTTAAATACAGAAAAAAGTAGAGAATATTGTCATTAACTCCATAGTCCCATTCCCCAGAATCAAAACCTACCAATAAGTTTCAAAGGTTGCATGTCAGAATTCTTTACAACCTTCCAACCCAATTCTTAAAAAAAAAAATTAAATCTGACATTAGAAAGTACTCAGATGATCTACAAAAGCAAATGATACAGCCAAGTTATCTGCTTCATGGTGACAAGAGATATGACATATAAATGATCATAAATACAGTATAACATATTAAATGCTGTACCCTAAACCAGACTCTGCCAAATATTACCTAGAACACTCTCAACTATAAAAGCAGTTCTTCTGATTGAACTCTGAATCAAATTAAATGGGTTACCAACCACTAAAGACTCTTAATAAAACTTAACTTTGGTAAATCATCCACACTGAAATCCAGTATTCCCATCACGTTCACTTAATCTCAAGTTCTTCATCTATAAAATAAGGTTAAACTGGATGATCTCTAAACTTCCTTCCACCTTTAAATTTCAGTCATCTACGCACTCATTTATCCATGAGGCTTGCAATTAAATACGTGCCAAACACTGGAGATACAAGAATGAGATACAAACACACAGTATTCCTGCCCTTAGGAAGCAAGGCAGAAGAGTGTAAATGCAGTAACATGTCCTCAGTGCTATACTGTTAGTCAGAAGACATTCAAACAAGGGAACAGTCTGTTCTTCCTGAGAGGTGGAGAGGTAGGACCTGCAAAGGAATCCCAAAGTAGTGATACATTAAGAGTCTTATGCATGAAGAGGCAATGCAGTGCAGCAGCTTAGAGCACAGACTCTACTGTCACATGTCTGGGTTCAGGACTAGTTTCTACAGGTTTGAGTTTGGGCAAGTTACATATGATTCCTGTGCCTCAGTTTTCTTATTTGTATCTACTTCATAGGGTTGTTGCAAAAACAAATGAGTAAATGAAGGTGGAGTGCCTGCCACACAGTAAAAGCTATATACAGTCTACCTACCATCATTGCTTTTCTTGGTGGTAGTAGTCTTAGTTTAATAATATTCTTATTATTTTAAAAAGGACAGATATTCCATATGGCAACTAGAGAGAAAAGTATGATCCAAAGGCATGAAAACGTGAATTTGAGAAGTGCAGGGAACTGCATGGAGTCTATAAGCTAACCTAGAGTGTGAGGTGAAGGCATGATGATGAGGTCATAGAAAAACTGAAAAACTTTTATGATATACTAAGGAATATGGTACATAGTGGTGATCACTTAAGGTATCCAAGCAGGTGACTATCAGGATCACATTTATGGTTTCCAAAGATCATGCTGGCATCAGAATGAATTAGGCTGGAATGTAGGAGACCAGCTGAATGCTGCTGAAATAGTACAGGCAGGAGAGAATGAATGATAAAAACAAGATGGTTACAAGAGCTATTTGGGAAATTAAAGGGATGAGGATCCTAGCACTGTTACCTGTGGAAAGTGAAGAAGGAACTATAGTTAGAACTTTCAGAAAGCTATCTACAATACCACCTTGCACACGAGAAGTATACTAGGTATCTACGGAATAAAAAAATGGCTTGAAAGCATGCATTCAACTCTCAATTTCTCTAAATTCCACAAAGTAAGTCGATTTATTCACTTCACTTGTTTATTTTCTAAAAATTAAGGCAATATTAGGCTGTGACCTACATTCACAGTAAAAATTTTAAGTATGCTAATACAGGTAGAATAGATGAAAAAAGTAAAATCATGATATCTCATCATGATTCACCAAACTGATACAATTCATTTTATTCTTATGTATCTGAATAAGAGTTTGCTTTACATTCTACTATAAGATGTTTTGCATCTTTTTCATGTTAAAAAAAAACAAAGAAATAGCCTTTTGACCAAAATGCCAACTTTAATGAAACAAACAATGGCAACCTGTATCTCAAATCAGCCTTTACCAACTTTTCACCAAGTAAAACCTGACAAAAAGTCCAACTATGTTCTTGAGTTTTTTAGTAATCTCACCAATTTAACATTACTTTATAATTTTACTCTATTTAGGCAAGTGTCAAAAAAACCCCACTATGTACATTTTCCCCATCTATTATTCCCATTAACCTTTCTTTTCCTCCACTCAATTGCAGGAGAGAAATCTCTGACTGCCTTTTCAGGAAAATCTCTCTTCCCTATCCTCTACCATGACCTACAGAGCAGTGTGCTCTCCCCACCCTCATCCCTGTTCTCCAGAACTCCTGGCAGAATTTCAAACCTAACTCTAAAGCAGCCTTCAGCAATTTCTATTTCATGCATCATTACTGATGATCATTAATTTATTTTTATGAGAAAAGTTGATCTGACACATTCAACTAAGTTCTTTCAAAATGACTATCAGAAATATACAAATAAATAATTGAAAAGGACTGCAGAAAAGAAGAAAAATTAAATTTACTGGGAAAACATTTTTAAAAGCACTATAAATTTAAATTGAATGTGGAAGAATGAATTGAAACTTGATAAAACCACTCTTTTAAAAAAAGACTAAAACAGAGCAGAATTTGAACAAACTTTCTTTCCACAAGCCTACCTCAAATGTTAGGAAGGTTAATAATAAACAAAAGAGTAGGACATTATAGTCTCTCAATCAAAATGTTAAAAAAGAGTATGGACTTTAAAATAAAAGCAAAGTTACATGAATGATGAAAGGGATGACATCAACAACACAGGCATGAGCGTTGGCCCTGGCTAGGAGAGATAACAGGCCTTTAATGTGTACGAAGGAGAAAGAGGTATGGTAAAAAGAGCAATTTTAAAATAAACAGCAAAAGAAATTAGATGATTCTAATCTTAGCAAGTAAAACAAATTATCTAAAAGAAGAAAGAGAGGAAAACAAAGAAATCAAAAAGAGTGGATAAAGTTTAGAAATAGGGCAGAAAAAGAACACATGAGAAAAAAGGAAAAGAACTGTAAGCAACAGTGAAAGTCCTGCTAAAATTAGGTAGCATGATTTTAGGAAAATCTCAACTGACAAGCTTTTTCAGCAAAGCTCCAACACCTAGGGGAAAACAAAGTAGTCATTTCTTTTCAATAACATCTAGATGTTGCTGCTAGGACTAGGGACTGGCAAGGTGAGAAAACTTGGGAGTATAAAGTATAAGTGGAAATAACAAGAAATTAAGCTGGACAGGGTTTATGTGAGGACAATAACAGAGGGTTTTAAATGCCTGTTAAGGAGTTTGGATTTAACCTGGTGAGGTAGCTACTCAAGAATTTTAAGCAGACAGATACCTTCACTATAATACTTTAGCCACAGTAACTTTTAAGAAATCCATGAGCCAGGTGCAAAATTGAAAATGCTTTTTTGATCACTTCTCAGCCTTTTGGCTAAGATTAAGTGTGAAAATGCTTTTTTGGCATTCATCTTTAAGTCAAATTAAAATATTAAGCTAGTGTTTAATGCCAAGTAAACATACGATAGCAGCAGATCACTAGTTTTACTTTTCAAGTCATGCGCTGCATAGTGATGTTTCGGTCAATAACAGATAGCATATTATGACAGTGATCTCATAAGATTTGTACCATACAGCCTAGGTGTGAAGTAGGCTGTACCATGTAGATTTGTGTAAGTACACTCTATGATGTTCGCACAATAAAATCCCTAATGATACATTTCTCAGAACATACTCCCATTGTTAAGCAACATATAAGCGTAACGTAAAACGCTCATAATTACTGTGACAGAGTGCTCACTAATATGTTATCATTTGTCTGTTCATGTCAAACCTAGCAGAAACTGAAAAAAACCACAACAAGAAGAATGTGTAGCTTTAGCTTACTCAAATCCCCAAACAAAATGTGACACCAAATTTACACTGCTTTTTTTTTTAATGTCAAGACATCTTGTCGATGAAAAAATAAGGCAAAGGAAGCTGAAAACGTAGCTTATCTTTATCCTAAAAAACAACAGTGTAGATATTATTTGTGAAACTGTCTGGTAAGAAAGAACGGGACTTAAACAAAACTTAGATTTGCATAAGCATAAGAATTTAGCTTGAAGAACCCTATAAATTTGTTATTCCACCACCACACCTGAACAAATCATACACACGATAAAACCACATGCCTTTAAAACAAACTGCTCTGTAGCTCAGGACAGAGTAAGAAAAGTGTATCAGACATTTACTCCAGGATCACTTTCATCCTTTTAATACTTTTACGTAGACGATGGTGATAGTGGCACCAACCCTTCCTTCCAGCAAGCAACTGGATCTCTTACACTGCAATTTCTGGTTTTTTTTGTCTATCCAAAAATGTTCCTGTATGTTTGAATCCCTTTTGGAAACTGCCAAGTTTCTTCCAGATAAAAAGTTTGAGAGGCAAAACCCAAATAAATAGAAACAAATACTGACTCTGATAAAGCCTAGGCATTGTTTGGTACACATCTGGCTTTGGTATTCTAGTAAAGGAAAGTTCCACACGTCTCTGTGACATAGCTTTCTACTTTGTCTTGCATTAAAGTATCAAAATTCTCCTTAAAATCTAGAAAAAATGTCCTACCTACTGATATGAAAAATGTATGAAATAACTTCAGGCAGAAGCCTTTGAATACTTAAATTCTATGCAGAAACTAAAGCAGAACCTAAAGTTTATACCCCCCCAAATCTAATAGTTTCTAGAAGGCAAGTTTTAAAGGCTTAACTGAACTATTTATGTATTTATTTAAACTAAAAGCTAGAAGATTAGAGGTGACCACTATGTGAACTGTTCAATGATGAGGAAAGTTCTTTACAGGATGGAGCAGTAAATGACAAAGTAAGGCTGACTCCTGCAAGCAGGAGACTGCATACATTTGGAAACAGTACAGCAGGTAATTTCTGCTCAGATGACCTTAAATTAAAAAGAAGATCTGTAAAGCTTTCTCTGCTAAAAGGGAAGCATCAGTTGTGCAGACTAACCAAAGATTACTTCTTGGACATGAAAACAAAAGAAATTATGTGATTTTTAGACTTACAGTATCGTGGAGGATTTGGCACTGCTTGGCAGAATCAACAAAGAGAATTCTAGTTTCTCTTGCTACCACAACACATGGCTTTCCTGAGTCAGATTTCACCTCTTGATGTCATTAGAACAAACAGAATTAAACGTTAAACACATAATGCATATTGTCAATGTACACTACAATGTCATTTTCTTATTCAAGCTAAAAAGTAGCCTGTTCTTCAGGCAGCTAAAAACTGCTTATAATTTAAACTTAGTTCAATGTTTTTTTCAGGAAAAGGTCATTGATTTTCTTTCTTACCAATCGATCAGACCTCTACTTCATTTCCCTTACAAATTAACCTAAACTTTAGTGTCAATCATTTCAACACGTGCCCAATTTTCTCACTCGCTTGTCCACCTAAATCACCAATGACTAACCTCATATCAATCTCATCATCATTTGCCCTGATCCTGCTCCCTGGATGCCAAGTACCATTATGGAAAGGAAGACAAGCATACTAAATCTGTAATACTGCAAATTCATGAATCCTCTATTTATTCGGGAGGGAGGCTAAGGCTACTCAGCAATTTTTTCCCCCTAACTGGTCCCTATTCATCACTCTTTTTCTCTTACCAGGCTTTATCACTCACCACTATAACCCAGTCTCATTCTCTAACGAAGACTCTTATCAGACAAAATATTTCACACTGAAAAGTAGAATCTGCTCATTGCAAACCTAATTAACTATCTTCCTTTTAAAAAGTCCAAGTAAATTGCTCTTTATACATCCCATCTTCCTCTATTTACTCATCTATCTATCCTCCTTCACGACCACTCTCCTATCTTTAAGTCTGTTCTCCTAGATCCTTCTCCTTGACCCAGTTTTTCAAAAATTTATCTTCCTATAAATTACCATACTCTCTTTTCCATTACTAACAAATTTCAAACTTCAAGTTTCAAGACTAGTACCAATGTCTTCCATATCTCCATCACCCAGATTCATCAACTGTTAACAATTCACTCCATTTGCTCCATCACCACCTTTCTTTCCACATAACTCACATACCTATTACCATTAGTCTTTTTCGCACCATTTAAGAGCAGGCTGCAGACTTGATGCCCCATCCCTTCTAAATGTCCCAGTGTGCATTTCTTTAAAACAAGGACACTCATCTATGTAAGCTGGGAAATCGGTACTGACAAAAATGCTATGCAATCCACAGGCCCCAGTCAAATTTTGTCAACTATCCTGACAAGGTTTCCTTTTTCCTTTCGGCCCAGGATTCCATATAGCAACACATGTTACATTTCAGTTATACTGTCTCTTCAGTCTCCTTCAATCTGGAATACTTCCTTAGGCTTTCTCTTTGTTTCATGTCTTCAGAAGTTTAAAACAGTAGGATGACCCTGAACCTCTAATGTTTCTTCACGATCAGACTCAGGTCATGCTGTCTTGGTAGGAATCCCACAGACAAGATGCTGTTTTTCTCAGTGTACCACTTCAGAGGACACACAATGTCAACTCAACCCACCATTAGTGAAGTTAACTTTGTCATGTTAGTGTTTACAGGGTTTCTCCCCTGTAGAGTTGTAATTTATCCTTTTTGAATTGATCAGTATCTTGTGGAAACATACCATATTTGTATATATCTCCTCTAATAACATCTAAGTTTCTTGCAAGAAAGGACATTATTCATTTTTATATCTCTAAGTGGTTGATTCATTAATCATTTGTTGGATGCCACTATATGCACCAGATACTCTGTAAGGTACTACAGATCTAAAAAGGTTTAAGAAAAAGTCCTTGCTAGTAAGAAGTTCACAACTTAATAGAAAGACAGACATGTAAACAAATTCACTCCATCATAGTAGGAAAATACAATATAAAAGAAGTATGAAGTTCAGTGACAGTACTCCGTATTCAGAAAACAGCCTATCTTTTTTAACCGTCAAGCTTTTTGAAAGACTAGCCTACATTAAGTCTCAATCCTACCTCAGTGATCCTAAAATGAAACGCAGTTTGTCCAGGTCATTAATGGCCCTGCCAAATCCAAAAGATGCCTTTCGGTTCTAATTTTACTTTAGTTTTCCATTTCTTGAAATACTAATTCTTCGGCTTTTAAGACATCACTTCTTTTTTTGTTTTTCTCTGGCCTCTCAGCCCTTTCTTAGTCTCAATTACTGACTCCACTCCTTTTCTTTCATCTGCTTTGAAAGCTGAAGTTTCAGTCTTCTTATGTTACATATATATGAGGTACTATAATGAATTTCCATATTCAATGATTCCCAAGCTGAATCTTCTAGCCTACATCTCTCTCCTGAGCTCACACTGCCTGTTGAGCAGTTCTATTTGGCTATCTGCACAAGTGTCTCACATTTGACGCAACCCACTTCACAAACTTCTCCACTTAAATCCCTACCACAGTAAATGACAGGACTTTCTAACCAGTCACACAAGCTAAAAACACGTCATCCCATATTCTTCCCTCTCAATTGCTCCCTACATTCAAATGAATCTCTTAAATCCTAGAGATTCTATTTTTAATCTGTTAATTCCATTCCATTCGTACCTCCACTGTGACTCTGTTCAAGCCCTGATGATTTCTTTCATGGGTCACTGCCGGAACCTTTTCACCAATTCCTCTGTATACAGACTTAGTTTCAATCCATCCTCTACAATAATGCCAAAGGTACCAGTAATGAGAAATTCTACTGACTCTTCTGTTTAAATCTGTCATTTTCTCTCCATTACCTTCAGGAAAGAATTCCACTCCTTCGTATGTCACAAAAGGATCTTGATGACCTTGTCCCCCACCAACAGCTCTCTAGCTCTTGCTTAATGATGACCCATATTTATTCTTTGCCATATCCAATAATACATAATTTGCCTATTACGTTCTCCCAAAGTCTGTAAATGCCTTTCCCTAAGTCTGCAATATCCAGCTCAACTCAGCTGAAGTATCACTTCTTAGTAAGTTTCCCTTACTATATCTCCTACCACACACTGGATTAGGTACCTCTCTCTTGTGATACTTCAGTATCTTGTGCAGCCTCTATCAACCTTCTTATCACATTATATCAATACTGTCTGCTGAACATTTGTGAACTCTCCAGGGACAGATACTGTCTTTCATTTCCATATCCTAAGTGTTTTGAACAGTGTCTGGCTCCTAAAAGACTGAAGTTCATTAAAGGAATGCATAAACTCATAGTCTTTATTATAACGTATTGCAATCATAGAAATATTTTATGCTCTTTTGCCTTAATTTGAAAAGAGATACATGTTTTTTCTGAAAAAGGAGGAAAATTTTTTTATATGGTCCTCAACATGCATACTCATATTATCAGAGAATGGCTTGCTCCTGAGAGAATTCATTGACTCTGCTTTTCTTTAGTAAATATTATTTGAGGCAACGATTCTGAAGCCAAGTGGAAAAAAAAAACAACAAAGAATTAGGAAGCAATTCTAACTTGGTAATTATGCTATTTCCCTCCCTTGGTTCTTCTCATTATTCCACTGAGAAACATCCATTATTAAACTATTCTAGTACAAAATACTGGTAAATTTTCCTAATAAAGAATTTCACTCATCAATTACAACGATGATAGCTCATTGTTTACCTTGTTCTATACCAATTATATACATTATTTCATGTAACCCCACAAAAATCCTGTGGAGTTGGTGCTATTATCTATTTGTCTCCCTCTTTTTTAAGAGATGAGAAAACTGGAGATGAAAAGGGTGAAGTAACCTGTCCCAGCTGCAATGCTAGGAAGTGGTACTAAGAGCTCCCTGATGCCAAAGCTCATGCTCCTAACCACAGTGCTATCCAGCTGTGCAGGACTCAAGAGAATTAGTTCTTTGGAAAAAGCTTTCAAATATATCTACACGAGAACCTTGGTAATAAATGTGCAAGGTCTTAAGATACCAAAGACATGAAAAAAGAAATATGAGTTTGTCTATTACTGAATTGTTACTCCAATAAATAACAACAGTGTCCTCTCTCACAGGAATTGTTCATTGGTCAATCAAGATCTACTATCCTAAACCCTTATCCTATCATTTTTCAAGACAATTTTCAAAGCATTAGTCAGTGACTACTGTATTCCAGTGGAATGAGGGAACATCCAACAGCCATGCCACTTTATGAAGTAATATGAACAGTGAACACATATGCATGCTACTGCCACCTGACATGATACTCATAAAAATAAAAGGAAATTTTAAATAACATTGCTTTCATATTTTGCGTTTCTTATCACAAGGTAACATTTTGTAGTCTATAACCACAAATCACCAGAAAAAAATTACAAATGAGACTATGAGTTTGGCACAACTAGCAAATTATACTACATATAAAAAAATCAACATTTTTAGACTCTTGGTAAGACCATGTAAAATAATACACTGATAATTTTCTTCCCTTTATGTATCTTCAACTAAAGGAAAATAATTGAAAACAGCTTCCTCTTCACATAGAATTCCTGTTCCCTAGGTCAAATGCTCTTAAAAGTAAGAATTAAATGTCTAGAACAGGCACTGCAATTCCTTCCCACACAGGGCCACATAATAATTATCTTCAGTTTGGCAGTCTTAACTACTCAACTCTGCTGTTGTAGTACACAATCAACCGTAGACAATATGTAAACAATTGAGCGTGCCTGTGGTTGAATAAAATCATCTTTACAAATACAAGGGGTTGGCTGGATGTGACCCACCAGTCCTAGTTTGATAACCCTGGCTCTCCCAACTCTGTACCTACCACTCTACTAACTCATGAGAGAGCAACAGCACATTATTTCACTGCATTTTTCCTCAGAAAGTTCTAGGAGATTATGTACCTAATTCAAATCAAAACACACACAATGCTCCATAAAGCTTGTGATTACCATCCCTCTCATTTTTAAAGAAAGAATTCCCACAAGGTATTTTTTGTTGCTAGTGCTGTGGAGTTGATTCCGACACCTAGTGACGCTGCACACAGCACAGTGGAATCCTGCCCGATCTTTTCACACCAACCAGCTTCTCATCTTCCAGCACTCTATCCAACAATGCTCCACTGCTACTCATAGGGTTTTCATGGCCAATTTTTTCCGAAGTGGGTGGCCAGGTCCTTCTTCCTAGTCTGTCTATTCTGGAAGCTTCCCTGAAACTTGTCCACCATGGGTGACCCTGCTGGTATTTGAAATACTGGTGGCATAGCTTTCAGCATCACAGCAACATGCAGCCTCCACAGTATGACAACCAACAGACGGACGGTGTGGTTACCTGACCAGGAAATAAACCTGGGCCACAGCAGTGAGAACACCAAATCTTAACCACCAGACCACCAGGGCAGCTGCATAAGGTACTTTACTAACATCAAAAATTAAGTAAGAAGTTATATATTTTTTAGAATCTCAATGCAATGGCAAAAGTTTATACTCACTGAAATGAGGCACAAACACAATATAATGCTTTCTTCTCATTATTTCAGTTTATTACTATTTTTGAAAGAATTCTTTTAAACATCAGATTTGCCAATTTACTCCATGTTTTGAGAGCTGAATTTCTATTAGTATATTGAATTTCCAAAAGGTAAATTAAATTTCCTTCCCCATTTGAGAACAAATTACCGCAATAGGGATATCAAGCACTTTAGGACATCTCCACTCTGAAAATAATAACCCCTGTCAGAAAATTTAGAACATTACACTTCATTTTGTATCGTAGCGAACAATGGAGATAGAAGAGAAGGTGAACCAGGAGAATACTAATGTAGAAAATGATCTGCAAACGCCTTAAGTGGATTAGAGCCAGGGAAAAGATATGTATGAAAATCCTTTCCCACATCCTGTTAGCTGTTTTACAGATGACTGGGTGTGCGGGTAGAGGAGAAGCAGACAGAAATAAATCTCAGTTTACAAGCATATTTACTTAAACGAGAAATCCGTAACTGTCGTGACTGTGTAAAATTCGCAGCTGCTCTCTTCCAAGACAAAGATAGGAATTTCACTTTAACTCGCATTTCCCATGTTCTTATTTCAAAGGAAATTAAGGACCTTGTGAAGGAGTGCATAACCTCAGGCCACAGGGTAGTATTTAATTATAAGCACAACCATAATACTGTAGTATTACCCTCAGAGGATCTAAGAGTTAAGGCACCTAAAAATAAATTGAAATATTTCCAAAAGTAATTTTCTCACTAAAGCTGAAAAACTCTGCTTTTCTTCATTCGACAAGTTAAAATAAGACAATAACAAATAAACCCAAAGAGCCTCTTTGAACACAACATCAGATACACTCAGGAATGCAGTGTTAAGGATGAAAGGTAATCAGCAAAAATGTTAGATAGGCTCAAAATTTTTTCTATCACTATTTTAAGGGAAATTTCCCATAGACTAGCAAGTGGTTTCTACAGATAATATAAAAAAATACATTTAAAAATCTCCTCCAGTTTGCTTACCACACTTTGGAAATGCCCTGGGTTTAGAATCAAAATTATTGTAAGACATTTTAAATGTCAAACGGCATATGTGACATAACACCGAGAAGTACATTTACCCCTGACTTAGGACCATAATACAGCTGTGACTATGCTACAACGTGTCTCTCAGGAACTTCCCAAACCTGGATAAAGCCCAACGTTAAGCAGAATCTTCTGTTACAGTAAGCTAAACTACCTGAATTTCCAGTTTTTCATTAAAAGAAAAAACAAAGGTTTTATTTTGAGTTCAACTACAAGCAATGTTTCTTCAACTTCATATACAAACTGAGACAATATTTTAAAAATTACTTACAGTAAATATCCGTCTACCAGTTCGATCAAAAGTTACACAGTACACAGATGACAGGTGTCCAAGAATTCGTTTATGCATTTTCATGTGCTGATAGACTGCAGTTGGAACAAGTCGCTCAAGCCTGTATTTCCCGTTCAGCTTCCTTGAAAACAAAGTATCCGCTACCAAGGAAAAGGGGGAAAATAAGTATAAGTCAGAAATTAATTTTCTTACCATCTTTTAAGAATTCATATATTCCAATTTTCATATTTAGTAAAAATAAAGATGTTTTCTAATGTATATGGCTCCCAAATAAAAGTATCCAAAACAGTCAATTCTCATTATAGAAACAAGCAAGTTCAGCTAAATGACTTGTCTAAAGTCACAAAGTAAGTTGGGCATGAAGCTGGGTTAAAATTCAGACTTCTTTACTCTTTACTAGAGCTCTTTAAAAAGCACAATCATTTTGTTTGATATAATTTCTTTAAAAGGTCCCTATGAGATAGGTTTCCTTACAAAAGCAGTTAAAAATTTGACTCTAATTTTTACTTTTCATCAACCAGCAATTCTTGAGCACTCTAAATTTGATGCCAAATGTTTTAACAAACTTTGCAACAGGGGGCTGGCCCAGTGGCAGTGGTTAAGTTCGCGCAGTCCACTTTGGCGGCCCAGGGTTTGCCAGTTCGGATCCCAGGTCCGGACCTGTGGCACTACTTATTAAGCCATGCCGTGGCAGGCATCCCACGTATAAAACAGAGGAAGAGGGCACAGATGTTAGCTCAGGGCTGACCTTCCTCAGCAAAAAGAGGAGGATTGGTGGTGGATGTTAGCTCAGGGCTAATCTTCCTCAAAAACAAAACAAAACAAAATCTTTGCAACAAATGAAGTCAGAGGAATAATTCACTGAATTATTTTTTTAAAAAATAATCAAACTGGGGATCTTGGCAAACATCGCATAATGATTCCTCCTCTAGGATTTATTGGCTCTTTTTTCAATTCACCCATTTTAACCATCTTTCAAGGTATGACCGAAACTGATCTTCTGCCCCCAAGTCTGCTGTGCTGACTCCGGCCCAAAATGTTCCCTTCCATCTAAATTGCTACTGTACTTACTTTCTATACTGAATAAGTATGGACAAAGAAGGCACTCAACAAATATATGCTGACTGATCTGCAGGCACATTATACAACTATAGATTGCCTTTTAATATGAGGCTTTTTTTCTGACTGTGACTGCTATCTACATTGGATAGTAAGCACTAGTTTCTCACTTGAATTTAGTCCTAAACAAAATTAAATGTATATACAAAATGCTATTTAACCTAGATTTAGAGCCTATCAATTATGCCCTAAAATTGATGAAGTATAAATTTCTGAGCTGTATCGTAAAAAGTCTCAGTATTTACAATTTTATTCACATACAATAAATGTTTGGTTCACACTATATTTGAAAGGAAAAAGACCATCTTGGGACTGGTGAGGAGATACATAGAAGAATGCTTTGCAGGTAATAAAGCAATAATATTTCAAGGAATAATGACATGATGTTTATACATTCTTTCACTGTCTCAATTATTTTATATTCTAATAGTATATCTCTTGTGCTGTTAGCACATAAGTTCAACATCTGGGAATATCTAAGACAAGCTTAGACACTTGTAAATTAGCATATTCAGGCTTTAATTTAGCAGTGATTCAATAAGTTTCTAATAAGCCCTGAGACATTTTTCCTTATGCACAGAAATGGCCTGGTAAAAGACATCCTTGAGAGGTTTGGTTCAAAGTCAATTTAGAGCAAGAATCACACAAAACCATAGACATCAACTGTCCTGCCAAATGAGAACTCAAACAATCTTGTCCAAACACTAAGGTTCAATGACATCTCAGACTCACCTGTCTGTTCCGCAAGAAAAAAATGATGATATATAACACAAACACTGACAGTGTTACCAGGACTTAGTTTAATTCCTTCCATCCAAAATTTGCAAAATTCTCAAAATGTCAAGTTTTATTAAATAAATATTTTAATAACACTGTTCAGGTATAAAAATGATTGTTGGAGATAATTACAATATGAAAACTATTATTTTAATGATGATCAAGCACTTGTATATATGTCAGAATTTTTTTAAATGAATTTGTTATAAAGACCATTTAAAAATCAGAGTTGATGAAGTGCTTTCTGTGCAAAAAATACTCCCCTTGAGCAAAGACAAAAAAGAAAATGTCACTGTTCTCTTAAATATAGTGTTTACTGAATCTGTGCCTAAACTGGTATTAAATCTTTATTTTCATTTTGGGAGTCAATTGAAAAAAAAGACTACCCCTTTCAAAAAGTTACTTTACAGTCAACTTTTCAAATAAAACTTCTCAGAAACGTAACATTAAGTGAAACATACTTATAGTAAAAACTATATTCCATACTACCTTTTGCTATGCTTGACTACCAATTAACTACTGAATACCTATACTATGACCATACCCTAAGGGGAACGTATCTGGTAGAGTCCTTGCTCTCAATCAAATTACAAACTTGTGCAACAGTACTAAAAATATGACCTCCAGAGAGAAGAGTATGTAGAGGTCTCAGGTAAGAAGTTGGTAGTTCAAACTTGATACAGGGTGTCAGAGAAGAAAATATTAAGTATGGTTCAACAGGTGAAATTCAGTTGAGGAGGCTGAATTTGAAGAAGTCCTGACCAGGTCGAATAGGTAGAGAATTTTTACAAAGATAAAGAGGAGGATGTTCTAGGACTCTCACTCAGTGAACTCATACTTTATTTTACTATCCCATTTGCATGTCTCTCTCCCCTACCACATCTCAAGGACAGAAATTCTCTCTTATTCTCCATTTCCCCACAACTGAGTGTAGAGCCTTTAAAATAAAAAAGTATCTAAACGAAA
This sequence comes from Equus asinus, assembly GCF_041296235.1. Lineage (NCBI taxonomy): Eukaryota > Metazoa > Chordata > Mammalia > Perissodactyla > Equidae > Equus > Equus asinus. Next base: position 19,235,015 of record NC_091813.1, read on the forward strand.
ATTAGTTAATATTAAGATACACAGGATGGTTCAATTTAATTTATAGTTTTATGGCAATTATTCACTTTCTAAAGAAATTGTTAATAGACTAATTGGATTTTTGAGTAAAACGGAAATGTCTCTTGGATTATAGGAACTCCTTAAATTTTATTAACTAGAACATCAATTTTTAAAATGAGCATGGTTAAACAGTTCTAAGAGGTCACAAAAGAATAAGTTCTTTATATGACATTACTATAGTTTTAACCTTAAATCAAGTCGCAAATACGACGTTGGTTTAAAGGTACCTTTATTTCCATAAGAGTATGGTGATGGGAAATATTCTTAAATTAAGCCTGCCAAAGCAAATCTCTATCTTCTTCACCTGGCAAATTCTTTCTGACCCTCTAGAGCCAGTTAAAATGTCAACTTCTCTAGTAAGACTGTAGTGCATTTCAAAAGTAACCTCTTTGCCTCGTAACATCATTCCTCTGCTCAAAACCACAATACCCTTCATTTCATTGAGAATAAAAAACAAATTCCTTACACATCAGCCTATCAAGGCCCTGCACAATCTCGTCTCAAGTTATGTCTCTGACCTCACAGGCTACTTCTGTCCCCTTACTCAGTCTGCTCCATCCACTCTAATCTCCCCCACTCTTTCAACACATCAGGTATGCTCTTAACTTAGGGTCTTTCCACTGGCTGTTCCCTCTGGCTAGAATATTCTCCCCACATAAGGCTAATTCCTGACCTCACTCAACTCTTTTCTCAGATGTCTGTCACTTCTCAATGAGGTCTAACCTGATCAGCTCATTGAAAATTGCAACCCATTCATTCCCTAGTACCACCCATAACTCTTTATCACCCTCGATGTAGCTCTATATTTGCTTTTTTCTCATCACTTATCACCTGAGGCTATACATTTATTTGCTTCTTATGTTCACTGTTTATTTCCCACCTCCTCCCACTACAACATACCAAGCTCCATATGGACAGGATTTTTTTGTCTGTTTTGTTCTTCGATTAGCCTAAGAGCTGACAATGGTGGCTGACACTTAGTAGATGATCAATATATATTGGTGAACTTCATGAAAAAATTACACATTAACAATTAGGTTTAGGAATGAAACAAAAATGGAGGATTTCTTTATCAGACAGATTACAGAACCAAAATATCTCTACATAGTTCTTCATTTTAACTGCTCTGGCTAAATAGATTTAATTTAGAGGGAAAAAGAGAAGTAAATATATTTACTCGATTTTCTGAGTAAATAGACTGGTAAATGAAATAAGTATTCCAGAAATCAGTATTATCCATGTGAAATATCAGAATCTTTAAAGTTTGAAGAGAGAAAGGAGTAAAATAGTAAAAAGGTGCTATTTGTAGCAAATCATTCAGAACAGTCTTTGAAACAAAGTCTATGTGCACAAACTAATCACAAGAGAGAAACAAAAGGCCCACGATTTCTTAAAGCTAGATATAACTACATACATATCTAGCAAATAGGGTTTTACCCATTATTTCTCTAGATAGTAGGATGATAAATCAAATTTCCCACAAGTAATTTTTTCGTAATTCACACCTAGTTATTTTTCAAGAACTGATTTATTTCTCTAATCATAATACTAACGCATGCTCACTGTAGAAAACAAGAACATAAATGAAAGAAGAAAAATTCATAATACCATCACCTAAAGCAATTACGTTTAAAATTTTGCACAGATTTCCCTAATAAACAACATTTTAAAAGCTATGCTGTAATCTTTAATGAAATAAGAGCTAGGCTTTAAGTTCAACAGACTTGTATTCAAACTTGACACTGTACAGACTTTAAGTTATTCTCCCTCAACTTCAATTTATCCAGTTATATTCTAGAAATATTTTCCACAACATACTTGGCTTTCATATTATGCTGTTTTTTTGTTTTTTTTTTTTAAGGATTGGCACCTGGGCTAACAAATGTTGCCAATCTTTTTTTTTTTTTTCTGCTTTATCTCCCCAACCCCCCCCCCACCCCACCCCCCGCCCCCGGTACATAGTTGTCTATCTTCGTTGCAGGTCCTTCTAGTTGTGGGACGTGGGACGTGGGACGCCGCCTCGACGTGGCGTGACGAGCGGTGCCATGTCCGCGCCCAGGATCCGAACCCTGGGCCGCCGCAGCGAAGCGTGCGAACTTAACCACTCGGCCACGGAGCCAGCCCCCATATTATGCTGTTCTTTGACACCTCACGATCTCACAAATTTTACATAGTCAAGTCTATCAATATTTTTCCTTTCTTTTGTAATTCTACTAATATGAAGTCTTCCTACCAGTCAACAGTGAAATAAATATCCACTTACATTTTCTTTTACCTTTTTGTGGTTTAAATTTCACTCCTAACTCCTTAATATATCTGCAGTGAGTCTCTAAAGATATTTTTTCTCCCCCAAATAATCAACTATTTATTCCAGGCTTTTCATTTCCTAATCCTTCTATATTCCACTAAACTGTGATTAAATAATCTTATATATATATGCTGCATTAGGTCACTGATGGCATGCCTATTTATATGCCAGTACCAAAATTTTTATTTTATAGTTAACGATGTTTTAATATTTACCCAGCTATTCTTCATTGTGTGTCCATTTTAAAATGTCTTATTATTATCTAATTTGAGGATCACTGAAAAGTTTTTTTAAAAAAATCAATCTGTTGGAAATGTAAGTTTAACTTCCTTCACTTATAAACAAGTGACATCTTTCTATCTAGGAACATGACGCATTCTTCCTATAGCTGGGACCAAGTTTTCAATGCAAATGATTTTAGAAAAAGATAAACATAAAGTTACCTCAGTTTTTCTCACTATACAAATCTGTACCATTTGAACTAAGTTTCATGGAGAAAAAAATGGGCAGCTGCTGGAAAAAAGCATCTGCAATAACCTCAGTAACTACATTTTTGAGGATATTAGAAAATTACATAATAAAATCTCTGCAAATAAAGAAGTGAAGCAGAAATACCATCACCTCCCTCCAAAATGTTCAGAATTTTTTTCTCTTTCTGCTAAGTACTTCGTAAAACGGACAAGGACACATGGTGTAAGTGGAATAAATTATCCAAGATCAAAATTATCCATTGTTAAAAAAGATGAGTTGGGAAATAAAATTACTATGAATTAACAAAAATGTGGATGTTAGTCTCGTTTTAAATGTTAAGAACAATGTAACATACTATACAATGTCTACTTCAGTACAGGGAAGCTGCTGCCTCCTAATAATCAGAACTGGAGAATTAGTGTCTACAACTTCTGTCAGCTCATGAAAGCAGAGCCTTGCTGCAAGCATAATGAATGCAAGAAGCATGTGGCTAGAGGTTCCAAAATCTGGAGAACCCACGTTTTGTGAAAGTAGAAGAATTAGATGAGGAGGCAAAGAGAAGACAGACTCTATACTCAGAAGGTATCAGTATTTGGGCTCTTTCCAGATACAGAAAAAGGGGAACTCAGGTAAGAAACAATATCAGAGTATTTTACCAGAAGATTTCTTTTTTCTTTGCTGAGTAAGGTCGGCCCTGAGCCAACATCTGTGCCAATGTTCCTCTATTTTGTATGTGGGTCACTGCCACAGCATGGCCACCAACAAGTGGTGTAGGTCCGTGCCCCGGAACTGAATCCAGGCCAGCAGAGCAGAGCATGCCAAACTTAACCACTAGAACATGGGGCCAGTCCCCCCAGAAGATTAGCAAATTTTTATTAAATTCATTTTTGTACTATATTTTGACTAATTTTATTCTGTGGTTCTGGTTAAGGAAAACACTTGGAAAGCTCCCACATTCTCTGTAAATAAAATGCAAAAAGAGTAATAATTTATAATTAATAACTATATAAATAATTCCTAAATTAATGTATAAAAGAGAGTGAATTCTGAATAATCAATACCTAGGTTACATTTTAATCTCCAGGAGCTGTGTTAATAAAAGCTTTCTAAATGTAAGATTAGTAAGCCATAACTATAAAACAAGAGTTTAGAAACTTATAAAACTAAAGCTGAGTAAACTACAAAGATAATGATAAACATGCCAGCAAGACTACATGAAAACAAACTCCAAACTGATTTACCCCTTTAGATGATAATTAGTTTTCCCAACAAAATAATGCTATATCCATAACCAGGCACTCAGAGGGCAATTTCTATAGAAATGACCTTCCAGATTCATTGCAAATCCAAGAAGTTGTCTAAATATGGTGTTGGTGATTTCAGAATTCCCATCAGATAAATGTATTGTGTGGTATAGGTATTTGATAAGGCATTAAATTACATAAAATTTTGTTCGTTTTAAAGAACCACAAAAATGTTCTAATGAAAAGGAGATGTGACTATGGGGGGGGGGGCCACAAAAAATAGCTACATTAATTCTCTAAAAGAGACATTATGCTAAAGCCAGGAGTCAAATATCTAGAGAAAATGGCTACGAAGAAGAGGAAAGTCACCAGCGCTTGGAGCTAGAGAGAGGTTCTTAATAGAAGAAATTCAAGAATCTTATGACAGAAAAAGTCTTATTTGCTGCAATTACCAATGTGGATAAATGTCAAAATACAACCTACAACGTGAGGAGAAAAAAGGCTACAGAACACTACGATGATGTGTAGGTTTGGAAAACAATGGCTAACATTTACTGAGTGCTTTATTACTTGCCAGGCACTTTACATATATTCTCATTTAATCCTCACCCATCTCTTAATGTAGGTACTACTATTATCTCCAATAAGGGGATATTCCTCACCAATAAGGAAACTGAAGGACAAAATGTAACTTTCCCAGAGGTGAAGCCCAGGTTTGAATTCAGACAGTCTGATTCCAAAGAGCACACTCTTACTATACTGGCTAGGTAGACAAACATCAGAAAAAAAGACTGAAAAGAAACATGCCAAAGCAGTAACAGCAGATAACCAGTCCGACTGACTGATTTTTGAGCTGTTCTTTTTTCCAGGTTTTCTCCATTGAGCATATATTCATTCTGATTAATTTTTTAATTAAATAAAGCATAGCTCAATCTACCTCAAGGAACTCTAAAGAACAATATGAAAAATCTAAACTGTCTAAAGAGATTAACTTACATTCAAAGACAGAGAAAAATACACCCAGGGATAAAGATGCAAGGAATTTAAATTTATCTAATCAAAAAATAGAAACTCTAAAGACTATGTATATTAAAGTGTTTGAATATATACTATACTACAGAGAATAACCAGTGCCTATTTGACAATGGATTGAATATATGCTACAAAGAATTCAACATCTGGTTTGATTTGAAAGGCATAAAATGACACAAAGGATCATCAATTTTGTTTTTAAGTTTTGTTTCTAAAATCTTTCCCATTAAGTTTTTAAAGTAAAAGAGAAACACATCAAAGTTTAGGTTCACTTTTATTAAGGAAGGAATCATATAAGGTGGAACTTTTAACATTTAATTCACTATAAAACCACAATTAAAAAGCTTACCACAATTCTTCTGATGTTATAATATAGATATTAGTAGGAAATAACAACCAAATATTCATAATTTGAGGTCCAGAGATAATCTGGGAAATAATTTAACACAAGTTGGTTTATTTCTACAGCACCATCTGGTCTATATCACTTGCACCAGTAATTAGCACCCAAACTACACAGGAACAAGACAAATATACCACCGTAACAGTAACTGTAATAAACAAAACTCTCAACTTTAGTTAAAGTAGGAGGGGGTTACAACATTAGAAGGATAATCATGTAAGCAGCTTTTTGTCCCCAAAATGGGGGAAGGCAAGAGAGAATAGAAGAGTAAAGGGAAATAATCACCTGGGTAACAAAACGCCCATGAATGCTCCTCTCCTTATTTTACTACTGTAACTAAAGGAATTAGTATGCACAGGAGCTACCCTCCAAATCTCTACATGGTCAGTTTTGGTGTTCAGTTGTACCTCCTGTTTAAAAGACACCATGTTTTTAACATTTAGCAGATACCACAAAGATGAATAATATCTGAAAAATAAAACTCAAATACTAACTGAAATAAAATGCAGAAAGTGAAGAGATGATTCCAAGTGTTAAGCAAAAAAAAAATCTCATGAATCAAGTACACAACACGCACAAACAAAAACAAAAAACAACTATTACAATTACTAGGATTGTAATTTACTAGAATTGTACAATCACTTGATTGTATTAGTCTTCCTCCTCCTTTCTTTCCTAGAACCTAGTCTGATGCTACCTCAAACAGAAAGTAGGACAATGGTATAACATTTAAAGTTTTAAATATTTCTAAATTTTTTCAGTCATTTTAATTAAATTCATTTTTTAAAAAGTCATATAGTTGTACGTCAAACATTTTTAATCATTCAATTCTGAGTCAACAAACATTTATAGAGCACCTACATGCACCAAGTATGGGCTAAGAGATGTAACAGAGAAAAAGAAGAGACACAGTACTTACCTCATGAAGACTGCAGTCTAGCAGGGAAGACAGACATGAAACAAGGACTTACAACAATGAAGTGTCATCAAATAAACGGTACAGGGAAATCTTGAAAAACACAGTAGAGGGTCCTAAACATATGAGGGGTGGGGTATCAAGGAGTCAGGGTAGACTTCTCTGAAAAACTGACAGTTACACTAAGACCTGAAAAATGAACAGCCAAAAGAACGTTGGTGGGAGGAGAGCATATCCTACGTTGAGGGAAGAGCATGTGCAATGGTCTAAGGCTGCAAAGAGCATAGCATTAAAGCAACATAAGGAGTCAGGTACGGCTAGCACACAGCACAGACGGGCAGGTGTCAAGAGAAGAGACCAAACAGCAGGGGCAGACTGCAGAGTGCTTTCTAAGCAATGGTCAGGCACTTTGGACTATCTCCCAAGAACAATAAGGTGAAGGTTTTAAGGAGAAAGAAGCGGGAGTAATATAAGATTGGCTTTGTGATAATTAACTGCAGTTTTATCTCAACTACAATGAGAAGAGATTAGAAGGGATATAACTAAACGCAAAAGCTGATTTTGTAGAAGAAATCAGAGATTTCAAAAACCAAAATTTCATTTTAGAAAAGAATTAATCAGTTTGCCAAAAAGATTCTTAAGGCTGTCTCAAGGAACTGAATATTTTCTCTCAAATTTAAGTATTTATCTTGCAAGATACAAACTTAAAGAAAGTATCGTGTTTTAGTGTTTCTAGAGTTCACATTCTGAGACATAATTCAAAAAGCTCCTATACCCAAATCAATAAATGGACACAGGTGGTACAAGACTAATGCATAAATAATTTCAGAGAAGGCAAAAAGGTGCTATATAAATGTGACATAAAGTTAAGTGCATAAGATCAGAAACAAAGTAACCTGGGATATAACTGAGTTAGCTACCTCTCTTAGGTTTCAGTTTCCTCATTAACAAAGTGGGGGTATCTTGTAGAGATTTTATGAAAGTAAATGAGACAAAATGTTTTGTAAACTCAAAGGTATTATATATTAATATCTATACTGACTGTCCTTAAACAAGCAAATCCTCATATGTTTAAAAGTAAATGTTACTGAACACAGTTGTTCTTTTACTTTTTAAAAGGTTTTTGTGGGAGATCATTTTTCCTTTGCATCTTCCTTAAGGAGCTAAACAAATTGCTGCTCTGTTTATATAAATATCCACTCAGCCTGATCATGGACTTCTCAGTGTCAAGATGTCTAGGAAGATACTCAATCCTTAACTTCAAAGGTTTCCTGAAGAAATTCAAAATAAAAAGTCAGAGACTTTATGAAGAAAGTAGGGTAATTTGTTTCACTTACACCAATATGAAATTCAAACCCAAGAATCAGCCTGGAAAAGTATGTGATGCAAACTAAAAGGGGAAATGGCTAGTGCTTCCTAATTACTACTGGAACTGCTTGCCAGACACATCACACAGAGTGGGAGGGATACCTCTCATGACATCTATAACCTAAAAACTAATTTCACCTTATTATTTACATAAAAAAATAAAACACAGCTACAAGAGCAATTTAACTCACCTAAAGAAACCGTCATTCTTCAAAGTGTCTCCCCTTTTTTGGTCAATCATAATTTGAAAAGAAATTTAAGCAAAAGAAAAAAATATAAATAATAATGTCTATTTTACATATTTGGTACTTTGGCATAATGAACATTAGCTTTATTTCCCTTAAAAAACAAAACTACATATGCATCTTAGGAGTCTCTCACAGCTAGCTGTTCTTACGAAGCAAAGAAGGAAGGGGGGTGAGGGGAGCAGGGAGAAGAGAGTTAAACAAAAACCTGTGCCAAATAAAAATACGGGTATCATTTTGAACTTTTCTTGTCCCTTCCCAGCTCATCAATTACATCAATTATCCAGTGCCTCTTCATTTAACATTTACTAATGCTGAAGAGTTGGGTCTATTAAGAGCAATAAAACGTAATCTCCATCCTCCAGGCCCTAACAGTATAGTAGGAAAAAAAGGTAAATAAATGAATATCATTCAGGTGACAGATTAAAAACCAAGACCAAAAAAACAAGAAACACAACAAACATACAGCTAAGTCAGAAATGATTAAACAAAACAAATTATAAAACTCTAAGACTAGAAAAGAATAAAATGGTAGAAGAATATGCGTTATCAAAGTGTTTACTGAGAAAATATTAGGTCAAAATAAACTAATTTAAATAAATGATGAATAGTTACCTAACTAAGGATAAAGCATGCAATGAGTAAAAGGCAGAAAGGTACAAGACTGAAGAGAGAATACAAGGGAAAGGAATAAATGAACAGGAAAGAAATGAGATTATTATTACAATCTTATAATTTACTGAATGATATCTCAAATGTTAAATCTTACAGATTTATAATAATATACAACAATCTAATAATTATGTAAGAAATATAATCATATAAGGAAAAAAATTAACCCTGCAACTCCAGATCCTAGCCCAGTGCCAGATATGTTAAGAAATTACCAATAGAAGAATAAGTCAAAGATAATATTGGAAATATGGCAAAATATAACAGTGAAAATGAGAAGGGCAAAGAAGCTTCTCTTCAAAAAAGCACTCAAGACTTATTAGCAAAATAATTCATTAAATCATGACAATTATAGTAAGAAATGGCAGAAAGTAACATTTATTGTCATCTACTTTGTGCCTTTTTTTTCAATCTCATTTAAGCCTCTAAATAACCAGATATGGTAGACATTATCCCCTTTTTATAGATGAGGGCTGAAAAATTAAATAATTTTCCTAGGGCCACAGTTCTAAACTAAAACAGAGTCAAGATTTATAACCTAATTTTTAGTGAATCCTTGCTGTCTTTGTTCAAACTAGTTTTCTCAAAAGAAAACTACCACTATAGATGAGATCTAAGACTTCTTTTAATGTATAGGCTTCTTAACATTAACTGGATGTATGTGCGGTAAAGCTATTTTTCAAGGCAAAATTGTTTCCTTACATTCACACATTTTAAGAATCAGCTTCCCCAATACTCTTTATCCCTACCCACCAGACTATAACTTTGCCACAAAAGCAACAAGTAAAACAACAAAGATATGGAAGTACCTAAGCAAAACAAAAAAAAAGATATGGAAAACCTAGAGATTAAAAAGTTTACTTTCCTAATAGGTAAGAAAAATGCAAACAAGGCAATTAGCAAAAGACTGCTTTAATTTATTATAATCTTTTTCACAAGATAACCATGCATTAAATGAATCTCCAAATTTAACTTTAAAAATAGCTTTAATGAATCAAAGTCTCCTCTTTCTAAGAGACTAAAATCTAAGTTTCACCCCCCACGTCGTTTATTATTGAAGAAGGATTGTTTGTCATAGGTAAATCAGAGTAAATGATACCTGAAAACAGGCATAAAATGGCTAAAGAGGTTGGAGAAAGGAGAATACCAGAGATTCGTTAATATCTTTGAACGTAACTGCTGCCATGCCAAGTACACATTCACTTATCTCTTCCACAGAAAATTAGTTAGAACCTAGTGATAACAACAGACTGGTGGGCTGTTTTCTGTTTTTTTGCTTTTGAAACATTATTAAAGTAGGTTCCACAGGGCTGCAAAGCAGCTGACCACTTTGGTTCTCCTGTCCAAAGAATGAATTCCAGTTCAATTTCCACAATTTACATCAAGGACTAGGAGGTACAAAGTAGTCAGGACCTAAAAGCAGACAATAAAATAAAACAAGGTAAGAAAGCACTGAGATAAGCTCAAGAGTCCTTTCTTAAACTGTACAAGTATAGGTTTTTTATATTCCAAGCCCAGTTCACTAACAAATCTTAATTTCCTAAAAATCAGTTTCTGGGGTTTTTCCTTAACTCAAAGCTATCCTTGGACCAAGTCTCTCTCTTCTCCCAACCCTCTATATTCCAATTTTTTACCCCTACCAACTTCTGAACTTTTCTTGTCCCACCCCAGCTCATCCATTATGTCAATTACCTACTGCCTCTTCATTTAATATTTACTGATGCTGAGGTACGGGGTCTATAAAGAGCAATAAAACACAATCTCCATCTTTCAGGACCTAACAGTATAGCAGAAAAATCAAAGGCAAACAGCCACAACTAACTGATAAAAGTTATAGTAGAGGTTAAGTATAAGCACTTAATTCTGCCCAGTGACATTTAAGTTTTAAAGGATGAACAGATACATGTTCATAGAATGGACAAAAAAAGAGAGAAAGACTACAAAGAAATAAAACATGAGCAGACACAATGGGATGACATCGTCTGGCTGATTCTAAGAACTGCCAAAGAGTTGTACAAAGCCAGAGCACAAGGTACAGGTGAGGAAAAGGTGAGAAAAGTGGGAAAAAGTCAGTTTTGTGAGCCACGTTACAGGGTTGAGACTGTTCAAAGTCACTGGGGGAAAGGAGGCACGACATCATCACCTTTGCAACTTAAAACATTTAGAGCAGTGGTACTCAAGTGGAGGTAACTGTGCCCCAGGGAAATTTGGGAATGTCAGGAGATATTTTTGGTTGTCACAATTGGGGGGCAGGGAGGTTGCTACTAGCATTCATTGGGTACAGGAAGGGATACTGATTAACATCCTACAACTCACAGGACAGTTGCCTACAACAAAGAAGTATTGGAACCAAAATGTAAACAGTGCCAAGGTTAAGAAATCCTGGTTTAGAGCTAAATCCTAGAATAATAAGAATAAGAATGGAGGCAGGGAATCAGGTAATCTATTACTTCTAAGAGAGCAGAGGCCATGTTCTTGTTTATCCTGTGACTCCAGATCCTAATCCAGTGCCAGATACAATGTGGGGACTCAATACTTACTTGGTAAGTGAATGAATGATGTAGAGCTCCAGGCAACAAGTACCACGGCCTGACACACAGCTGTGGCAATGGTAATGGAAAACAGATACAAGAGACTAGAACAGAATATACAGGCCTCATTTACTAAATAGACATAAGAAATGAATAAAAAGTCTAAAATAAAATGACTCCCAGGCTTGGAATAACAAGTTTCAGAGGATCAAACGTTCCATTTTAGACGTTTTAAAGTTTGAGACAAATGAGAGATAGTCAAATAGAGAGGACCAATATTTTGCATATAGTTTGAAAAACATCTAAGAAAGGAAAATTCAATTTACCACCACCATGATCTTAAATGATCCTCTAAGTTACAGCAAGAAGTTCAATAAAAAAAAAAAAGAGGGGCCAGCCCTGTGGCCTAGTGGTTAAGTTTGGTGTGTTCCACTTCGGTGGTCCAGTTTCGGTTCCCAGGTGCCAACCTACTACACCACCTGGCAGTGGTCATGCTGTGGTGGTGACCCATGTACAAAATAGAGGAAGACTGGCACACGTTAGCTCAGGGTGAATCTTCCTCAAGCGAAAAAGAAAAAAAAGAACAAAACCTAAGTACAATATGGTATCCTGAACTGGATCCTGGAATAAGAAAACGTAATTAGTGGAAAATTTGGTGAGATATGAATAAGGTCTGGTGTTTAGTTAATAGTAATGTCCAATGTTGGTTAGTAGTTTTGAGAAATGTACCAGATAATGTAGGATTATATAACATTAGGGGAAACTGCATAAGGGGTATAATACAGGAGCTCTTTGAACCACCTCTGCAACTTTTCAGTAAGTAATTTCTTAGTAAAAAATCAAGTTTATTTTTAACAAACCTATATTCCAAATGTGTCAAAATTTAAATATCTGGATCTATATTAAACATTTAAATCTACACTCTAAGAAAAGTTAAAATGTTAAGAAGGTTTATTTTCTTACTTCCATTGATACTAGGCAATACCACATTGACCAAGGAAAGAGCAAAAGAAATCTTTGAAGGCAGCCAGACAGAATACAGCAAAGAGGAATCAACAAAGAAAATCTAAATCAGTACTACAAACTTTCTTCTTTTTTTTTTTTTTTGCTTGAGGAAGATTGTCACTGAGCTAACATCTGTGCCAATCTTCCTGTTTTATACGTAGGATGCTGCCACAGCATGGCTTGATGAGCAGTGTGTAGGCCCACACCCAGGATCTGAACCTGCAAACCCCAGGCCACTAAAGTGGAGGGCATGAACTTAACCACTAGGCCACCAGGCCAGCCCCTAAAAATTCATATTTTTGTAAAAAAATCTTCTGATCCATACTCTGTGATAACTTAGAATGATCCGTTGTATCCTATTCAAACAAAGTATTCTGCCAAAAAGCCCCATGAATTTTTTTCCCATTACCATTCTATTCACAATTTTATAGCAGTGACAAGACATTCAAGATTGTCACCAAGGTGAACTGACAAGACCTGACAAACTATGATGATTCTAAGTAGAGTCGTTTTGATTAGTCTAGCTTTTCTTTAGTGATCTCAAAAAATATATGTAAATATGAAAAAAAAACAGGTAAAAGTGGCTTTCTAGTATAGGTTTATTTTTAATATAAAGAACTAATTGGGGGCTGGCCCCGTGGCCGAGCGGTTAAGTTTGCGAGCTCCGCTGCAGGCGGCCCAGTGTTTCGTTGGTTCGAATCCTGGGCGCAGACATGGCACTGCTCATCAAACCACGCTGAGGCAGCATCCCACATGCCACAACTAGAAGGACCCACAACGAAGAATATACAACTATGTACGGGGGGCTTTCGGGAGGAAAAGGAAAAGAAAATAAAATCTTTAAGAACTAGTTGTTCCTAAAAATATGAACGGAAGCAAAAAGCATTTATCTTAAACGCTAAAAATGAAATAAAGTCTTTCAGAAAGGTACAATATTACCTACTTGGTAATTAACTGTTTAATATACCAGTTGCATTACTCTGCTGTGACACAAAATTTAAGATATTTTTGCCATATTTACGTTTCCTATATCCATGTCAGCAATATTTACTGATCTGACCATATGATTAATACCAATTTGAGTAGCTAAGTGTTACTACTTGAAAGTTTAGCTTATTGGGAAGAAGGCATAGCAGAACGGAGTCAATCTGGCTTCATGACTCACTGAATGCGTAACCTGTCGCCAAACCTGTTCATGCCTCAATTTCCTTTTTTGTAAAATAAGAATAATAGTTCCTGTAACAGACCATTTAAGGTTTCAAAAGAGAAATGAAAAATGCTTAGAGTAGTTCCTGGCACATGGTAATTACTCACAGAGCAAACGTTAAGAGGAAATTTACTTACTATCAATCATTCTTGTGCTTTCATTGCCTACCACAGGGATGCCTGACAACGTGTTAAAAGAAAAACATAACATATTCCCCTTATTATATGGATCTGCAGTTTTTCAAAGACAAGATAACTTCTCCCTGCAGGAAAAGCTCCTATAATATTTATCTTTCTGTTCTTTCAAGAAAACTATTCTACCCCCTACTATCATTTTCCAAGTACAAAAATACTCCAGTGTCTCAAATCCTTTGTTGTTGGTTTTTCTTCTTTGGTGAGGAAGATTGGCCCTGAGCTAACATCTGTTGCCAATCTTCCTCTATTTTCTATGTAGGACACTACCACAGCATGGCTTGATGAGCAGCGTGTAGGTCTGCACCCAGGATCTGAACCCGCAAACCCCAGGCTGCTGAAGCGGAGTGCACAAACTTAACCACTACACCACTGGGCTGGTCCCTCTTTTATTGCTTTAATAGCTGTTCATTACAGTAAGATTACATAAGAAATCATTATTTAACCAAGAGTATCATATGTTTAAAAAAAAAAACCTATCATCCGTGATTACCCACCATACAAATATTAAACAGGATACTTTTAGAAAACAGGCCAGAGAAAACAATCCAGACTGCATCAGAGACAAAAAGATGAAAATCATAAAAGAGATAATGGAGAAGAAGTGAGAAAGTCTAGCACCTGTTTAACTAGAGTCCCAGAGGATAGGAGAGAGGATGGATCAGAGACAATATTTTAAAAGATAATGGCTGAGAATTTTCCAATGCCAATAAAATACATTACAGATTCAAGAAGCCTAATTCATTTCAAAAAAGATAAATTACAAAAATTGACACCAAGACATATCTCAAACTGCAGAAAACCAACAATAAAGAGAAAATCTTAAACGCAACCAGAGAAAAAGAGATCACCTTTTAAGTAGCAACAATTAGGTGGTAGATTTAAACCCATACATATCAATAATTACATATAAAGGACAAAATGCCACAGATAAAACACAAAGATTGTCATACTGCATTTTTAAAAAGCCACTTACATGCTATTTTTAATAGATATGAAAAATAAAAGGATACAAAAAGGTTGAAAGTAAAACTATGGCAAAAGATATTACTTCATAAATATTAAGCAGAAGTTACATAAAACTGTAATATTGATGATCAATATTTTACATATCCAGAAAAGGAAGAAGTAAGAGGATTTGGATAGGTGGAAGAAAGAGGGAGAACGACATTCCTGGCCAGGCAGAAGGGTAGGAGTGGGAGAAGAGGCTATGATTAAAACGTGAAGGTCTCTGAAAGTCACAAGTTTAGACTTGGCAGTAGAGGAAGTATGACACCATTAAAGTATCTTCAACAAGTTCTTTATCCTACCTTCAGCAGAAGAGTAACACAGCAAAGGCAGAACTAAGTAAGATTAATATTACAGTGTTATACAGGATGACATGGAAGGGAGAGAAGGAGAAGACACCAGAAGCAAGAAGACTAGTTTGGATGATGTTGTGGTAATCCGGGTAAGACAAGGGCCTGGTAGTAGAGGGATTAATCTAGGAGGCATTTCAAAAAGACTTATCTGCATGAGTTTTCTTTCTTTGAAATTTTAAAGGCAAAAAAATGCACCAGGCTTTATAAAAATTAACCAAACTATTTTTGTTTTCCACCATTATAACTAATCTGTATTACGATAGTCACCAACTAAATTAACCTAATAATATACATTAAAATTTTAACAATTTTGTCTAAAAATAAAACCCAATGAGCTAATTAGTCTACATTAGATACAATATATACAAGCCATAATTACACATTATTATGACTTCACTATTAAGATTACTGACATACGAAAAAAATTTGAGAACTTTTTCCTCTTTGAAAGTTAATGTATACACTATGAAATTCTCTGATTTCACAGTAACTAAAAAACATTATTTTCAAAAGCTCTGTACCAAGATGATTATCAACTTGATAATGAACTTAAACAACTCACCAATGCTGGGTGGGCTACCATAGTTAATTGGCGACTCAGGTGGTCTTCCACAATGCAATGCAGCCAGAGCAGATCCTTTCCACACAACATGCCTGCAGCCTGTTAAACACACACAATTTCATGAATACAAAGATACGACACAAAGACAAAAAGTGAGAAAAAGAATGTCTAAATCCTATTAGAAATTTTTCATACTTTTATTTGTGCGTAGCAAGGACTGCCTTCCAGCTCCCAGTAAGGTTTGTACTCCAGGAACACTTTGTGGAATTTCTTGTTCAAGAAGAGGTCCTAGTCGATGACATATTTGCAGCAAGTGATCAGGTGCTAAATGTCTGTAATACTTCACCTATTATGTGAAAGACACATAAAATATTGCTAAATAAAGTGAAATAATTCTTTATAGTAAATACAGCTTTAAAAATATAGCAATTTGTTCTGAATATCAACATTTCATTTTACTTGAGGGAAAAGTTCATGTTTATTCTGGAAACCACTTAATTCAGAATACCCCAACCATTACTTAATCTGCTGAGGAGGAAAAACGCTAAAGAACTAATGTAACCTAAATATAGTAAGTTATAAATTAACAGATGCTAGTCGAGGCAAATATTGAACAATGAAAAAATATACAGCATTATAACTTAAAATGGTATGTTTCAGTTTAACATTTTAATTTTCAAAAACTTCAAACAAAAAAACCATCCAACGATAAAATACAACGTTTTGTATCTTTTATATCCTAAAGAATATCTCCAGAATAATTAAGGATTAAAGAAACTTGATAGTCATGTTCTCAACAAAATTTTAAAACACTTATAACAACATCTATACTGAATTTTATAATTTATTTACCAGAAACTTTACAGAGAGAAAGGAGAAATTCCAACTGTTAACTTAAACAAGTTTAACTATAAAATAAATCTACCTACTATAAAAAGTCTGAGTACTTTTTGGAACAACTTCAAAATGCTACCTAATTTATGCTAGCATTTGAAACCAAGATATACAATGCTAATGTTTTTATTATCCATCTGAAAGTCTTTTAGTAAACACACATTTGCATAATATCTGAAGAGAATTAAATTAGAAAAAATAAAGTATACTATTTTATCACTTTATAGTTAGGCTATCAAGTTACAAAAAATTTCTCACTGTAGTACCTAAATACTCTAGAGTCCAGCTTTTCTCAAAGTGTGCTCTGGGAACCCCTGGGGGTTTTTAAGGTAAAAATTATGAGTGATACTAAAATGTTATTTGCTTTTTCACTCTCATTTTCTCATGAGTGGATGGTGTTTTGCAGAGGCCTCATAACACGTGATGTCACAACAGACTGAATGCAGAAGCAGATCTAAGAATCTACCTGTCTTCTATTAAGCCAGACAGCAAACATCGCCAAAAACATGAAACAATGCCACTCTTCTCTTTTGTTTTAGAAAATGTTACAAAAGAGTTATTTATATTAACGTGAGTTTATTATATTTAAATACAATTTTTAAATTTGTTTTGATTTTTTAAATGGTAAATATGAATAGATTATAATCCATATAAGTAAAAAAACTAAATTTTTACTAACGTAAAGGAGTTGTAAGGCCAGGAAATTTGAGAACTGATACTCAAGTTCACTTAATAACGCCAAGTTTCTATGAATTCCTTATGATAAGTCTAATTTGGTGAGGGGTTAAATCATTTCATTCTATTATACTCCAACTGCAGAAGACCAGGAATAGTATTTTTAAAAAGTTAGCTAATATTCATCCTTCTAAGGTGAAGCCAATTAAAAGGAACCTACGTTACGTTTTATCAAAATACACTCTGAGTATCCTGGAGACAACATGGAGCCATATTATCACATTTCAATAAGATAATTTAAAACATTACAGAGTCCGGCACACAGGAGAGGTTCTAATACAAATTATACATACTACATCTTCACTTTGGAGATTCACAAAACACAATGATACTAACCCTCTGAAAAACTGAGAGAAATCTATTTAATTTTGTGTAATGCACAATTTCCCTAACTCATTTTACTATAGATGTCCTTTTTCCCTAATATCATCTTGACTCAAAACATACTCTTCCAAACACTAGTATGATTAGCTAAACAGAAAAAGCATTTAGAATATACCAAAATAGGAATTTTTAAAACTGTATTTATACTTTTCTCTAATCTTCTCCAAAATAATTTACTTAAAAATAAAATTGAAAAGAAAAAGTCTAGAATATTTATAGGATCCCTCCCAGTTCTAAACTTGCATACAATTATTCTAACAGGACTTCTTTAATAAAATTGATCAAAATTCATCTTAAAAATTTTACTTTATTAAGAAAGTTCAAGTTTTGTGATAATCCTGTTTTAGGGTCTTCTTGAAAAATACATTTCAGGTAACGAACCTGAAAATCCTTAATGCAGAATTTTATCTCTAATAAAATGGTATGAATCTACTTTTTCCAACTAAATCTCTCCTTGATGATTTAATGTACTTCAATTTCTCAAAATCAACTTTCATTTTAAAGTTAGAAGAGATACTTTCACTTCTTAAACTCCTCATGCTTTCTGGCTTTTGAGACTCTGTACACACTGACCCCTCTGCTGGAAATCTTTTCTTTACCCACCTATCTCCACATCTCATTCTCTATGCCTCACTGCTTCCCAACACCTGTTACACCACCTCTGGCCCCTTCTTCTTGGACATACTATCTTTGTGTTTCCATAGCACATTATACTCCTTCCCAAGTGTTCCTTTACCCCACTCCCCCAGCACTTTGTAGAAATTATTAATTGTTCTTAACATATTTTGATACCTAGACCTCAGTGGGAATCTAATGATAGCTATGATTCTTTCCCCCCGCCAAAAAACACACATATAGGGCCTACCACTATCTTGCCCTGTTCTGAGGGTTCATAAGACCCCTGGCACTATATTAAAATGGCCAATTTACTTGTCCATATCATACATAAGACGACATGGGATTAGATCTTGTTTACCTGTCCAGCCAGTACCTAAGGCAGTACTTATAGTTAAGCGCTCAACAAATCATTAGATAAATGAACACATGAAAATACACAGAACCTAGTGACTTCTCTTCTAGCTAGCCATTAAATGGTGAATCTCCTTAAGGTCTAGGATTCCAGAGCCCAATTCCAGACCCTGCTTTTCTTCTCACTCTATACTCTCTCCTTGTACAATCCTTATGCCAATGATTCTCAAATTTCCATCTATAACCTAGGACTGCATGTCAAACTTTCTTAAAAGACATTTCTCTTGGGAATCTCAAAGCGTCCTCACCTCAGTACATGCAAAAATGAACTCATGATCCTCATGCCAACATCCTCCAAAAATGTGCCCTAACTTGGGGAAAGGCAACACCATCTATTCAGCATCAAACCAAGAAGTCACATCTTTTTCACACTGCCCATTCCCTCCTCCCACCTCATTCCCAATATCTAAGCAGTCACAGAGTCAAACTGATTTTTCCTTCCTGTCCTTAAATCTATCTACCTCTCTCTATCTCCATAACAAAAGGCCAAGTTCAAATCATCTTTGCAATAAACTCCCATCTTTCCCACAACCACTCATGCCTTTTACCTCGCTCAAAATCTGTTTTCTATATTGCAATTAGAATGCTCTTTCCAAAATATGCATCTGGTCAATTCATCCCTACCCAAAAAGCTTCAGAGGCTTTCCGTGCTCTTTCGAGATCCAAATACTTAACATGGTCTACAAGCTCTGAAATCCAAGTATGGTCCATTCATATTTCTCTGCTTCATCTGGCACATTCCCAGTCCTACACCCTCTAGCCCCCACTTGCCACATTTAGACATATTGGCCTTCTTTCAAGGTCTTTACCTGCAATCTCTCCTGTCAGGCTTTTCCCATGTGGTGCACTTTCTGCATTTCCCCACATCTCCTTGCCCAGACAACTCTTCTATGTGCTTCAGATCTTCCCTCAAATGTAACTTCCTTTGTTTTCCCTTACCTTATTTAGTCTAAGTCTGTTATCTTGGTGACAGTGAATTTTCCTTAATTCATGTACCAGTTTACGATCATACATCTAAAAGTGTAACGACTCAATGCTTTTCTTGTCAACTTCACCATAAACTACAAGAGAACAGGAATTATGACTCTTTTTGGCCCCAACTGCATCTCTTTCACACACACATCCAATATATATTGTTAAAAATAAATGAAAATTATCTTTTGCTATTGTCTTTTTCTAAACGTTACTCTTGCTGAAATCTAACCCATGTCAATACAGTCACGCACTGCATAACAACATTTCAGACAGCAATAGACTGCACATCTGACATACCTGACAGTGGTCCCATAAGATTAGTATCATACATCACAGGTGTGTAGCAGGCTATACCATCTAGGTTTGTATAAGTATAATCTATGATGTTCACATAACGACGAAATCACCTAATGATGCATCTCTCAGAATGTGTCCCTATGATTAAGCATTGCATGACTGTATGGTCAATATTTAAAATGTAAAAATAGGGGCCAGCCCCGTGGCCAAGTGGTTAAGTTCTTGCACTCTGCTTCGGGGGCCCAGGGTTTTCCCAGTTCAGATCCTGGGCGCAGACATGGCACCACTCATCAGGCCATGCTGAGGCAGCATCCCACATAGCACAACCAGAGGCACTCACAACTAGAATCTACAACTATGTACTGGGGGGCTTTGGGGAGAACTTAAAAAAAAAGAAAATTGGCAACAGTTGTGAGCTTGGGTGCCAATCTTTAAAAAAAAAAAAAAGTAAAAACAAAACAAATTAAAATAGCTCATTTACAGCTATACATACGATTTCTAATTTTCAAATTACTAAGAACCCTGCATCTTTTTTTTTTTTTTAAAGATTGGCACCTGAGCTAACAACTGTTGTTAATCTTTTCTTTTTCTTTCTTTTTTTTTTTATTCTTCTCCTCAAAGCCCCCCAAGTACATAGTTGTAGATTCTAGTTGTGAGTGCCTCTGGTTGTGCTATGTGGGACACCACCTCAGCGGGGCCTGATGAGCAGTGCCATGTCTGCGCCCAGGATCCAAACTGGCAAAACCCTGGGCAGCTGAAGCAGAGCATGTGAACTTAACCAGCTGGCCATGGGGCCAGCCCCAGAACCCGGTATCTTTAATATTAAACTTAAGTTGTTTAGTTTGAATGAACTTTTATTTATTTATACTAGTAAAAAAATAAAAAGAAAATTAAAATAGAAAAACTTGAAATAAAATTCCTTATCCAAAATGTCTATATTTGGATTCTCAGTAACTGTTTGTACACTATTATTTGGGAAAAACAAAACAAAACTTGACCCTCCTCAATTCTAATATACCTACTACTTTCCATGACCAGAGCTGCTTTCAAGCCCTTCAACACAAAAAAATTATGACCAAATTATAAAGTGTGATAAATATTAATGACACTAACATAGCTAACACATACTAGCCGCACAATAATTTCTAGGCCTTGTGATAAGTATGGTAAAGTTTCCTGTGTAGAAGCTCAATTATCTTAACAACCTTAAGTATGTAGTATTATTATTCCAATTAATTATGGTACAAAAAGATAAAACACCTTCCCAAGGTCATATACATTTAGTGGATGGTAGAGATGAGAGCAAAACCCAGGCAGTCTAACTCCAGAGTCCACACTCATACTGCCCCCGCAAAAGTACATAGTGCTTCAGATATATGGCTCTATCGATGTGCAAGTAAGCTATAAAATAGACATTTTGAATAGTCTGAGACACAGACATTAAACTGAGCCAGAAAAAAAAACACTTTAAAGTTCACTTTCACTACTAAGCAAACTAGCACAAAAACATAAATTCCTATTGGTAAAAGAGAACACTTAAAAGTATAAGGATAGAAGTAGAATATAAAACTACAGTGATATAGGACAACTCTAAATACTCTCTCCCAAAATGGCTAAAGGAAATCAATGTGATCGATCCTACTTTTCTCAATGTTTCCACAGTTAAAATTTTAAACTCTTAAAGTTAGAAGCAAGGTATAAACAGATTAAACAACTAAAGGGTTAATATCGTAAAATTTACGATTACTATTAAAAAATAAGAATTAAAAAAATGCACATATATCAGTATTGCTCTATTTTTTTTAATCCATTCCCTTTTTGATAAATATTTCATCTCCTCTCTAAGATGTGAGAATCTGCTTTATGGATCAAACTCTAATGCCACCCCACGGAGATTCATTCCGTGATAGTCAGAGCTTTTTCAAACTTCTCATATCCCTACCCTCACCTCCAATCCCAATTGAGAATCACTTGATATGGTGTGACAACAATCTTTGGTTAACTGCCCAAAATTAACCGTTAAAATTTGAATTAAACAAAGGTATCCTTTTCGTAAATATCATGTTGTCTAGAGCAGAGGTCAGCAAACATTTTCTGTAAAGGGTCAGGTGGTAAATATTTTAGGCTTTGGGGGCTACTTTCTCTGTTGCATATATATGTTTTCAACAACTCTGTAAAAATGTAAGAACTTTAGCTCATGGGCCTTGCAACAACAGGTCTCCCGCACAATCTACGTGCAGCAGCCAGTCTACCCACCCCTGATCTCAAGAACAGTTCTTGGTTCTAGCAACATTTTCAGCGGCAGAGGTAATAGAATTCTGTGAAACACGGGCAACTCTGCTCATGCCTCACCCATCTTGGCCCAAATCATAAACCAGTATCACTCCTTTCTAGGCTGCATATGTTAAAATATTTCTAGAATTACCAACTACAATTTGAACAATAGAATTATCATCTTCTCAAAATGTGAACTGTAGCAAGGGAAGAAAAAGAAAAGAAAGTGAGCTATTTGAGTGGTTTATTTTCCTATATCTTTCGGTAAATCAAACTGCTTTTGCTTGGTATGCTACCCCACATAAACAGTCGTCCCTTCTATCCAAGAAAATTTTGCCATTATCGGTGGAAGGTATTGTTAGAAGGTAAGTGTTATCAGTGAGAAGAGAATATAAAGAACCTGAAAGCCACTGCATTCCACCAGACATATTGTCATTAAGAACTTCTCTACTCAATTTTTTAAAGAAAAGATCAGTAGTTTAAGAGCTCTAGTCAAACAGCCTAGACTGAAACTTTCTGAGTGTGGGGAAAACGTTTACTCTAAGTCTCAGCGTCCACATCTGTAAGACTGGGATTGCAACTGGGATCAGCACCTTGGAAGCTGGTCATGGCACCTGACTTAAGAGTTGCTGTTACTGTAATTACATTCCATATTGCATACTACACGTTGAACTTTTATGTTGAAAAAAGGCTAGTTTCTAGATCTAAAAAGGGAAAAAAATTTGGCTTTTTAAAGACCTTTCAAAGTAGGGTTGATAATATACTCATTTCCAACTAACTGATTTACTTGTGAGACCTAGAATGCCAGTCCTCCTCCTAACACATAGTTAAGAAGTCCCAATGAAAATAAGAAGCACCTCATGGGAGGCACTAGCCTGATCTGATTTGACGAGGCTCTTCACTTCATCCCTACGTTTTGAACACCTGACTGGTAATTTAAAAAGTCAGTTTTTCAAATCTTATCACATCTGTTTTTGCAATTTTTTCAGATCTGAGTTCTAAAAGGTCAGATTAATGGAATATATTATTTTTATGACTATTTTAGCATATAAACAAAATCAGAGATTAAAAAATGCTATTTGCTATTCGATTATTCTGTAAGGCCTATTATTAAAATCTGGCCCCTAAAATTCTCAAACTTTTAAACTTATAAATCTGTTTGCATTATTACAAAGTGTAGGTTAAATTATATCTATAATCTTTCAAGCAAGTTCACATTTTCTGAGCATTTTTTTTTTTTACTGTATTAGTTTCTCCACATAGAAAAACATATGGAATATCTACTTCGTGTCAAGTATTCTCAAAATTTATTTATCTTCACAAGCAAATAAGGTTAAGCGTTCTCCCCATTTCACAGGTAAAGAAAACTGGAGTCCAAAGGTTACAGTTTGTCCAAGGTCATACATTTAGAAAGAGGGAGAAACAGTGCTCAAACCCAGGTCTCCTGATTGCAAATCACTGTTATTTTTCTTACATTACAGTTTTCTTCTCAAAACTTTAGTCTTCCCCACCACCTCTGTCACACAGCTTTTAGGATTACAAAATTAATGAAACCCAAAAAGCCACTTTGCAAGCCAAATCCTCTAAGCTGGGTAACTATTCTCATGACTCTTACACGCCTATGATTTCTTTGTAATTAGAAGTATATTAAAATTAATATAGGGGCTGGCCCCGTGGCCGAGTGGTTAAGTTTGCTCGCTCTGCTGCAGGCAGCCCAGTGTTTCGTTGGTTCGAATCCTGGGCGCGGACATGGCACTGCTCATCAAACCACACTGAGGCAGCGTCCCACATGCCACAACTAGAAGGACCCACAACGAAGAATATACAACTATGTACCGGGGGCTTTGGGGTGAAAAAGGAAAAAATAAAATCTTTAAAAAAAAAATTAATATAGACTCTTATTAAGTGACAAAATTAATCTTGGTGGTCTATTTACTCCTAATTAACTATGAATAAACATGCATTAAAGACTGTCTTATAGTCACAATTTAGTCAACCACCTAAAAATTCTTTTAGATAATAATTCAGTTGGTATTATCAATACAATTCTGAATACAAATTTGTCATTTAAAGAAAAGGCAATCCTACTCTTCCAAATTTTACTCATCACAATCTGACTAAATTTTGCTAAAAATACTGTAGCCAGAATTAGGGTTTCCACAAACCACAAAGAATGCCCTGCAAAAATTAACTTAAAACACAACAAAATGAGAAAATTTCACTTTTTAAAATCACACATTTTGTTTTGTTTTTATGTTTTTGCTGAGGAAGATTAGCCTTGAGCTAACATCTATTGCCAATCTTTCTCTTTTTTTGCTTGAGGAAGATTAGCTCTGAGCTAAATTGCAATCTTCCCCTATTTTATATGTGGGTTGCCGCCACAGCATGGCTGATAAGTGGTGTAGGTCCACATCCTGGATCTGAACCCACAAACCCAGGCCACTGATGTGGAGTGCACCAATCAACCACTAGGCCACGGAGTTAGCCCCTAAGTTTTGTTTTTAAATCAAGTCATGCTTGTTAAGCATAATTTGTGCAATAAGAAATTTTCTTTGAAATATTATTTACTTAGTAAAACATAATTTAAAATTCAAATCTATAATTCTGTTAGAAAAGTTATTGTCTATTAATTTACAGATGAAAAATTCAACTTATTCCTAAAATGCCAATGTGAATAAT
This sequence comes from Equus asinus, assembly GCF_041296235.1. Classification (NCBI taxonomy): domain Eukaryota; kingdom Metazoa; phylum Chordata; class Mammalia; order Perissodactyla; family Equidae; genus Equus; species Equus asinus. The sequence goes on from NC_091813.1 coordinate 19,259,858, forward strand.
CTTAAGAGAACAACCAGTTCATTTTTAGTAAGGTTTCAAACACCTTACTCAGAATAACTAACACCACACATATAATGGCAGTGAAGCTGTTTCAGAAAATGCATATTTCTCCAAGTTGCCTAGAATTTAGTATTTGCACACCCAAAAACTAAGCCAAAATCAAATGATACAAGGTAAATGTGTCTTGTATTTATACTATAATCTCTGCCAAGATATGTTACGAGTCTGCTTTCTATCCGTGAGAGACCATATAAATGGGTCATGCTACCATGACCACAGGCCATCTGGAATGCAGAATACACGGACTCTCTATGTGCTTCATAAAGCTGCAGCAGGCTGCCAGCATCCATGCTGTCAGGAATAACAGCCTAAGCCTCATACTACAAATCTCTTTCCTCTTACAATTTAAATTAGTTGTAATCTCAGCAGAAGCTGCATCAGACTGTGTTGTTACCAAAATTTTTTTTAGTATCAAAAACTTCTCATTCAACCATCCTTTTCCTTATCTGTGATCCCTGAGCTCAAATAAGGCTGCCTTGGCTGTTGGGGGGGGGCTTGGGGGGGGGTAGAATAACTAATGGTGGACCTGCTTCATACCCGATGACCACCTTCTCTGTAGTGACCAAAGGTCTCACCACTTACATATTTCATTGTTCAATATCATAATTTTTCACTTTTCAGTACCCTGAATTCTCAAATTCCATAGAGAGAAAAGGTATTAACATTTTCCCCAATCTGTTATAAAATACTTACTCCTCTATATTCCATACGTTCAATAACATATTTATTTTCACAAATTACTCATAATTTCACCAACATAGCTTCTCACAAAATAATAGAAAGTGATAATCTTAACACACTTGAAATTTATTTCTAAAATTTTACATTTGGTTCCTAATTACATAACAGCCTTTATCATTTTTAGATATAATTACAAAAGCAACTTAAACATCCTAAAAAAGCACTTGCTGTTAAAAGACTTTCTCTAGTATATTCATTTTAATGTCTAACTTTCCTAAAGTCAATTAAAAGTACATTAATAGGAAACTATTCTAAATGGATATGCTTAGTACTCTGTTAACTAACAGCCACTTTACTTAATATGACAGATATTTTCTATGAATTCTGAAGATTATGCGAGGAAACTACTAGCAAGTATGAAATTAACCTGTGTGGCATTACTAGTCCAAAATAAGTTATGTAGGATACAATTTTATTTGTTACAATTCTGTAGTGATAGGATAGATAACCACAAAATTTGGAAAAAAGAAGAATGGCTGAAGTAGGTGAGATAAGGATCTTTCAGATAAAAGAAACAAAAACTTGTAGTCTGACAAAAAAAATTGAGTGGATTAAAAAATTGACATTCATATGATTTATTTACCCTAATGCTCACTTAAGGATTCATTTTAAAAAATCTTTATTAAACTGTTTAAAACATACATATCTTTGAGCCAGATAGACAAAACATCACCTTTCTGATGATTTCCAAAAAGAATACAAACTACTGCAGTGATTTTAAATTATATCTCCGTACAAAGGGAGCCAGAAGCAACAGGCAAGCTCCCTAAATTTCATCTGATCGTTAACAAAAGAAAAAAAGCTTCATATAAGCTCAAATGAATTCTGGATATTTCAACCACTCAAACATTTCTTAATGTTAATTGTTCCACAAAAATAGTCACAGTTAGAATCCCTGCACAGACCAGGAAAATTTTTCTAGAAATCTACCCACAGTGCTTTCAAAATTATTTATTTTTGGTATTTACTATACATTTTTTCTTTACATTTTAGGCTTAATTATTTCATCCTTGAATCTACAAAGTAATTATACTAATAGTATCTGAAGTTTTAAACCGGCCTTATTTATACCACAGCTGCTATGTTCAGAAACGTATATGTACCTGTTTCTGCAATAAAAATGTTTTTCTTAAATTACACCTTAATTCAACATTATAAAGCTATAATTGGAACAAACTCTACTACCACTACTGAAGTTGTGAAAATAACAAACACAAACCCTTACACAGTGCCTGATTTGTGCCAGTCAGTTATCACTCACCAAATCTTACAAAATAGGAGCTATTATTAGCCCATTTTACAAATTGGGAGACAGACTCCTGCAGTACTATTCTGCCTCATAACAAACACATAAAACACCACTGTGTAGTTGGGGAGGGGATAATCCAACTCCTCCCTTACATTCACTCAACTTTACAATTACTGAAAAGTATTAAAAATTTAACAGGAACTTACTTCATTTAAAAATTTTTATAAATCCCTCAAGCTTTTTAAAATAATGGTACAAGCACCAATAGGATAATTACAAGTATAAGAAAGGATGAAGTTTGCCCACATCAGCCCTTCAGGACGTAGTATCTCCTTCACATCTAACATTTTTTTCTTCATTATAATGATCAGGAGATAGGAAAGCCGTGCTCTACAGACTACCAAGCAAAGCTTACTATTTCATTGATATCCTATTAAAAAAGGAAATGGTAACTCTACTACACACATTTATTTCATTATATACCCCCCTAAATTATACTGGCTAAGTTTTGAAAGTATCATGTTATCTTCAATATAAAATGGGAATCCTTGATTCAAAAACATTTAATATGTTACCTACTTTTTTCCTAAAATGTGTTTTCTAGGTTTTATACCTTCCACATTAACTAGCATACTCTAAATAAATACATACTTAAGATATATACTTAAGTAAATCCTATTCACGGTTCCTATTCATCTCTGATTTTAAGACCACCAATAATTTACGAAAACTAGTACTTAACATGGTGAAAAACACACTAATTACAGAGTGAAGAGGTAGTCTACAATGTAGTGTCTCAAAAAACTTCATTTTTTTAAGCAGAAATGATACTACAACCTAAGAACGGCACTATAACAGCATTTATACAATTTTCTAATCTGCACGATTTCTGTAGATCTACTTTTCTCTGTTTTGGATAATCAAACTCCAAAATGAAAGAGTTGAGCTTTTAGAGACAATGCGCCACTATTTCTAGTTCAACATCGTATCTTCAGATTAGAAAAACTTCAATTCATTTTTTCCCCCAGAGGAAGATTAGCCCTGAGCTAACATCTGCTGCCAATCCTCCTCTTTTTGCTGAGGAAGACTGGCACTCAGCTAATATCCGTGCCCAACTTCCTCTACTTTATACATGGGACGCCTACCACAGCATGGCTTGACAAGTGATGCCATGTCCGCACCCGGGATCTGAACCGGTGAACCCTGGGCTGCCAAAGCAGAACATGCAAACTTAACTGCTGTGCCACCGGGCCAGCCCCTAATTCACTTATTTGACAAATGAGGTTACTGGGGCCCAGAGAAATTCCATGACTTTCCAGAGATAACCTACAGGCTAACAGTTGGCAAGGCTAAGATCACAACCCACATCTCCTGACTCCCACTCCTTTCACTTGAATAGAAAAATTTCTAATCAAGTGTTATCATTTTTAAAAAAACAAATATCATTACAAAAAAAATAAAGAATTATATCACTTTAATAGATTAGCAAAACATGAACCCAGTTTTGAAAAACAATGTTTTGTAAGCCAGAAATGTTATAAGAGTCCCAAATCTGGTAAAAATGCTTAAAATTCTGCCTCAAGATCTCATAAGTATGCAATCACCACTAACTAAGGCAACAACTAGAAAGCAAAACTTAATAAACCAACTAATTTCACTATTCAAACTAAGGAATAAAGAAGTAATGACAGAGCTTTCTCTTTGTCCAAAGATTAGTTGAGTTTTTCTTATTCTACAAAAAGTTTGCCACCTATGCTTGGCTCCATTTAAAAAATAAGAATTCTAATAAAAGCTTTACAAAACGCCATTTTGCTTTAAAATCAACCTCACATTTAAAAAAATATAAATCTGATTAAACATATACCGTGGAGTGAAAAAAAACCTTCAGCTTCCTATCAAATTCCATTCACTGTTATAAATGTTTTAAATATTCAGGTAGATGGCAATAATCACAATCAATGCCTTTATCAACCACACTTGAGACAAATGCATCAATTTTTATTTTTAATCTGTAAACTTTTAAAACTGCTCTTAAGACTCCACCTTCCTCCTGGTCAAAACTCAATCTCTGCGATTTTGTCTGTAGGCTGACTGCAGATGCTGATCTATGCTTATTTTTAAGCACACAAGTACAAATATACTCCACCCTAAAAAGCTGTAATTGGAGGTTTTCTAAGAATTTCAATCTGACACAGGAATCCTTGCATTTAAAATATTTTACTCAATTTATCAGCTAACATAGCAACAAATTTCCAAGTGGACGAAGACACTACTCAAACCACAAACAAAAGTTATTACTCTGGTTTCACTCACCAAAATAATCTTCAAACCAATGTTAATAAACTCAATTTGATAAGTGATAAAGGAAAACTTTTTAAAATCAGAAATTAAGACAATAAAGAATACTGTATAAGAGATTTTGCATGTGCTCACCTAGACATAAAATTTCAAGATCCTACTATTGAACAAAAATGTGCTCCGACACATGATGCTCCAAAATGTTTTCAGAGATAACTATCTCAATAAAAAAATCAAAGTTAAACCAAACACGCACACTAGATACAGTTCGGTGCTTGTACCCAGTAGATATAGAATGAGCAATACGCTGAATGAAAAGAGAAAATGAGCCAAAAAACTGAATTCTAATGAGAATTCTTAACAGCTTCATGAGCATGCCAACGACTGTTCAGTGAAAAGGTGAAAACAATCCAAGCAAGAAAAACCACTTTCATGCAAAACAGATGGATTTGGAAAATAATACATTAATGAAGACACTGCCTATTTGTGTCCTAAGTCTGATAAAGAGACTAGGAATATAAATTCATTTTACTATTATGTGAGAGATAAACCCTCTCAAAAATTAAATTAAATAGAAATCGACATTGGTGCCCCTCTTTTTAGTGGAAAAAACAAGATGACATTCCTACAAGAATTAGACATTACCATAATTTGACCAGATACTTAGCCACTTCATTTAAAAATATAAATGTAACATTACCAAGACTCCAACTTAAGAAAACAGCAATCTTCAGTGGGGTTTTTACTAGATAAAAAGATGAGTTTCGTAAAATCTGCCCAATTCTTAAAAATAGAATATTATAATCTTTAAGGTAATTTTTTCAAATAACAAGACATGGAAATTCACTCAAGACTGTCAACTATTTACAACCTAAAGATTAATTTAAATATTGCAGTTACTGAATCTTGGAGTTTGCTTCAAACTCCATTTTAATCAAGTATTTAATGAAACTAGCCTAAATCACTACTTGGAAACTAACGAAATACGGAAATGAACACATTGTTAAGTTTAAAATTCACTAAACCTAAAGACCCTTGCTTAGTTTATCATCTGCGAGCACTTAACACCCTATATTAAATCATAAGAGATTCAGACGCAAAAGTTAGACGTTCTCCATGCAAATGAAACACGCACCATCGCAGTCACGCCCTGCCTTCCCCTCGCGAAGACGCGGACTCTGAGCCGGGCGTCCGAGCAGCGCAGGCCGCCCGCCCTGACGACCGCCCCCAAGGCCGTGGCAACGGCGTCCCGGCAGCTCGGCGCCCGCCCCCGCGGCGGCCCCGACACCGACTCCCGCACAGGGCGCCCTGGCCTCCGGCGCCCAGGCTTCAGCGATAGGTCCACTGCTTTCAATCACTATTCACCTTGAAGAAACCACCAAACCAAGGCATTTTTCAAGCTATTGAACAAAATACTCCCCAATACAAATCAACAAACTTTTACTTGCCAACTTCCATCCCAATAGCGAATATATGGGCAAAATTCAAAACTCGTCGGCGGCCTCCAGCAACAATTTTTGACTGAACGAGGGGCGTTCACAGGAGAATTAGCAAAAGGAGAACACGCCCGTTCAACTGGCTTCGGCGAAACGGAAGCCGTGCCGCGGCCGCCGTCAGCACACATCGGAGCCCCTCCAACACACAGCAGCTCGGAACTCAGGGAAGCCCCGGCGCGGGAGCGGGAAGGGGAGCAGGAGCGCCGCGCCACGGGGCCACGGGGCCCGGCGGCCCGCCGGCGCGAGGCTGCGGCCGCGGCGGGCAGCGCAGCCATTGTGTGAGGCCGGCCGGCCGCCCGCGCGCGCGCCGCGAGCACAGCGCCGAGCGCGCACAGCGCCGAGCGAGCGCGCCCGCCGCCCGCGCCGCCGCCGCCGCCGCCGCCGCCGCGCGCGCCCCCGCCCCGCCCGGCCGCGCGCCGGCCCCTCCTCCTCCGGCCTTGCACTGCACAACACTCATGACGTATCTTTATTTCTAGCACATTAACAAAATATCACAAATAAATCCTCGGCAGCCCCTGCGGCCCCGGGGTGCGGGTCCCCCCAGCCGCCGCCCCCGCGGCCCCGCGCCGGCCTCCCCACCCTCCCCGTGGCCTTCGAAGCTTTCACGTTCTGGGGCCAAGTTTTTGTCTCTGTAAAAAATTGCGGGAAATTCAATTTTTATTCGACTCGGGGAAAAGTTTCTTTGCTCCGCGACGGGAATGTCTCACCAGATTCTGGTAGGTCCGGGGATGCTCCTTCCCGGTCCAGTCGGTGCGACGGGGCAGCAGCTGCGGGGAGAGGACGCCCGTGAGCCGCCCGCCCGGCCGCCGCGCCCCTCCCCCGCCGCCCCGCGCCCGCCGGGGACCCCGCGCCCCGCGCCCCCAGCCCCGCCGCGGCGGGCGGCGCCGGCCGGGCCCAGGGCGGCCGCGCGCGGGGGCCGCGCCGGGCCGCCGCCGCCCTTACCTCCTTCTCGGCCACCTCGCGGATCAGCACCTGCAACAACAAAGCGGGGAAGCTGAGCCCCGCGCCCCGGCCCGGCCCCGCGCCGCGCCGCCCTCCCCCACGCCGAGCGCAGCGCCGGCCCGGCCGCCGCGCCGCCTACCTGGGCCGCCTGCTGACAGGGTCCATCTTCCAGGAACCGGGCGATGAGGAAGTAGAGCTCTGCGCGGGAGAGAGGGACGGGGAGACACAGGCTGAGCGGCGGGCGCGGGGGGCGGGGGCCGCGGGCGGACTCGCCCGGCGCCAGCGGCCCCGGCGACCCCCGACTTACCCGATCGCAGCTCCGAGAGGCCTTTCCTCTCGCAAGACATGTTTATGGGTCACTTCGGGGCCGCCGGCGGGACACCCCGCCGCCGAGGGGAAGCGGGGACGGTGCCGCCGCCTGCCCTATAGCTGTCACTGTGTGCTCACGAGCCGAGCCTCGGCTCCACCATTCAAGCAACGGCGGCGGAGGCGGAGAAGGAGGAGGAGGAAACAACAACTCTCCGGCAGCCGCTACGGCCGCCGCCGCCGCCTCCGCTGCGGATCCCTCCGCCGCAGAAAGGAGTCCGCCGCCTTCGCGGCTCCGGGCTCGCCCCTGCGCGGCCCGCGCCCCCGCCCCGGCGCAGAAAAAGGAGTGCCCCCGGCCCCGTGCCCCGGCGCGCCCGCCCCGGCGCGGCCAGGCCCGCGCCCCCGCCTCCCCGTCCGGAGGCGCGATTTATTTATTTATTTCCAGGCGGAGAAGATGTCGGAGCCGGAGCCGCGGGTTGGCTGGAAGGCGCTTTCTCTGTGGAGGCCGATCGCGGGAGGGAGGGCGCCGGCACGGCCGCGGAGGGATCTGACGCACACGGAGCCGCAGCACTGGCTCTATTCAGCGGCGCTGGCTGGGGCTGAGATGGAAGTTAGTTTCTATGTAGCAGAAATAGGAAACAAATGAAGCAAAACTGCCCAAAGAGGGGAAATGCCCCGAGGATGGGTCTCACTCTCACGCGCGCACACAGACACACACGCAGAGAGCACTCTCACGCTGGGCAAACTCGGGATCGCGCCACCCTGCCCGAGCTGAATGATAGTGTTTGGTTTCTGTCTCTTGCCATGTGCATGTGTATAAATGCTGCGGATTGGCATCTGTGTAAGTCTCGTCCTGCGTTATTTCTGCAGCCTATGCAAAGTGTTGTGTAATTTATTGGAGTGCTGTATATCGTGATAGAGGTTCGGACGCTTTTTGTTAAGCACTTGCGTTTGCAAGCCCGTTATTTGCCGAAGCCACCTCTGCATATATCTTTTATTACTGCCATTGCCTTAAGCGTACATTTTAAAAATGTTTTTCATTGTTATATGAGCCAAGAGAACTCCTGATCTGTACTTCAGGTACTCTTTCCTAATTACTAAAAGGCTAGTGATGGCTAATTAAGGATTTGGGATTAAAGAACCTCCAAGCTTTTTTAAGTGTTAACAAGAGGGAATAATGTAATCTGAGAGAAAGGAAAGAACGCTAATATTTAGCTCTAACTGATCTGGAGGTAATTTAGTGACAGATCAATAGCCTACCGAAGGATATTGAAAGAGTATACTACTCTTTAGCCAAGGTGATTAGTGATTAAATAATTTAAATTATCTGTGTATCTTGCAATTGACTTCGTCATGCTAATTAATGGCTTCTAATTTGAGGTGCAAACCATTCCTGTTTACAGTTAATCACGGGATGACTTCTTGAAAACTGACAAAAAGAGAAAAAAATTAATCTTTCGTAAATTATTATGTAATTACCGGTTATATACGCTAAATCATACATCTGTGTTTTGCTGATGAGGATAGGGCCTTGTTTTCTAAAAAAACGAATATGGGTGAAATTAATGGAAACAATGGAAAAAGCCATTTGTTGGAAAACAAGGACACCAAGTGATATTTATCTCCAGATGATTTAAGCACTTTTGAAAAAGACTTGAGTGAATTTTTTTTTAAGAATTGCATTTTAAAGGGAATTAGGGTAGTCGTCCTTTTGTTAACATTTAACAAAAGATTCTCCTTAAAAATTTTAGATAATAAACTGCATTTTATGGATCTGATGTAAAAAGCTTATTTGTGGGAAAAGGACCAAGAAGCAGTATTGTGGTTTTCTTGATTGTTTCCTCAAACCCTGTACCCTCCTAGCTCCTTAGTTGCTAGTGGGAAATACTTGCTGCAGCTGCCTTGGGCTCCACTGCAAGACTGCACGGGTGTAATGCCCCAAACTAAAACATCCAGAAGTCATCACCTGTGGGAAGAAGGAAAAAAGCCTAAACTTCTTTGGAATAATAGGATCTAAAAATTGCCTTTTATAACAGACTTAATCAAATAAAAAAGAGCAATTACCATGACTTGTCCTATTGCAGCCTAGTTATCAGAGTGTTATTTATTGAAATAGCTATCCTTCAAATATTGAAAACATTTGCGTTTTTAAAGACATTAGTTCCTTTCTGGCTATTTTAGGTTCTAGATGGTTAGGTTTGAAAAGATAGTTATTTAATATACCCTTTTACAATTCTATTTAATTCTATAACTGATGCTTTCTGTTTTATCTTAACTTTTTAGAAAGTATTATGTTCTTCAAGTAATTGTGATATTTTACATTATGATGTTCTTCAAATAAACAGATTTGAGGAACTAAAAACTATAGTTAGAATCTTGTGGTTTTGAAATGTTTGTATTTGTCTGATTCTTGCTAATAGATGTTTTCTCCTTGCAAAGGAAAATAAACCAAATTGTGACATGGAGTATAAAATTACTCTGGGTAAAGTTTTCCATATATATCTTGTGAGTGTTATGGAAACATGGAGAGCGAGTATGATTATCTCTTGTATGCTTTTCATTTAGAAGCCACGAAAGCTTTTCCTAAGTATGCTACTAGTACTTCTCTCCTGAAAATTTTTTAAGGAAAATTTCCCTTCTAAGTTTTCTGAATATGATGTTCCTGTCTCTTTGACTAACCTTTGACAATGTTTGTAGTTTCTTTTTCAAGAACCTAATTTGAAGATAGTTGTAACACTGCCTTTGAACTAATTTATAGGTATCAGTCTGTTATAAGAAAACATAGATTAACTGCTAAAAATTAAAGCTTCTCTTCAGCCAAATAAACCATTTGTTTTTAACAATAGATGTTAAATTGAATTTTGCTAAGTCCTCAAATGTAACAAATTTTCCTTATAACATTTTAATTTCTTTAAACATAAAAACATTTCTGGATTCTAGCATCATCAGTTAACTATAGGGTTTATTAAGTCATTTATTGTGCATATGTTCACAAAAAGTCTGTACATATCAAATAGACAGAAAATCTTACCTTGACGTCCTGTATTTTAGATCCCAAGGCAATGGGTTTGCAGTTCATTGCTCAGCTCACTCTTCTCCATAGGAAGATAGTGCAGATTCCATCTCCCTTTCTATTTGTTTATTTTAACTTTTTCTTGGACTTCGAAAATCAAATGTCAATTTAAAAAGACTTCCATGCTTTTTCTATAAGAAGGCTAACAAAATCAGTAAAAGTTTGGAAAGCCAAAACTAACATTTTTATATAATGCATTCTCTTTAGAAGAATTACAAACTTTTGAAATGTAAAAGTTTCTGTGAAATTCATAATTTCTTTTCACTTGGCATCACGAGAAACAAGATAAACATTTAACAAAAACTTTTTCTTGATTGTGATAAGCTATTATTCCAATGAAATAATCAAATGCTGCCACTCCAGTCCTTTCTGGGACAAGATGGGATAATATTTATAAATAAAAAGATTCCACCACATTAATGAAATTTGGTTTGTCTCCACTAGTATGATGAAATAATACATAGCTCAAAAAAAAATCTCTGCAAATACAGCTTTTAAAATTACATATTAACTCTTGTTTTTATTTTGATGTTATGCTTTTTTTAATAGCAAAAGCTTTATCTTATAAAGTGTAGAAATGGAAAAGTAGAAAACACTCTTCTTCAAAAAAATACCTTCTTATTAAATACTCATCTGCCCTAACAACAAAACTCAGCCATCGAAAGAGTCTTGTTTAACACACTGCACTCCTCCTGGATTGCTCCCCAATATTGTATGTTTCTCTCCATGTCCGTCTGACTTTTTCTTCCTCAACATGCACATTCTTCTCCTTCACAAAGCTTGAATATATATCCAACTTGAAACATACAAGCAGGTATACTGTTTGGCTGCTACAGAAAAAATAGAAATAACCAACTTTAGTAAGCTAATGCATTATTTAACAATTTGTATTGTCTCCCTTATATATCACTGAGAAAACTTTTAACTTAAATTAGAGCACAATTCTTTTTAATCTATAACAAAGATTAGCTGGTTACCAACAATCATATAATCTCTTATTTAAATGTTATTAGTAATTCACCGCTCAACTTTTTTTTCCCAAATTAATCCAAGTAGCTTGGTTTTTTTAAATATGTCTTAGTTTGCACAAGAAGTGTGTATCTTCATGGGTTTATATTTTTTTAACGTCAATTAATGAGTTAGTACAATTACAAAGATTAAAGGAGAACAACAATTTTAGATCATATTCCCCCCAAATTTGGAGCAACGCAGTGGATAAAGTAGAAAAAGCTGTTCCAGATGGGAGAAAACTTAAAGGAGAAGTCTGTTGACATGTTCCATCATACAAAGATGTCTGATAGATTGAGAGTGGGCTGGACTGGACATTGACCAGTGGGAAAGAGAAGGTGGACTCAGGGAAGAGATGCAGAGGCTTTGAAAGTTGCTAGTGGTGGTGTATTAAATAAAGCATACTCTTAGCAATGGGATTTTAAGATGGAGTTTGAGGACAGGAGTTACGTAGCCACTTGCCCTTACATGTACCTGAATTCATAAACTTCTAGAACCCCAAAGAAGAAAAATTATTTTATTCATGGAAAGGAAAGAGGGAGGTTTATCTGACAAGTTAGTGAGGGATCTCTGTGTAACAAAAACACTCTGAATCAAGGACACCAAAGTAGACACTGTTGGTGAGGAAGGAGAATGTTTGTTTAAAAGAATACGATCTGACCACCAGAGAGCCCACAAGTCTGACTTGAGACAAATATGAGAGGAAAAGTAATATCCAACTCAAAATTGAAAATGAAGCCAACTTAGATTTAAACTGACTTTGTAGTCAAAAATGGTGTTTCCATTTTCTGAATTCTTGTAGGAAGGCCTTTCTAATTATACCACCTTATTTGTAAATTGCCTTTGTTTTTCTTCTCATATGTATATACATATATATATAATGTAGTATAAATAATATATATATATATATATATATATATATAAAGAAAAGTGTATATTTGCAAAGCTCCCCTTGACTTATGCCTCTGTTACTTTATTCCCTTTAATGGGTATTCTCATACATATTCATTGAAATAGTGATTAGCTAACTAGCCCAAACAATGAATAAGTTCTATTATACAGTTATAAAATTTAAAATAATGTTGATAGTAGGTAGATCTTTCAACTGAGGTGTGTGTTCAAAATTTAAGGAAGGCTTATAATTTGATTTTGAGATTACACCTACAAATCCCACTGCATTCATAATTTTCATGATTACATTTGAGCACGTAAAAATATAGGGGCAAATGAAATGGTTATAGTGGATTTTTTAATGCTCATAAAAACACCGCTGCCAATGATTTATAGAAAAACTAATATAGCCTTTAAATGGGAGCTCCTGGTAGGAATATATCTGTCATTTTCTCTCAAGAGTTATCAGAAGTGATGTCACTGAACATCATTAGGGAATGTTTTTCCTAAGAATAATAGGAATAAGTAAATAGTATCATAGGAGAAGAAAGAAATATATTGCCTTTTTGTCTTGCCATCCTCACCTCTCTGGTTTGCACATGCTATACTTTACACTTGTTTTTGCCATTCATTGTTTTGGGGTTTTGGTGAGTGTATGTACAAGATTTCTATCTTTCCCCAATATTTCCTCATTTTCAGTTTTTCCGGTGTCTCTATAAAATTTACTTTATCTTCCATCACTGAAACTTTAGTTTCTAATGGTGAACTAGATATAGGGATTAAGATATATAATTATTTTAGATATATCCTAAGAGCTCTAGAAATATTAAGTTGATCTATTCTTTGCTGCTTCTGGTTGAGACTGGCACATTAAAATCTTCAACATCTCTTATTTTTCAGCTCTCCTAGTTATTATACAAAAGACTAGAGAAACAATTTACACAACAGTGTGAAAAGGAGGGAAAAACACTCTTCCTTGCTTTCTCTACTTTTCCATAAGGAAAGAAAGTGTCAAGCAGCAAGTGTTTTCTGTTTGTGAAATACATATATGCATTTTTGTGTTACTAAATTTTTCTTATTTCAACATTTTTGACAAGTCAAGGTAATGTGCCCTTTTTAGATATTAGATTTTGCTGAGTTATAGAAATTACTGATTTTTAAAAAATTATTTTTGGAGTAATTAAAGCATCTTTCACACTCTAGTTTGTAAAGCTTCCAATCTAATAGTCCTGAAGAGGACTTACATTGACTCAAACTACTCTATGATCACTATTGCTTAACTTGACCTCTTTGAGTTATTTAAGGTGGGCAACTCTGCATTTTCAGATCCAGATTCCATCACACCTAAAAAAATTGTTTAAAAGGGAATCCTTGATGAACACGCAATGGCAAATTTACGTGGCACAATAATAAGCTATTTTTCCCTACTGTCTATTAACATAACATTTTTCTATTAGAATAATAATTACAAACATCATTTTCCCTTTCAATTAGCCAGTTTCTCATATGGCCCCTTCTTTTTCCTTTTTATGACTAGGAGAATATTTTAGTGAAAATTTATTTTTAAATTGTTAAAAAGAAAAATAAATAAGAACTTCTGTCACAAGTTCTGGTGACCTGTACTACTTCTGTGAAGCTGCTTGCTGCTTTTAATTTTCTTGCGTAAAATTACTAGAGGTGACATAAGGACCCAAAGTCAACCTTTAACATCTATCTCTTGTCTCCATATGCTGTTTCTACTTCTATGGTATGCTCGGTGCAGCATTCCTGCTTTCTCTCTGTGCATCAGCTGAAGCACCATCATTTAAACACTGGTTTGCAGTTTGACACTCATTGTGTACGTTGGTCCAGCACACAGAGATGCCCAGCTCATCAGAGGCTGATGGTAGATATGAGAGTTAATCAAAGCAGCTGAGGCCCCCTCTAATGGCTACACCTGGGGAGTGAAGGGTTCGGTGATAGTCTGGCCAGTCTCCAGAAATTGTCAATTATTAAAATCTGACTTTATTTAGCAGCAATAACTCAATTTATTGGATGGAGTGCAAGAGATATGGATCAATGGTTATATGTACCATTCAAATTTAGCTACAAAGAAGTCACATTCCTGAAATAGAAACAATGATGTGCTTACACATGTAGACTATGTTTTTGTGTCTTAACCTAGTTGCTTTTAGTACAAAATGTTTATATTTTACAAATACTAGCAGGAATATATTCCACCAAGTTATTTTTAGTAACTGAAAAATAACATAAAATTTTATGAAATAATTGAGTATGATATAGATTAATGTAAAAACAATTTTTTCAAAACACTTTTTGGAATGAGGGTATGATTTCCATATTTTAAAAAAATTTAACAACTAATTTCTAATAAATTAATTTCAATCTTATAATATAAACTATGAAGAGGTTTGAGTCAAGAAGTTCTCTAGCCACAATTAGATTGAAAACTTACAAACCTAGAGTCAAGAGTTTCGTTAAGACTCCAACAATTTTTATAGTATTCAAGGTTTTCTTTTCCTTTTAGTTTTTTTAAGTTACAAACGTATATTATTCTTTAGAAGTTTAGTTCTTTTTAACCAAGATATTTGTACTTCAACACATTAATATTTGAAGTGTAGAAATCAAGTCACCTTAACTCAGGAACAATTTTTAAAACCTCTTTATTATGAAAAAATATCAAACATTCAAAAAAGTAAGGAAAATAGAAATAGGATCCTCCAGGTACTAGACTCCTAGCATTCATAATTATCCACATTTGGACAATCTTATTTTATCTATCCTCCCTAACCACTGCCTTTCTTGCTTAAATTTTTTTAAAGTAAATCTCATCATTACCCCTGTAAGTAATTTGGTATGTAGTCGAGGCAGATTCCAGCTAGCGTAGTTCTTTCATTGACTGACTGATTTGTTTATTTAGTCCCTCAGTCTTCACCTCAAAACCAGACCAATTCTCATCCAGTTTTCAAGACACCAATCATCTATCGTTTCTTTGAGAAACCCTGTATGCCTTTCCTCCTAGCAAACAAACAGCTGGGTGTTCATCCTCTGCGCTTCCAGAACATCTTCTGTAGTCTCTATGATAGCACAGCTTTACGGGATATTAGAGTTTTGTATTATTCTGACTCACTAAGAGATTTTTTTAGAACAGTTTCTAGATTTTGAATTTCTGTATCCCCAGTAGATGCAACAATTCAAAATATACAATAGGCGCTTAATAAATTCAATGTATTTTTTTCTTGGAATAGGTTTATTAGATAAACTATGGCCATTTCTGGAGGTATATTAGGATGAGGTTCTTAACAATGATCCCAGTTTGCCAGAATTTTATAGGCCTAACAGGGGCACATGGAACCATTGATAGTTTTCCTATTGAAAGGAAGGAAACAAAGTATGTGTTGTATTTAAAAGAAACAACAGAATATCATGTGACATTTGAATATCAGTCTGTCCTTTCAGACCCTTCATTACGGTATTATTTGAATATAAAATGAAAGGATCATACGGTCACTAAAAGAAGGTCACAAAATACCAAAATAATGACCAAGAATAGAAAGCCTAACCCCTTTTTCCTCCCTCAAATTCCCTTTGCACTTTAACATGTCTTTTTTAGTAGATTTTTCTTATGTGTCTTTTATCTCTGTCTTATATCTTGTGCCCTAAAGAATCAGAGGGAAAACAAATATACATGTAAATAGGATGTCAAATAAATAGAATGGTGCATCAACAGGGCCCCTATAGCACGTGGAAAAGAGGATCTGGGTCATTGCAGCCATAAACATGGCGATTCCACACATAGGATCACAGGATGTTAGAGCTGGAAAGGACCCTAGAGATTATCTAGTTCAAGTCCCCTTTCAAAGAGGTTAAATGATTTGTCCAAACTCATACCCTCCTTTTCAAATTTCAGTCAGCCTTGCAATCTTTCTGAGGTTATTGGTGAAAGGGTAGGATAGCTGAATTGCCAAAAGAGAATAATTTAGCATGGAGAAGTCAACATGATTTCTGCAAGAGAAATGATGTGTGTTGGTTTCACTAGAGTTGTTTGAGGGGATAAATAAGCATGACTAAGGAGATTTGGAGAGAAAATTCATATTTAAACTTTAAAATGCTTTTTTACAAGTTCTCACACCAGACTATTTAAGCAATCCCCATAAGAAATTGGCTTGGAGAAAAATAAGGAGAAATTTTAGTAGTTAATAACATAGATAGACAAGAATCAAGTCTAGTTCTGTTTTTACTGAGTGTCCTTGGGCAAATTATTTCTCCTCACTTATCATCATTTTCCTACAAGTAATGTAAGAATAGTGATTTTACCTAACTTGCTGGGCTACTGCAATGACTGAAGGAGATAATAATACTGTTTGTAATAAAAACTAACAGATATCAAGTGCTTAGTACATGTCAGACACTGTTCTAAGTGTTTAACAAATATTATCTCATTTTATCCTCACAAGGCCCCCATGAGGAAAATACTGTTAGTACCGCCCCACTTTAAAGACGAGAGAACTGAGTCATGGAGTAGTGAAGTCACTTGTCATGAGTGAGGCAGCTAGTTATTAGTAAACTCAGGAATTGAACGCAGGAAGGCTGTTTCCAGAGCCCTTACTCTTAGCCAGTCAGTCTCCTGACGCTTGTTCTGTTAATACACACAAACACATTTTCATTCACAGCCTAGCTACAAAATAAGGGCTTACTACATGTTAGTTATTACTATTTTTATACTTTCTCAGGTGGAAGAAGAAAGGGAGGCCTAATATTGACTGAAGACCTGCTTTAAGCATAAGGCATTCTCTTTACGACCAGCTTGGAAGGCCCTAAACGCCCAGAGAGTTTCCATGGTTCAACCATGGTCAGAAACCAGTAGAGGCCAGAACTGGGATTCAGGGGACATTGGTCTTGTTCCAAAACCCATGGTCTTGTTACTACATGCCAGCCTGTGCTCTTATATGGATTCACACTCTTATTTGTTACTCCTTTTCTACCCAAAGCACGCCTAGGTGTATGAGTAGGTATGCACATAAGACATAAGGTACATATGCACATAATATCAATGTTTTATTTAAACTATACATGAGCAAAATTTAGTAAAGAGGAAATGAAGACTAGCAAGAGAAGAATTTAGTAAGTTCTGAAGAGCAGAAGCTGATAGCTGATGCCCCAGAGTCAATGCTGGAGCCAGTCGTTCGTGTTTTGGAATGTGATGGGGCATACAAATACACAGTAAGATTTACTTAGTTTCAGTTGATAGCAAGCTTTTATGAGGAGAAAAGAGCCATGCCAATGATATCAAATGGCAGGATCCTAAGATGAACTGCTAGACAAGGGATCTACAGTCATTTTAGAGTATTCCCTGTAAAAGATTGTCCTGAAAAGCTTTAGTTGGGGCTGGCCTGGTGGCACAGCAGTTAAGTGTGCACCTTCCGCTTCAGTGGCCTGGGGTTCACTGGTTCAGATCCCGGGTGCGGACATGGCACCACTTGGCAAAAGCCATGCTGTGGTAGGCGTCACACATACAAAGTAGAGGAAGATGGGCACGGATGTTAGTTCAGGGCCAGTCTTCCTCAGTGAAAAGAGGAGGATTGGCAGTAGTTAGCTCAGGGCTAATCTTCCTCAAAAAAAAAGCTTTTGTTACAAAAATTGCAAATGTGCACACAATAATGCAAAGTGCTTCAAGGAAGAGTACTGGAAATATAAAGCATTATTCCATGATACTGTACATCTGCATTAGAAATATTTTGTGGTCCTAGTTACCACACCTCAAGCCTCCATAAAGCCGTAAGGCTAGAAACCATCTAGAGAAAGGTAATTAAAATGACGTAAAGATTTGAAAAATTGGCTGCCAGAAAATGGACTAAAAATATTAATACCTTTCAAAGCTGAAAAAGGATATAATATAATAAAGTCAGGATGCAAATGGGTAGGATGAACACAAACATTCATCAAAATCTAGAACTCCAGAGCCAGCAAGAACCTTGTTGTTCTTGTTAACCCCTGAATTCTTCAGAGTGTGTCTCCCAAGAGGACGAGTATTTCCTACAGGCTCACTATCTATTATCACACTTAGGAAACTGAACATTAACACCATTCTCTAACAAATACTCCATATCCAGATTTTTCCAGTTGTTCCAATACAGTCCCTTATAGCTCACCCTTCTTTCTTTCCTTCCTTCCTTCCATTCTTTTGTTGATCCATAGTCCAATCAAATATCTCACATTGCATTGGCATGACTCTACTCTCCCTTAATCTAGAACAGCCGTCCAGCCTTTTAAATCTTTCAGGACATTAATTGTTTTCACGAGTCCAGGCAAATTATTTTGCAGAATGTTTCTTAATTTGAATTTCCCTGATTGTTTCCTCATGATTAGATTTAAAAAATAAAGATTTCTGGCAAGTATACTATATAGGTAATATTGTATCCTATAAGCTCTTCTTAAAGCTTGAAAGAGGAGAGATTTAGGACCAATAAAATCCTAGTGTACCCCCAACATGTATTTGCTATTTCCAAGAGAAGACAAAGTAATATTATTGGTTCAAAAGATTTAAAATAAAAGTTCTTAATACATAAAAGTTAAGTCCATTAAGAAATAAGGGATGTTTCAGAATACTTCTCTAACTCTTTGTAGGTAACATTATGGAGCCTAGTATGCCTTTCCACAAATCTCTCTTGACATCACTCTCAAGAACAGAACGCTGACTCTGCTATATTATCTTGACTAAAAATGGCGTTTTCTAATGTCTCTCTCTTTTTTCACAAAACCAAATCCCTGTCTGTTAGGTATTTGCAGTGTTTACTCTAAGTGGTACTTTCAGGATGTACTTGAAGAGATTCAAAAATCTTTGAGAGAACATAGTTTGTATATCAAGACTGGCTAACCCCAAGTTCCCTATATCCATAGTGCCCTTGAGTGTATATTTCTTTAACTTAACAATCCCAAGTCCCCCAAACTTGGGCAAGATGTAAGATGCATAAAATTGACAACGGATACAGATGATAATTAATATTTCAGAATTTCCAAACTGAAATTTACTTATAGTACTGTTTCATGACAATATAGAATGATAAAATTAACATCGATTTGGGATCAGAAAGAATTTAAACCTTAACATTGTTACTCTCCGGCTCCTTGCCTAGAGGTAAGTCATCTAACTTCTGTAAGTGATGTTCTCCTCATCTGTAAAATGGAAGTGATAGCACATACTTTTCAGTGTTGTTATAAGAATTAAATGTGGTATCATATGATAAAGTGACAGTTTTATCTAATTGTTGTTATAACTATTAAAAAGAGAAAAATCTTTGCTTTGATCCAAGAACAGAATGGTCCATCTGAACAGTCAAACCGTCTCTTTACATGAATGAACCAGTTGTTTGATCATGTCTACTACTTACTCAATTTTCCTCCATGTGAAAGGTGCCAGAGCAGAAGCTGTCCAGTCCCTTGTTCTGCTCAATGCTAAGTTCCCACTCTCAGCTTGGGTGATAAAACCCCATATCTATACAATAAATTCTCTGTTTGCTTAATATAGATCCTGTTTGATTTCTGTCACCTGTGTGCAAAAGGACTATAAATAACATCACCACTTAATAGCTGGTTAGAAGGGCCACCTTAATTAATAGCTGGTCAACTAATGTTAATGATTGCTTCAACAATCATCTGCATTTTTTCACTATTCTTATCACACCGGAAGTTGAGATATGCTTGGGACTCTACATGACCAGATATAGTTTTTGTTTTTGAAAGACTTTTTTAGAGAAGTTTTAAATTTATAGCAAAACTAAGAGGAACGTACAGAGATTTGCCATATACCCCTTACCCTCATTATGCATAGCCTCCCTCATCAAAATCCCCACTAGGAGAGTACATTTGTTACAATTGTTGAACCTATCTAGACACATAATCTTCCGAAGTCCATAGTTTACATTAGTGTTCACTCTTGGTGTTATATATTCTATGGGTTTGACAAGTGTGTAATGACATATGTCCATTACTATAGTATACAGAGTGTTTTCACCATCCTAAAAATCTGTGCTCTGCCTGTTCATCCTTAACCCCACCCCCAACCACTGGAAACCACTCATCTTTTTACTGTCTCCATAGTTTTGCCTTTTCTAGAAGGTCATACAGTTGGAATCATATAGTATGTAGCCTTTACAGATTGGCTTCTTTCACTTAATAATATGGATTTAACATTCCTCTGTGTCTTTTCATGGCTTGATAGTTCATTTCTTTTTAGCACTGAGTAATATTCCATTACCTGGATGTATTACACTTCATTTCCATTCATCTACTGAAGGACATCTTGGTGGCTTCCAAGTTTTGACAATTATGAATAAAGCTGCTATAAACACCCATGTGTTTTATGTGGCCATAAGGTTTCAACTCCTTTGGGTAAATACCAAGAAGTGCAATTACTGGATCATATAGTAAGAGTACATTTAGTTTTGTGAAACCTTCAAACTGTCTTCCAAAGTGGCTGTACCGTTGTGCATTCTCAAAAGCAATGAGTGAGAGTTGCTGTTTCTCCACATCCTCTCCAGCATTTGGTGTTGTCAGTGTTCTGGATTTTGGCCATGTTAATAGATGTATAGTGGTATCTCATTTTAATTTGCATTTCCCTGATGACTTATGGTGTTAAGCATCTTTTCATATGCTTATTTGCCATCTGTATATCTTTTTTGGTGAGGTATCTGTCAAGGTCTTTAGCCCATTTCTTAATTGGGTCGTTTGTTTTCTTATTGAGTTTTAAGAGTTTTTTGTATATTTTGGGTAAGAATCCTTTATCAGATGTGTGTTTTGTAAATATTTTCTCGCAGCCCTTGGCTTGTCTTCTCATTCTCCTGACATTGTCTTTCACAGAGTGGAAGTTTTTAATTGTAATGAAGTCCATCTTATCAATTATTTCTTTCATGGATCATTCCTTTGATGTTGTAGCTAAAAAGTCATCACCATACCCAAGGTCATCTAGATTTCATCCTATGTTATCTTCTAGGGGTTTTATAGTTTTGCATTTTACATTTAGATCTATGATCCATTTTGAATTAATTTTTATGGAGAGTGTAAAGTCTGTATCTATATTCTTTTTGTGTGTGTGTGAATATCCAGTTGTTCCAGTACCATTTGTTGAAAAAAACTATCTTTGGTCCACTGTATTGCATTTGCTCCTATGTCAAAGATCAGTTGACTACATTTCTGGGGTTCTATTTCTGGGCTCTCTATTCTGTTCCATTGGTCTATTTGTCTATTCTTTCCTCAATACCACACTGTCTTGATTACTGTAGCTTTACAGTAAATCTTGAAGGTGGGCAGTATTAATTCTCCAACTTCATTCTTCTCCTTCAATACTGTGTTGGCTGTTCTGGGTCTTTTGCCTCTCCACAGAAGCTTTAGAATTTTAGAGTTTGTCAATATTCACAAAAGAAGTGCTGGGATTTCAATTAGGATTGCATTGAATCTATAGATCAAGTTGGGAAGAACTGACATCTTGACAATATTGAGTCTTCTTATCCATGAACATGAAATCTCTCTCCATTTCTTTAGTTATTCTCTGATTTTATTCATCAGAATTTTGTAGTTTTCCTTGTATTGATTGTATACATATTTTGTTAGATTTATACCTACACATTTTGTGGTTTGGGGGCTATGGAAATGATATTGTGTTTTTAATCTCAAATTTCACTTGTTCATTGCTGGAAATGATATTTTCTTGAAGATTTTTGTGTCTAAATTCATGAGAGATTTGGTCTGTAGATTTATTTTCTTGTAATGTCTTTGTCTGGTTATGGTATTAGGATTATATTGGCCTCATAGGATGAGTTAGGAAGTATTCTCTCTGCATCTATTCTCTGAAAAGATTGTAGAGAATTGGTATCATTTCTTCCTTAAATGTTTGATAGAGCACCAGTGAACTTATTTCGGCATGATGTTTTCTGTTTTGGAAAGTTATTAATTATGGATTCAATTTCTTTACTAGATACAGGCCTGTTCAGATTGTCTATTTCTTCTTGTGTGAATTTTGGCAAATTGTGTTTTTCAAGGAATTGGTCCATTTCATCTAGTTTGTCAAAGTTGGGAGCGTAGAGTTGTTCATAGAATTCCTCTGTTATACTTTTAGTGTTCATGGGATCTGTAGTGATATCTTCTCTTTCATCTCTTATTTAGAATTTGTGTTATCTCTTTTTTTCTTTGTTAATCTGGCTAGAATTATCAATTTTTAATTGATAATTTCATTACAATTAAAAATCCACTTGTTCATTGCTGGAAATAATATTTTCTTGAAGATTTTTGTGTCTAAATTCATGAGAGATTTGGTCTGTAGATTTATTTTCTTGTAATGTCTTTGTCTGGTTATGGTATTAGGATTATATTGGCCTCATAGGATGAGTTAGGAAGTATTCTCTCTGCATCTATTCTCTGAAAAGATTGTAGAGAATTGGTATCATTTCTTCCTTAAATGTTTGATAGAGCACCAGTGAACTTATTTCGAACCATTGATCTTTTCAAAGAAACAACTTTTGGTTTCGTTGTTTTTGTCTGTTGATCTCCTGTTTTCAGCTTCTCTGATTTCTGCTCTAATTCTTATTATTTCTTTTCTTCTGCTTACTTAGGACTTAATTTACTTTTCTTTTTCTTTTTTCCTAAGGTGGAAACTTAGATTATTGATTTTGGTTCTTTTTTCTTTTCTAATACATGCATTTAATGATATAAATTTTCCTCTAAGTACTGCTTTCACTGCATCTCACAAGTTTTTCACAGTGTGTTTTCATTTTTAATTAGTTCAAAGTATTTAAAAATTTATCTTAAGATTTCTTCTTTGACCTATATGTTATTTATAAATGTGTTGTTTAATCTCCACATATTTTGGGGACTTTCCATTTATCTTGCTGTTATTGATTTCTACTTACTTCCATTGTGGTCTGAGAGCAGATACTGTTTGATTTCTATTGTTTTAAATTGTTAAGGTGTGTTTTATTGTCCAGAATATGGTCTGACTTGGTGAACATTCTGTGTGAGCTTGAGAAGAATGTGAATTCTGCTGTTGTTGGATGAACTAGTCTTTAGATATCAATTATACCCAACTGATTGTTGCTGATAGTAAGTTCATCTATGTCCTTCTGATTTTCTGCCTGCTGGATATGTCCATTTCTAATAGAGGGGTGTTGAAGTCTCCAATTATGATAGTGGATTCATTTATTTCTCCTTGAAGTTCTATCACTTTTTGCCTCACATAATTTGACACTCTGTTGTTAGGTGAATATGCTAAAGATTCTCTGTCTTCTTGAGGAATTGATCCCTTTGTCAGTATGTAATGCCTATCTTTATCTCTGATTACTTTCCTTGCTTTGTTAGCATGGTATATTTTTCTCCATCCATTTACTTTTAATCTATGTGTGTCTTTATATTTAAAGTGAACAACATATAGTTAGGTCTTGTTTCTTGATCCACTATGACAATCTCTGTCTTTTAATTGGTGTGTTTAGACCATTCACATTCAAAGTGATTTTTGATATAGTTGGATTAATATCTACCATATTTGTTACTGTCTTCTATTTGTTGCCCTTGTTCTTTATTCTTGTATTTGTCTTCCAGTCTTTAAGCATACACAATAAAATACATTGTGGCTATTATTATGTTGAACAAACTGTTATCTGTTAAATCAATTAAGAACAAAAAAAACAAAAGCTTTTATTCTATCTTCATTTATTCCTTCTTCACTCCTCTCTTTTTCTTTATGTAGATCCAAGTTTCTAACCTATTTTATTTTCTTCCTCTCTAAAATCCTTCTTTTAACATTCATTGCAAGGCAGGTATACTGGCAACAAATACCCTCAGTATCAGTTTGTCTGAAAAAGTCTTAATTTCTTCTTTCCTTTCGAAAGATAATTCCACAGGGTAGAGAATTCTAGGTTGCATTTTTTTTCTCTTAATACTTTAAATATTTCACTGTACTCTCTTCTTATTTGCATGATTTCTGAGAAGAAGTCAAATGTAATTATTATCTTCTTTCCTCTATAGGTAAGATTTTTTTCCCTTTGGCTTCTTGTAGAATTTTTTGTTTATCTTTGATTTTTCTGTAGTTTGAAAATGATATGCCTAGGCATAGTTTTTTTTGATATTTTTCCTGCTTGGTGTTCTCTGAAATTCTTGGATCTGTGGATTGGTGTCTGACATTAATTTGAGAGAAATTCTCAGTCATTATTGTTTCAAATATTTATTCTGTTTCTTTCTCTCTTTCTTCTCCTCTGGTGTTTGAGTTATGCATATGTCACACCTTTCGTAGTCATCCCACAGTCCTTAGATAGTCTATTATGTTTTTCTCAGTCTTTATTCTCCTTGCTTTTCAGTTTTTGAAATTTATATTGATATATCCTCAAGCTCGGAGACTTTCTCCTCAGTGATATCCAGTCTACTAATAAACCCGAGAAGATGTTGTTTATTTCTGTTATAGTATTTTTTTTTTGTATCTCTAGCATTTCTTTCGGAATCTTTCTTAGGACCAAATTTCTATCTCTCTGCTCACTGTTCTATCTCATTGCCCATCTGTTCTTGCATTCTGTCTACTTTATCCATTCGAGCCCTTAGCATACTAATCATAGTTATTTAAAACTTCTGGTCTGATAATTCCAACATACCTGCCATGTCTGGTTTTAGTGCTTGCTCTGTCTCTTCAAATTATGTTTTTTGCCTTTTAGTATGCTTTGTAATTTTTTCTTCATAGCCAGGCTTGATGTACTGGATAAAAGTAACTGCTGTAATGGCCTTTAGTAATGTGAAAAGATGTAGGGACTGATTCCCTGTTTCTCACCACTTCACTGGTAATGAGCAATCTCTAGAACTGGAGTCTTGTGCTGGCCCAGCACATAAAATGAGGCATCCTATCAATAATGACTAAAACTAAAATGTTTCATAAACATGATACATGATGGACTGAATTGTGATAAATAATGTATTTTCCCAGGTTATTGCTGTTCTCATATGTTAGGGATAGCAGAGGGAAGTGAAGCAATAAATGAGATATAAAAACTCAACATTAGCTTATGAAAATAATGCATCTATAGTATCCACAAACTATCTCTATGTATACACACACTATATATGTGTGTATGTATATATATTTTTTTACATCAATAAATACGTAAGATATATTTAGTCTAATTGGTATACCATCAACTTGAAAGATTCCTCACTTTCATCCAACATTCATGATAACTCTATTGGATGTACTTCACATATTCAAAATAAACTTTTTTATTCTAACAGATTTCAGTATAACAGTTTGATGGGTAATCTTATATACTTTCGTAAATTGACCTGTTCTCTAGTTTTCCATGACTCAACAATGAACTTGAATTCGATTTTCAGTATTCCAGTTTTTTTCAACATTTTATTGAAGTATAATTTAAAACAAATTGCACATATTTAAAGCATAATTTGATAAGTTTTGACTTATATATACACCACTTCAAAAAGATTCATGTCCCTTGGTAATCCCCCTCCCTTGCTTTCCCCATCCTATATATCCTCATGTAACCAACAATTTGCTTTCTATCGTTGTAAATTGCATTTTCTAGAATTTTATATGAATAGAATCATACAGTATGTACTTTTTTTGTCTGGTTTCTCACATTCAACATAATTATTTCGAGATGTATCCAAGTTGTTCCATTTATCAATAGTTCACTCCTTTTTATTGTTGATTTGTAGTCTATTATATGGGCTACAAATCTGTGTATCTGTTTACCTGATGATAGACATTTGGGTCATTCGTAGTGTAGGTATTACAAAAAAAGAAGCTTCTAGAACATTTGTGTACAAGTTTTTATATGAACATGTATTTGCTTTCCCTTTGAATAAATACCTAGAAGTGAAATGGTTGGATCATTTGGGAGATATATAAATAAATTTTTAAGAAATTGCCAAACTGTTTTCTAAAGTGGTCAAGCCATTTTACATTCCACAAGCAATGTATGAGAATTTCAGTTGCTCCACATCCTCAACAACTTGGTATGGTCATTCTTTTTAATTTTAGCCTTTTGAATAGGCTTAGAGTGGTCTCTTGTGTTTTTAATTTACATTTCCCTAAAGACTAATGATGTTGACCATCATTTCATGTATTTATTTGCTATTCTTATATCATTTTTGGCAAAAGGTGTGTTGAAATCTTTTGGCCATTTTTAAAATTGCATTATTTGTTTTCTTATTTATTGAGATCTGAGAGGTATTTTCAGATACCTGGATAGAAATTCTTTATCAGATATAATTATTACTTGCAAATATTTTCTCCTAATCTATAGCTTGTTTCTTCATTTTCTTAACAGTGTCTTTTGAAGAGCAATTTTCTATTTTGATGAGGCTCAGTTTATTAAGTTTTTCTGTCATGGGCGATGCTTTTGGAATCATATCTACAAAATCTTTGCCTAACCCAAGATTTTCTAGCACGTTTCTTCTAGAAGTTTTACAGTTTTACGTTTTACATTAAGTTCTATGATCCATTTTGAGTTAATTTTTGTATATGATGTGAAATATGGATCAAAGTTTATTTTTTTGCACACGCACATCCAAATGTTCTAGTGCCATTTGCTGAAAAGATAACCCTTTCTCCACTGAATTCCCTTGCTTCTTTGTCAAAATATCTTTTCAATTTCCAATTGTTCATTGCCAGTATATAGAAAAATGATTGGATTTTGTGTAATGATCTTATTTTCTTCAAACTCACTAAACTCTAGTAGTTCTAATAGCTTTTATGTGATTCCATAAAATTTTCCATATAGGAAAATCATGTTGCCTGTGAATAATGGTACTTTTACTTTCTTCTTAATCTCCATAACTTTTGTTTCTTTTTCTTGCCCTAGCCTCCAGTAAAATGTTGAGTAGAGATGGTGAAAGCAGACATATTAGCATTGTTGCTGACATTAGGGGGAAAACGTTCACTCTTTCACCATTGTCTGATGTTAGCTGTGGGCTTTTCATAAATGTCCTTTATCTGTTTGAGAAAGTTCCCTTCTTTTCCTAGTTCGCTGAGAGTTTTTATCAGGAATGCATATGGATTTTGTTCAGTGCTTTTGCTGTACCAGCTGAGATGATCATATTTCCTTTTTAGTCTGTTAATATGATGAATTACATTGATAGATTTTTCAAATGTTAAACTAACCTTGCATTCCTGAGAAAACTCCACTTGAAATCCACTTTTTGATTAAAATTGGTAACATTTTTTTTAAGAATTTTTGCATCTATGTTTAGGAAAAATATTAGTCTGTAGTTTTCTTCCTGTGAAGTTGTGGCCTGGTTTTGTATGTGAGTAAAGCTGGTCTCATAGGATGAGTTGGGAAGTATTTTTTCCTTTTTAATTTTATGGCAGAATTTTAGTAAAATTATTATCTTCTTTAAACATTTGGGTAGAATTCACCAATAGAACCATCTGGACTTGGAGTTTTCTTTGTAGAAATATTTTTAGCTAAAAATTCAACTTCTTTAATCGATATATGGACCATTAAGGTGATCTATTTCTTGAGTGAACTTTGTTAGTATGTGTGGGCTCTCTCCCTTTATTCAGTTCTCTCCTCCCTGCCCTGCAAATTCAAGCAGCACTGGCTTCCAGCTATGCTTCTTGAACTCAGGGAGACTGTGCATCTGCACCTGGATTCCCCCAGTCTGCACCACGACCTAGAAACTGACAAGAAGCTGGGGCAAGCTTCTGGTGCTCATCTCATTTGTTTCCTGTTCCTTAGGATCGCTGCCACTCATTTCTTGATGTCCAATTTCTTGAAAACCAATGATTCATATGTTTTATTCAGTTTTTTATTTGTTTCAGGCAGGAGAGTAAATCTAGTCCCTGTTGTTTCATGTTGATTGGAAGCAGAAGTTCATTCTTCAACTTTTAGAATATTTACCTCACACAAATTTGACTAACTTATCTCTCTTACATTATGCTTAATTTTTTTAGTAATATTTTAAAACTTTGACACTCTAAAAAAATGTGACTTTTCCCCAAGGGGGAGAAAGCTTTTCACTCTTGCATTCATCTTGGTGCTTGACTCATAATTTTCACCCATCAGCTTCATAAAAGGTCTTCAGTGTAAGCTTTTGGGATCAATTTGACAGTAAGACTTTGTATGACGAATGCATTCCCTAACTGTAAAAAAAAAAAAAAAAACTAAGCAAAAAGATTTAACTGCTGTGCCTAATTGTTCTTCACCACTGCACTATTCTTTGCAGAAAAGCTTGGAAATCAGCCATATTCTCTTTTGTATCCACTTTTTCTTTTTTGCTACAAGGGTTACTTGGAATGTCATAAAGACATATTTTTTAACCATTCGAAAGAGGAAAAGTATAAATTCTTCTGTAATTACTTATGTGAAGTGCATTTGTCTATCAAATCTACCAGAAAATCAAGAGCTAAAATTTGAACATGAAACAAATTTTAAATTTGACTTCTTTGAGGCTGTCAGTGATGACAGACTGTCTAATACCTAGGGTTTGTTCATTCCTTTTGTGTGCTGGTGTGTATCCTTCTGGGGTTTACTACTGGCGGACAAAGCTCCTCTCCTCTGCTGTTTTATCCTCCAGCAAGCATCATACCTACTCGCATTATGTAGACTTCAGTGGCAGGGAAAAGGCTGTGCTCACAGCAAGCTCATAGCACATGTGACATTGCAAAATAGTTTCTTAACCTAAGACCAGGTACACAGAAGCTTTGGAATCTGTGAACATCTTGAAACTTCATGCAAATGTTTGTGTAAGTGTTCACATTTTCTGTACACAGAATTCATAACCTTTATTTGATACTCAAAGAGAATTTTTAAGTGATGAGAGTCCTCCATGTAGCCTCATTACAGAGAAGGACAATAGAACAACCAGTACCACTGCCAAAGTTCTGAAGAACAATGTCCCCACGAGATTATCCTCCGAGGATAAATTATGACTCTAGATCACTCATGCCTTAGAGTGGACATTTTTGGCTCAAAGATCTCCTGCCATGTCCCGAATTATAGCTGTTTATTTAACACCAGGCTAATCAGCTCTTTTGGTGCCTTAAAAAAGGTAACTATCTTGTATTTGGTTTTTATGTTTTCTTTCATGTTAAGAAATTATAAATAAATAAAAATTCAGGTGAAATTGTTGTTTTAGGCTACAAAATATTTCTAGGAAACTCACATTAAAAAAAGCAAAGTTGCCCATGAACATGGTCAGCTTTTCAAATGAAAGCAATGAAATGTTAGTTTGCCAATTTAAATCATGATGCTAAATCATAAGTCAGTTGGATAAGATTAATTGCATGATATATCAAGACTTGAATGCTTTTTAAAAATTATATTATTTTTTCTCATAATAAACCATTTCTTTGCTGCTTTCCTCTTTCTAGTCAAGCAACACTAGATCTCAGAATATAGGCCAGTCATTTTAATCATTCCATAATAATTCACTCTGTCATGATTTTCTAGGGGAAGTGTCATAATTTCTATGTCATTTCTAAAAAACCAGAACCTCTAAAACACCTTATGTTCATGAGAAAGTCCACCTCCATATTTTTGAATAGTGCTTATTGGGTGTCACGTTTGGATCTAAAGTTCCCTTTAGTCTCATTTTTGATACCTATGAATGCCTTTTTGGTGAAAATCATGGTAATAATGAAGTCATCCTTTAAAAAATATTCCCTCATCCATTCATATTCTTCATTTTTCATGCCATGAAAAACTTATACTCATCAACTTATACTCAATTCTCCCTTTGGCAGTTTCTCATTTTGATTTTTTCAATTAAAGAATTAAGCAGTGTATATCAAAAACACAGTTCACCCATAACAACAGAATCAGTAATATACCAAGATAAAATGTATTTCAAGAGGGAAGTGCTTTCCTTTATCACTGAAGCACTTTACTGCATTATTAATATTTGGAAATATATCTGACTTGCCAACTATCCAATACAACAAATAGAGCTAGAGATTCTGGGTTTTTCTACCAAGTCTCTTTTTTTTGGTAAGAACTACATTTTTTAATTTTATAACTATAGTGAGTAAACATTGATTTTAAAAACACCAAGTCTCTTTTTTAATGAAAACTCATCCTTTATATAAGCTCTTTCTAAAGTAAGTAATTTAAATTATTATTTGTTTGTCTATTCTACCTATTGTGTTGGGTGAACTATTTCTCCCTGAAAGGAAATTATCATTTATCTATGCAATATTGATATAAAATGCCAGAGGTAAAAAAAAAGCTAAATTTAATACCAGCAATTATAATCGCAAAGTAGTATATGATTGTAGGAAATGCTTTTAACGTGCTCTCTTAATTTATGGGCCATAATAACAATGATAAAGATGATAAAATCTAGTCATGCTTGCATGTGGCTCCCCATGAACAATAACGGGCAGTTGGTGGCAAAGGTGGCGAAAGTGACAAGTTGCAATATCTTAGCCTGATATGGGGACTATTTTAAGATCCATCCCTGTGGAAAAACGCAGATCAAAGGAACTGAATCCGATCTGTTAGTATCAAGCTACAATACTCCATGCTGCTTTTTACTAGAGTCCTAATAAACAAAGGTATTCAATTACTTTTAAAAAATTAAACATCTTTACATAATGAAGTTTTGCTTTACAAAAGATCATACTGACATTAACATATCGTGACATAATTATTCATAAAACAAGAACATGAAAGATCTATGAAAGCTATGTATTGTTGACATAGAACACAAATTCTAGGTAGCCTATGGAATTCAATTAAACGAGCGATACTAAGATGAAAAGTCCCAATACTATGGCAATGATCTAAAGATTACCTAAATATTCTTAGTCAGGTCAATTGATACTAGAAGAAAAGCAAGAGTACGTTGGGACCAGTACATGGCTGGCTGCACTTACTATTTGCCTTGCTAATGATCCTGCCATCTCAGTTATCACTAGCTCAAAGCACACAGTTTTCAATTTTTTCAGAGCCAGATTATTCAAAGGTTTTAGAGATTTCTTAAATCTCTAAAGGTTTAAGAGATGTTAGAGATTTCTTCTTGTTTCAATCTCTATTAATTCCTAATCTCTATGAGAGTTTAAAAAGAATTCCTAAAGTGGCAAGGAAACTCATTTAATCGTCACCAGTTGTTTTCAATAGACTTCCAGATGGAAACTTCTCATAAAACTTTTTCTAAAAAGATAATTTTTAAAATATGGTAGCAGAAACTTCAATTTACAATGTGTATTAACTAATCATGTCCTGAAAGTTTTAGAGGATGAAAAGAATAAAATAATCTGTTAAGCAATTCAATTGGACCTGGGCGTGTTTAATTCAACCACATTTTTCTGGACCCACGTATTCGAAAAACAGATCCTTGAGTCACAACTAGCAATCTTTGAGCAGCACAGAAAAAATAGATGAATCCCTCAGTTATAAGTTGCCAGGAATTTTGAGACACCTCATCCATTTTACAGTAGCTTTCAAAGGGAGGAAATCTATATTAAGTGAAGATAATTTATTTTAACTTGCCAATAAAAACATTCATTTATCCATATAATTACATGTACTTTTTTTTTCTTTCAGCAGCAAATTCAGAATTTGAGAGTAAATCCTCTGCATGTCTCATGTCTAAGAAGTCTGCATGATGTTAGGCTATTTTCAATTATGGGTAATACCACGGTGACCCACTGCATTTCATAGTTCATGCTCAAACCTTGACCTTTTTAGCATCTTAAGGCTTGACAAGAGAATTTCTAGGCATATTGAGGAATACTAGTATTTTTCCTGTACTTTCTATTTGTGTAAAATCACAGAATTTTAGTAAATCAAAAATTACTTTTCTTAAAAGCCAGCTGGGAGCTTTTGACAGATAGATGTTCAATGCTTTTAGTGAAAGGCTTTCACTTCACATAAACAAGATCCCCATTTAACTTAAAATGCAACAGCAAATAAAGCTGAACAGATTCCTTCTAAATACAGGTTTGCACATGAGCAGACAATGACAGCATATTCCCCACCCCCTGATGGCTGGCAGGTTTTTAAGAAAATATCACTGTAAAATATATTCCAATTCTAGACACATTAAATGTGAAGAGAGAAGACTAGTATTGAGGAAATATGTTTCAACTTCTTTCTTTCCTACTTTGCATATCAGTCTGACTCGTCAAACCTTCTATGTTCCTGTCATGCTTTTGAATATTACAGCTATGGCAGTACACTGAAAGGTTAAAGACTTGACGCAAAGCTAAAGTGAGTAATGATCACAACATAAACAATACCAACTGTGCAATAATATCTCACAGTATCTACAAACGTAGGAACAGTTACCAGACAGTCCTCTTGGTTGTTCTTTAAATCTTCTCTTGCTGATGCCTTGGCTCTGTACTCTTTCATACTCACTAGGTAAAGTTCTTGCATCTTTGCATGCTGCATGATTTTTTCTTTGTTGCCAGCTTCACGTTACTTTCACCAGGCTGCCTACTCCTGTTCTATACTTTCCCGCTTGACCTGCTCAGCTCAGCATGCCATCTAACAGACAACACCCTGACCAGGTAGACCTTAATTGTGGCAGGTGTTAGTTGGATGATGAGAGACAGATACCAATTTCACCACATTCAAGGCAAAAGAAAACTTAAATTGACTCATGTAATCCAGGGAAGTATTGAATAACCAAATTATAAGTAAGTCAGGAATCACCGAATCTCAGGAAATTCTGGAAACATGGACCAGGGCGCTGGACCAATGTTAATTATGTGGATGAAAAGAGGGCATTTTCAGACACTTCCAGATGTCTCCTGTGTAGCAAAAAATAACGTTTACGTATTGCTCATAATTTGTGAGGACTTTCTGACACTCCAGGTAGGAAAATCTGGTGTACAAGTTCTATGATTATGTTCAATAAAATAAGGTATTTCAATAGTGGATCATTGACACATTCTGAAATTTTGCTCTCCAATACTAACTTTTAAAGGTTTAAAAAGTCATTAGACTCGCAAGAGTTATATTCATATTAAAATATTTCTTCTTCAATTCCTGTGGTGATTTACTCTATCTTCTACTGCCCCAAAAACCACAAATATAAGAGAGCACAAATATCCAATGCTTTTCATTTTTTTGTCCATAGTCTATTAATATTTTGAGACTGATTATATAGTCTAAGGAAGGACGAAAGTGTCAGAGCAAATGTTTTTCCTAATTTCCTGATTTTGTTAATGAATATTCAAGACAACAAGAGGACCAAGGGAACATTGCTCCAGAGGAAACAGGAAGAAAAACCAAACAACTAATAACAACAAAAAGAAACACATTTTCAAGAAGAATGAACTGATGATGTGTGAAAAGAGAAGAAAAGGAAAATAATTTTGGAATAACTTTCTAAAGTCAGACGTATTCAAATCATCAGAACAAACACAACATGAAAACCCAAGTTTATAGAGTTCACTACACCTTAACCATAATGTTCACGTCAATCCTATCATTATCCCTGTTTGGTCACACAGCTGCCAGTGGCAGAGCTATAGTTCAAATCCAAGCCTTCTGGCAACAAATTGAAGTTCTTTCTCTTTATGCTGCCTCCCTTTGAAGCTCTTCACATGCTTGAAATTAAGCACGCTTCCTACAGGTTTAGAATCAAAAGTCCTTCCTCCAGCACCTGTTAGCTCAATGACCTCAGACACATTACATTAACCTCTTTGTACGTTACATTATTCATCTATGCAATAATAATCATGACATCTTTCCTGTCATTGAGTTGTTGGAAGATCAAATAAGACAGTACTTTGTAACAATAACATTTATACATATAAGGGATTGTTATAATTAAAATGCATAAAGAAAAAGGTTGATGAGATTTCCCAGTCACTAGTTGTTATTTTTAAGAACTCATGGTAGCAATAGTTGGAAATAATTTCTCCCTCAATTAGGCCACATTGAGCCATTGTGGAGTCAGTATTGCATCCAGTTTATGTCTCCTCACCTTGAGGACGCTGTGAGGTGAAGAAGTTCAGAGTAGTTTAATAACATGATTAAAGTGGTGAATAAATAAGACCCGTGAGAACAGGTAGAAGGAGTTGAAATTAATTAGTCTGGAGACAATAATTGTCTCCTAATTCAAAAGACATTATTATAAGAAAAATGTAGACCAACTTTTATCCATCTTTTCTAGAAATGACTTGAAAGTCACTCTGAAAATACAGTGGTATAGTATAGGCATAAGAAAGAATTTACTGATAGGGTTGTTTGTTAAATATTAAAACAGGCTATTAAAAGAAGACGTGGAGTCTCTTTTGTTGATGATTTTTCCAAAGGAAAATAGACACAAATCAATTTAGTATGGTCAGGGAGCAGATATACTTGCAATCAGGGAATTAGAATAGCTAACTTATTGAGATCTTCTTTCACTGCTCAATAATTCTACAGTTCTCTGGCTAATTCCTCTGATTAATCATGAAATAGGTAGGTAGCAAATTTTCTAATTATCCTTGTCCAAATATGCAGGCTACATGAATTTGCTAACATCCTATAATAAATATAGTTTGGTTTTGGTATTTTTAGAGGAGGGTGGACCGATGCAGAGGTTGAATTAACCTAACTCTTTGGTTCATAGCACAGTCTCACCACTGATCTAAGCAAGGCAAAACAAGCAATTTTAAATGGATTTTCCCCCATCATCACATTCCTCACTACCATCTATCCCTCCCCAACAGGTAACTGCTCTAAAATGTTTGATGTATATTCTTAAGCTTAAATGTATCTTTGGAAATATGTAGTGTCATTTTGCTTGTGCATATTTTTAAATTTACGTAAGTAGATCTCATTCTTGTTCTTTTGTTTTCAACCAGCCGTCTGTTTTTAAGAGCTGTGTTGTTTCTAACCGATGCGTCATATTCAGTAGTGCGCATCCTTGCCTTCTTCTTCCCCTAGTGGTGGACAAGGTTGTTTCCAACTCTCTGCTTCCACAATGTTGTGAAAAACATATTCTCTTATGTGCTTTTTTTGGTAAGGTCTCTCTCTCCCTTTTCCTTTAGGAGTGCGTTTGAAGAATCGTACATAATTCGTACATGTGTAATTACTTTGCCAAATTGCTCTCCAAAATGATATCATCCAAGTATGCAGGAGTTCTTGTTTCCCTATCAACTCTTAGCGTTATAGAACTGGGCATTTTTTTCTATATCTGATGAGTGTAAAGTAGTATCTCATTGTTGATTTTCTTCTCTACTTACAGAGATAATATACTTGTTG
The DNA here is from genome assembly GCF_041296235.1 of Equus asinus. Classification (NCBI taxonomy): domain Eukaryota; kingdom Metazoa; phylum Chordata; class Mammalia; order Perissodactyla; family Equidae; genus Equus; species Equus asinus. Next base: position 19,295,114 of record NC_091813.1, read on the forward strand.
TTTATTCATATACTTTTCCATTTTTCTAGGGTTTTCCATGTTGTTGATTCTAGGAGTTCCCTCTATATTATAGCTATTATTCTTTTATCTATTCCTTATGTCTATTCCATTCATCTATTTATCTATTGAAACTGACATTTGGATTGGGATTGCAGAGTAATTCAGGGATAGTTGGCATCTTTATACTGTTAAGTCACTCCATCTATATACGTAGGCTAGATCTACATTTATTCAGATCTTCTTTAACGTCATTTAGTAGCATTCTAAATTTTCTCCCTAGAGGACTAAGGCATTAATGATATCTCATCTAATATGTAGTTCTCTCTCTAAAAATTGTCATTATTAACTAATTTAATGTACATGTTCAATATTAGCCCTGTTTATGCTGTTTATGTCTGTAGTGTTTATAAACTCCTCAAGACAACATCTGTTTAACTTCATCTTTGCAGTTCCTACACAGTGCCATGTAAAGACAGATATTGATATGTATTTTGATCAAAAAATTCTTTAGTTTTTCTCTTATAAAATGCCTCAAACAAAATGATAATTTCTAAGACTTAACTATTTTTATAATAAGGAACTGCTGAATCAATAATAATAGACTCAAGTAGTAGAATGACCCAGCCCCTCATTTATGTTACAAAATTTTTATTGACTTCCTACCATGGGCGTACGTGTTCTCATATGTCTGTGGATCCCTGTGACCTGGAGACTCTTTCAGGAGGCCTGTGTAATAAGAGTTACATTCTTATAACAATTCTAAGGTATTATTTGCTTTTTCCACTCTGTTGACATTTGCACTGATGGTGCAAAATCAATAGTGGGTAAAATTGCTGTTACCTTAGCATGAATCAAGGCAGTGGCACCAAACTCTACTATTTGTCACTGTGCTCTTCTCCGACATGCATTCACAGTAAAAAACGTAACTCCAGTTTTATTTACTAAGACTCTCCTTGCTAAGGCAATGAAATTATTAATTCTATTAAATCTAACCCTTGTATATGTCTTTTTAATATTTTGTGATAAAATGGAAAGTATGCATACTGAAGTACAATGGTCATCTTGAGGAACAGCAGTTTTCCCATTATTTAAAAGCTGAATTAGCCACATTTTTCATGGAACATCATTATTAATTGAAAGAATGACTGTCTGATAAGCTATAGTTATCAGACTTGGGTATTTGGCAAACATTTTATCAAAAATGAAAAAAGTGAGTATTTCATTTCAAAAGAAACGATAGTTGATGCCAATAAAAAACTAAAGCTTCCAAATGAAAATTAAAATTTTGGAGAATTTTTATCCACCACCATGAGCTTGACTGTTTCCCAAAACTTAAAGACTTTTCTGATGAGATCAGAACAAATGTGATTTTTTATATTGTATAATAAAATGTGTCAACATTCGAAAAATCTGCATAAACTAGTTACCAAATGACCTATGCATGAAGTTACAAAATCATGCATAAGCAAACCATCCATTCAAGTTTCAAAACAGACCAATGAATTTTAATGCACAGGGAAAAAGTTAGTTGATATGGTTTCAGATTCCATGTTGAAACTAGCCTTTAAGAAAGTGCCATTTGTTGAGTTTTAGAGTAGTATCAAAGAAGACATACACAAGTATCTGAAAAGTCTATAAAACATTCTTTCCTTTCCCACTACATTTGAGTGTAAGGACAGATTTTCTTCATCTACTTCAACCAAAACAACATAACACAACAGATTGAATGAGGAATAGTTATGAGAATCTAGATGTCTTTTATTAAACCAGACATTAAAGATATTTGGAAAAATGAAGTGTAATACCATTCTTCTCACTATTTTTTCTGTTCTAGAAAATAGAATCATTTTTCATAAAAATGTCGTGTTAACACGTAATAGATTTATTATTGTTTTAAAATAAAAGAATACATATTCTCCAAGTTTCTCAGTTTTAATTTCTAATCATAGATAATAATAGATATAACTCACATATACAAAATCTCCTTGGGGTCTTGAATGATTTTAAAGAGTGTAAATTTCCTGAGACAAATAAGTTTGAGAACCAGTGCTCTAAGCAATACTGGTGAACGCAAATATAAAGATACCTTCAGACTGCGTAAAACTCTAAAACAAATGAGGTGATATCATGCATAGTACGTGGGTAAAAGTGCTTTAAATACTAAGCTCAGTGAAGACTTCTCTGAGGAAGTTGCAATTTGATGAATAAAAGTGACCAATTAAAGAGCCAGAGGAAGAGTATTCCAGGTGAAAGGAGAACGAATTTCATCAGTCTGAGACAAAAAGATTTCATATGACGGAGAACCAGAGATGAGTCTGGTGTGGCTGGAGGTGAGCAGTCATCAGAGAAAACAGTGCTAAAGAAGGTTGGATAAGTGGGGAGAGGAGCAAGGACCTTGATGGTCACCATTTGGGTTAAAACAGAAGTCTAGTGGGAAGCCATGAAAGGCTGAAGTAAGGGACTATACAATCTGATTAAGATGTTAGAAGCTGACTCTGACTGCTGTGGAGGATGGATTGCTGGACAGCAAGAATGGAGAAAAGGAGATCAGTTGCACAGCCAAGACACTGGCTCCAAGAGGAGGCAAGTGGCTAGGCCAAGGTAGTGGCTATGGAATTTGAGGAAAGATGATAAATTCCAGATGTGTGTTGGAGGTAAGAATAGAATCTGCTGACGGAATGGTTGTGGAGAATGAAGAAAGGGAGGAATCAAAGTTGATTCCTAGGTCTTTGAGTAGAGCAACCAAGTGATTGAAAGTGTATTTGCTGAGAAGGTCCATCACTACATAATAACCAAATTGCCTCACCTTTAGATCCCTTACATCTTTCCATCAAACTTGCCAGGCAAAACCCAAAACCTGGTCAAATCTAAGTCTCCATTGACTCTTCATCTGCACCTGAGCAGTGAAACGAGGATGGAGACAGGCTAACTGATCTCTCTTCATGACCTCAAACTTCAAGGGGGTCTTTGCCCTGCAGTGAAATCCTACCACAATTTCCTAGTTAATTGCCTTCCTACTTTCCTAGATAACTATTTTACACATTGTTCTCTCTCCTTCAACCGCCTATACCTCTCCATTTCTCAGCTGTTAATGACCTTGCTTTTTATTTCAATCAAAAGTGAGCTTCCATACCTCTAGACACAGCTGCCTTAAATACTATTCATACACTCATGAGGCCCAGTTAATATCTTGCACCTGACCACTCCCTCAAACTCCACACTCACCATTTGGTTGTTTAACAGTTATCTCAAATTTAACATGCCCAACTGAGCTCCTGTCCCCCTGCCCCTCCCCCCAAGTATCTGTTCCACCTATAACCTTCATCATTTCAGTAACAGCACAATTCCATTTGTTCGTCAAAAACCTTGGATTATGCTTGATTCTTCTATTGCCCAGTCCCTCGGTAAAATGCTGTTAGCTCTAAGTTCAAAGCATATCCAGAATCCTGCCTCTTTTCAGCACATCTACTACCGCCATTCTAGCTCAGGTCATCATCATCTCTTGCCTACACACTGCTAATTGGTGTCTCTGCTTCTGCCTTTGTTCCTCTACGGGATACAGCAGCTGAATGATTTGTTTAAAACATCATTTTCTTTTTAGTGTCTGTTTAAAACCTGCCAAGGCCTTTCCTTTTTATTCTGAATAAAAGTCAAAATCTTTACCAGGGCCTCCAATAAATGATCAGGCCTCTTGCCACCTCTCTAACCTCCTTTTCTAACAGTCTTCCCTTTCCCTCCCACCTCTCAACTCCTCTTCAGCAACACTAGACTCCTTGCTGTTCCTTGCACACATCAAGCACTCCCCTACATTAGGACCTTTCTCACTTGCAGCTCTCTCCATCTGGAATGCTCTTCTTTTAGATATCTACATGGTTCACTTCTTTCAGGTTTCTACTTGAATATCATTTTCTCATAAAGACATTCCCTTAACACTCTTTAAATTCTAGGTGAATATGGAGGATTGAACACATGCATTGCTCTCAGCACTCTCCTCAAACTCCACTAAATGGCAGTTAATGAATGTATTTTTAAGCCCATGAACACACAAGGACAAAGAGAGCAAAAGAGGAGACACTAATGACAAAATTTTGTAAGCTGGAAAGAAGAGAAAACAGAAAACATATATGCATATCGTAACTATCCATTCCTGCTAGTTAGTTTTATTTTTCTCAATAGTACTTAACCTAGATAAATGGAAATAAACACAATATAATTATTTATTTTTAAATATTTGTCCTGTCTCCTTCCACGTCCTCCACCCAGCCCCCGAGAATGCACGCTGCACAAGAGCAGTCATTTTGTTTAGTGTTGTAGTCCCAGGCTTGGGAATCATAGTGGGCGTTCAGGACAAATTTCTGACTGAATAGCTGGGGTGGCCTGGGCAAGATGCTGTTTGCGGAGGGGGTGGGGTTGTGGGAATCAAGAGTTCTGATTTGCATGTTAAATTTGAGGAATCTGCAAGATATCCAGGCGAAGATATCAAGTCGGGATCTGGATACCTGGAGCTGAATGCAGAGGTCAGGGATCAACGTAGAAATTTCGGAGTCCTCACCATTGGGACTAGGCGAGATCACCTTGGGGGAGCATGAACACACAGAGAAGAAAACCAAGCTCTGGACCCTGGAGAACTCTGCAATTTAGATGCCAGGCAAAGAAATCATCTTCAAACCTTTATAATCACTTACTACTATCCATAAGAAGAAGAAAAAATAATTTAAATTGAGCGATTCAATAGTAGGTATTTATTATAAATTGTATGTTTGTATTATTGTACAAATATATTACGTACATTATAAAAGACACAGACATAGATATTAAAAAAGAATGAGCTTAAGGACTTCCAGTTAAAGAGGAAGTATTGAACACATGCATTTTTCAGCTCCCTCCTGAAGACCACTACAGAGATGGTAAATGGATTTTTAAAAATAAGGTATAAACCCACAAGGACAAAGAGAACAATAGTGAAACAACAGCACCAGAATATAAGAAGCTGGAAAGAAGAAAGATGAATGGCAACTAACTTATCAGACCCAGGAGAGCTGAGGCTGCAGTGGGGAGAAGTCAGGAAGCAGGATGATTTATAACGCAAAATCTCGTCCCCACCCCAAAGACTCCGGAATTCGTGTCCAGCCCTTCTGAGAGAGGAGGTAAATGCTGGGCAGTAATAGACCTGGCCGAAAGTTTGAGAAGCAGTTACACCTGCAGACGCCTCCACTGCACCCACAGGCATCGCAGGTGACTAAGCCTCTACCACACAGCAGCAGACTGCAGGGTGACCTCCTGGAGAGGACTAAAGAGAGGGTATTGACTGGAGAACAACAGGTGCTCTTGAAGATGGGAATTCCAAATGGAAAATAGATTATGTCAAAGTTAACATCACGCTTAAAACGGAAATATCAAGAAGGATCTCTATATGTTTCTTAGGGATGTGGAGGTGAATGACAATAAGAACATTATTTTGATGTGCGGCAATGATTGCCAATGGAATTCGCCTACATAAAGGGAACTTTAAAATAAGGAATGCTATATAAAATTTTCTTTATGTCTTAAAGCCATTTCAAATATTTATTTCTATTTCTTTTAAGGTGCATAGATTGTTTGAACACTACCTTGGTACATGCCTGCAGGCGTTTTAAGGTAATTGCATTTGTTGTATCCTGGATTGGAAGTAAGTGTAAGTATTGATTCCTTCTGTTCTCTGTAACTGATGACGGAGTCCACTTTGAGTACCATGGCATCACCAAAACTTACTTACACATTTCACGTGATGTATGTGTATATCTAGAGAAACAATTCTTAGTGATACAATAATAATATTTCTTTATAACACCACATTTTTATATTTCTATACCTTAATTATCCAAAATATTCTCTACTTCATTCACAGAAACTGTCTTTGTTCTTGAAAATCACTATGCTTTTATTATTCTTTGTGTGGAATGTCCTTTCCCTCTTTACCTGTCCGAAATGCTCCACCTACCTTTCTTATTTTAAATTAAGTCTATTTTGTCTAATATAAGTATTGTTACCCCCACTTTCTTTTCTTTGTCATTTGCATGGAGTATCTTTTTTCATGCATTCACTTTCAGTTTGTGAATGTCTTTAGTTCTGAAGTGTGTCTCTTGTATGCAGCATATATATGGGTCTTGCTTTTTTATCCAATCAGCCACCCTATGTCTTTTGATTGGAGCATTTAGTCCATTGACATTTAAAGTAGCTATTGATAAATATGTATTTATTGCTATTTTGTAACTTTTTTTCTGGGTGTTTTAGTAATTCTTCTCTGTTCCTTTCTTCTTCTCTTGCTTTCTTCCCTTATGGTTTGATGGCTTTCTTTAGTAATATGTTTGATTTCTTTCCTTTTACTTATTTGTTTACTTCTTATAGCTTTCTGGTTTGTGATTACCATGAGGTTCCTATATAATATTCTACGTATATAGCAATCTATGTTGAGTTGATAGTCTCTAGAGTTTGACTTGTTTCTAAAAGCTCTACTCTTTTACTCCCCTCCTCCCACATTGTATGTTTTTGAAATCGTATCTATTCTCTTATTTTGTGTGTGCCTAATCACTACCCTCTTATCGTTGAAACTGGAAATTTTACTACTTTTGTCTTTTAATCTTCATATAGTCTTCATAGGTGGTTGATCTGCTACCTTTACTGTATTTTTACAGTGATTTTATTGCCTGGTGTTTTGTTTTTTTAAAATATAATTTTCTTGGGGCTGGCCCCGTGGCCGAGTGGTTAAGTTCACGTGCTCCGCTGCAGGCGGCGTGTTTCGTTGGTTCGAATCCTGGGCGCGGACATGGCACTGCTCATCAAGCCACACTGAGGAAGCGTCCCACATACCACAACTAGAAGGACCCACAACGAAGAATATACAACTATGTACTGGGGGTTTTGGGGAGAAAAAGGAAAAAAATAAAATCTTTAAAAAAAATAATAATTTTCTTACCCCTATTCGTGGTCTTCTCCTTCCCACTTAAATAAGTCCCTTTAGCATTTCTTGTAGAACTGTTTCTTGGTGATAAACTCCTTTAATTTTTCTTGTCTGGGAAGCTCTTTATCTATCCTTCCATTCTGAATGATAACCTTGCTGGATAGAGTATTCTTGGCTATAAGTTTTTCCTTTCAGCACTTTAAATATGTCATGCCGCTCTTTTCTAGCCTGTAGGGTTTGGGCTAAGAAGTCTGCCGATAGCCTTATGGGCTTTCCTTTGTATGGTACTTGTTGCCTTTCTCTTGCCACTATTAAGATTCTCTCTTTATCTTTAATTTTGTATATTTTAATTATAATATGTCTTGGTGTGGGTCTCTTTGGGCTTATCTTGTTTTGTGCTCTCTGTGCTTCCTGTTCATGGATGTCTGTTTCTTTCCTTAGGTCAGGAAAGGTTTCAGTATTATTTCTTGAAATAGATTTTCTGCCTCTTTGTCTCTTTCTTCTCCTTCTAGGACACCTATAATATGAATGTTTGTGCACTTGATATTGTCCCAGAGTTCCCTTAGACTCTTCTCATTCTTTTGAATTCTTATTTCTATTATCAGTTCAGAATGAGTGATTTCCTGTAGTCTTTCTCCAAGCTGACTGACCCATTCTTCTGTATCATCTACTCTGCTGTTGAGTCCTTCTACTGAATTTTTCATTTCCAGTGTTCTATTCTTCATTTATGATTGGTTCTATTTTATATTTTCCAATTCTTTGATGACGTTCTCACTGTGTTCATCGATTCTTCTCCCAAGATCAGTGAGCATCCTTATGATTTTTTGTTTGAACTCTTTGTCAGGTAGATTGCTTATTTCTGTTTCATTTAGTTCTTTTTCTGGGACTTTGTCCTATTCTCCTTGCTCAGAATGTACTCCTTTGCCTTCTCATTATGCCTCTTTCTCTGTGCTTAAATATGTGTATTAGGTGAGTCAGCAGTGCCTCCTGATCTTGGAGAAGTGGCTTTATGTAAGAAATGCCTTTTGAGGCCCAGCAGTGTGTTTCCCTCTCATCACCAGTCCAAATGATCCAGGAGTGACCTCTGTGTGGGCTCCTTGTGTCCTTCTGCTGTGGCAGGGTTGCTCCTACTGCAGGTACCCAGGGAGTCTAAGCTTTCCCTCCCTGACTGACTGTAAATCAGGTTTGCAGAGCACCAGCATGGTTGGCTACAAGGTCTAATAGCACACTCCTGTTGCAGTTTTCCTGTTAATTGACTAGGTACCCAGCATAGCTAGGTGCTAGGCTCAGGGGCTTACAGTTGCTGTAGCCTCAGGCCTGCAAGGCTCTTTTTTTTTTTTTATTAATGTTATGATAGATTACAACCTTGTGAGATTTCAGTTGTACATTTTTATTAGTCATGTTGTGGGTACACCACTTCCCCCTCTGTGCCCTCCCCCCACCCCCCCTTTTCCCTGGTAACCACCGATCAGATCTCCTTATCAGTATACTAATTTCCACCTATGAGTGGAGTCATACAGAGTTCGTCTTTCTCTGACTGGCTTATTTCGCTTAACATAATACCCTCGAGGTCCATCCACGTTGTTGTGAATGGGCCAATTTTGTCTTTTTTTATGGCTGAGTAGTATTCCATTGTGTATATATACCACATCTTCTTTATCCAATCATCAGTTTCTGGGCATGTAGGCTGGTTCCACGTCTTGGCTATTGTAAATAATGCTGCAATGAACATAGGGGTGCAACGGACTCTCTGCAAGGCTCTTTTCAGCTCTCTTAGGATTGCAGCTGAGTGGGGCTGGCCCTAGGCATGGGAGCACCAAATTGTTTCAGGCTTAGGAAGTTGGGGCTGATCCTCTTTGTGGCTGTTTGTAAGCACATGTCTTCTGGCACAAATAAGCCCAACCCCCCCCCCCACAGGTCCACACACACCATCAACACAGCCCTGGACCATGCACATTTCCTGACACTCTGAAGCAAACCCAGTTGCCCCACTGCAGAGGCCCTCACCTTTCCACCAACGCCCCCCACAGTTCAGCTGGTCCTCACACAGGCCCTGCCCCACAGAGGCAGACACACTTGCCTCCCTGTAGAGGATCAATGCACCCAGTCTGTGCAGACTGACAAGTAGCCTGAGGCCTTGCTGTTGGGTGGGGCTGGTCCCGAGGGTGGGCTACCTGCCCTCACTGAACTGCATTAAATTTGCCCTGTAGTGGGTGTGGCAGACCCCTGGGCTAACAGGCCAGGGGAAGAATTTCAATGGCATCTGCCAGGGTCTGTGTCAGCACACCTGTGCTAGGTCACAACAATGGCTGCCACCAATGTCTCATTCTCTAGAGAGGTCTCACCTCTCATCAAGATGCACCCAGAGTCTACCAAGTGAGTCTCTTTTCACTGAAGGACTGTGCACCTGTCTTTTTGGTGATTTTAGGTTGCTCTCTGAGATGGGTGAACTTGTGTGTGGACCCTTTAAGAGCCAGGTTTTTCCAGCTTTTGTCAGATAGCTTTTCTGGGGGTACTCCCCTGTTGCAGTTAATAGCCAGCAAAGCCAGATAGTAGGACACTCATCTCTGTTGGGCTGAGTCGGAAGGATACTTATAGTGGTAATGTGCCCCCACTAAGGTCCCCACTCCTCCAGGGAGGGCTGTGTACCTTAGGGTGGCTCCTGCCTGGCCAGCTGTGAAGCTCTGCTGCTCATAAAGGTGGCTTTCTTTCTCTCCAGAAGGGAGTCCTGCCTCTTTTATCTCAGTCAGGACTATCCCTTGTTGTGGGGGTTCTTTTTATCAGGTTTTCAGTTTTCTCTCCAGGGTAATTTTTCCAAGAATAGTTGTAACCTCATTGTGTTTGTGAGAGGAGGTGAGTTCAGAGTCTACCTATGCTGCCATCTTGAGGAGATATCCCACCTATCTTTCAACAACTGCTTCAAATATGACCTCCTCTTTAAGGGCTTGCTTGACTCCCCTCAGCTTTTATTGCTGCACTATTTGTGTAACATACCACTTTGTACTTTTATTATGGCAGTTTCTGCATTGTTTTATCATTATATTTATAAGTCTGTTAACTCTCTTAGCCCAGGTACCATGTCTTATTTTTATTTGTAGTTTGTTAACCTACCATAGTGCTGGGTACACAGTAGTTATTCAATAAATGTTTAAATAGATGTTTGAAAATAATTTTATGTTCATTATCTCATTTTATTTTCCCATATTCAATCAGTCAGTAGATCCTATTGCTCTAAATATTTATTATCTCCATCACTCCTTGGATATAATATACCATGTGACTATCTACTGCCGAGAATTCATGCTCTTGGTCTCTGTTGCTGGGACTATTAGCATCTTAACCTAATTTTGGTCTCCAGTCTCACTGTCCTCCAAATAACATATATTTATCCATCAGAATAACTTAATCACAAATGTTACCATGTTCTCTATAGCTTAAAATCTTTATGTTGGCTACATCCACTTCTAGACATGATAGAATAAAAGAGAGTGCATTTATCTTCCTACTTTAAACAATTAGAAACTGCACAAAACAAGTTTTAAACAGTTAGACAATAGGCAATGCAGGACATTGATCTCTGAGAAAAGATAGACTAATAAATTGAGCTCTTCAATTACCCTATCTTACTGCCTGGAAAGAGTTTCCAGGTGACAGCAAAGCAAGAGAGAATCAGAACAAAGCCTGGCAGTCTTTTCAGTTGAAGAGACAGAGTTTGGAGTTCAGAGAGATGAAGGTAATAGCATTTGTGAAGCAAAATACTGAAGAGGTGAGAGCTTGGGGGTGGGGGGTACAGGGGAGGGTAGCTCCAGAGATTTTCTGAGAGATCCCCACAAGTCTTGAAGCTGAGTACTGATCTGTGAATGTATAGAAGAAACTGCCTGAGGATAAGGAAAAACCCTGAGGAAGGAATAGGCTAAAGAATGCTTGAGTCCACACAGGTAAGCAATAATTTACCTTCCCACTAGCCAGAGTAGCACAACCTCCTAATTCGTAGGCATTGAGTAGACTGAGAAGTATGGTGCCTCACTAATGGGGACACATTAGCCTAGACTAAAGGTTATTCTACATCTGCTTCACAGAGCTTAAAAGCAAACCTCAAAAGGAGCAAACTGATTCCAAGCAAGAAAGCCCAACAATATTTAAGTGAGTACAACAAAATCCAGCATCTAGCAATGTAAAAATAGATAATGTTAGCAACGTATCAAATATTTCCAAGCATGCAAAGAAGCAAGAAAAAGTAACTAATAACCAGGAGAAAAATCAATCAATAGATACAGATTCAGACACGAGAGAACAGATTTAGCTGACAAGGATGTTAAAATAGCTATTATAAATATATTCCATACGTCCAAGAAGGTAGAGGAAAACATGAACATGAAGATGAGAGAAATGGAAGGTATTTAAAAAAACAAGTTGAGCTTCTAGTTATGAAATATACATGATCTGAAAAATGAAAAGTAACTGAATGAGATTAATAGCATATTACACACTGAAGTGAAAAAGATTAGTAAACTTGGTGACACAGCAATAGCAGCTATCCAAAATGAAACGAAGAGAGAGAAATTTTTTTAAATAAACATAAGATTAATGACCTGTGGGGCAATATCAAATAATAGAATAATATATGTGTCATTAGAATACCAGAAGGGGAGGACAAAATAGAAAAAATATTTTAGAAAATAGTGTCCACACTTTCTCCAAATTTGATAAAAAATCATATATCCATGATCCAAGAAACTCAATGAACCTCAATCAGTATAAATATGAAGAAAAGCACACCAAGACACATTACAATTAAATTACTAAAAATCACTGATTAAAATGAATCTTTTAAGAGCATCCAGAGATAAAGGACACATTATGTTCAGAAGAATAAGGACAAAGACAACAGCAGGCTTTTCTTCAGAAACCCTGCAGGCCAGAAGAGAATGGAGAAATTTTATTAAAGAAATGGAACCAAAAGAAAACAAAAAATTTTAACCCAGATTTATTTTTTTTTCTGCTTTGTCTCCCCAAACCCCACCCTGTACATACTTGTATATTTTAGTTGCAGATCCTTCTAGTTGTGGCACGTGGGATGCCGCCTTAACGTGGCCTGACGAGCAGTGCCATGTCTGCGGCCAGGATCTGAAGCCATGAAACACTGGGCCACCGCAGTGGAGTGCACCAACTTAACCACTTGGCCACGGGGCTGGCCCCTAACCCAGATTTCTATACCCAGAAAAAAATATCTTTTAATAATGAATAAAACTTCTGCTTCCTCTTTGAATGTAGAAAGCTGGAAACAGTGTTGTTTCTACTGTAACAACAAGAAAAAATTTGTAACATGAGTTACAAATTCATAACTTTTCTTGAACCCATCAGAGAGCTAAGATTATGGGTAACCATGAGGTCTTAAATCCCAAAACAGATAATCCTCTCCAGAGATAGAGAGAATGTAAGAATTGGCTAATCTGTGGCATAGTATGGGAAAAAGAGATGATATGCACCATAAAAGAGAGTAAGAAGAATTTAGCAAAAAATTTAAGAAATTGATGAAAAGGCCATTGTGGCCTAGCAGGAGAGTATAGATTGCTGGGAGCCACAAACGGAAGGGAGGTCTGCACCTACATGCAAATCCTTTTCATTTGGATGCTCATAAGAAAGATTGTGGGCAGGACAAGAGACCAGAAAGAACTTCCTTCAGTGGTGCAGCATCACTGAAAGGGACTGGGTGCTGCTTTGGAAAGGCATGAAGCACTTCCTGGACCCAATACCCTTATGAAATACAAGCCTTAAGTCACAGAGGTAGAAGCAGCAAACCCTGATATTCCCAGGATACATTCGAACACCACCGTGGCTGGTGGATGGATAAAAGAAAAATACCCTCCACTCAGAAGAGAGAGGCAGGAAACAGTCTTAGACACAGATCCCATGTCTATACCATTAGAAGTCTCCTACTTTAGGGGAAGGTTGGGGGGTGGCAGTCCAGAAACTCTTGAACAAGTCTCACTGAGAATAAAAGGCAGAATTTGGCTGTCACGGGGAGAAGGGACAAGATTATAAGAAAGCATCACCACAAAGACACACACACACAGGGCATAACTAAGACTGAACTGGACCAGGACAACAGAGAAACTTCCTGCCCCCTCCCCAGATAGCAAGCATTGAATAATAAGCAATAGTAAGCTACCACTGGAGAGGAGGCAAGATCAGGGAGAAAGATCTCCAATGTGGCATAGTTGCACAAGAAAGGCTAAAGTCTGAGGCTGTATCAGGAACATTGAATAAAACTGTTTAGCATAGCATCCCCAACCCTAACCACAGGTAGGGCTAGAAGAAATTGAAACTGGTGGAGAACTTTAATCAGAGAAACAACAAAACCAAAATCTAGTTGAACTTCTGACAAAGCTGACGCAACACTAAAAATTCATGGTCTAGTGGAAGAGGTGTGCCTATTTCCATATGTAAAGAATATCTACTTCCATTTCCACCATTCTACATGCAATGTCTAGTATTAAATAAAAATTATCAGACACATGAAAAGCTAAGTAGGGCAATCCATTGTTAAAAGACAAAGCAATTAACAGAATCAAACTAGAGGTGATCAAGAGGTTGGAAATCACGCAGGGGATTTAAAATAAATAATTATTTACAATAATTATTAAAATGTTAAAGGTTCTACTTGAAAAGGTGGGCAACATATGTAAGCACATGGGGAATTTTAGCAGAGAGGTGAAATCCATAAGAAACAATCTAGTAAAATGCTAGAAATTAAAAAAACAAGGCAACATAGATAAGAATGCCTTCAATGTGTTCCTCATTTGACTTGATACAGGAAATAATTAGTAAACTTGAAAATGGTTCAATAGAAATCATCCAGACTAAAACACAAAGAGAAAAAAAGAGTGGGAAAAAAACCATAACAGAGCATCCAAGAGGTAGGGAGCAATATAAAAATGGTCTAGGGACTGGCCCTGTGACTTAGTGGTTAAGTTTGGCACCCTCTGCTTTGGCAGCCTGGGTTCGGTTCCTGGGCACAGACCTACACTACATATTGGCAGCCATGCTGTGATGGCGACTCACATACAAAATAGAGGAAGATTGACAACAGCTGTTAGCTCAGGTCCACTCTTCCTCAGCAAAAGAAAAAAGAAAAAAAAGGTCTAACATACATGCAACTGGAACTGCAAAAGGAGGAGGGAGGGATAATGGCACAAAATGCATTTTCGAAAAGATAATGGCCAAAATTAGTTAGAGAAGATTCAAGAATTTCAGAGTATACAAAAAAAAAAACCCAATGATACAAAAAATGAACTCCTACACATGTTCAAAGTGTGAAAAACCAAAAAGAAATAAACAATTTTGAGAGTATCAAAAGAAAAAACACACATTACATACAGAGGAATAGAGATGATAATTAAAACATATTTTACGTAAGAAACTATGCAAGCCAAAAGACAGTGGAGTGACATCTTTCAAGTACTGAAGGAAAAAACTGTCAACCCAAGATTTTATACCCAGGAAAAAAAGAGTCTTGTAAAAGTAAAAGCAAAAGAGAGATTTTTTTTCATAAAAATCAAAGCCGAATAAAATTATTATCAATAGACATGCTATAAGAAATGTTAAAGGAAATTCTTCATGCAGAAGGAAAATGATTCCATGCAGAAACCTAGATCTATGCAAAGAAATGAGGAGCTCCAGAAATATTTAAAATGAAGGTAAATATAAAAGGCATTTCCCCATTTTAAATTATTTTAAGAAATAATTGACTGTTTAAAGCAAAAATAGAAGCAATGTATTGTGGGTTTACAGCACACGTAAAGGTTTAATGTCTAAAAAAATAACATAAAAAAAGGAAAGGAACAACTAGAAGTATGTTGTTACAAGATTCTTATACTATATACAAACAAGTATAACATAATTTAAAGGTAGCGGGTGGTAAATTAAAAATGTACATTGTAAACCCTAGGGAAACCAATAAAGTATTTCTAAATTATAAGTAATAAGCTAGTAATGGAGAAAAATGAAATAGTCAATTAATTCAAAAGCAGGCAGAGAAAGAGAAGAAAGAGGGAAAAAGGAACAAATTGAAATGAACCAGCAAGACAGTAGATTTGAATTATATCATATCAACAATTAAATTAAACAAAAATGGTCTACACCAGTGCTGTTCAATAGAAGTACGAGTAAGACATGTAATTTGAAGTTTTCTGGTAGCCACATTAAAAAAAGTAAAAAGAAACTGATGAAATTAATTTTAATAATACATTTAACAGAATCCATGCAAAATATTATCTCAACATAAAAATTGTTTATGAGATAGTTCACATTCTGTTTTGTACAAAGTCATTAAAATTCCATGTATACCTTACACTTACAACACATCTCAATTCAGACCAGCCATATCACAAGTTCTCCAGCCGTTTGTGGCTAGGAGCTGCCTTACTGGACAGTGCGATCTAACCAATCATACAAGTTGAAGGACAGAGATTGTCTGATTAGATTAAAAAGCAAGACCTGACTAAATGCTATTTACAAGAAACCCACTTTATATATAAAGACATTTGTAGGTTAAAAGTAAAGGGATGAAAAAAAGTAGAAGAATGGAAAAACACAGACTATGAAAGCACTAACCGAAAGAAAGCTGAATTTACTACATTAATATCAGACAAAGACTTTCTATAAAAAGAAAAAGAGACATTACTCAATGATAAAGAGCCAGTTTACCACAAAGACATAACATAATGTATATGTACCTAATAATAGCTTCAAAATGCATAAAGCAAAAAAATGGTAGAACTGAAAGGCGAAATAGACAAAACTACAACCATATTTACATATTTCAACACTCTTTTCTTAGTAATTGATAGAAAAATTAGGGAGCGAATCAGTCAGGATGTGGAAGACTTGAACCCTGTTAACTAAGTTGACTTGATTGACATTTATAGAGCACTCTACCCCAACACATCAGGACACATACTCTTTTCAAACGCGCATGGAGCATTCACCAAGATAAAGCATACTTTAAGCCATAAAACAAACCTCAGCAAATTTAAAAGAATGGAATTCACACAAAATATGATCTCTACAATGGAATTAAGGTAAAAACCAATAACAGAAAGATTTCTGGAAAATTCTGAAATACCTGGAACTTACACAACATATTATAAATAAAATATCAGTCAAAGAGGAAGGCACAGGGGCTGGCCCTGTGGCCGAGTGGTTAAGTTCGCGTGCTCCGCTGCAGGCGGCCCAGTGTTTCGTTGGTTCGAATCCTGGGCACGGACATGACACTTCTCATCAAACCACGCTGAGGCAGCGTCCCACATGCCACAACTAGAAGGACCCACAACGAAGAATATACAACTATATACCGGGGGGCTTTGGGGAGAAAAAGGAAAAAATAAAATATTTAAAAAAAAAAAAAAGAGGAAGGCACAAAGCAAAGTAGTAAATATTTTGAACTGGTTGCAAGTGAACATACAACATATCAACATTTGTGGGACATAGTGAAAGTAATACTTAGAGGGAAATTTACAGCATTGTGTTCATATTAGAAACAAGAACAGTTCTTAAATCAATGATCAAAGCTTTCACCTCAAGAAACTAGCAAGAGAAGAGCAAATTTAACCCAAAGCAAGCAGAAAAAAGAAAATAATAAAGTTAACAGCATAAATTAATACAATGGAAAACAGAAAAACAATTTTAAAAAATCGATGAAACCAAAAACTGCATCTTTGAAAAAAAAAGAATAAAATTGATTAACCTCTAGCCAGGCTGAACAAGAAGAAGAGAGAAAACACAAACTAACAATACTAGAGATACAAAAGCAGATGTCACTGCAGATTGTACCTACACTGGAAGTAAAATAAGGACATATGAATAACTTCATGCCTACCAACATGGGAACTTTAGATTAAAAGGACAAATTCCTTGAAAGACACAAAATATCAAAGCTTACTCAAGAAGAAATAAATAACTGGAATAGCCAGTGTGTGTTAAAGAAAATGAATTTATAGTTAAAAATCTACAAATAAAGAAAAAGCCAGGCCCAGATGAGTTTACTGGAAAATTACATCAAATATTTAAAGATGAAATAATACGAACTCTTCCCAAAAACAGGAAAGGAGGGAACACTTCCCGACTCATTTTTTAAGGCTAGCATTTCCCTGGTAACAAAATGTGATGAAGAAATTACAAGGAGGAAAAATACAAACCAATATCTCTCAAGGACACAGGTGCAAAAATCTTCATCACACTATTAGCAAATCAAATACAGCTATATCTCTCTCAAAAAAGGCAATGCATCGTGACCAAGTGTAGTTTTTCTTGGGAATTCAAGGTTGGTTCAACATTAGAAAATCAATCAATGTAATTCACCATATTAAGAAACAAAAACAAAATGATGTGACCTTCTCAATAGATGAAAATAAAAGCATTTGACAAAATTAAACATCCAGTCATTATAAAAATTCCCGGAAAAATGGGAATTAAAGAAAATGCCTCAATCTGATAAAGGGTGGCTATAAAAAACCTATAGCTAAGAGAGTACCTCATGGTGAAAGACTACATGCTTTTCCCCTAAGTTTGGGAGCAAGGCAAGAATATATACTCTTGCTACTCCTATTAAACACCCATATAACTGAGCAGTTTCACTCCTAGAGATTTACCCCGGAGAAATGAACACATATCTTTACAAAGACTTGCACAGGAATGGTTATAGAAGCTTTACTTATAACATCCTCAAATTGGAAGTAATCAAAATACCATCAACTTGTGAATGAATGAACAGACTGTGGTTTATCCATATTATGAACTACTACTCAACAATAAAGAGGAACAAAGTACCGATACATGCAACAACATCAATGATTCTGTAAAGCAGTACAGTTAGTAAAAGAAGTCACACACAAAAGACTATGTACTTTTCATTATATGAAATTCTAGAAATGGCAAAACTATAGTGTCAGCTAAGAGGTCAACATTTTCCAGGGCGTGGGGAAGAATTAACTGCAAAGTGAGTAACTTTTCATGGTGATGGAAAGTTCTAGAGTATGACTGCCAGGGTGGTTACCCTACTGTGTCCAATTGTCCAAACTCATTGAAGTATACACTTAAACCCGGTGAATTTTATTTATGTAAATTTTACTTCAATAAAACTAACAAAAAATATTTAACAGGAAAAAAAGAGTGGTGAGAAACAGTCCTTTCAGTGACTCTACATCGTCCATAGTAAAGTTTGCTGAGTAAGTCACAGTAGCCACCTGAGTGGGGGTAAGAGAAGAGTTGCCCCAAGGCAGAGGGTGTGGAACAAGGAGGAAATGAGGCGAGTTTCTGAAATGTACATATAGGAGTGGCAAAAGGAATAAACTGGTTTTGGCAATAGAGAAGAGAGTGACTAAGGAACTGTTGAAGGACAGCCATTTTGAACAAAACTCATATTATTTACATAGTCCTTGAGCTGGGCTTGCCTACCTCTCCACCTAACCTGCCTACTGTCTCTCCTGCTCCCTGTTTGTTTTAACTCTTGTTTCTCTATGAGCTCTTTCACAGATTCCTTTGTGGGCTTCTCATAGCTCTATGCTAGGCACCGCCTGTTATTCACTCTCTACTCTTTGCCCTCTCTAGGTCAGTCATCCACTTCCATGCTTTCAATTATTATACCAATGATGGCAAAGCAGGAAAAGCCACAGAGGTTCTTTCTTTTCTCCATACCGTCAGTGTTCTTCTTAGGTGTTGAGACTAGCTGCCTGAATTGGATTTGGGAATGGGGAAAGGAAAAGGAGGCATTTACAGAAGAGAAAGATGGGCAAACATGAGGGAGGGGAACAACATTTGCTGGTATTTCAAATTATTATCCTTCCAGACTTAGTAGGATGCTCTCCTAGCATCCTGTGTTTCTTCTCCGAAGCACATAACACACTTGAAATCCTTTGTTTAATATCTGCCTTCTGGGCTAACCTGTAATCTCTTTGAGAGCCTGTCTTATTCATTTCTGGAATTCCGAAAACCAAGCTGGGTGCTTGGCACTTAGTAATCAACCAGTAAATATTTGTTGCCTAACTAACTACTCCACCTCTCAAACTCTTTGCTTAATCCAAGCTGAGTTTGTGCGCTATATTGTTACATGCCCCTTATGAACATTTATCTTAATGTTTCGTCTGCCTGGATTACCCAAACCTCCTGATTTCTTCCTACCTACCTTCCAACTTTAATCCACCAGGAAAATTCTAACTTTTACTTCCAACCCCAGCTTTGTTAAATTCATTTGTTAAATGAATGATTTCTTTTCCCATCAATCATGTGATATATACAGAGAAACATTATGCCTAGATAATTATTAGGTTTTCGAAGAGAATGAGCCCCAAATTCCTTACATGGAAACTAGTTAAAAACAGAGTGAATCAATTCCTACAAAGGTGGATGTCAAACTTAGAATCCGTGGAGAGAGCTGTTATTGGAACTTCTAACCACGGCTATAATGAGATTTAAATAGATAGTAAAGCAACCCAGTTTTTGTCAAGAAGTTCTCCAAAGGGAAAACTATGAATTCATGCCTACAATTCCTTTAGAATCAGAGGTTAGATACATTAGCTTGGAAATAACTAAACGCAAAGTCACGCAGAGACTGTGCAGAGGAACTTCGCAAATGTCTTCATTCAACCTTGTGTGAGGCGAGTGCCTCAGTTAACTCAATGGGTTATTTTTGTGTGTTATAACTGTATTACCTACTTACTTCCGGAAATTAGAATGAAAATGTGATTACTGGGAAATTTCTAACCACGACAAACAAAAGAATTTTGATGGCATGTGGGACAAATCATGTGCATAGTTTATGAGTGTGTTAGATCTGTAAAACAATGGTTTAGTTGAAATGCAAGGACTTTAAGATAAGTATACAGATGCTTCCACTTCTATAACTTTCACCAACGTGCTAGAGAGAGGGACGTAGTTCAGTGCTGGGTCTGAAGTCAACATATTCAATTCTCCCCAGTGACACCAAGGTGTTAAAGCAGGTGATCTCACTGATTGAATGATTACAGCTTTGATGGTTTATAAAAACATGCACAATATAGAAACCTCATCTCCTACTTCCTTGTCATATATGACACCCTGTTACAAATGCCTGAAAATCAATTTAGGTTGAAAGAAGAAGAAATAAAAAGTATGAGAAAGGCCGTAGATAAATGTCTGTGGATTGTCTATGATTGGTTAGTCTCAGGGTTTGTAGTGGGAGTGGGGCAGGAAGGAACTGGAAGGAGTCTTGAGTACTAGCCTAGTCTCCTGTTCTACTTGAGTCACTTAGGAAAATTCAATTTCGTTTTCATGTAAAATAAGTCCTGCCTACCTGAAGCTCCTTGCATAATATTTATATATATATAAAGAAATACACATAAAAAATGAACAAGAAAATGGTATGATTACAAATTGCAGTAAGTGCAATGAAGGAAATAATAGAAAGCATGTGAAGTGACTTATTTTACGTGTGGGTTTCAGGGAAAGTCTCTCCAGGAGGTGATATTTAAGTTGAAATCCGAAGAATAAGAGGGAGCTAGCTCTAGGGTGTGTTTGTGTGTGTGCATGGATGTTCCAGACAGCAGAGCGACACGTGTAGAGCCCTAAGACGGGGAGAAGCAAGGCAAATGTGAGAAGCTGAAAGAAGGCCGGTGGATGACAGCGGCAAGAGCTGAATTTGAGAGGTAGAGACATGATCATACAGGGCCGTATAAGACAAAGTAATCAGTCTAAATTGTATTCTACTGACACGGGAAACCATTGAAGGATTTCCAGCAGCTAAGTAATATGATCCTCTCCGTATCCTGAAAAGATTAGGGAAGGCAAGAGTGAAAGGAGCCAAGTTAGGTCCGTCCTCTCCCCTTCAGCTGGATGTAATAGTGAAGAGAGTCGGTGCTGCCTCTCAGGGCCTAGCCCTGAGCCCAGAGAAGGCATCCAACACGTGCTTATTAAATGAATGAATGTAGTAGTTACATTGTGTGATATGGTGGACTCTAATATTTTAATAACTTTTTAAAATAGTAACTAAACAAAAGGTGAGTGCATTAAAAGACATGGCATTATGGGACTAACAGCACTGGTTTTATTTTTGCATCTAGAATTGGGTATAAAATGAAAACCACATTCAGCCAGGCAAAGAAGATGAAGAATGGAGGGAAGAGAGATGACGATTTTTCTCCTCTCGCCCATGATCCGATTTCCTCTAACTCATTTCTCTGTGAATGTCTTTGGCTAATTTAAGGAACCTATTCTTGACTACAGGAACCATATGTTGATTCTAAATGTTATGCCCTTAGAAACTGCTTAAGGTTTTGTGTTGGTTTTTTTTTTTTTTTTGGTTACTCATACTTGATCTTTATAAAAAGCCTCATCACAATAATAAATAATCTGAGTAGGAGTACGATCTTTTGAATGTTTGATGGAGATAGTAAAATACTTTACATTTGATTATTCACTGAAGCCATGAAATTTCACTATTAACTGTGTATGTACAGTAGGATCTGGACTTTCACTCCATGATGACACAATTCTGAATAATGCATCATTTGATTCAGCTACTATTTGATTTACGTACGGAGGTCCACAACACTGGAAATATCAGAAATATATTTCTTGCTGTATTTCACATTTCTACTTCGGGTATGTTCACCTAGTCTAAATTATAAAAAGAAAGCCTAAATTGGTTCTTAATGTATTACAACCAAATCATTTATCTATAAATTCTATTTAACTTGCTTTAATAAAAAAAGAGTTTTCATTAGATGAAATGACTCTATGGCCTAAATTATGTACAGATCAAAGATGTGGGCTCTTGGGCTCTCTGTGAATATAAGTTTGAGAATGGCTAAGAGTGGGAATGGGAGCCAACTATGGCATGCTCAGGTGCCATGCTCAGCCTCCAGAGATCCCTACTCCTTCAAACAAATATGCACTGATTCTCAAGAAGCTAACCAGTCATTTTTAGAATGAAGCATCTTGGGCACAATTCTGTGAGAATCACCATCCATCTGCTGTGGCCTCTACTTATAAAGGTGGACCCTATAAAGCAAAATTCTCCAAGAAATTAGAGATATGAAAAAGATTGTGTTTAAGAGTAACTTACAATTATTTAGGAGTTTTACATTTTTTAATCTAACAGCATTATTGCCTGTGGTAATTGTAATCCAAGATTGGTGTATAGCTTTTTCATGATCATAATAATATTGATAATTTACAACATGTTTTGAATAATTACTATGTGCAAGATCTGAGCTGAACACTTCCTTTGTATCATCTCATTTACTCCTCACAGAAACCCTTTGAGCCAGACATTGCCATCCCCATTTTACCAATGAGGAAATGAAGGTTTTGTACTCTTCACGACAATCTCTTAATACCTTTTACAAATGTAGTGCTTCCTTAGAGAGGAGATTGGTTGGCCTATACTTCTCGCCCTACTCCATCTTTATACTCACTTCAAACTTTACCTCTGAACAATTTGAGATTGTGTGCTAGGGTCTGTGTTAGATTAGTAAAGAGATATTTCTATTTTTCTTGACAGTTGAAGAAATTGAGGCTCAGAGTAAATGTACAACTTGCCTGAGGTGAAAATCATAATTTTGGAGTCAAAGCCAGTTTTAACGTGTGATTCCACCATTCACTAGCATTGCTACCTTTGCTAAACTTTAAAACCTCTCTGAACTTCTGTTTTCACTTAAATCATGCTGATAGTAACGCCTAAATAATAGGATCCCAATTATCAAGATCCTATTGTGAAGATTAAAACAGGAGCCCATGTCAGTGCCTGCTACGGAGAAGTTACCCAATGGAGGTAGCTATCATTGTGACTTCAATTTGCCAGCCTCACAGGAGAAGAGCTGGTGCCCACTTCTCTCCAGGCACTCAGAGACCCTGCCTGGGATGTGCTTTCCTTGTTATCTAAGGAGGGGATGTTTCATGAAGCATATCTCCACCATGGGAGAATTCTTGGCCCCAGTTTCCTCCTGGAAACAAATCTGAAATTTAATTTTGCCAAGGTGACAGTAACTGTAAGATATGACCATTTCGTGTAGATTTATATGTTCTTTTTTTAATGCACCATAACGTCTTGTAAGATAAACAAAACAGCAAAACGTTGACTTGAATACTTTATATTTGTTCCTACTTAGTAAGAGATGAATAAATCAGTGAGATAGAGCATACAGAATGATTGACAAGTGTTTGGTTACTGTCTTCCAGGGCAAAAAAGTATATATATATATATATTCCTCTTGTAGGATGGAATTTGAAAGAACATATAGGGAAAAAAGGCTTCTATGAATTTTAAAGAATTCCTCAGTGTTAAAAAAAATTCTCAGTTGCACGTTTTTACCTTTGAATTTTGAAATGTTAAGACTTTTGCTCTTTTTCTTGGAGAGAAAGAAAATATTTGTAAGACTTGAAATGTCAGAAGCCATTCTTCGTGCCTTCAAGGCCTGGGATCAAAACCCCCAGAATGGGGAGATTAAGAATAAACAAAAGTAGAAGCAGAGCGCAGAGTCCAACAGGCTTCTGAGCAGGCATCTCGCTTTGAACGCCCCTCCGGCACTGTCATCCCACTCACCACTCTGCCCTCCTGATTCTCTCTCGTGCTGTGTTGTATGCTCGCCACCGTGCTTACATACACGCCTCCCGTTTGCTCTTGTTCTTTTCCATAACTCTGTGAGTGCTCAATTTGCCCCTGACCCTTGGCTTCAGCTTCTGGATCCGCTCTGCACCCGTGTGCATCCAGGCTCACCCTGACTCCTTTTGGTTTCTGACTCTTATTTCAGGGCAAACTTTTGTTGAATGTTCGCATGCTTAGCTCCCCTCCTGATGGCTTCCTGCTCCTCCCAGCACCCCACCGTCTGAGAGTGCAGTCCAGGAGATGTATACATACGCATATGTATCTCAAGCTTAATGATCAACAGTCTCCATTTTGTGGATTGGTAGTGAGCTTAATATAGGAAAGAATCCTAGTTTTTAAAAAGCATTTTCTAACAAAAGCAAGGTCCACATTGGCTAAATTCTGTGTGGTATGACTTATGATGAATGAATGAATAAAACATTTATTTGGCCAGAATCTCCTTGTCTATTTGCGTATATTTTAGAACAAAAGAGAGATTCAGAAGATAGTAATTGTTGTCCTACAATTCAAGTACAATGGTAGAACGTAAGAATCAAGTGAATAAACATTATAGAAATGCCCAAAATGAATGGTTGAAATGATATGCTAATACTTTAGTTTTATTCATAATCCAAACCTTATACTCTATTTCAAATTTAAATTTAAAGGACTCTGACTAATAATTTTCCTCAGAATATTTAAAAATACTTTTCTTAAACATTCGGATAGCTTTATTATTATTAATTAGTCAACTCTTTTCCAGCATTAATATTATATATTGGAGGGGATATGTTTATTTATAACATCTATCCTTCGTACGGAAATAAAATTCACTCCCTATTACTGATGTTATAAGCATTATCACCAATCACGGGAGACATGCCAGAGCACCCTGGCCTTTATTATAAAGCATTGTATCATAAATATTGAGACATATATTAACTCCTTGAAATGCATAGTTTGTTCAGTATGTATTTTGTGTCGTGCTATGTTTATTTAATGTTGCATAAATAATACATTATTATACTATTAGTAATTCTTTACCTCATACTACTTCTGCGACCAACTAAATTTTTAAAATAAAAGTTATTTATTGTGTTCTCTTTTAAAAAAGATAAAACAGAACCCTAACATAAATAGTATTGCAAAAATTGCAGCATAGACCCTCCGCTATCAGTTTTCAGAAATTTTACTATTCACTGATTTATTCAGCCATTTATTCACTAAGCAATTACTGAAAGCCTTCCATATGCCAGGCACTACTACGCAAGCTGTTAAGTATATGAATAAATAAAACATGATTATTCTCTCAATGATCTCACAATTTAGATGAAAGGTCAAGAAATCATGCAAATAATTATAACATATTATGACAGGTTAAAATAGAGTTATTTATAGATTGCAGATATGAAAGCCTTCTTTCTGTCTACTGGACTTATGGAAAGCTGCAGAAAGAAGATAAAATTTGGGTTGGCTTTGAAGAACGAGCAGGGATGCTGCTGAGGCAAGGGATGTAGAAAGCACGTTCCAGGAAGGAACATCCATATTCGTGGAAGCTGGACTCGCATAAGGAGAGACAAGGAGGCAGGTGACTGCATGAGGCGTGTGGGTAACACCAAGCAGTACAGTGTGGCTGGAATGCGGGGAACATATCAGAGAAAGCATAGAGATGAAATGGTGGGTGGGCACTTTTCAAGACAGTCTAGACTTGACACTATTTGCGATAGAAGGAAAAGATTCAGCAAACTGAGAGAGATGGATGATACAAAGGTGAAAGAAACAATTCTACATGGCTCCCAAATCTGTTTCATATTTTTCCTTCCCATGCGCAAAGAAAACTTTATTTCTGGCTCCCTTGATGTTAGGCAAGGTCATAGGAACAGTTCAAGACGATAAATTGTGAGCAAAATTTACTGTGTTACTTCTGGGTTGAGGCACTGAAACGCCCCTGTATTATATTCCAGTGTTTCTCTTTCCCTATTATGAGAACTAAGGGGGACTCATGCCGATGTGGCAAACAACAAGATCATAGCTGCTTGGGGGCTCACCTGGGGGTGTAGTGGTTGAGTTTGTGTGCTCTGCTTTGGTGGCCTGGGGTTCTCCAGTTTGCATCCCAGCCACAAACCTATACACCGCTCATCAAGCCATGCTGTGGCGGCATTCCACATGCAGGATAGAGGTGGATTGTCATGAATGTTGGCTTAGGGACAATCTTCCTCAAGCGGAAAAAAAGAAGAGGAAGATTCGCAATAGATGTTAGCTCAGGGCTGATCTTTCTTACACACACACACACACACAAAACATCATAGCTGCTTGAATTCATGGCTCACCACATCAAAGACAATTGCCCTGGAGAACTGCCAAAGCTACAATGGATTTGATAGAAGGAATACATTAAAAACTTTTTTTTATTAAGCCATTCAATTTAGGGGTTTTTGTTACTGCAGCATAGTATAGCTGATCCTGACCCAAACACAAATTTGAAAGTCAATATTTAAAGGGCATTCAATTCAAAAGAGGCAGAAGAAGATAGATTCAAGGTCATAAGTTAAGAGGGCTGGAGAGAAAAGGGGCAACTTATTCTTCTGAAACATATAGCAAAGTTTAGGGAGGGACAAAAATATAGGAAAATTTGGAGGCTGAAAAGGAAAAGTTGAAGGACTTTATTCATGATGGATCCTACATTCCCGTGATATTAGAAAATAAGTCTTCTGCTGAGAGGGTGAGTGGCAAGATGGAGGGAAATAAAATGATTGAGCAGTTGCTGAGGGTATAGTTACTACACGGAATGGGAAGGGGAGCCAGGTAGATAGAAGGGGCAGGACTGCGGAGCAGTGGTCAGTGCCTGGCTGGGTGGGTATCTCATGCCTTTATAGTAGAGTCAGTGAACACGAGCCTGTCATTTTCTACAGTAGTGACTGCTGGCCTGAAAGAAGGAACAACAACAACAACAATAATCCAGACCATTACGCCTACAGCAGGGCTTGGAAAACAGCTTATGGTGTGAAGAGGAGATCTCTAAATAATTAAGGAGGCTTAGGAAAGTACAGTTGAAGTGACTGACTGTAGTATTCAATCCAAGTTGGAAGAAAGTGAAGCTAGAAGGAGGCTGATAGAGCAAAAGACTATATGAAACTGGATGTTTTAATGGGGTTAAAGGGAAAGTTTAGCAGGACTATTGGTGTCGAAATGGGAAAAAGATAGGAGGTTATGCTTATGGAGATGGCAGTATAATGTAGTGGTTAAGAGAGGGTTGTCTGGGTTTCAGTAGCAGCTCTGCTCCTTACCAGCCACATGGCATTAGGCAAGTTACTCACATTTTTTTCTGTGCCTCAGTCTCCTCACAGGATGCTTTGAGCTACATTGAAGGATTTTTGTGATGACTGAATGAGTTGATATACATAAAGCTCTTAGGACAGTGCCTTGCATGAAGTGTTCTATGGGTGTAAGTTGTTACAATGGCAGAATTTATGTGGCCGTGGAGACGGTTGTTGAGGTGTGAGGAGATGAGCACTGCAGATGGAAAAGAGGCTGAGAAACTGGAAGATGGGGGATTTGGTGAATCATCAACATGAGTGCTGGGCATTCGCAAGATGTGAGGAGAAACAGCAACAAAAAAGATCATGAGCCAGCATGATCTCCTCAGTTGATGTGGTGGGATCATAAGTAATGACCACGAGGATGGGAGAGGAGAGTGGCCTAACTGTGGAATGAGCTTCAGAATTGGTAATTTAGTAGTCTAGAAAGCTTGTCTACCCCCACACCTTGTCGTTGAGACACAGAGGGCATGAGAAAATGAACACCTTCCCCTTTCAAGAGTTTTCAGAAAATTTTATCAAGAAAAAGCCACGTTTTTCTCAATGCAAAGAGGAGGAGAAAAGTGGAAGTTGCAATTAAGCAAAATCTTGGACACATATGAAGGAAGAGTCCCAAAGTCACTTTGGACAAGATTTCTTTATTTTTTTAAAAAGCAGAACCAGTAAGAGCAGGATGGGAGAAAGAAAAGGTAAGGGGCTTTGTAAAGGGGAATGGGAGAAGACACACCTTGAGCCGTTATCATGATGTAAGAGGAGTGGAGTGGAGATACCTTTCGTTTTCAGTTACCTCAGCTTGACATAGCCATTTTCTAGTCTACATTGACCATTCATAGTATTTTTAGAGTGATATTTTCTTATGTGTAATCAAGAGCTGACTGTGGGGCTCTTTTATTATGTATACAAAACGTAAGTGAATTTAAAATTATTGAGGAAAAATAATTCCAATGTTATTTAAACTATTCCAAGTCATAGAAGATGATGTCGAGCTTGTTAATACATTCTATGAAGTTGGCATAATGTTAATAGTAAAGCTAGATAATAATAATAGAAAAAAGAAAGTAATAGTCCACTTTCACTTAAGAATATAGATGCAAAATTATTAATAAAAAATTAGCAAAGTACAGCAGTCTTTCAGTAGTGACCTAGTATAGTTCATTGCCAAGATGCAAAGATGGTTTCATATCAGGATCTCTTTCTATAACGTAATTTATTACACCAGCATATTAATGGATTGAAACTATATTAATAGATGCTGAAAAGGCATATGGTTAAATTCAGCACATTTCTTCTAAAACTTCAATTCAAATAGGAATAAAAGGAAACTATCTAAACACGATAAATACTACTTATGCAAAACCAACAGCAAACATTCTAGAACTTAACCCAAGAGATTCTATTTTAAAACTGTTATAAGGGCATTTGGTAACATGCCTATATACACAATATCTATTTTGAAAGCAACAGTGTGGCTCTATACAAGAAATAATCAGATAGAATTAGAGATGGAAAAATAATCCACATACAATAATAGAAAAAACTTTAAAATATTTTGAAATAAATTTAATAAGAAATGTACAAAGCCTACAGAAAGAGAACCATAAAATTTTATTGAAGGAGCTGAACAAATGGAAAAACATACCCAGTTACTGCAAGGGAAGACTGAATTTTACAAATTTGTCAATTCTGCTTATATTGTTATATACATTTAATGAAATTCCAATTAAAATCTCAACGGTCTTAGAAAGTAGAATTATCTTATATTTTATACGGAAGAATAAATGTCTAAGAGAAGCTAAGAAATGTATGAACATGAAAAATAATGACGAGGTCCTTGCCAGATATTAAAATGTTATAAATTTAGCTTAATCAAAGTTGTTAGCTATTAACGTGGGGATAAACTAATTGATTAATAGACCAAAACAAAAATTACAGAATGCATGGGAACTCAATATAGGATAAAGGTGGTATTTCACTTCAAAGGGGGAGAGAATGGTTTAGTAAAGGAGCATATTTTATATTTTCATATTAGTAAATAGTAATTAGCTATTCATCTGAAAAAAGTTAAAGTTGGACCACTACCTCATATGATATATAGAAGCATTGCGTCCATCTTAAAGTTAAAAAATAAAATAATAAAATTTTTAAAAGATAGAATTTAGGAGATCGTATGTTTAACCTATATGTTGGGGACACCTTTTAAAGCAAGTTAGCAACCCAGAAATTATTAAGAAAATACATGATTGACCCTTTACAAATACAAAGTCTTTCTTAGGGCAAAAAATACCTGTGTTAGTTAGGATGCATTCAGCTTCAGGTACCAAGGAGTGCAACTCATACAGGCTTAAACAATAAGGGAATTAATGGGCTCACATGCCTGGAAGGCCAGGGGCAGGGTGGCCTTCAACAATGGCTTAACCAAGTGTCTTTATCCAAATCACTTCTCTGTGTTTCTCTCATCTTTGCCCAGTTTTTTGAATTGGCTTCCTCCTGAGGCTGGTATCAGGATGGCTGCAGCAGCTGTTCTGGAAATGGCATTTACACTTGACAATGGCCAGGAGAAAAAGCTGATTTCTCTCAGTGACTTATTCTTAGGAGTGAGGAGAAAACCTTTCCACAACTTTCTTCTCCCATCTCATTGACCCCAACTGGCTGCATCTCTGAGTCTCTGCGGCTAAGGAAACTAATGGATGCGCTCAGGCCTAGGTGTGTAGGCACAGAAGGATTGTCACAAAATTTGGTTTTCTCAGTGTGGGGGATTTTGTGTAATTTTTACTTTCTTTAATATCAGATTGAACTTTTAGAAGCAAACATTTGTTATTACTATAATGAGAAAAAAATGATAAAGGTTTTTTTTTGTGGAAAAAAGTTATTTCATAATAACATGGCTGGAGAGAGTATGAATTTATATATATTTTCTCTTTATCATTTCATTTCTGTCTTTGTCCTGGAAGGGAGTCTCTTTATTTTTTTTTAATGTAATCTTCCTTTAAAAATGGTCCCCAAAATATTATGCATGTATGAGAAAAAATTTTCCTCCAACAATTTGCAATAAGTTTAATTATGTTTGTTAAACATTAGCAGTTCAATTAGCATTTATTCCTCATCGAATTTCTCTACTTAGTTGGAACAATGGTATGGTTGACAGGCCTGAATTATATTTCACCCTCAATGATTACACTTGTTTTATGCCCTTGAAACAATGATAAGTTATGCTACTCACATCTGAGAAGAGGAAACACGCCAGTTCCTTTTGATCTCATCAAAAGTCCAAGAGTGACTATGAACATATTCCTGCAGAAGTCTGAGCATCTTAGCAGTGGGTGCGGGGGAGAAGTGTAGGGTGTCCCCACACTCGCAGAATTTGGTCATCTCATCTCACCAGTTGTTCTTACTGGGACTCTCATACCCCAGGAAATGCCACCGGTGCTACCACACATGATGGGCTATTTTTAGCCCTGAGCCCGCCTGGGGAAACTGGAGAACTTGAACACTCACTACGACGACGAGGAAGTTGAAGAGAGCAAAGGCTTACGAGAGAAAGATGAGATGCCTTTTCTTTTTTTCCTCCTGTGATTTTGTTTGGCAGCCAGTCATCCAGTTAGCAAGGTCTAGGAGATAACAGAGAGAAAGTGCTGAGTAGTGAGAGAAGGCTGGGAGAAGGGAAGATAGCTGGTAGTGGGAAGAAGCGTGGAACATTTTACGTGGAGAGGAGGAAAAGCTATGGAATTGAGTTACTTAAACATAGAGGGAAGGTTAAGGGCAGACAGGCTGTTTCTGGAGAAGTCAGTAAAGACCTGAAGTGAAAATCTTTAGAAGTTTTGAAAGAGTGACTGAAAAAATTATATATGACTTATGATAGCTTTCCAGCCATGTGAATTTAGGCAAACTACTTAAACTCCTCTGAACCTCAGGTTTTTAATTTATAAAATGTGAGTATTTAAAACCTACCTCACGGGATTATGAGGCTTAAATGGGCCAAATGTATGTAAAACACTCAGCATGGTGCCTAGAACATAGGAAGCACCTATAAAGAGCGGCTATTATTACTATTTTGTTTTAATTTCCATGTTCTGAATAACATTGCTCTAGTGTTCATAAAGACGCAAAAAATAATAAACTATATGGCAAGGGGGACATTCTTGTTTCTCATACACACACACACACACACACACACACAGGAAAACAAATTACAGATTCGTTCTTGGTAGCATAATCGATCCATCAGGAGGCAATGCTCCAAAGAGTTATTACACTATGCTATTTGGACACGATCCGCCTTTGTTTTGTAGTTGTTCAGAAAAGAGGGAAGAACTTCTGAACTATGATGAACACGGGTTAAGTGTAGTGTGAGTCTGAGGGCAAACCAAAGTAAATCCAAGTATCACCTTTAGATGCTCCGTGCTGAGCAAAAGTAATAGATCCCGGGGCAAAATTAAAGAAAAGATTGAAATGCATCAATATTAACACAATCAAAGAACAAGAAAATGCCATGTAGGGCACAGGGCCTCAAGTTCATATTTAGCAAAGATCATTAGTTAAACTTTAAATGAAGAAAATATAAAATTAATATTAGAAATATAAAGTAAAATAACTCACAGAAGATATTCCTGCACTGGCCAAGACTTTAGACTATATGACTTCTCAGATCTTTCCAACTCTCAGGGGAAAGTAACATCACTCCTTTGCACTAAAAAAAGCAACCAATGTTTTCTCTTTTGATCTCACCTTTTCTTCAATTTAATTTTCTTCAGTTTTCCAGTGAAAAGCAATTGACACTAAAAGTCTTGGCATACATATTTCATAATCTGCATAACAAACAACCAGCTCTACTCTTCAAGATGACTTCAGTTATTTTGGTTTTTAGAGAATTTTATAAAATTTTATAATTTGCACTTAAAAATTGTCAGCAACTTTCATTTACACTTCTTATTTTTAATTCTACAAATGTTCCCAATGTATATACATAAAATCCTTCTCAATGCAATCTAGAAAGAAGTAAATGTGCAAAACTTTTTGTCTCCTTTTTCTTTTCCCTTTCCTTGCAAAAATATCCCCATTGACTGTATCCAAAATCTAAGCCTAACAGAAATAAGCTACCATTCTTTTCCCAGGTGACTTGTTTGAGGGAAGACTCTAAGCAACTGGAAATTCTTCCTCCATAGGTTTCTGGAACTAGGAGATAGAATGATGGAAAAAAATGTAATCGCAGACAGAAGGAGTCTAAAGGTGGCTGCTGCACGACAAGCTTCCCAGGAAGTAGACTCTGAGACAGAGATGTGTGTGCAGAAAGTTTAGTGGGGACTGATCCTGGGGACGACACTGATGGGGGAAAGGAGGGGGGCAGGCTGCAACCAAGAAAATGGGCTGTAATGTAGTCCCAACAAGACTTGAGCCAACTCCTCAGATTAGGTTAGCAGAAAGGGTTGGCCTTTATACTGGATATGAGATGCCTAAGGGAACGGGCTGAAACCCAGGCAAGGAGGCTTTACAGCTGAGAGCAATTCCCAGGGGAAACTGAAAGCTGGTTCCTGTCAGCAGGCAAAATTCCTAGCTCCTGGGAGAATAAGACCTTTAGTCATAGAGGGAGAATCTAGGCAGCGCAGCACAGGACCCAAAAGTCATGGAGAACAGACGTCACCCTTGGGTCAGGTGCTCCCTATGAATGTGAGGGGGACTGACAGTTGAGATGACATTTGTTTGGCCCCCTCCCCCACATACACATTCCTATACCCCATACTTTTCTGCCATTCCATCTGCCATTATCTTGGCAGAAAGATGAAACAGCAGGATATGGAGAACAAAGGGATCAATTCTTCACTTTTGAGTTTCAAAAACTTTGGCCTTGGCAAAGACAAAATATTTGGAAGAAAGCAGGAAGTGTAAGAAGAGAAGGTTTCTCAACCTCTCCCTGACTAGATAAAGATTCCCCGGGCTTTGGTGAGGAGAAAAGCAGAAGGGAAAGTAAAAACACCGTGGAAGAGTGTGGATTCCCGGGGAGAACTTGGGGAGCTGAGAGCACAGGAGTGAAGAAGACAAGACATTGTCCATGCCCTCAGGGAGTTCACAGACTAGCATTCAACAAATAAATGCAATAAAGCGAACTATTATGATAGAACATACAGGAAGGGGACCTAACCTGGCTTACAAGTCTAGGAGTGACCTGCTGAACAAGAGATATTTAATTGGGAACCTACAGCACAAATAGGTATTGTCTAAATGGAGAGTAGAGAGAAAAACTGTTTCAGGGAAAAGGAAGACGTGGAAAAGCGTGGAGGAGGAGGATGTGGCATATTTTAGAAGTCAAGAGAAGTCCAAGATGATTGCTGGAACGCAGAAAGAAGAGGAATGGTAGGAAAGGTGGGTAAATCCATTGAGAGCATAGTGTTGTAATCATAAGGGAAGGGATGATTACAGAACTCAGGAGGAACCCTGGGAATCTAGGAAATCAGACGGATTGGAGAGATCTTTAGGAGGCAGCATTGATGAGACTTTGTGATCAATTGCTGTGGGAATGAGAAAGCGCTTGTGGCAAGAGTGAAAGATCTAGTAGGATTGTGGGGAAGTATCAAGGACCCAGTTTAGTATGATGACCAAGAACTTTATAGTAGCACAAATTATCTGGGAATATAACATATCTAATATCCATGTATTCATACGTGCCTAAGAATCAGCTTATTTCAGAAGACCTCTCTGCCTTGGTCTTCCATTCCTATGGAGTTATTTTATGTTTCTTCATAGACCTAGAGAGAAAAAACTACCTCTATGAGTTTGCTTAGGGACCCAGCCTCCTGCAGCAACTTCCTAGAGGAAGGGATTTGCTGGAGGGAGATGGAAATAGGACAGAGGGAAGGGAAAGTTTTGGGTCCTAAGGAAACTTTCTGGCCTTCCAGGTTCCCCCCTTTTCTCCTCTACTCTTCTTACTGAGTAAGTCATGAAGGGAAGCAGAGGCCTGTAGCAGTCGGAGCTTGGCAGGAGTTGACCTCTCTCTTCAATTCTCCACTGGAAATACTTGAAGTCTTAGATCACCGAGATATGCAGAATTCTATTAGAAGAATAAAATATTGCAGTTAGCTTGCTCAGTCATTTGCGAGGTGTACGACTTCAGGTAAGTTCTCTCTCTAGCCTTGTATGTATAATTAAACTAACATGTGATTGATGAGTAGAGATGAATTTATTAGGAAGCCTATGAAGCTTACTTCAAGGCCCCTCATCTGCCCAGGTCCCTTTCCAACACCCTGTGAGCGGCCATGGGAATTTTGCATTGTTTTCTTAAAGATCTACCCACCCCCAAATTGTATAAACTTGAAGCCCCACCAAACCTAGCTCTGCCTGTACTGATAGGGTTTTGTGAGAAAGAAAGAAATAGTGCGTGTAAGGCACTTACACACTGGCAGCTATTGCTGTCACCATTATCATTATTAATACTACCAAATTATTTATCTATAGAAAAGATAGTAAAAAGCTTAATCAAAATTTAAAAATCAAACTTCAAAAGCTCTTCAAACAAATGAAAATAGACATTTTTCCAGTTTTTATAAGGTTTTGTTTTGTAACAGTAACAGTATTTTTCAAATAACTTCAAATTCATTTTTTAATTATAAAAAATAGTGTGCTTGTTATAAAAAGCCAAACAATATGGTTAAAAATAAAATTCTTGAGTTAAAAATAAGAATCTTTCTTTTTCTCCACTCCCTCACCATTGCCCCTCCATCCCCAAAAACACTCTCCTCCCAGGGTAACTATGAATTACTAGTTTGGTGTATATTTTTCCAAATCTTAAAATGTACTTTACATTTAAAAGTAAAGATTTCAATTTTGCAAATAATAGAAGAGAAATTTTTTGTTTTTCTGGAGTCTTCCTTTAGTTGAAAATTGGCACAGAATAGCAACACCAAACAGATAACTAAATGGACCACACACACATTCTAGTAGTTTCCACAATCACAAAGCCCAGAATTTGAGGACTGTCTTCTTAAGGATTTTGCCAATTCATGAGAGAGAACATTTCGGTAAGTGTTTTCAGAGAGCGTTTGTTGAATGTCAACTCGTGCATCACCTCATTGTCAACCCTCGCTGGAGACCAGGGCTTTGGGTTCTACGCAGGTCAGGGAGTGAGAGGCAATGGAAAGCAGCCTCAGATGAGGGGAGGGAGCAGGTACCAGCCTCACGTCTCCCTTACCTTTCTTATAAATGTTATATACATAGCTCCCATATTGAGGAAGAAGTAGAAACTAGTTGCCTTTGTGTGCGTATTTTTTTAATTCAGGAGTATGCCAAGCAGAGAGGGAGGCTGCCATATTAACTGTTGGAAAATTGCTTGGAATATGTGTACATGTATTATGCAAAATGTGTATTATGGGCAAATTCTTGGTAAATGTTTGCTACCATTATAAATACTGCCTTAGAATTATTTCCAGTGCTTGATGTAACATTCTCTCTGCGAAATATACATCCACCCAAGAAAGAGTTAAATAGATTACACCTTTTAAAACCTCACAATCAAAAAGACAGATGGGCAAAGTCTCCAAATATTATTTCTTGAAGACCTTTGTGTCATACTCTTCCAAAAAATTATCTTTGAGAGAAAACGTAGATGATTGTTTTAAGGACTTTTCATAAAAACTTTTTTAAATGAACACTTTTTATGAACCTTCTAATTTAATTTATTAAGTGAAATTTAAAATTAGAGAACAGCTATACTTCATAGTAAAATCATTAACATAGGATTTACACAGAATTTTGCATATATCTATGTATTCATAAAATGTAATATTTTTTAGCTTAGTATTAATAAATGTGAATACATTAAGCTACAATTACATATTATTTTCTCTAATTTATGAATTTGATTTGTTTTATTGTTTTACTATTACCTACATATATAAACCAGTTTAATTTAAATATTAAATTGTAAGGGAAATATACATTTGGTTAGTTAACAAAGAACCTAAATTTAAAAATGTATAGTATAGAGAAAAACCTGTAATATTGCATAATATGTTTTTAGAAAAGAGTTACGACAACTTTAAATATGCAAGGGAAGCTTTCAGTTGATAATTAAAATTCCAGACCATCTTAAGATACAGATTCCCACGGTAAAATCGTGGCTGGCCTGTTTTCCCTTTGTACACATTGGAGCTCAAAGTCTATTTTCTCTTGTGCAGTTACACACTTAGTAGGTCGCACATGCACAACCTTTTCCACAGTTACTTCTTTTTCTGCTAGTTTGGTTTGCACCCACCACCATGGTTGAAGTCCAACCACCTCTAGGGTTTGACTGCAAGCAGTGAAAACAAACTCTGCCCAGTTAAATATAAAAAAAGTTTGTTGGAAGGATACAGGTTAGCTCACAGAATCGAAGGGAAAGCTGCTGAGGAGCCCTGGGAAGGAGGATCCCAGAGCAGTTCCGGGGATCTCGGTAGGAGGAGCGTCCTCAGAAAGCTCGTTGGAATGGATCTGCACCCACTGTTTTCTGTCTCAGCATCACTCTGCTCAGGATTCAGATTCCCAGGCAGAGAGTTCACAGGTCACACCTTGAGTAGGGCGGTCTGGGTATCTTCACCGGAAGTATCATGAAGAAGGCAGGCAGCTGGGAAGACATAGATTCCCAAAGGAAAGTCAAGGTGTGGGTACCAAAAAGAGAAAACGATTCTGAGAAGCAAAGGCAGTACAGGTTCTTAGATTCTAACAAGTAGCATACCATAACTACTATAACATTTATTTGTATTTGCTATATATGGCTTTGATCATTAATAGTTAAAACATTCATATGGGAGGATATTGTAACCAGAAAGGCTTTCATTAAGAATAACGAATAAGAAAAACAAGGTCATTTCTTATTTATTCTATTTCTCTTCTGCATCCACTCCTAAGCTTTCAAAGGAACATGAAAACCTTATATGGAAAATTTCTTTGCACTTGAATAAGTATAGACTACAAGCCAGGAGACCTAGATTGTATTTCCAGTTTCTCTAAGATGCTAGGAGATCTTGATGAATTGAATCTTTTTAGGGTTCCGTTTCTTCATTTGTAAAGTGAAGGTCTTAGAGTACAATAAATTCCAGCTACCGCTTTCCTTCTACGGTTAGATGACAGAAGGCAGAGCTCTCTGCTATTGGTTTCTGCCTGGGTCAGACCCTTTCCCAGGGTCAGGCCACTCGACAGAAGAGCCATGGGCCTTGCTTATATTTCCTGGAGGTTGACTAGCGGTGGGAGAATATCCAGCCCTTGCTGAGGAGTTGGGATGAGTTCATTCATTCATCCACTAATTCAGTCAATCAATCATTTGCCAAGCCTACAACATGCCAAGAAATAGGGGATGACGGCGAGAGCCACTACTCTCAGGAAGTTCACAGATTTTAGTTCATAGTAATTCCTAAGTAAGAAACATGATCTTGTGAATTTGAAGAAACCTGAAGAAAAAAGAGAAAGAGTCATAGTGATTGGGTATTCATCAGGGCTTATGGGAGCAAGGAAGCACTCTCTCCCATAGGAGAGGCTCGGAGGACCAGGGATGGTTCTGAGGGAACTTAAAAAATAAAAAGGAGTTTGGTTCACTCATTCAACAGTTTTGGAGCACCTTTGTGAAGGCACTGTGTTAAGCAATGGAAATTGGCCAGGAAAATGAAAGATAGGCTAGAAGATGGGCGTGAAGGAGGAAGGAGGAGAGGAAAGAAAAGACGTTTTAGGCAGAAATGTCAAGAAACAGCACATCTGCAGTTATCACTACATAAAAACAGAATAATGCTAACACTTAGTGCCTGTTCTTTGCTAGGCACAATTTTAATTGCTTTCCATGTACCAATTTATTTTTGAGACTGGAATTGTTATTATTCCTTTTACAGCTGAGAAAACTGTAGAGAGTTTAAGCAGCCACCCAGGGTAACGTAGCAAGAATACAGCAGGTTTGGGATTTGAACCCAGACAAGTGAAAGTTTCCAGGGTCTGGGTGTTTAAACACCGTGCTGTACCACCTCTCTGCACATATGGAAGAGCTGAACAACCAGCCAGTGTAAATTTAGTAGGGCTGGTCTATTTTAGACCAATTCAAAGTACAGAGCCAGTTTAAAAGAATAAATTAGTACCCACAGCTATAAATATTCTTCTTAAAATTACACTATCATTTCCTTTATATAGCTTCTTCTTTTATCCTAGGTCTAAATGTCCCCCAAATTCAGCCTTTGTGACAGAACCTATGGCCAGAAATTAATATTTGGCTAGAAGGGGGAAAAATCTGATCTATTTGGGTTTTCTTGAGTTAGAAAAAGAAAATTTCTTTTGAAAATTAAAAAGTGTGGTTATTTTGTTTGTATGAAGAATAGTAATTTGGGTTCATAATAATTCCTAAGTGAGAAACAAGATCTTATGAATTTGAAGAAAACCTGAAGGATAATAAATTCATGTACTATTGTAAGATAATCCAGTCACATTTTTTCTTTCAGATTTAAGTTGTAACATTATCATTGAGTTATAAACTTTTTTATTCAATTACAGGGTCTTTTGTTTTCTTAGTACCGCCAGTTTTTATAACTACGAATTTATATAAATACATTATCTGGAGACACACAGTCATGCAACCAATTTTTGGGGTTTTGTTGGTTTTTAATTGGTAACTAAAAGAATTTAGGGACTAAAACCATTAAAAATTAAACAGCATGACATACCCAATCTCATAATAGAGTTACACGGCACAAACAATTTTGAGTGCTCATGAAAGAGATAACTTTTTGGTCACTATAGAATTATTTTCCATTAAATAATGAGAATCTTAAGTCTAAAGCCTGAATTTTTCTCTCAGGATTCTTTCTAGACCCTGAAACCCACAGACATGTTTCCTTCCTCTGAACTTCCATGACATCCACTGCCTCTTCAGTGTGTCTTTGGCCTTGTCATACCCTGCCTGAATGACATGTGACTGTTGTTTATGTTTATGGTGTTATTACCTGGCGGGAGTGTACGACTGGCCAAGATGGGGCCAGTGATTCGAATTCCTCTGTGCCCTCTAGGGCAACCTAGCACATGGTAGGCCCTGAGCGAATATGTGTTAATGAGATATTTGAGCAACAAGATACCACACTGGGTAACTTAGGCTAAAATATTTCATTTGAGAACATTATTTAAACAGTCTGGCAGTTTATGTTGAATCAAATGGGTTACTTCAAAGTGCCAGTTCACATTAACTGTCTACTCCACACACAAATATATCTGATTAAATGCACTAAGGAAGTCAGATTTAAATCAAACAGTTGTTTTAACTGTAAAAACAGTGTTGACACATGTGGGCCATGTCATCTATTTCCTTTATGTATTTTTTTCTCAGCATCCAGTACACTCCCGGGAAAAGCCCGTTAAATGCTGTGTGATTTTGAACGTATAGCCATATGACTACAGCTTTGCAAAACTTGTTTAATCATGGTTTCCACAAATGTATTCTGATAGACTTCTACACCTCCTTTTAATACTCTGTCTCTCTCTTTTTTTTTGGTGAGGAAGATTGTCCCTGAGCTAACATCTGTAGCAATCTTCCTCTATTTTGTATGTGGGACCTTCCACAGCATGGCTTGATGAGCGGTGTGTAGCTCTGTGCCCGAGATTTGAAGCCATGACCCTGGGCTACTGAAGCAGAGCGTGTGAACTTAACCACCATACCACTGGC
Source organism: Equus asinus (assembly GCF_041296235.1). NCBI lineage: Eukaryota > Metazoa > Chordata > Mammalia > Perissodactyla > Equidae > Equus > Equus asinus. The sequence goes on from NC_091813.1 coordinate 19,334,647, forward strand.
CCGGCTCCAACACTCTACTTTTAATAAATAATTTGAAGCAGAAAAAAATCAATAGTCCTCAACTAATGTTAGAAAGGAAAAAAAAAAAATCTCTTTTCTGATAAGTAAGTCTCATTTCTAATATGTCACTAAATTCCAATTCTTCTCTTTCTTTTTGGACTTTCTACTGGTTTTTGGAGTGTTGTATGAATGTGGCTGATGGATCTAGAAGTTAAGTTTTGCCATTAATACAATGTTTAATAATGTCAAAGTTTGTCTGGCATCTGGAATTAAAATAAAACCTCCAAATAGTATTTTCATACCTATTTCATACCATGTCCATACAAATAGTTTTCCAAACTCACTTTTCACAAGTGACAAACACACTGGCCTTGATACAGAGTGCTCGCCCTCTGGGACTTTGCCAACCTATGAATATGTATGGCAGACAGGAACTTTGAGGCATTGGATCTGGTAAACAGATTTCAAATGCTTAGTTTATATCACAATTCCCTTGGAAGTTTTGTAACATTATGATAAAACAGAAACTCATACATGGCAAGACAATTGTCTTTTTATGAAAGGCAGCTCTCTGTCTAGCTCCAATGATTCCATTTGCATCGAATAAAAAGTCCACAGCGAACACAGAGCATGTTGTGCGGTGTTTTAACAAGAGCCTGACCTTGCAGACACCAGCCTCACAGCCAAGCAGCGCCAGCCTTGGGCAGGCAGTGATTGCCCTGGGCCCTGTGGTCAGTCAGGGCTCGAGGCCTGGAGCCGGCTCTCCAGCCCATGTGGTTCTGCTGAGAGAAGGACAGTGATGAACATTTCAAAATCAAAGACATTTTTAAGTGTATGGCAGTTTGCTGAGCTTAAGCCACAAGTTACTACACAGCTGTAAATTAAGCCCCAGCTACACCAATCAAGGTTGTTCCATGGTAGTATTTTCCAAATTTATTGACAATGAAAGATGGTCAAAATTTTAGTGTTCTTGTATGCTTGGATGAAGGTACATGGTAAAGAAATGACCTCACGTAGACCTTAAACTTACACAATGTTTTATATGTCAATTATATCTCAAGAAAAAAATATTAAAAATTTAAAAATTGGAAAAAGAAATGACCTCACGAATTGAATTCTGCAAGAAATGGTTAAAATTTGATTTATGGCTTTAAAAAAACTATACTCAGGCTCTAATAACAATAATAACAAATTAGAGAAATTAAATCATTTTAATTATGAGTAAAAAGAACAATATATAAAGTTAAAGTAAACACGCATTTTATAATTTTGTTAGAAAACATGTCGTACAAAAAGACCCCAACATTTTAAATCAGTAAACTTATTTCTTTCTTAATTACCAAGTACTTATTTAATATTAGGAATAATATTCTTGATTCGTACTTTAAATATATTTCAAAACTTTGTTTTTATGATATGGAATTTGAAAAATAAAAGCCATTTTACACAGCTCTATTGAAGAAAAGAGAAGACTTGAACACTATTTTTCAATAGTCGGGAATCTCGAATCATGCTGATCTGCATCTTCAGCTGGGACCTTGTTTTAGAACTCCAGGCCCAAACAGCCAACTGCTTCCCTGGGCTCCGCTTGGCTCTCTCGCGGGAATTTCAGATTCAGCACGCCCCCGCTGAACTCCGTGTGCCTTCACCCACACACGCTCGCTGGGTCTCCCAGGTAGCTTCTCAGGTAAACGGCACCACCAGCTGCTCAAGCCAGAAACCTGGGCTGGTTCTGAACTCTTCCTCAGCCCTGAAGTCCACTCAGTCCCCAAGCTCCATCCCTTGTTCTTCCAAATAGCTCTTGCATCCATCCTCCCGCGCTGCTCCCTGGCCTCTGCTCACTTCTCCTGCCTTATCCACCACCTCTCCTCCCACCTGTCCTCAGGGCACAGTGAGCCTTGCCCAGACCCTTCAGTGTGCAGTTCTCTTCCGTTTCAGGCCCCTATCCATGCTGTTCCACCTGGAGCACCTTCACCACTGGTTTACCTAGCTACTGCCCACCCCTTCAGGTCTCAATTAGATACTGCTGTTTTCAGGAAGCCTCTTCCGGCACGCCCATTCACTTCCATGTCCTCTAGGTCAACCTGCCACGTGGTAGGCCCTAGGTAAATGTGCTCTGAGACACTTGTCAGCTAGATAGCACAAAGCCTTGTTCAGGCTAGAAAACATCATTCTCCCTCTGTTCCTCCTCTGTGCTCCCCATATCTCCCCAATATTGTGCGTTTGTTTTAAAGGTCTATTGACTTGTCTATGTTCCTACTGGATCATTATCTATCAAAGAACTCTTTCTTACCTATCAAAGAACCTGGCACCTGTTAGGTACCATAAATATGAAGTAATTAACATATAGTCCATCAGAATCCCTGAACCTTTTTTACCCCACATTCTTGCAAAGACTTTATTTCCACAATTTGAAACTTTGAGGAAATTTTCCCACAAATTAATTATCCTAATCTCTTTTAGTTTTACGATTTAACCTTCTCGTATTTCTCTATCCTGACAAGATGATTCTTTTTTTTTTTATTGAGTTATTGATAGGTTATAATCTTGTGAAATTTCAATTGTACATTAATGTTTGTCAGTCATGTTGTAGGTGCACCACTTCACCCTTGGTGCCCACCCCCCACCCCACCTTTCCCCTGGTATCCACTAAACTGTTCTTGGTCCATAGTTTTAAATTCCTCATATGAGTGGAGTCATACACAGATTATCTTTCTCTCGCTGGCTTATTTCACTTAACATAATTCTCTCAAGGTCCATCCATGTTATTGCAAATGGAATGATTTTGTTCTGTTTTGCAGCTGAGTAGTATTCCATTGTATATATGTACCACATCTTCTTTATCCATTCGTCTGTTGCTGGGCACTTAGGTTGCTTCCATGTCTCGGCTATTGTAAACAGTGCTGCAATAAACATTGGGGTGCACAGGACTTTTGGGATTGCTGACTTCAGGCTCTTTGGATAAATACCCAGTAGTGGGATGGCTGGATCGTATGGTAGTTCTATTTTTAGTTTTTTGAGGAATCTCCATACTGTTTTCCATAGTGGCTGCACCAGTTTGCATTCCCACCAGCAGTGTATGAGGGTTCCTTTTTCTCCGCAACCTCTCCAACATTTGTTGCTATTAGTTTTAGATATTTTTGTCATTCTAACGGGTGTAAGGTGATATCTTAGTGTAGTTTTGATTTGCATTTCCCTGATGATCAGCGATGATGAGCATCTTTTCATGTGCCTATTGGCCATCAGTATATCTTCTTTGGAGAAATGTCTGTTCATGTCTCCAGCCCATTTTTTGATTGGGTTGTTTGATGTTTTGTGATTGAGTTGTGAGAGTTCTTTATATATTAAGGATATTAAGCCTTTGTCAGATATATGACTTGCAAATATTTTTTCCCAGTTAGTGGGTTGTTTTTTTGTTTCAATCCTGTTTTCATTTGCCTTGAAGAAGCTCTTTAATCTGATGAAGTCCCATTTGTTTATTCTTTCTATTGTTTCCCTTCTCTGAGAAGGCATGGTGTCCGAAAAGATCCTTTTAATACTGATGTCAAAGAGTGTACTGCCTATGTTTTCTTCCAGAAGCCTTATGGTTTCAGGTCTCACCTTTAGGTCTTTAATCCATTTTGAGTTTATTTTGGTGAATGGTGAAAAAGAATGGTCAATTTTCATTCTTTTACATGTGGCTTTCCAGTTTTCCCAACACCATTTGTTGAAAAGACTTTCTTTTCTCCATTGTATGCCCTCAGCTCCTTTGTCAAAGATAAGCTGTCCATAGATGTGTGGTTTTATTTCTGGGCTTTCAATTTTGTTCCATTGATCTGTGCACCTGTTTTTGTACCAGTACCATGCTGTTTTGATTACTGTAGCTTTGTAGTATGTTTTGAAGTCAGGGATTGTGACGCCTCCCGTTTTGTTCTTTTTTCTCAGGATTGCTTTAGCAATTCGGGGTCTTTTGTTGCCCCATATGAATTTTAGGATTCTTTGTTCTAATTCTGTAAAGAATGTCATTGGGATTCTGATTGGGATGGCGTTGAATCTGTAGATTGCTTTAGGTAGAATAGACATTTTAACTATGTTTATTCTTCCAATCCATGTACATGGAATGTCTTTCCATCTCCTTATGTCGTCATCCAATTCTCTCAGAAAGGCCTTGTAATTTTCATTATATAAGTCCTTCACTTCCTTAGTTAAATTTATCCCAAGGTATTTTATTCTTTTTGTTGCGATTGTGAATGGTATTGTATTCTTGAGTTCTTTTTCTGTTGGTTCATTACTGGCATATAGAAATGCTACTGATTTATGCAAATTGATTTTATACCCTGCAACTTTGCTGTAGTTGTTGATTACTTCTAACAGTTTTCCAATGGATTCTTTGGGGTTTTCTATATATAAGATCATGTCGTCCTGACAAGATGATTCTTAATTTTAACTCAAGGTTCCCTCTGTGAGCCCCACTCTATTGCACACCTTCAGTGAACCTGCTTTTAGATCTTCAGTATTTTACATCATACATTTAACTAAGGACAACATCAGATAGCACCAGGTCCTGTGTCCTTCCTGGGGAACAGACCTCCAAGTCGCCTCCCCACCTAGGGAGCTTGTGCTCGCATCTGGTCCTCTGCTGCCACTTGGCTCCCTCTCCACAGCTTCTCTGCCGAATCTGCGCCTCTGGACTCCCAGCTTCTTCTACCTGGCACCTTGTAATTGGCTTGAATTTGGCTTCTTGTCTGTGTTCTCGCCTCCAGGCCCTGAGCTGAGGTGTGCGTGCTGCTTGTCTGGTCCCGATCCCACCACGCTCAGGGCAGGCGTGCAGCTGCCACCGTCCGTACTGCAGTGAGCGCTTCACTTTTCAGAGTTGCTCCCATCAACTGTCCCATCTGATCCTCCTGGCAGCCGGGGAGGGAAAGGCGTCCGTCATTTTCAAGTCCTCTCTTTGTGATAAGGTTGCAAATTTAGTATCTTTGTCTCTCATAAATGACTTACTCTTTCTCACCTACTGGGTAGAGAGTGTATTTTAAATTTATGGATTTACTATAACTGAGTTTTTTGTGGTTTAATCAGTCTCTTTTGGACATGTCAATTTCTTTTGTGAAAATGCTAATTATTTAAGATTTTCTCTTCTTCCCCTTACTCAACTCCAAGACACTGTCATGATGTCATGTGAGGGAGTTGGTGATGGGGAGAGTGGTGGTATGGACGGGCTTTGGATTTGGATGGTGACCTCAGTGGACCCTTTCCGGTCTCTACAGTTGAGTGCCTGGTCTGGTTCCTGGACTTGTGACTGCCAGTAGCTCACAGTCCCATTTGCCCTGTGGGTCACTGTGTGAGCACCCACCACTGGATCATTTGCTTCTTTGCCTCATTCCTGGATCTTGTCAGGCCACTGGGCCTTCTTGGATCTTTGCTTCCCCCACCGGGACACACAGACACTTCTGGAGCCCCTGCTCACTGCACACCAGCCAGGAGAGCAAGGAGACCAGACTCTTTGGTCTAGGTAACGTCGCTCCACCTAGTGCCATTGCTGAGCCACTCGGCCCGTGTCTCCGCCCTGGTGCCACAGAGGAAGCAAAGCAAAGGCCCTCTGCTTTCAGGGTTCTCCTACATAGTAAAAGGAGCATGCCTTCGGGCAGGGCTCCTGCCTGCAAGGGGATGGTCAGGAGTGAGTCTACTATCCTCTCTCTGTTTCTCTTTGCTGCAAATCTCCCCTGAGCCGAGAGAGAGAGCCTGACCCCTCCTTCTCCTTCTCTGTGATCTTCCCAAGGTACGAGGTCTTCCTTCGGATCTCATCCTGAATTCTGTCTATCTGGGCATTTGATAACTTCCATGGACAAAGTCCACATGGAGCTAAAAAAAATTTAGAAAATTGTGGAGTCTTTCGACAAAGCCTGGATTTCAGGATTATTTTCTTGCTGCAAACTCAAAACTTCTGCTTTAGATATTAAAAGCTGAATATCAAAACTCTCTTTATTTTTGTGTTCCAGCTATAATACAATCCTAATGCCTTGGGCAGAATGAGCAAAGGTCACATGCTAAGAAACGCGAAGGAGAAAAACTCATTAATATATAAAAATATTCCCATTACAGCATTGATTTGGAGAAAACATATTAACTATAGCAAAATTTCACTAATTTGGACCGAATGGTGAAGACAGTCTGAATTAGCAAAATGTTTAAGTTATTGACTATTGCTAAAGAAAAGTAATATTAAAGTATATAGAAATAAAATAAAATACTTATAGATTAAAAAGTACTTAAAATATTAAAGATAAGAAAGGGACAACTGGTATTGAACATTTGGAAGGGCTGGGCTCTAGATATTTTGTGTGTGTGTATATACATTACTCATACATGTAGATACACATACGTGTTACACATCCATGTAGATACGTATGTTACATATATGAACCAATTTATCTTAACAATTGATTTTACAGAGGAGAAAGCAACACAGAAAGATTGACTTTCCCAATGTCAAATAGCTGGTAAGTTGTTTTGCTACATTTGCCGGGCTTTGGAATCCCAATGGATGACTTTCATAAATCGATCTTTAAAAAATAAATTCTATGAAGAGAACTTTAACCAATAAATGAAAAAAATTCAAGTAATATATTTTCTATAGAAATGACAATTCTTGAAAATGTTTTATTCTGGTATTGGAGTTAAAAATTTCCATTTTTTTATTTTCTTAAACACTTCATAAATTTTACAATAAAAATTTTAGCTTCTGGTTTACCTGGCTATTCAGAAAATCCGTCTTAGAAAGATTCGCCTTAATACATTTTTACTGTATGATTTCCAGAGAAATAAATGTAATCTTTTCTTATGATATTTGCCATTTTATCCACTTTCTCTGGGTATTTTGTAATTACAAGATGTCAAAATATTTAGTCAATTCACTAAAAATTAAAAAAAAGCAGTCAAAGGTCACAGACACGTAGCATCACTTAACCAAATAGCCACCTGAACTGACTGAATTGGCACTATGTAGAAAAATTCAAATTTTCAGACTCTAGATTTAATAGTAAGATACATAGAAACAAAATATGTGTGTAAATTACTTGCTTTACAGAAAAGGCTTAATGTTCAATAGAGGCAGATGAGCCTATATTCTTAGACTAAAAATGCCTTTTGAAAATTGGAACTATAAAAAAATCAAAATTTTATAATAGCAAGTTATAACAAAAATAATTTTATAATTCTGAAATAGACAAAAAGGCAGGAAAAGAATGATTTAAAAATATTTTATTAAATTTGGTGCCCAGATCTTGGTTTCTAATATCATTCTCCAGTATAAGAAACCCAGAGATCCCTGGAGAAATGGCCGATTCTAGGATGGGGGCAGGGAATACACATGATGAGCTGGGGTAGCTTATATGCCAGAAAGTAAGGAAATGCTTAAAAACACGCACATACACTCACAACGATAAGTGTGTGACAAAGGGACACAGTAGCCAACTGAAAGGGCTCCTAATGGCCAAAGCTGGGACAATTTGAGCAACAAAATAAAATAGTGCTGTATAGGATTATATCCAAAGTGTAAAATAAATATCCATGAATCATACTGATAGAACTAAATGATTGATTGAATGAATGAATGAATGAATGAATGAATAAATAAATAAATAGAGGTGAAGAGACAGATCTCCCATGCAGAATTCAAAATAATTTCTGTAAATACTCCACCTGAAGGACATGGAGCATAATTCTCCACTCTGTAAATCAGAGTTTCAGACAGAGCTTTCCTTCCAGAGGGGACTGTATGGAAAGGAAGGAAACAGTAACTTCGTACTGGAGAAGCCTGACGAACACCGCCTCAGCCAGGGGGATCAGGGTTAACATCCACAGTGAGAAATCATGTGTGTACTCTGTACTTTTGATGTAATGGGAGGAAAACGGCACTTTACCTCTGTGATCTTCCTCCCCAAAGCCCTTAACCCGAGTTCAGTCATGAGAAAGACGTCAGACACGTCCCAATCGGGACACATTCTACAAAATAACTCACCAGTGCTCCTCAAAACTGTAAAGGTCATTAAAAACAAGGAAGGTCTGAGACACTGTCACAGCCAAGAGAAGCCTAAGGAGACCTGACAACTAAATGCGCCATGGGATCCTGGATGGGATCCTGGAACAGGAGAAGGACACTAGGTAAGAACTAAGGACATCTAAATAAAGTACGGACATTACTTAATAACAGTGCATCAATGTTTGTTTATTAATTGTAACAGATGCACCATGCCAATTTCAGATGTTAATAATACGGGAAACTGGGGGTGAACCCTCTGTGCTATCTTCACACTTTTCTGCAAATCAAACTATTCTAAAATAAAAAGCATTCTAAAAAAGCTACATGTGGATATCACATTGGACAGCACAGTCTATATCCAACTACTAATATTCAGGAAGCACGTAGGACTGAAAAACATGTTAAACTCTACCACAGGATACACTCAGCGAAACCCGGGCTGTAGAAAAGACCACAGGACAAATGACCCAGTTTCTTCCGCAGATAAATTTCAAGGGGAAAAAAGAGAGAGCTGAAGATTAAAATAGAATTTAGAGACATTTCAACCAATTGTGATGTGTGGAACTTATTTGAATACTGATTGAAACAAGCTGCAAAAAATTATAATATTATAAAACAGTTGGAAATGTGAACACACACTGAATATTTGATGATATTAAGGAATTACTGTTAATTTTATTTTGGGTGTGCTAATGCCATTGTGGTTATTTTTTCAACATCTTTATCTTTTAGAGATACATATTGAAATATTTAAGGATAAAATTATGTGATTGCTGATGTTTGCTCCAAAATAATATGGAATAAGGGAGAGTTGGGGGGGCACAGGGAAGCTGAGTTAGATGTATGGGGACTCTTTATACTGTCTCATATGCCTGAGTACATGTTTAAAATTTTCCATAATAAAATGTTAAATGAAATAAAAACTACAAAGTGAAAATAACTGCCTAATAAGCTTTACCGTATAGTACTCTATTTCTAAATAGTAAAGTGTTTTCCACCTACACATCACCAATTCTCAAAATAGCAGCTTGAAGATAGAAAGTGACATTTAAGCTGTGTCTACAGAAGCCAAAAACCTACTGGTTGATTTGATTAATTCAGACAAAGAGCTAGTCAGTTTAGAAGAGGAAAAAAAAATGAAACTGCTCAGTTTGCTGAGTTTCCTGAATAGTATCTTGTATAGCGCTCTGCACATAATAAGAGAGTAGTATTTGCTGGTCAAGAAATCAGTGAATTTAGCATTTGCTCTGGCACCTCAATGAAGACATGATCTGGCAGTCAACAACAAACATAAGAGAACGCGGAGACAAAGGTAGAAGGCTAGCTCTGGGCAAGACTGTGCAGAAGGCAACATTTACCTCCCAAGTACTCCTGTGCGACGGACGTCACTGTAAACACACGAAGAGGATGACGAGAGCCAGATCACAAAACTAGCATTAGACTAAGTTTTGATCAAATTCTACCAAGGGTTATAACAACCGATACTTGTGCTGAATTGACGCTTCAACGATTTACATATTGCATATATTTTTAGGCCTAATGTAAGGACCCGAATGTAGAGAACCCTTTAAAATCTACAAAGCACCATCATATTGCAATATATCATGTTACCTCATTTGGTGAATCAGACAAAAATAGGTAACACTATCTCTGTTTTTCAGGTGGAGAACAGGCTCCAGGAGGGCTGCCAGCGTTGTCAGTGCCAGAAGCAAAGGAAGGGGGCTGGAACCCAGGTGTGCTGGCTCCCAGGCCTGCGCCTTCGTTACACTCTGCTGTCTCTTAAGGGGAGACTCGTAACACGTTCTTGTTGCTTCTACTCAGATTGTGGTGGAAAGAAAGTTGGCGTGAATAAAGATTGCTAGTTTAGGAACACAATCTTCCCTTTCGTCAGTTTCTAGTATTTAAATCATATCTGTAAACTGGTGCTTCTTTTTTTTTTTTTAAAGATTGGCACCTGGGCTAACAAGTGTTGCCAATCTTCCGGTTTTTTTTTTTCTGCTTTATCTCCTCAAAACCCCCCTGTACACAGTTGTATATCTTAGTTGCATGTCCTTCTAGTTGTGGGATGTGGGACGCCGCCTCAACATGGCCTGACGAGCGGCGCCATGTCTGCTCCCAGGATCCGAACCCCGGGCCACCGCAGGGGAGCGTGCGAACTTAACCACTCAGCCACGGAGCCGGCCCCTGGTGCTTCTTTTTAATGACTGTATTTATAAATAGTCAATATTCTGGGCAAAGTAATGCTCCATTAATATTACATTCTGTTTGTTCAGTGATGCACAGCTGAACCCCAGAAATTAAGCTCTGTGAGGATACTAAACTTTCTTCTCACATTATTAAATTCTTTGATGTTGAAAAAGAATATGTATTAAAGTATATTAAAATATTTTATAATAATTTTATAATGTCAATTAATACAAAGCTCATTATTCTGGCCCATTATTTGGCCAAGGGTTTTATCCTTTCAGGGCATCTTCCTCAGGAAGGACTGCAATTTGTCCTCTGTAGATTTAGTCCATTTATTTATCACGCCTTCACTGCTGCTTGAATCCATTTTCCATCATAATAGCTTATGTGTGACTTTCTCACTGCCAGCCAATGATCATTTCCATTCAAACTATTTTAAACGATGTTTTAGAGTTAATCCATCCCTGGCCTTTGCACACATTCTACATCTTTTTCTAACTTTCCCCAATGACTCGCTTTTGCCTTTGTTTTTAATTAAAGGTTCCTCTTACGATTTCTTCCTGACTGGCCCCTTTGGAGCTAGACAGATGCTTGTTTTGCATAGCAGCACGTCCAGCTGAGAACAAAAGTATAGACATGCGTTGCAACAAGGTTTAAGTGGATTTAATCAGAACGCAGTTCACCAGTTGAAATAGCTCCATGATTCAAGGCCCACATAAGAACTTCACATTGTATGTTCAGCAAAGTGAACAAACCAAGTCATCAAACACTGTACCAGTATACATGGAGGTACTTCCCACGTCCTTTCCCCGATCCACTGCAAATAGTCTGATCACGCGAGAACACGCCCCCCGAGGGGACGCCAAAGTGTATTTTCCCACTTTCTCTCCTGCAGGATAATTAAGCCAGGAGGATCTGTGACGTCCCTTCACAAACACAAACTGAGGGAACTGAAGGAGCTGAACTAGGAGAGGCTGCTGGGTTGGAAAAAATGCCTCGTGGGCTGTGAAGAGCGGCAGTGTTTTTACCTGGGAGAGCCCCAGAAACTTGGGTGAGGGTCAAAGACGAGGACTTGGTGCTGAGGTTTGGGGAATTTGATCTTCCTGGAGCATTCACACTAGGGAGTTAAGGACACCATCTGCCTATGTCATCAGGTGACTCACATCCCTGCTTCACCTAGAGTATTAGTTTTTGTTTTGTTTTTTCTTTCTTGGTGAGAAAGATTGGCCCTGAGCTAACATCTGTGCCCATCTTCCTCTATTTTGTATGTGGGATGCCGCCTTGGCATGGCTGGACAAGCTGTGCGTAGGTCCACCCAGGATCCGAACCCGCGAATCCTGAGACACCAAAGTGACGGGTGAGAACTTAACCTCTGCAGACACCAGGTCGGCCCTCAGGAATATCAGTTTTTTATTGCTGCAGTAACAAACTGACACAAACTTAGTGGCTTAAAGCAACACGAATTTATTATCTTACAGCTTTGTAGGTCAAAAGTCCAGTAAGAATCTCATTGGACTAAAATCAGTGTGTCGGCAGGGCTTTCGGAGGGCGGCAGAGCAGGCGGAATCTCTCCCACAAGTTTCACCCACCCTTCTTCTGTCACCACAGCTGACCACAGCCAGCAAATGTCTTTGCCTTTAAGGATTCATGCGATGAGTTGGGGCCCACCTGGACACTCCAGGATAATTTCCCCATCTCAAGGTTTGCAACCTTAATCATACCTGTAAAGTGCCAGGTTCTGAGGCTTAGGACATGGATTCCTTTGGGGGCCATTATCCTGCCTACCACACCGAGTGAAGAGCAGAGTGATAAGGGCTGGAGGTGCTTGTTCTTTCTGGCCTGCCCTCTCCAGCTTATCCCTATGTCTTAACCTACTGACTGAATCTGGGCCTACCACCATGCACCCCAACATATTCTAACCCTATACCCTTCTTATTGTTTAGTTTCAGCTCACCTGGCTGGAAAACCATACCGTTTATAATTTCCCCCATTATTCTTAACAATATCTAGGAGCGCGGAAAATTTATAAGAAATAAATTCCTTTTTGTGTTAACTGAAAAAAATGTTAATTCATTCTTAGTAAACATCTTACACCTACACATCAGCTACCTTCTGGGGGGGGAGGGGGCCAGAACTGGTTTCCAAAATTAAACATATTCATTACACTAGCACCATGAAACACGCCATAATATATTTAACAATTATAGCCAATTTGTATTCTTTGAATAAATAAAACTGTGAATAGATGGGTTTCTTCAGATGAGGTTCTCCAGGGAATTCCCGCCTCCCTTTTAGTCTGTGACTTGTGGCCTCAGGAGGACAGAAGATTATCTTATTGTGCTCTTAAATCCAAATAAGTAAATATTAATATTTTAATAATTTTTAAATAATTTAATTTAATAATTTTAATAATTAACAATATTTTCATAATTTTAATATTGCATATTAAAATTATGATAGTTTATTTTTAAAGAACTGTGTTAATACAAGTCTTGAAGTGTAGGATATAAATTTTGCTACAATTTTATTGATGAATGGAATTGGATTTTTTTACATTATATAACCTGCAGGCAAAATCAAATTTACCTTGAAGATAAACTTAACCTTCAAGGCCTCTAATTTTGTAATAGTATTATTTCATCATATTTTCTTTCTTTCATTTTTGTTTTTTAGGAAGATTAGCCCTGAGCAAACATCTGCCACCAATCCTCCTACCTTTGCTGAGGAAGACTGGCCCTGAGCTAACATCCGTGCCCATCCTCCTCCACTCTATGTGTGCGACGCCTGCCACAGCATGGCTTGCCAAGCGGTGCCATGTCCGCACGCGGGATCCGAAGTGGCGAACCCTGGGCCTTCAAAGCGGAACGTGCGCACTCAAGCGCTGCACCACCAGGTGGGCCCCTGATCATATTTTCTTAAAGAGGATCGCTAAAATTGCATATGTTTAGGACCTCATAAAACTTGGGTCCACCACTGACTGGAGGAGGTTTCTGTTTGAACTGCATAAGTGTTTAATAATCGTAATATTTTCTTAAAAATATATATATTTGGCCATATCATTTTGCTGTTTTCTACATTTTAAGTGTGATAGACTATTTTATTTGTCCACAATTTTTCATTTCTCTCCATCCCTGCCATGTTTCTTTGTAATGCAGCATCCTTTGTGGACCTACTGACTTTGAACTTGCTTTGCCAATGAATTGTGAGCAGATGATCAACGTGCCATGTCCCAGCAGAAAATTACAATGCCCTTGTGTGGTTTGGCTCCATCCCTCAACTTCTGCCCTCCGCTATGACTGTTGCAGGTGGCTGCTGCTTCAACCTGAGTCCCAGAATAAGACACATAGAGCCCAGACAAACTCAACACAAGCCCTCATGTAATGAGAGCAAGAAATAAATGTCTGCAGTTGCACTGAGATTTGGCCATTACTTGTTACTGTAGCAAAAGCCAGAGTGATGATTATTCCGCCTACTTTTCATTTCACCATAAGCTATCTATTCTCTCTCTCTCTCTCTCTCTCCATCTCTATCCACACTAGTATTTTCCTGGATTTACAGTATGTATATTACACTCTTTAGTTGCCTTTAACTAGCATACTTATTGACGGTTGCCAAGGACTGAGTCATTAAATGCATACCTTCTCTTCCCCGGAGACAATCCTTTGTAAGTGTTTTTTTCTTTTTTAAAGTAAATTAGCAGGTGTACACAAGGAAGGAAGCTTGCATCACTGGGGACTTCAGAAAATGCAAAATCCATCTCTGTCTGTTTTCTTGATGTTATTTTATAAAATATGTGAGGTTTTTTCCTAATTAACTTTAATTATGCCCCTATAGAATTAGTGCAAATTTCCGCTGCTTGTTTATCTGAAAACCCATTATGAGAAGTGAGGCTGTGTCCCCTGATGGGCACTATTTACATTTTAAAGCATCTAAACACAAGTTTCTTCTGCGGATCCTCTCCAATGTGGCCAAATTAATGTCATTTCAATTTTTACATTTCCACTAAATTTCCCCAATCAGTGATAACAGAAGTTGTTTGTGTGTGAGCTTATTAAATTTATTATTTCCTTAAACATACAAGATTATAAAAAAATCTATCCCTTATCTAAAAGGTGCTGTAATTCTAAAATATCAATCTCTCTTTTGACTCTCTGAAACGTATCGCTCTTGAGACACTGTAACATATATCTGTTGAAAACCTTTGTCAGAGGATGAGCTGTCTTTGAAAAGCAGCGAGATGTTCTCTTTATTTCACAGCTGCTTTGATGGGTCTGACTAAATGTGCACCCCTGGCCCTGTTTCAAACCACTCCTACATCTGAATTGTAAAAAAGTTTTATTTAAAAAAAATTTTTTTAGAAGTAACCAGTTGCAGTTATGTAAATCCTTAACGCTATTTAAAACATCCTAAATTTAAGCGAAGGAAAAAAGTAAAACAAAAAGTTAACATTCAATAAATTAGGTTAAACAATAATTCAGGATGTAGAGAATGCCAGAAATCGTCATACCTTTTTTTTGTGGTTTGTGTGTGTGTGTGTGTGTGTGTGAGTTCAAATGTATCCATACTGTAAATAAAAATGTCCAAAATAGGGGAAGAAAGACTTCAAGGGAGGTTATACCATAAATTATAGTAGGTACTCAACAAATGTTAAGAGAATAAATTGGACTGAGCTAAAGAAATGTGTCTTTTTTTTTAGGGAATAAGAAAATGAAAGAAGGCACTTTTGGAACATTGTGTGCATATCTAACTTTAGGTTAGGCTGACACCTATTTGGAATTGATAGTGAGAAGAATACATTTTATCGCTGGGCTATGTGTGTTTTTTCTTATATTAGATTGAATGCTCCTTTATCAAAGAGAACTTCTTCTTTTAGGTCAGACCAGTGGCGTGTACGAGGTCACCTGTGAACACTGTTGTCTGAGGCTGACTTCTGCATTCGCAAGGACAGTGCCGTGTAACTGACCGGGCCCTGGGCAGCCCCCGTCAACACTGGTTCTGAGTGTCAGTGAGCCTCAGGGCCAATCTCAGCTGTGGCATAGGCCAGGATGCTTTGGCCAAGGACTTATTCTTTCTAAACTTCAATTTCTTTACTTGTAAACAAGGGTAATGATGACCCATGACAAGACTGCTAGAAAATTTAACAGGATTCTGGAAGTAAAGTGTAATGGGCTGAATGGTGGTCTCCCAAAAGATACCAACGTCTCAATCCTTGAAGTCTGTGAATGTTACCTTATCTGGAGAAAAGGTCTTTGGATATTTAATTAAGTTAAGCATCTTAAGATGAGGCGATCATCCTGCTTTGGCCAGGTGGGCCCTAATCTTACAAGGGTCCTTATAAGAGTGAGCAGAGGAGCCGGCCAGGTGGTGCAGCGGTTAAGTGCGCACATTCAGCTTCGGCGGCCCGGGGTTCGCTGGTTCAGATCCTGGGTTCAGACATGGCACCGCTTGTCAAGCCATGCTGTCGCAGGCATCCCACATAGAAAGTAGAGAAGAAAATAGAACCCAGTAGAGGAAAGTAGAGCACAGATGTTAGCTCAGGGCCAGTCTTCCTCAGAAAAAGGAGGAGGATTGGTGACAGATGTTAGCTAAGGGCTAATCTTCCTCAAAAGAAAAGAAAGACTGAGGCAGAGGGATATTAGACAGGCAAAAAAGGAGAAGGTCATCGGAGGCAGAGATTGGAGGAAAGCAGCTACAAGTCACAAGTTTGGGTTTGTCACAATCTTGACGACAGTCTTCCTCAAGCAAGAAGAGGAAGATTGGTAACAGATGTTAGCTAAGGGTCAATCTTCCTCACCAAAAGCAGAAAAAAGTCAACAAAAGAGTTCAACATTATAAAAAAATATAATTTATATATTTGTGTACTTAAAACTATATATATGCCATCTGAAAATGTAAGATGTAACGTAAATTCTTAAAAGATAGATATAATGTATCCCGAATGTATCTTCAATTAATATTTTTAAAAATTATGCTTTGCCAAATTAGAAATATGTGTCAAAGCCTTAATATATATAATCTCTAACTCAGTTGTGCCATTTCTAGGGATCTCTCATAAGGAAAAAAATCTTAAATATGACCAAAGAAGTATACACAAAAATATGCATTGCAATATCGTTCATCATAATACAAATTTAGAACAACCTAAATGTCCAACAATAGAAGAATGAAGAATGGTCATGTAAATTATGCCACATCTAGATAACGGACTCATATGCAACAATTAAGAATGATCTTACAAAATATTTTTAATGATATCGGAAATACTTTTGAGAGTAAAAAATGGTATATAAAATTCATTCTGGGCAGAGGAACTGAATAGACATTTTTCCAAAGAAGAAATACAGATGGCCAACAGGTACATGAAAAGATGCTCAACATCACTAAACATCAGGGAGACGCAAATCAAAACCACAATGAGATATCACCTCACAACTATTGGAAAGGCTATCGTGAGAAAGACAAGAAATAGCAAGTGTTGGTGAGGATGTGGAGAAAAGGGAATGTTGATGGGAATATAAACTGGTGCAGCCACTATGGAAAACAGTATGGAAGTTCCTCAAAAAATTAGAAATAGAACTGCCATAAGATCCAGCAATTCCACTTCTGGGTATTCATCTGAAGAGAACAAAAACACTAACTTGAAAAGATATTGGCACCCCTGTGTTCACTGCAGCAATATTCACAACAGCCAAAATATAGAAACAACTTGAGTGTCCACTGTTGGATGAATGGATAAAGAAAATCTAGTGTGTATATATACAATGGAATATTATTAAGCCATGAAAAAGAAGGAAATCCTGCCCTTTGCAACAAAATGGATGGAAATTGAGGCCATTATGCTAAGTGAAATAAGTCAGACAAAGAAAGACAAATACTTTATGGTCTCACTTGTATGTGGGATCTAAAACAAGTGAACCCAGCAATACCGAGAACAGATTGGTGGTTGCCAGAGGAAGGGGGTCGGGGATGGGGGAAATGGGTGAAAGTGGTCAAAAGTACAAACTTCCAGTTATAAGATAAGTTCTGGAGATGTAATATACAGCATGGGGTCTATAATTAACAATACTGTATTGTATATTTAAAAGTTGCTAAGAGAATAGATCTTAAAAGTTCTCATCACAAGAAAAAAAAATGTGTGACTATGTGAGGTGATGGATGTTAACTAAACTTATTGGAGGAATCATTTTGAGATATATCATTATGTTGTAAGACCAAAATGAATACAATGTCATATGTCAATTATATCTCAATAAAACAGGAAAATAATTTATTTTATTTATAAAGTGTTTATTGCATCCAAATCAGAAAAGAAGAAATAAAATTATCCTGTTTGCAGATGACATGATCTTATCTGTAGAAAACCCTAAAGATTCCACAAAAAACTGTTAGAACTAATGAACAAATTCAGCAAAGCTTCAGGATACAAAATCAACACACAAAAATCAGTTGTGTTTCTATATACTAACAATGAGTAACCTGAGAGAGAATTAAGAAAACAATTCCACTTACAATAGCATCCAAAAGAATAAAATATTTAGGAACAGATCTAACAAAGGAGGTGAAAGACTACTACACTGAAAACTACAAAATACTGCTGAAAGAAATTAAGGGAGACACAAATAAATGGAAAGACATCTAGTGTTCACAGATTGGAAGACAATGTTGTTAAGCTATCAATACTACTCAAACTGAAACTACAGATTCAGTGCAATCCCTATCAAAATCCCGATGGCGTTTTTTTGCAGAAATAGAAAAAAATTCATCCTAAAATTTACATGGAATCTCAAGGGACTCCAAATAGCCAAAACAATCTTGAAAAAGAACTAAGGTGCAGGTGTCACGCTTCCTGATTTCAAAACATATTACAGAGCTACAGTAATTGAAATAGTGTGGCACTGGCATAAGGACAGATGTGTAGACCAGTGGAATAGAATAGACAGCCCAGAAATAAACCCTTGTGTATATGGTCAAATAAATGATCTTCGGCGAGGAGTCCAAGACCATTTAATGGGAAAAGGATGGTTTCATCTGCAAATGGAGCTGGGAAAAACTGTATATTCACATGCAAAAGAATGAAGTGAAACCCTCATCTTACACCATGTATGAAAATTGACGCAAAATGGATTAAAGACCTAAACGTAAGACCCCAAACTATAAAACTCCTAGAAGAAAACATATCAGAAAAGCTTCACAACATTGGATTTGGCCATGATTTCTTGGTTGTGACACAAAAAGCACAGAAAACAAAAGCAAAAATAGACAAATGGGACTATATCAACCTTAAAAACGTCTGTGCATCAAAGGACACATCAGCAGAGTGACAGGCAACCTATGGAATGGGAGAAATTATTTGCAAATCAGATACCTGATAAGGGGTTAATATCCAGAATATATAAAGAACTCCTGCACCCCAACAACAACAAAAAAATATGATAAAAAATGGGCTAACTTGAATAGCCATTTCTCTAAAAATGATATACAAATGGCCAAAAAATATGAAAAGGTGCTCAACAACACCAATCATTAGATAAATGCAAATCAAAACCACAGTGAGACAGCACCTCAAAACTGCTAGGATGGCTACTATCAGAAAACCAAAAAATAGCAAGTGCTGGCGAGGATGTGGGGAAATCAAACCCTTGTGTGCTGCTGGTGAGATTGTAAAATGGTGCAACCGTGGTGGAAAACAGTATGGTGGTTCCTCAAAAATTAAAACTAGAGCTACCAAGGGATCCAGCAATTCCACTTTTGGCTATCTGTCCAAAAGAATTCAAAGCAGAGTCTCAAAGAGATATTTGCACATCCCTATTCATAGCAGCTTTATCACAATAGCTAAGAAGTGGAAGCAACCCAAATGCGCATCAATGGATGAATGGACAAACAAAATGCGATATACACATACAATGGAACATTACTCAGCTTTAAAAAAGAAGTAAATTCTGCATTATGCTACAACATGAGTGAACTTGAGGACATCACACTCAGTGAAATAAGCCAGTCACAAAAAGACAAATTTTACACGATTCCACTTATATGAGGTATCTAAAGTATTCAAATTCATGGAAACAGAAAGCAGAATGGTGATTCCCAGGGGCTAGAGGGAGGGGGAAGTGGGAGTTATTCAGTGGGTATAGTGTCTCAGTTTTGCAAGATTGCAATGTGAATATACTTAACACAACTCAACTGTACACCTAGAAATGGCTGTGATGGAAAAGATTATTTTGGAAGGACTTCAGAGTGGTTTATATAAATACATATTTCTAAAACAAGATTAAATATGGAAATAAGAGAATATGAAAAGGAGGGTAAAAGAAATCTGAATAGAAAAACATAAAATTAAGCTAGAAGTGAGTTTTGTCCACCATATGAATGTTGTAAGGCCTTGTGCTCTGGACTCCAGGCTTTTTTGCAGCTATTGCCAACAAGAGACTAGTTACATGATTCCTGTAATCTACAAAACAATTTACTATATGATCTCAATTGAGTAAAGAAAAACCTATATATATATATATAACCTTGGAAAGAAATATGTCAGAATGTTCAGAAAGGTTATTAGTAGGTAGTAGTTGTATTTTCTTCTTTATACTTTTATATATTTTCTGAAATTTTCACAATTGACTTACAACTTGCAATTAGGAGAATGCTGTTGAGCCTCGTGAGGACTTCGGCAGAAATACGTTCAAAGCCTCGAAGGGAGAAAAGGAAAAAGTACCGAATGTGCAGATCTAGTGCCAGGTAAAACTGACTGCAGAGGGAAAAGGGAAAATTGCCAAGGAGGGGCACCGGCTTTGGTGTGGTTGACGGGCCACGGCCCTTATTCTCGGCACAGAAGTAAAGATGTGAGGAGCTCTGGGTCCTTTATGGGGACAGAGCACTGGGAGAAACAGCTCCTCCTGGGCCACAGTCTTATTCCACAGCTTCCTGCCATGAGCAAGGAACGAGGTGCAGGAGAAGACCCAATGCAAGCGGGGAGAGAGGGCTGAGGTTCTAGCATTTTCTCCTGAGGGAAGACATACAGTTATTGTTTGCTTTTGTTGTTGTTTCTAAAGAACCCAACTTTACTCCCGGGCTGTAAGATTCCATTAATTCGGGCAAATTTTGGCAAAGTCAAATGGAAAGTTATGGAGTTCAGTTCATGATCTGAAAATTTTTAACAGTTTTATTGAAATATAATTTATATATCATAAAATTCAGCCAGTTACGTGTATAATTCAATGGTTTTTAGTATATATACAGAGTTGTGCAAGAGTTACCATAATCTAAGTTTTCATCACTCCAAAAAGAATTCTCATGCCTATTAACCATCACTCCCCATTCTCCTTCATCCCAGCCCTAGGTAACCTCTAATCTATTTCTGTCTCTACAGATTTGCATCTGTACACATTTCATATAAATGGAAACATATAATGTACGGTCTTTTGTGACTGGCTTTTTTTCACTAAGCATAATGTTTTTTGAGGTTCATCCAGTTGTAGTATGTATTAGTATTTCATTCTTTTTTATGGTTGAATAATATTCCATTGTATGGCTATACCTTTTTTTATTTATCATTCATCAATTGATGAGCATTTGGGTTGTTTCCGTTTTTTGACTAGACTCTTAAACTGCTAATAATTTTTCCTCCATGGAGCCTATTTCTTAAAAGTTGTTTTTATGGAAGTCTTATTGGGTGATTAACTCATTTATATTAATCAAAGACTGTTATTCAGAGTTTCCAGATAGCATGAGATAATCAAATATCAATCAATTATCCTCTGAGATAATCAATTGTTATACTAAGCTGATGTTCAGTTCAATCAAAAAACAGAAGCTTGACATTTTAGTTAGCTCACACAGCTTTAAGTTCAATGCCCCATTTCTGGAAGGTTTTCTGATAGAAGGAGAATAATGCACAGCTTCCCATCACTACCTCGGAGGCCATCGAGGAGCCTGGACATAGGACCTCAGGTTGGGCGTCCCTGTTTCAAAGTACAGAAGAGTATACCAGGCACTTCACTTGATTGTTTCCAATTACATAAAGTAACAAGGACTGACTTGCAAAGCATTGGCATAAACCTCCCCAGGGGATCTGGTTTACCGAACAGCAAAAAGTGATCTACGATGAACACATTTGCTGTTGTATAAAATGGTGCTTTGAAAGAGCTTTAGAGTTTTATTCTTACGGAGGTGAAATCTGTTTTAGCCTATTCGTGTTTGGGGTGCACAGAAGGGGACTCCCACCAGTGCAGTCCGTCTCAGTGCCCACTGTCATGGTCCCCAAAAGAGCGAGCACGAGTCCCCTCTCCCTGCCCTCTTTCCGTGCTGCTTGCTCCCAGCCCAGGTGGAGGGGCTGATCCCAGCGACCTGAGTTCATCTCAGGGAAGGGGCTACTCTTGCCAGGGGTGGAACTATCAAAGGAGTTTAAAGATCCAGCAGTTGCTGGTGGAGTCCCTTTTTTTCCAACTCCATTTTAGCTCCCTTTTCTCTTCTCCATCATGGTGTCCAACTTCACTGCCCTGGTCTGAGAAGCAGAAGCAAAGCAAACGGAATGGGAACTCTTGAATGAATTTTTGAAAAATGGGTCTGATGTTGATGAGAAGGTAGGTAAAACGTTGTGAAAAGGAGGCTATTCAGGGAGCGATGCCCTTTTTCTCACTCCCCTACCAATCCAACTAGGCCTGCCCCTGCCCAAAGGCTAGGTCTCCTTGACCTGATTTTCTTTGCCTTCACTAAGACGATCTGTAGCAGAAGGTGCAGGTCAGCTGGGTGGGTCAGCCTAACTGCTGTAACAAACGGTCCCAGACCTCAGTGGCTTAACTCAATAAAAATGTATTGCCGCTCACATCACAGTCCACTGTGGTTGGCAGTCATTCAGGAGGAGCTCAGGCTCCTTCTGTCTCGTGACACCACCATTGTTAACACACGGCCTGGTCATCACAGAAGGGGTGCTCGTGCCTGTAGGTAACATACATCACGCTCTCCAATTTCCATTGGCCAGAACTCACGTGGCCCCAGCACAACTGCAAAGGGGCCTGAGAGGAAAGCCCAATGGGCTGGGTAAACACTTGGCAATGTCTCTGCCTCACCAGCTATGGCTTAGGGGAATGAAAGATATTTTCTATTGCTTTCTGGAGATCTGATTCCATCATCTCTGGAAGAGACTCCTTGTCACAATCTGGTAGTAAATTCTGAGTTTTGCTTTGAATTTAGTGATTAATGGGGATTCATCTGGGGCTGGATCCTTGGATATTCCTGCTTCTCCAGGCTGAAACACCCTCTCAATAGCTTCTAATAGTACCTAAATCAACAGTCAGAGATTCTGAAAAAGTAAAACTCAAGAGCCTTGCTGGATCCATGAGGTGAAGTGGATTTTGTTTATTACTGTAAAGGTAGGAAGAATCCAGCAATGCGCTAGCGCTTCAGCTCTCTCCTGATTTATCTTGCTGGATTTTTTCATCATTGAAAAAAGTTTTGCCTTTGGCAAAAAATGTTGTTGGGATTTTCATTTAGCCTGTGTGCACAAACAACCATAACCTGACTACAGGGAGGCAGTAAAGCCCAGTGGTCAGGAGCACAGGTTCTCAAGCAGACTGCTTTGGTGTCACCTTGGGCCATTTACTTAATTCTCTGTGCCTCAGTTTCCTTATCTACCAAAAGGGGCCAAGAAGATGGCAACGACAGTACCCACTTTGAAGAGGAATGTGGACCGCCTTGCTTATCTTAAGTTCTACCTCCCTCCTTGGGTCCTTCCTCTCCTGCAGAAGTTGAAATGCTAAAAATCTGCATTTCTCGAGCCCCTTTGCAGCTCAGGGTTTGACTGTGATTTAGGACCTGTCATTTAGATGGATTTGTTTGAAATTTGGTAGCCAGACGTGAGGAGGCCATCCTCCCATCTCACTTGGCCATTTTTCTGCGGGCAAGCAAAATCCTGGAGACGTGAGGTGTCCTCTGCAGTGGGGTTCCAGTATCCTTTTTCCAGCTTCCTGGTTGTAACAGCTGTGGCAATGGTAGCAGCTTCTGGAATCTGGCTTCCTAGTCTGGGACGTATTCTTGAATTTACCATCTCTAGTGACATTTAAGGTAGTTGCTCTCTTAGTGGGCCACGTCTGTATTTCTCTGAGAATTACTTCCTTAGGCCCAGCCTAGAACCTACTCCTCCTGTCCATCTGACAATTTTGTAAACACCCAATTTCTTCTGCCAATGCCCATCTTGCTTAAAATACTTTGAGTCGTTCTTTTTTCCTGTAATGAATCCTGATGGAATCAATTATCTCATAGGGTTATCATGAGAATAAAATAATAGCTGTAAAGCACTAAAGCCTGCTATATAGTAAGTACTAAATACCTGTGAGTTTTATTATAATGCAGACTAACGACCAAGAAAGTGAAATGAGCTCTTACCGGATCCTCCGACGAGTTCCATTTTTGGAGATGAATCTGGCTATAGCAGTATGTCAGCCAGCAGCAAATAAAGTGGAGTTTAGTCCTACACGGTCAATCTGCCCACATTTCCTTTCACATGCTAATTCGGGAAAAGCTATTTGGCCCTCTGCTGGCCCCATTACATTGGTAATTGCCATTTCACCCGGTTCTGAGAGGGCGCCACCCCAAATTTCTCTTTAGCTCTTGGTCTCTGTGAGGACATTGTGGATGGAGATACAGATGCATCAGGAACAGCTATTTTATTAAAAAGCTCTCTTTTAAAATCTATTTAATTTCAGAAACCAGCTAAGGAAAAACAACTGGCTATTCTAAAACAAATGCTCATATAAATGAAGAAAATTTGAAACAATAAAATTGTATTTGGTCATTCATTTTTTTTTAAGATTGGCACCTGAGCTAACATCTGCTTTTATTCTTCTTCTCCCCAAAGTTCCCCAGTACATAGTTGTAGGTCCCTCTGGTTGTGCTACGTGCGATGACACCTCAGCACAGCTTGTCCATGTCCGCGCCGGGGATCCAAACCGGCGAAACCCTGGGCTGCTGAAGCGGAGCACAGGGACTTAACCACTTGGCCACGGGGCCGGCCCCCGTATTTAGTCATTCTTTATGAAACTTCCTTTAAGACTTTAAAGGACTAATTTAACATTCGTTACTTCATCTGGAAATTCATTCAGATAAAATAATAAATTACTTTACTTTCTTTTTTGGTGAAGAAGATGGGCCTTGAGTTAATATCTTTTGCCAATCTGCCTCTTTTTGCTTGAGGATGATTGTGGCTGAGCTAACATCTGTGCCAACCTTCCTCTATTGTCTATGTGGGACGCCTGCCACAGCGTGGCTTGATGAGTAGTGCATAGGTCCCTGCCTGGGATCCGAACCCACGAACCCCAGGCTGCTGAAGTGGAAAGCATGAACTTAACCACTACACCATGGGGCCAGCCCCATAAATGATCTTTTTAAAGATGCTCTTCATTGAAGCCACCAGAATTGTCTCTTATTGCTGTTCCTCTTACTGAGCCCATATTTTTATTCCAAAGTGGCTATTAACTTGCCATTTATGAGGAATTTTCATAGCTCAACATCATTAATGAAAATTGGTTTCTTTTTGGCAGATGTTTGTCATCGGTTATGAGAATGGTGATGATTTTTCAACAAAAGAGAGTTTAATTAACTAGCTTTTCCAGAAATTATAATAATTCATTTTCACATCGACACCTTTGCAGAACTGCACATGCATTCTCTATCACCCAAGAAGAATTGCTGGATGCCACCTAGAAGAGGATGGGTAACCCAGAGGACCAGGTGGACTCTGATGAGATTCTCGCTACAACTTTTATTACCAACTTGGGGAAGAATTATTCCTAAATCCCTCTTTCTTCATCCACAAAATAAGAGTTCCTGCTTAGATTTTTTTTTCCTGAGGAAGATTAGCTCTGAGCTAACAACTGCCAGTCCTCCTCTTTTTGCTGAGGAAGCCTCATCCTGAGCTAACATCCATGCCCATCTTCCTCTACTTTATACGTGGGACGCCTACCACAGCATGGCGTGCCAAGCGGTGCCACGTCCGTACCCGGGATCCGAACTGGCGAATCCCTGCCGCTGGGAAGCAGAACGTGCGCACTTAACCGCTGCGCCACCAGGCTGGCCCCCTCCTGCTTAGATTTATTATGAAGATTAAAGGTCATATTGTATATAAAATGCTTAGCACAGTGCCTCGTACTGCAAATCTATGAAGCTGCTCCCTATGACCACAGGCAAATTGCTTTATTTTTCTCACTAAAACTTCTTTGCAGAATATTAAGACAAGCTTGTGTGAAGACTTAGCACATGTATGTAGCTATTATTATGCATATTATTCTTCTTTACACGTAGTCAACTGTCTTTGAACCAGAGTATTTGCTTAACGCAGTACTCCTAAAATATGGCAAATAACAAAAGATTGCTGTATTTTTCATAAGTCTCTCAATATTTCTCAAAAATAATAGATTAAAAAAACAACAAAATAAAGCTTAAATAAAAATGGCTATGGGCCAAAATGCCATAGAATCAGTTCATGAATTACATTGTTGCATTAAAAAAAAGGAATATTTTTTTCCTGTCGAGCACCAGTTTATTTCAATCACCAAAGCATGGGAGATCATATCTGAAAACTTTGCTTCTCAGCCCAGAATCTAAATTTACTCCATCGATAGTTTTCATGATATTTCCAGACAGGAAATACAAATTGCTCACAAAAGTATTAAATATTCTTGAGGTTGTTTCTGGGAACATTTTATGTTTACAGTTGTGATTTGAATTATAAGTGTGTAGGGTTTTAAAAAGCCCAAGGCAGAGGGCCATTGGTGGGAATCCTGCCATTGAATTTTTTTTTCCCCCCGCTGAGGAAGATTTGCCCTGCACTAACATAGGTGCCAGTCTTCCTCTATTTTTCAGTATGCGGGCTGCCAGCACAGCATGGCTGCTAATAGAGCAGTGTAGGTCCACACCCGGGAACCAGGCCTGGGCCGCTAAAGTGGAGCACACTGAACTTAACTACTAGGCCACTGGGGCTGGCTTGAAATTTTCTGCAATGATCACTTGTAGATCCTTAGGATTGCGTTTTCCTCTTTGTCTGCAATGACAGTGAGAGTTGTTGAGAGTTGACTGTTGTTCTGAGCTTTCTGTTTGTTTTGGACCAGGACACCTGTTCTGGTCCAAAGTGCTGATTGGGTCTTGGAAGTCAAGGAAGCAGTTTCTTTCCAAGTACCCAGGGCCTCTTGTCTCTGTAGGGTGTTGTGACCCACGCAACCCCGGGGAATAAGGATCCCGACCCCCCAGAACTGTCCTGACTGCCTGACTTCACCTTTCACTTCCCCTCTGTCACGTTTGGTCACCAGGCTCCTCAGTGCTCTGCCAGATAAACAGCAACACGAGCGTGACTGCTCCAGTTCCGCCTGCTGGTGTCAGCGAAGAGGTTGACGACACCGCTCACCTCACTTCTGCTCTGGAAATGGCCTAGAAATGCCCCAGCTGGGGCTCCACCCCTCACTGTTAGAGTATTTGACACCAGAGATTACAACATAGAAATTAGGAATAAATAATGAGTAAAATTCTCCTTTCATGGAAAAAATAATGCCTTTTATGTCTTTTTGACATCCTCTAAATTTTAAAAACTTTATTGGAATACAATTTACCTACCATAAAATATATTCATTTTAAGTGTACAATTCAATGATTTTTTGGTAAATTTACTAAGTTCTGCAACCATTTTCAAAATCCAGTTTTAGAGCATTTTGGATTGTTCATTGCTAGCACATAGAAATACAGTGGATTTTTGTACATTGATCTTGTTTCCCAGGACGTTGTTGACTTTTTTCCTATTAGTTCTAAAAGCCTTTGTGTGTGTGTTGCCTAGGATTTTCTATACACAAGATCCTGTTGTCTGTGAATAAAGAAAGTTTTACTTCTCCTCCAATTTTTAATCCAACAATAGATGTCAACCCTAGTGTTGCATGGGAAGGAGGTGCTGGCAGGAGGTACCGGGCTTGGCCCGTACAGGCCTCTGGAGGGTGTCTGTGTGCCAGGCGATGAGAACCAAGAACCTAGTCCTTGGCTTCAGGAACAGGCCACCTCTTCATAGTTATTTCCTTGTAACTGTGGTTATAATTATTTATTGATATGTATTTATTTATAACTGTGTTTATTTACCGAAGTTAATGAGGATATTTTCCTTCTTAGGTTGAAAGAGAAGAGAAATGCAAGACTGGCGATCAAACGCCTTTCCACGGCAGTTACAGACATAAGCTCTACATTGCAGACTGTGCTCTCTACCAGGTGTTCGTTGCCATCAGTTCTTAACTGGACAGTGAAGAATTCCTCACCCCGCTCTCCCCGAAAACACTGTCTCCTCTCTTTTCCTTCGTAATTTCTCAATAGCACTTGATCTGATAACTTCATAAACTCCCTTCAACTTCATGTCCATTACTAATTTATTGCTAAATCTTACACCTCCTCTCTTACCATATCGCTGCTGAAGGCTTGTCTCTTTCAACTGTTCCTCTCCCTTTTTCTCCTTGACCACCTAGAAAGTCAAAGATATTGTTAAAGCCATTCAATATTCTTGCAGATAAAATATCAATCACCACATTTACCATTTTCCATCTCAATTAATGTAAACTTCTGTTGGTCATATTTACAAATCATATCCAATCACCACAAATCATTTTCCGTCTTTGTTCTTTTTCTTTACTGGCCTCCTCTTTTGTTAACTCCATTCTCCTCTCAGGATCTTTGTTATCTTATGAATCCAGTTTGTCCTCCATGGCTATCTCTTTCCATCTGTTTCGGCTAATGTTTTCAGTTTTAAGGTGCAAAGCAAGTCGAATCGGAGAGGACTTGGACTCTGTGGAGGGATCCTCCTGGAGCCGCTGCTCTCCTATCCATTCCAGAGAGCAGCGCTCCTGTGCTCACGGACTTACCAGAGCGGACGCTGGGCGGCCAGGGAGTGTGTTCTGTCCTAGTCGTCGGTGTCCTCCCAGCACTTAGCACAGCTCCCGGCACAAGGACGCTTCTCACGTTCACGTTCCCAGACCACCAGCACCTTCTATGTGCCTGATGACCTGCTGGGCTCCGGGGACAGAAAGGGGAAGCAGAAGCTGCCCAGGGCTTTGACGAGCTCGTGATCCAACTTCAGGCAGTGTGAAAAGAACAACTACGATTCGTTGTGGTGAGTGCTACGATGGAGGTGTGGAGGAACCGCTGGGGACTCAGAGAAGAGACCTGCCTGGGGAGGGTCAGCAAAGGTTTCCGGAAGAAGGTGCCATTGGAACGGGGCCTTGAAGGAATTTTTGCCAGAAGGGAATCCAAGGAGAATAGTCGTGTAGACACTTTAGCTGTTGAAACAAGGTTGAAATCAACAGTTGTTAAGAGCAGATATTCTGGGGTCTAGTCTTAGCTTTGCTATGTTAAAGTCATGTGACGTCGGGCACTTATCTGTGTTCTCATTTCCTATCTTTTAAATAAGAACAACACTAATGATATCCCTCTCAAAACTTCTGTGAGGATCACATGTAATGATACATGTGAGAACTCACTTGTAAATTCTAAAACATTACATGAAAATAGCTTAATTTGAATATATGCTGTACATATGGTGTGAAATTTTATATTCCCTATATGAAAGCCAAAAGGTAATATTTATGATTACAAATTATTTTAACAATATATAATTTAAAATTATTATGATTTAAAAAAAAATCAAGCGCTAGGGGGGGAGAAAAGCATATTCTTTAGAATTACAGAAGCCAATACTGAGGAAACACCTGGGGGTATAGGCCTTCGGGGAGCCTGGGGGAGGAAAGTGGCAGGTAACTACTATGTACTGCTAGCCTCTTTAAACATTTGATTTAAAAAATTTTTTTAATTAAAATTAAAAAGTTAGAGTGGAGAAACACAGAGGAGGAATTTTGCTTGTGACCTTGAACCCTCCGTTCCGTCGTTCTCCCCAAATGAGCCAAGACCCCACCCTTGGAGGCCTGACGTCACCCCCAGACTCCCACTCGACCTCACAGGGTTGGTGGCCCAGGTTCTGGAGGCTGTGTAATATGCGAGGGCAGCTGTACTGTACCCTCAGAGGGCGTTCTGGTCTTTTGTGGAGTCATCATTGTCACAATGACCGGAAGTGGGATGTGGGAGAAGGGGCTCTGGAAGAGGTTCCTGGCATTTTCTGGGTGGAAACCAGGGATGCTAGACATCCTACGAGGTGTGAAGAGCCCCGCACAACGCAGCATCGTCCTGCCTCTCTCACGCCCTCTGCACGTCCCCCAAGCATTCATGGAGATTTAAAAATCCTGTTTATAAGTTTCTAAGCCTAGAACCTAACTCTGTTTTTACACATACACACTGAATATTCGGAATACTTTTTGCACAGTTTTAAACACTGTGCTTGGTTTGGAACTTGAACGAATGTTGTGCACCATTTCAGTAAACCACATTGTCAACAGCAACGTGTGAGGTGCCAGTGCGGCCCCAGCTGCTGCGTCACGGTGACTGGAAGTGGGAGGCCAGGTCCTTCTCCCTGGCCTGGAAGGTCCGCCGATGACCCTGCTGGTGTTCGAAACACCAGTGGCACAGCTTTCACCGTCACAGCAACATGCAGCCACCACAGTATGACACCGACAGGCGGTGGTGTGGTTCCCTGATGGGAGGTGACCGGGTGCAATGGTGAGAGCGCCGAGCTCACCCTCCAGAAGACCAGGGCCGGCTACACAGAAACATAGTTATCCCCCATTTCAAGGTTTCAAGTATAAAGGAGGCACGTTGAAAATTCACAGAATGTGTCTTATTTTTCTTAAATTCAAATTTATTTTGTGCATCTCTCTGCTCTGTTATGTCTTCTTGTGAAGTCATGCCCAAACATTTACATACCAAAATACATAGTATGTTACAAATTTCTTTTCTTTTAAATTCCTCTTTGTTTTGCAGTTAGAGCAGTGCACTGGGTTTTTGAAATTATGCCTGTAGGTATGTTATATTGTCTATGAGCTTTAGTTCAGGATAGGAAAAGGGATGTTAACAAACGTTTTTTAAACAAAGTGGGAGGGTCTGACCGGGCGAGTACAAAGGCTGTAAGAAGGCCTGGAAGTTTTTTGTGTTAGACCTGGGTCCCTTCTGTCACTGCTTAATGCCCTTTTCAATTTTCAGTCCTTTCCCCCGTCCCTGTTGAGATGGAAAAGAGCTACTCAGAACCACCTCAAAACTTTCCTTTCAAGGCCCAAAGTGTAAATGATGCAATATCTAATGCCCACTGCGTTTGGCATTACAAAGCCTTTTCTGGGTATAAATATAATTTTGCATGGCTCAAAGTTCACAATCCCCATTCCCATGGAATCAGCCAAAAGATGGCAGCAGCTTTTCTGCAGTCGCTTTCCTGAAGCCTTACTTGAGCGTCCTGACCAGCTGCAGGACTGGTCCTGCTTCGTGGTCTGTGGGGCCTCATGTGTCTCCACCCCCAGAGCTGGGGCCCCCTGCACTCGGCACTCGGGCCTTCGCACTGCTAATTCACCAAGCTAATTAGGCTGGTTAAGGGTCCAGAAAGGCAGAAATCTGTTGGAGTTTAGTCTCATTCATTTCTTTTAGAAAAACTTGCAAGGAAGCTCCTGTCAGCTTTTGGAACGGGAACAGAATCTCAAAGGCTTGGCATAAGAAACAGTGGAAGGCGCCAACCTTCCAGGCCAGAGATTCTAGTCACAAAGAGTCCCAATTCAACTTTTTCCCTTGAGGCTAAGTTCAAAGTATGCAGGAATCAAAAAACTCCTATAATGAAAATAAACCAAGGGATAACACACTTAGCTGGGACTTGCTGGGAACACATCTCTCCCACTGTACCTCATTCCTCTCTGCCCCAAGCTGCCTCACAGTACTTAATTACTTGTAAGGAGGACAAAGGCACGTTTTCTGATGTTCACCCGCTTTATTCCACTTGTGCCTGCAAAGTGGTTTTTACTTGTATTTGAAAAATTTTATTAAACAAAGTTATATAGTTTACTGTGTTCCAGGCACTGTTCTAAGCACTTTAAAAATATGAATTCATTTACTCTTCATGACAACCCTAGGAGACAGGCACTTTTATCATCCTTACTTTACGGAAGAGAAAACACATAAACACTATTTCCTATTTTCCTTTGGTGGTTTTGTCTTGTTTTGTTTGTCTTTTTTCTACATAAGGTTTTAGGACAGTGCATAACTATGTTTTGGAAGCAATTTTTTTTTTACCGATTGAAAAAAAATCAGAAAATGACTATAGTAGAGATCAGAGCAAAGCATGATCTCAAGATGCAATGCTTGGAGTTGTGAGGGGTTTTTTTGTTTTAGGTGAAATATAAGCCACTTAAGGAATTCCATAGAAGGGCATAAACTAAAACCTCTTAGAGATCTGTTTGGCCATTAGGCTCAATTGTGCAGAATAAAGCAGCACCAGAGGTTTGATCTCTTGCATTTCTCTTGTTTTTCTGTGCTCTCGGCATCGCCTAATTTCCGCCCCCCCCCCCCAACTAGGGAATTGCTTACCCCCAGGCTTTCTGGGGGCGGTGAGAGAACAGCACCCTCGCAACCATGTAAGGGCGTTGTTCACACATCACTGCACGCATTCAAAGAGCAGAAGCCCAACTTCGTGACTACTGCTGAGGGTCATTCACACTTTTTGCTTGCACCTATGTAGTACTATTTATCTGGAAGCTTTTTGACGGTTTGATTCAAACTTAACGCACATTCAGCTGGTTGGTGTAAATAATGACCAAAGTGCTTGCAAAGTCTTGAAACTTGTGTCCTGTTAAAATTAGATCTTTCCTATTAGAACATTTTGAATTTTGCAAAAGAATAGTATACAGGAGCTTGACTTGTTAGATGGATCTTCTTCCCTCATATCATTTCTTCCGGGTATTGAAATTTTTACCACCCCCGATTTTGATTTCTGAAGTACATGCCATTTAGATTTGGATTATTGTCAACTATCAATTAGTGGAGAGAGGTGTGGTTTCTCTTCTAAAGCATTTTTTCCATGCCACTGAAATTTTACAGCAAGGCTCCTATTAACTGGAATGGTCAGAGAATGTGGAGGTCTGGTTTCTTGGATAAGGGAAAAGTTTATGAGAAAGCCCATTCTGTTAGAACTCTTGGACTTTTTAATAAAATTAATTAGTCCACTTAATGGCCTTAAAAAAGTGTGTAGTATTAAGCATGACTGAATCTTCCTTCCAGGGCACAGTGTCTCACTGTCTTCATTCTGAAGGCCCATTGTTATTATACAGAATTGCAGTTAGAGAGTGGAATAGACAGGACTCAACCTGCATTGCTCCCTGGACCTACCTACTCTGGAATTTTTTTCACTTATACCTTGATATAAGCTTGTTTCCTTATCAGCAAGATGCATAAGCTTCGGAGCAGCCTGCCAGGGTTTAAATTCTGGTTCCACCATTCACTCACTGTATAACCATGGGCAAGATAGTTATGTGTTCCTAAGTTTCCTTATCTGTAAAGTAGACCAAATAGTGGGTCCTATCACAACTTATTAATGCTCGTGTTATGAGCATTGACTATTCATATGAAATTACTAAGGAGAAATACAGTTAATAATACTGTATTGCATATCTGAAAGTCGCTAAGAGAGTCAATCAAAAGTTCTCATCATAAAAACATTTGTAGCTATGTATGCTGACGGATGTTAACTAGACTTATTGTGGTGATCATTTCATCATATGCGCAAATATTGAATCATTTTGTTGTATACCTGAAACTAATATGATGTTATATGTCAATTATACCTCAACTGAAAAAAAGTACTAAGGAGAGTGCCTGTGCCGGGTGTTAGCCAAAGGGCACAGTCTAAGGGCACAGTCCCAGGACTGTTCTAGCTTCTGACACAACTGCAAGTTCAGGGGGTTCTCAAAACCACCCCTAGGTTTGATAATGGGAGAAAACGGGAAGGACTCATAGACCCCACTGAAAGCTATTACACTCATGGCTACCTACAGTCTATCACAGGGAAAGGATACAAGTTACAGTAGGCGAAAGGAAGAGACAAGGAGGGAAGAGTCTAGGAGCTGTCATTGTCCTCAGGACGTGTTACCTCCTTTTACTGACGTGTGACAATACACGCGGAGTACCCAGCCCGGGATGTTCACCACCCCTTTGGTGTCCAGAGCTTTTGTTGGGGCTTCATTCCACAGGCATGACTGATTGATTGCCCATGTGGTTGAACTGTCTCCAGTCTTCCCCAGAGTTTGGGCTGATACCACATGGCCCCAGGGGCCCACCATGAATAACAAAGACCCTCCTGTCACTTGGGAAATTCCAAGGGTTTAAAAGTTACCTTTCAGGAGCTGAGACAAAGGCCAGACTTCTCTTTGGGTCAGCCTGACACAAAGTACTCTTTACTACACAGCCTGGCACAAAGGAAGTACTCTCCTGATGTTTGCGATTATCATTCACTGTCCTTTTTCTCCTGTAAGAGTATCAAAGAGAAACACATTTTCCCACTTTTCCCCAAATTTTTATTATGAAAAATGCAAGCAAACAGAAAAGAATAATATAAGGAAGACCTGTATACTCACCACTAGATCCAACAATTAACATTTTGCCGTATTTGTTGTAATTATGTAGATGTATATATGGACATACATGTTTGTATAACATACATTAAATACATGTGAATTATTTGAAAATAAGGTGCAGCTATCACAACTCTTCATCCCTAAAAGACTTCAGCACACATTTCCTAAGAATAACTACAATACCATATTACACCTTAGAAACCTAATAATAATTCCCTAATATGTAATATCTAGATCATATTCTAATTAAAGGGAAAATATTAGTTAATCGAGGGATCCAGTTAGCTGCGATTCCCCTCCGCGGACACCATGCCTTTCCCTTGTGGAAGAATCGGGGGTGGCTCCGTGTTTCTGGCTGAATCATATCCAAACACTGGTGACTGCCAGTCAAGGCTTCTAGGACCATGTGGATCTCTGCCGGGCGCCGTGCTGAGTGCTTTACGTTCACAGCCTCGGTACCCGCCGCTTCCCACCATCAACCCTCCACGCCGGTCCTGGTGTCTCCCTGTCTTTCCACACAAACTGTTGTGGGGACCTGAAATTGGCCACCCCAAGATATGTCTCTTTGGCGTCAGGATTATTTGAGGCTGATTGCTTTTGATAAGCTGGGACAGGGAAAGAGGAATGGAACTTGCCCTTTGTTAGGACACATTTACGTTTGTAAGGTAAATCTCTGTCTGTAAAGGTGCCTCCCTCTCTGTACCAGGAAAAAGAAAGGAGATGACCTTCTCTCTAGAAACTCTTAATCAATACCAAAGGCAAGGACTTAAATCTGCATTTTATTGTGCTAGTCTGGTAACCTCCTGTAACTGACTTCCCTCCCCCTCCGAACGTTGGCATTTCTTTAAGGATTAAGCATCTTTCCTTAGGCTAGGAACTGATTGCTGAGCTCACCTGTGATCGCCCAGCTCCAGACAATCGACTAGCCTCCTGCTACGCCCTCTGAGATAGCAGACCATTACCTGCTGTGTCCATCAAGCGCTGTGCCGACAGGGCAACCTTGTGACTATTGTGGGAGGGACATTTCAATCACATGTGAAACACCCTGTTTGGGGGTATATAACCACTATGTGCACCCCACTTCTTTGGTGCCCTTTCTTCCTTCAGGAAGAAAGGCCCCGGGCCATGGTTCCTCATAAAGCTTTGTTTAATTTTCTCTTGCTATTCTGTCTCATGTGAATTTAATTCGTTCTCCGGCCAGACGAACCCCCATTTGGGAAGAGGAAATGTCTTCCTCCCCTACACTGTGCATGGTGATAGTTGGGAGGAGCCATCCCGTCACCCAGGCCTTCAGAGGTCCTCCCCTTCAGTAGTCTTCAAGTTGTGTCCCATGGGTTCAGCCGATGAGCCTTAGGAGCTGCTCCAAGCGGTGAGGTGATGGCCAAGGGGTGGGTCATACACATCCTGCAATTTCCCCAACCACCATCAAGAAAGAATTATTGGTAACCTACTGCTTTAAAAAAATAGTTTTAAAAGCCATTAATCAAATCCAACTTAATCATTTTACAGAAGAAACGGAAGCAGGAAACGATGAATTGAATTGCCCAGGTATCTGAAACAAGGTTTTGGGAGACAAACCTACTCCAGGTGTATCTAACTCCATGCTCTTCCCTCCAGGCTTTTCAACTGCCATTACCTTGTCGGACAGATCCTTCAGCTCCTCGGCAACTAATCTGAAAAATCAGGAGCATCTATGCTTTCTCTACCGTGAAATCTTTCCACAGCTGCTCAAGACGGTTCCCTCCTCTGGTCTCCTAGAGCCCATTTAGTCTAACAGCACACGTTTAACACTTAATTTTGTACCCTGAGTCTTTTTTCCTCTTTTATGTGTTTTAGTTTGGACTCCCTTCAAGGTCAGTAGTACTTTGAAAGTCAGGAGAACAACTTGGATTTTTAACTTAGTCCACCTAAACAGGTTAATAAACCTTCTTTGAGTAACTACCATGTACTGGCTCCAGGCAGGTGATTCGGAAAATGTAAGGATGAAAAGCTCTGCGATTCTAGAGGCTCAAATTCCACTTGAGGAACTAGATAAGGAAATATTGTTTTACGGTACCAGACAGAATGAAGTAAGTGCAAAATATAGGTCAAGAAAGGTACTATGAGAATGCAAGAGGAAAAGCAACTCATTGCAACAGATAATGCCAGTAAAGTTTCCATTTGTTTCTGTCCACCACGGGGCACATTGTGGACACTCACCAGTTGTTAACTGAGGATTTTACTCTATGTCACTTTGTGAATCAGTTATTCAGCTTGCTGTAAAAAAATCCACAAGTGGATATGGCCAAAGGTCTGTCTTCTCTCACAAGAACAAACCCCAAAATGACATCTCTTCTCGGGATTGTTATAAATTCTGCAGCGAAGTTCTCAGAACATAGGAGCTGCTTAACAGTTGCTAGTTAAACGCAGCTCACGGGTTACTCTGCTGAGTAAACTGGTTTTTGAGAGTACCGTTCATTATCAACTTCTCAAATTGAATTCCATCAAAGAGAGTGAATGCAGATTTTTAATCACTTTATGTTCATTTAGAGCCTACTATTACAAGACGTCAAAGATTTCACAGGAACAAAAGCAATTATTTTAGAATTCAAAGGAGACTCAGTTCTAAGAACAAACTATACCAGATATCCGCAAAGGTCAATCCCAGTTCTGTGATTTCCAACTCTGAGGCCACCTTTCTCCCAGCCACCACTTCCCCTAAATTCTATTTTACCTATCAAGTCATTCAAATTCCACAGGTCATTTGTGTGAGAGATGGGAGTATTATGGTCTAAAAAGATACCAGTAGAAGAGCTACAAGAAGTACCCAGGACTAATTATTTCCTGGAAGTACAATTAAACATTAATTATGCCAAGCCAAATTATGATTTTGTCACAGGCATTCTATAGAACCCAGGTGAATACTACTTTAAAAATGCTATTCAATAAATTATTTAGTTTCTTGTGGATTTGTTTGTGGCTAATGTATGTTAGGGTCACTGAGATACAGTTGTTAAAATGAAATCTATTAGAGGATTTATATGAAGAGTTTACTGTGGAAGACGTTAGGACTCGGTCATGGCTCTTATAAACATACATTTATTTGTGTTACTAAGTAATTAATGGTGGCTTTCCCACTAGACTCGTAAGAACAAGGATACTGACCTTCTCACCCCTGTATCCCTAATACCTTGCAAAATGCCCAGCATTTGGATGTTCAGTCTATTTCTAATGAATGGATGACCCTGGAAGACAGACTTTGGTGCAGTCCTGAAGTGCTCTTTGCCTGCTGAACATACTTAATAGAGGTCAAGATGGGCTCACAGAAGATACACTAATCAAATTTGCAGAGTGGAGAAAAACCAGGGAAAAGTGTAGGTTGAACCACATGAAATTGCTGTTTTTGAAGGTGTAAAAGAGAAGATACAATGAGCATTTCACATAGTTCAACCTAATGTGATCATTTTGAAAAATTTCTGCTCTCATTTCTCAACTGTCTGAATTTATGAAACTAATTTGAATGCATTACCTTTTAAAGAGATCTATGTCCTAAGACCATAATCTATAAGGATAGGTGAGAGAAACCAAGGTATTTCTGACGGGTAACAGGTGTCCTCCGATGTTTGAAGGACTGCTGGGGGAAGAATCAGTTAGTTCTGTGTGTCCCTGATCCCAGCAGAACGGGGATCACTAGCTGGAAGCTGCCAGGAGATGGTTCTTGGCTCAACAATAAGAAAGTACTTTCTAACTCTCAGAGCGATTTGAGTGATAACTTCGTCATGACTGGAGGTATTCAGTAAGTGTGAGAAACTCTTTGCTGGTCCTGTTGTAAAAGGGAATCTAAGCCACATCAGAGAGGAACTAGATGACCTCAGAGGTTCGTCCCATTTTCAGAGTTGATGACTTGGCTTCAAGGAACTCAATGATACTCATTACTCTAGTGCAGGTGTATTTATCTCTAAGTGAACATCTCCTGTTCAACTGTTAAGTACTTTGTGATCTAGAAAGAAAGGTATTACAGATCATGGTGTAATTTTTCTAGAAAAGTGAGGTTAGGTCTAAATTAAAAGTAAATATGTGAGTACACACGTAGAAGACTATTGTCCCCAAAATAGTACCAGAACCAACAGAAAAATGTTCCTGAAGTTGTGGTATTAGTGTTTTAAAAGGCTTTGGGTTAAATACAAACTCAATGAAATAAAGATGGTTTAATTCTTGCATTAATTTCAAGGAATATTGCCTTCTAAGTGAAGCACACTTTTATTTTTTTTTTGAGGAAGATCAGCCCTGAGCTAACATCTGCTGCCAATCCTCCTCTTTTTGCTGAGGAAGACTGGCCCTGAGCTAACATCCATGCCCATCTTCCTCTACTTTCTATGTGGGACGCCTACCACTGCATGGCTTGTCAAGCGGAGCCATGTTCGCACCCGGGATCCGAACTGGCAAATCCCAGGCCACCAAAGGGGAATGTGCGAACTTAACCACGGCACCACCAGGCCAGCCCTAAGCACACTTCTTTTTGCACTGTTCAAAGAGACTCGCTGACCTGAGGCTGCCTGCCTATGACAAACACACACGATACACACTCAGGCGAGTACGTCTACCCAGCCCATTCCATCCCATCCGTATTCATCCAGTTTCAATTCAGCTGGCATTTATGGAAAACCTGCTGTATTTTAGACACTGCACTAGGAGATTTCACAGTGACCATGTCATCAATCCTAACAAATAAATATTATCTCTATTTTAAGGATCAGAAAACTGAGAGGCACAAGTTAAAGGACCTGTCCGGATTCACGTAATTAGTGAGAAAAATAGTGCTGCAACTTAAACGCAGACCTGATTCTAAGGCCTGAGCCTTCAGTAGCCTCATAAATGTCATTTTCTTTAAGCGTACAAGTCAGTGGTCTTTAGTATATTCAAAGATTGTGCAACCATCACCACTAATTCTAGAACTTTTGATCATTCCCAAAAAGAAACTCTGTACCCATTATCAGTCACCTCTCCACTTTCCCCTCCTCTCAGCCTCTGCAACCACCAATCTACTTCCTGCCACTATGAATCTGCCCATTTTGGACATCTCATATACATGGAATTATACAATAAGTGATTTTTTGTGACTGCCTTCTTTCACTTAGCACGATTTCAAGGTTCATCCATGTGGTAATATGAATCAGTGCTTCATTTCTTTTTATGGTGAACAATATTCCATTGTACGGATAGACTATACTTTGTTTATCCACTCATCAGTGAATGGCCATCTGGATTGTCTCCACTTTTTGGCTATTATAAATAATGCTGCTATAAACAGTCATGCACAAGTTTTTGTGTGATCGTATGTATATACCCAGGAGTGGAGTTGCTGGGTCACAGATAACTCCATATTTAACTTTCTGAGGAGCTTCTAAACTGTTTAGGAGAGGCTGCACCATTGTACATTCCCACCAGCAATGAATAAGGGCTCCAACTCCTCCGCTTCCCCTCCAACACTTATTTTTTCAAATAGTCATCCTAGTGCATGTAAAGCATCTTATTACGGTTTTGGTTTGCATTTCCCTAATGATTAATGATGCTGAGCATCCCTTCATTTACATATTGGTTATTGATATGAAACTGTTTTTGGAGAAATGTCTATTTTAAATGTCCCTTTTAAAATTGTTTTTTAAAAATTGCTTATTGTTGAATTGTAAAAGTTCCTTATATATTCTGAATATTTGACCCTTATCAAATATATGATTTGAATACTGTCTCCCATTCTATGGGTTTTCTCTTGACTTTCTTCAAGTTTTTAATTTTGACATTGGCCAATTTGTTGGTTGCTTGTGCTTTTGGTGTCATGCCTAAGAAACTATTGCCTAATTCAAAGTCACGAAATTTATGTTATGTATCATTTTAAAACTGGGCTTTCAAAGACTTCTCTTCTCCCACTACGGAGATATGTAGGCAGTTGGCCCTCCGTATGGGCGGATTCTGTATCCGTGGATTCAACTGACCAAGGATAGAAAGGCTTTTGATGGTTGCATCTGTAGTGAACACATACAGCATTTTCTTTTGTCATTCCTCCCTAAACAATACAGTATAACAACTATTTACATTGTGTTAGGTGTTATAAGTAATCTAGATGATTCAAAGTATATACAAGGATGTGTGTAGGTTACATGCAAATACTATGCCATTTTATAGAAGAGACTTGAGCATCAGCAGATTTTGGTATCCATGCGGGGTCCTGGAACCAACTCCCTGAGGACACCAGCGGACGACTGAAATCACAAAGTTCCCTTTGCAGTTTTAAAGGAAGCTAAACCTGAATGCGGCATTGGAAAATTGGGCTTACTTTAACTAAAGGATGGGAACATTATATTAAAAGAAAGAATTTACAAATTTTCTCCCCAATTAATTTATGTAAAGTGCTTATTACAGGGCATCAAATAAATTGTGGCTATTTACTATTATTACCTTAATCATATAATTATTATAAAAGATTTTAAATCAATGTTCTGAATAAAATATTAAGTAGAAAGTAGTAATAAAAGTGTGGAACTCATGATTAAGACAAAGCAAAGAGAAACATTAGGATACTTGACAGCTAAAACCATCTGATGACATCCCTGTGCCTGCAAGATTGGCAACCTAAGGGACAGCACTTGCACCTCTAGCCAAGAGTGAAGCCTCCGAAAATTTGAGGACAGGAAAAAGCCTTGGTTTCAAAACCTTGTTTCAAACTCCTTAATTATGTAAATGTACATTCAAGATTTTATAAGACAGTTCACCTATTGTTGGACCAATGGATCTTGACTTTTGGTTCAGGTGATCTTCTCACAGAATTTAAAAATGGGAATTTCTGGGCTTCTTTGTCCCTCAAAGCCCACTCTGTACCACCACAATCCATGGGGCAGCCTCCAGGGAGAATTTAAGGACTACCACTCATGACGACAGGTGACGCCAATTGGCTCAAAGTCATTGTAGACTCAGGGTTCTTAGGATTTTCCAGCAGATTAGCAGACACGTGTTTTGGAGAAGGGGGCCCTTTTCCTAACATGTATAAATTCTCCAAAGGGGTAAGCAATGTGGTAGTAGTGGGTATTCCCAAACCCTCCATGTGTCAGGTCTTCAAGTTCTGGGGAACCACTCTGAGGGTCCTGGGCTATTGTGGTAGCCATCTGCCCTACAGTATTCCCTCACTTTGTCAATGCGGCAATGATAAAACTTTAGTAGACACATACTAACGGTTGACAGAATCCCTGATCTTTGTGTGTTTGAAATAAAAGTAATGGCATCAATGGTCACTGCGAATAATGATTTAAAACACACGGACTCCCAAACAGAGTAACAGAAAGAAATCACAACTCACAGAGCAAATTCAAACAACCACCAAATACATGAAAAGCTCAGTTTCACTAGTAATGAAATAAATTTAAAATTAAAAGTGAGGCATTATTTTCCACTTATTAGACTGACCAAAATAAAAGTGGTGGTAAAGGTAAGAAGAGATGGCATTTATATGCTGTCATGTCACAGAGAACATGATATGCAGTGATTATCTCAGGGACATACAAATGGGAGAAAGGAGGACATTTTTCCACTTTGTATATTATTGTAATGTCTGATTTTTTTAAAATATCACCTGTAGCACTTTTGTAATTTTTGAAAAAGTAAACCTATGAATTTCATACTCCTTTTCTGAACTGGAAGCTAGCCAGCAATGTACTTCAACAATGTACTAACTGCATACTCACAATATTTTTGTGAAGTGTTCACAGGATACCAGCTATTTTTTATTGGGGTAAAAGTGGATTTCAGCATGTCCAACAGGAACTAGGGTACATTTCATAATCAGAAGCCAAGGAAACTCTGAATGAGATTACTCTGTCTATAATACGGTTGATATCTGCAGCACCTTAATGACAGACTTGGGACAATTACCCAGGTGTACTCAGTTCTGAGGAACAACAGCCTTTCTTCGAGAGTCCCTGAGCAGTGCAGGCACCACTCTCCATCTTAAAAGATTCACTTCTTCATCTAAGAGGAATCCCCAGAATTCAGCCTCCCCAGGGTGCTCGTGCCATTACCAAACTTCTCAGGAATGCAAACCGAAAAATACATTTACAGAAGAGCTCCTCAGTTTCTGGCACTGCTACGTCCTTCCAGAAACAGAGAAACACTGCTACGGGCTGAACGTTTATGTCCCCCTAAAGTTTGTATGTTGAAATGCTAACCCCAAAAGGTGATGGTATTAGGAAACGGGGCCTTTGGGAGGTGCTGAAGTCATGAGGGTGGAGCCCTCACGAATGGGATAAGTGCTCTTATAAAAAAGGCCCAGAAAGCTCCCTAGCCCTTCAGCACGTGAGGACACAACGAGAAGTCTGCAACCTGAAGAGGGCCCTCACCCATCCACACCAGCACCCTGATGCTGGACTTCCAGCCTCCAGAACAGTGAGAAATAAATTTCTGTTGTTCATAAGCCACCCAGCCTGTGGTGTTTTGTTATAGCAGCCTGAACTGACTCAGACAGACACTATGTTTAAAACTGAGAAGACCAGGTTCAAGTCCTGGTTTCTCTCCCCGCTGTGGGCCTGAAGTGAGTCACATACTCTCCATGCCCCTATTTTTTTGCCTGAAAAGGAGCTTTAACAACACCTGTGCCAATGCCTTTCTCAGGCTGATGCAAAGCTGAAATGTGGTTAACGTGGGCTGAGAGCTTTCAAAGCTGTGACGTCCTCAATGAATGGGACTTAGTAGGAGATTTTCAAGGATGAGACCTAGTTTATGTTTTTTCCCGAGCTCTGGTTTAGCAGAACACTATCCTCTTTATAAGGATTTCAAAAAAAAGCAGAGTTTTATGAAGTTTTACTTTGCGGTAATCATTGCTGGGCACTCCCGATATAAAGTACGTTAGAGGTAATTCTTTTACACTGGTGCTCATAGGTGATTTTATTAAAACACTAACATTTTTAAAGGCAGGACAACTAAGAAGCAATCCTATTTGATTTATTAGAGATACTGTTATGGTACAGACTAGAAATTCTTTACATCTTCTGCAACAATAAAATGAGAACACTGATTAAATTCAGTAAAGACACTACTAAGAGGCAGGTATTTTGCAGGCAAGAAAACCTTTTATTTTAAACCACAAATAGTCAGCAGGTGGCCACAACTATCCATGTTTCATTAAAACCACATAAAACCTAACCTAGGTACAAAAGCACCACTAATTATTGCTCTAGAAAAACTGCGTGAAAAATTCAAATATGCACCGTAAAAACACCACAGTATGCACAGGACTAAATTCTTAAACCAAGTGCATGGAATGCTCAATCAGTTTTACACACAGCTTCCAACATTAAATCTGTATTTATTTTCCTTGAGGATGACGGAAATTTCCAAAAAGCATGACTATGAGAAAGTAAAATGTCCATCCTTATATATTTTTGTATGCCAACTAGTAGAGTCCTAAAAAATTAGCATGTACAAAATACTTGGTAAAAATAGCTTTTAAAAGTTGTCCCAAGAGGTACACAAGATCAACCCCAATTTTTCACGACAAATTCATTCTCCCTCGTTATCTACAGATTCAGTTTTCTGTGCCTGTGAAAAAGGAAAAAAGAGATATAGTTACTATTAAAACTTCTAGAAGCCAAAGAAAAGTCCACCCCATCAACACACACACTTCTGAACACCTGTTTTTAGCAGCTCTACTGCAAACCTATTTCACCTCTGAGTGTAAAACAGACAAGGCAGGATTTATTACGCATACACTTTGCTGCATTTGTTGCTTTCTGCTTTCCAAACGACCACAGAAGCTCCACCTGCACGCTCCCACTGTTCAGAATAAAGAACACCACACTACGATCTGATTCTAGTCACTGCAAACATGCAGAATTTTCTACTGTACCCTGAACTCTCACTGTTTCAATCTGCCCCTTTACTGACAGTGTGCTGGGTGGGGTACCTCTGGAGGCTGAGACATTAACGGTTGAGCGAGAGATGTGGATCTGCAATAACATTACAGGCAATAAGAAGAGACATTATGAACGTGCTATCACCGGCTGAAGGACTGAGAAATTTCTTTTGAGACACTGATTCAATCGGCGGGAGGTGTTTGCAGAAAAGTACCTCTTCAGCTTTGGTTTCACCATTTTCAGATGGTGCAGTACCTTCCTTTCCAGCTTCCTGCTTTTCCTCCTTCTTCCCTTTAGCACCTTTGTTAATCTTTGTCCCAGGTTCTTTCTGACAGAGGATCAAAGCACAGGCAAACAGAGCGTGTTACATGTGGTGCGATGTGGGCTGAACTCAGTCAGCCTCCCTCCAAACACGGGGAGAGGCCCCCCGTGGCTGGTACGATGGCTTTTAGGGGAAATAGGAACCCAATTTTGCTGGGCTTCAAGTGCGTTACACTGAGTCTCTGTGAAAATGCAACAGGCTGCCCAGCAAGTCCACAGACTTTCCCTTCCAGGAAAGCCCGGAGTCCCGTCCTGCATGTGGGGGGCCTCCCTCCCGCCGCAGGGTTCTGCCGTGCAGAGGGTGACAGCGGCGTCAGGGAAGCACGAGGCTTCGTGGGCAGGAACCCAGAAGCGCAACACCTCACATGGGGACCCGGGGCTCGGGTGACTACAAAGCTGAGACAGCACTTGAAAATGAAGGACCAGATGGCGAAAAGTGCCTGCTTTTAAGACCACACTACAGAAGCGAGTTTTGCTTCAGAATCACCTACTCGTGCCACAAGACACACAGTTTCAAATAACTCACAACACGGGATCATGTTCTGAAGGGCAGAGTATAGAAAAGCCATTTGGGGTTAAGCTCCTTAATAATTCTGTGCTTCAGTTTCCTCATCAGCAAAGCAGACTATCTGTACCTACCTTGGCAG
Source organism: Equus asinus (assembly GCF_041296235.1). Lineage (NCBI taxonomy): Eukaryota > Metazoa > Chordata > Mammalia > Perissodactyla > Equidae > Equus > Equus asinus. Next base: position 19,379,210 of record NC_091813.1, read on the forward strand.
GACTGACGCGAAGGTTCTAGGAGAAAAGCAATCAGAACGGGCCTGGCATATATAAGGGCCACATAAATGTCTGTGGGTATTTTTGCTCGTATTAATCATTATATGATTATTATTAGTCATCATACTGGCCCACTAGGAGTAATTATGCGGAGTCAGAAGCCCCTGCCACTCATCGACCTGTGGGCGGGCATGTCGCCCAGGCCCAGGCTCACCCCTCTGAGGGTCAAGTGGACGGCACGATCCCAAGGCAGCCACCAAGCCCCCCGGACATGAGGCTTCTCAGAGCAACATGCTCTGATCTCCTTTGCTTTACTGACCAAATGGAAGACACACTCCTGGTAAAGCATAAAACTGTGCTTTGTGCGTTTGCAGAAAGCCCGCAGCAGCGGTCACAGTTTTCTAGTCAGTATATTTAGCCTGAATCACTAAATGGGCTCTCTCCTTGGATGACTTTTGGACATGGAATTATAATTTATTCATTGTTTAAAAAGCCGAAGTGGGGGGCCAGCCCAGTGACGCAGCGGTTAAGTTCGCACGTTCCGCTTTGGAGGCCCAGGGTTTGCCCGCGAGGACCTAGCACTCCTTGTCAAGCCAGGCTGTGGCAGGTGTCCCACAAATAAATTAGAGGAAAATGGGCATGGATGTTAGCTCAGGACCAGTCTTCCTCAGCCAAAAAAAAAAAAAGCACGCCAAAGTTGGGGAGGGAGCACCTCTTACCTTAGCAGACGTTTTTCTTGGTTTAGGTTCAGGCTTTGGTAGTGCGGGTTTCTGCAAAGATAAATCATACACGTACTGAAAAAAAACAGCCCTCAAGCACCAAAAGGAACACAGAGACTGCAAAAGACAACAGTCCGTTCTATGATTTCGTCATCTAAAAAATATTTTGTCCTGTTTTCAGCATCAAGTAACAGCATAAAGAAGTCTGTATTTTGTGACTGTTTTCATCCTGGGTTCTCAAGTGAACGGCAGGTGAGGTTTAAAAGCCAACTCATTATTCCCTGGTCCACAACAGCAATCCGGGAACAGGTTTAAGCTTCTCTCGCCGATGTCTCTGTACTTCCTTTTATCACAGCACAGCAGCAAGAGGAATGACTCAGGCCCTTGGCCAAATGACTCAACGAATTCGGTCACACTGGCCTTCCAACAGTCTAGAAATCACTGCACAATCACAGGCAAAGCCCGTCCGGTAATGAAGATAGCCGCCAGGGAAGGATTTCAAATCGGCCAGATCCTTCCAGCTCTGACGTGGATTTCCAGTTCTGAAGCCGAGCTTCTTCCAACCTTCATCCTCCAACACTAGCCCAAGGTGGAAGACGCCATTGCCCACCCAGACACTGGGCTCATTTGTCCCTAGAGCTTTTTATTAAGAACAGCATTATAATGAGAAAATGTCCAGGGTTAGCTCCCAAAGTTTAAGAGTTTTCACAGATCTTATTAGCCAAAGAGCCCACTAGGCAACTATTTCTCTCTTGCCTCGTGTGGTTCTCCTCCCGCTCCCGTGAGCAGTGCCCGCCTGCCCTGTGGCCCTGGCCCGTCCACAGAGCCTCGGCCCTGGCCGCTTCCCTGGGGCCTGACCCTGCATGGCACACGAGGACGCTGGGCAAGATAACCAGTTTAAACCACAGGTTTTCTATGGATATTCAGGGCAAATCTCTCTCTCATTGAGCTAGAAAAAAAGTAAGTGTACATCTCTCCTGGCACTAGGAAGAACAGTTTTTAAATAGAGAACACGGGCCAGGGTCTCCCCAGTGCCTTGCGGTGGTGCAGGCTCATCTCGAAATCTGGCCCTTTTCATCAAGGGCTTGAAGTGAAATTGCAGATAGTTCAATTCTGGAACATTGGCTGTTAGATATCACCTTTCAAATAAAAAAAGAAAACTGAACTTGAAAAGGAAGAAATGTTTTTATTAATCTTCTTATCACCTTAAATCTGTAGTCCGCTTCCCCAAAACAGGAGCTTGCATAGCTCCTCATTGTTAGGATTTTAAAAATTTTGTTATTCTGCGCTTTGATATATTGTACTACCATACGCTTGTTTTTCCAATTTGCAGCAAATAATTTCCTTTTATATTATCTTCTGTAAAACAGCCACGTCCCCCCTCCCCTCCTGGCGCAGCCTTTCCACGGGACAGGGAAGGCAAGGCCTCTCAGGAGGCCCTGCGGCAGCACCGCCAGCACGACCTCCGAGGAAGGTGCTTACGTTCCTGGCTCCCAGGGCTCAGGAAAGGCCTGGCTTTAAATTTTGGTTTCTGACTTACAAAGTCTACCCCCTTAACAGGTTAGAGACCCATGGATACAATGGCCTTCAGTATAATCTGGAGTTAAATCTACAAAGAGTGAAAACCTAACCTCTGAAACGTGGTGAAATTTACTGCTGGACACGCACACCACCCTGGGGGGGTTTCGGCCGAATCGGGAGTCACTGTGCACGCACGCACCCGCTCCTCCCAGCTCTTAATCTTCCTGGGGGCTCTGATGTCGCCTCCTTAGGCTGGGACTCCGTGAAACAGCGGCTCACCCAGCCCAAAACTCAGCTATACTTCTGAGTTGTGAGCAGTCCTAACACCCATCTCTGCTGTGCCTCCCTCCACCATGCCGGGCACAGGCGCTGGCTGAGGAGGGCATCCAGGCTTCCCCACAGGCCAGAGTCGCCCTGCGTATCCCAGCTTTGCAATCTAACGCTGCCCTGCCCGGCCAAGAGCGAGCCTCTGAGCGGCAAAACAGAATCACCACTTTTTCAAAGAATCTCTAGTTTCGAAATGAAGGTAAAGTACACGATTCAGACAACCTTCTGAACATTCTGACTGAAGCAGGAGTCCTGGACAGAGGAGCAGAACTGCTGTCCACTTGAGCACATCATATGTGGAACTGGAAGGCCAGGGCTTAATGCTCTTCTTTCACTGAGAGATCCAGCAACATCAAAGACCTCCCTGGGCTTCATATTCCCAGCAACGGGCTGGCCACTTTTTCACCAACACATCTCGTCAACAGAATTGCGTGGCAACACGGGTCAAATCTGCTAGAAGTTGTGAGCCAGGCAAGTTCCAAAAAGTCAATACAACAACTCAAGGGAATCACCACCTTAATCTTCCTTTGGCTGCTGTGCTCTGGACAGAAGGAACGTGTGCTCCCAAGAACTCACACCAAGGGGTCTGAAGTACTCACCGCTGACAACCTGGCGGACCGTCTGGTGGGCTACAAAAGAAAAGGGAAAATATTCTTTTTGTGATTATACGCAACCAAGAAGATTAAAAAAAAATCATTTTTAACATCTTACCTTGTTGAAAGAATATAACGTTTGACTCCCATCACCCTCTCTAGGTGAGCACTGTGAAAGATACCCCACGTCTCCCAGGCACCCTAAATCTCAAGAGGAAGTGTTTCCCAAGAGGGACAGGCACACGGCCCCAAGAAACGGCCTCCCACTTCAGGGTGTGGCGGGTAAGAAAAGGAAAGGAAGACGAATTTACGCTCTGACTCAAACCATAATCTACTTTTGTGACGAAACTGACAGCAAGAGCACTGAGGTCCTATTTAAGATCTGGTTCCAGCCTGACTCTTGTTCCTTACAAATGCAACTAAAGCTTATAAGTTAATACAAAGGACACGTATAATTGTGTAGAAACCAAAATTGCGGGAGTTCCCTGCCTTGTTACTATGTCAGAAAAGAAAGTGACTACAAATCTTAGGCAGTTAACAAGAAAGACTTCCTTTTACCTGTAACAAAATAAACACATTTATTTATCTACCAAATGCACATGTTTAAAAATTTAAATAGAGTAAAAAGTTCACTAATCTTTTAATTTGGAAGTTTAGAAAATTTAGAGAAACTGTTGAGATTGGTATTTCTCAGGAAATCTTTTCTTCAATGATGGTACAAGTTAACAGCAAATGAGACTGCAAGAGAATTTAAAATATCAGAACTGTTCTAGGCATTTCAGGAAGAAGCATACAGAACTGACACGCTGCTTACCATCCGCAAAAGACGGCTCCCCAAAGGATTTCACATTCTCAAAGGACAACTGCCTTCCCCACAAGTGTTCCAGAAGTGAACACTCCACACTTTTCACCCGTTTATTCACCGTTCCTTTTTTAGTAGAAGAGTGTACCACCTAACATATAGTAGATGCTCAAGAATATTTGCTGAATAAATGAACTCGAGCTTTTTTCTTATTCTTGCTGCCTTACACAGACTTCGCTTGTTTTAAATAATTTTTTAAGGGAGTCAGCAAAAATGGTCAGTAGGAGCCCGGGCCCTGGCTGCCGGGAATCAGGAGATTCTTGAAGCCCGCTCGGGTGAGTCCACGTCAGCTGGGCAGGCCAAACTGGAAGAAATATTTCTTGCCATCTCCACATCTAAGAACTTTCTTGCTGAAAACAGCCAGAGGAAGGTAAACTTATCTTTCTTTAGACTATAGAAGGAAATAAAGGGCCAGAGGCTCCATGAATAATTTTAACTCTGGGGTCTCGAGGAAAGATCACAGCTGGACATGAGGCCGGGCAGTAGAAGGTGCAGAGGCCAGGAGGCGTTGCAGGTTAAGTGGTGGCTGTGATATATTCACTGCGCTGGATAAGAGGATGCACAGCTCGGCACACAGGTGGGGAGGAGAGCCTGTATCAGATGCTCCACAGGAAGTGCCGCAGCCTCTGGATTATGGTGGGCACATTCACAGCGATGCTCTCACGAGTCGTTGGGAACTAGAACCCAAATCCTGTGAGGCCTGTTCAGTTGCGTGAACGGGTACCACTGAAGAAAAGGCAACCGTATCAAATTAAACTGGGCAGCAAGGGGCAACTTCTGCTTCTTCAGCATGCTTTCCAAGCGTGGAGGAGCAAAGGAACGCTGCCAGCTACCAAAAAGAGCTCAACCTGGAAGCTTCTGTGTGGCCTCAAGAACCATCCACAGCATCTCCCAAGTAAAGTGCAGCCAGCAGAAGACTGCCAAAAAGATGCCCTCCGAGAGGAAACAGAGGGGTGACTGGACCTCAACGAGCCCTCTCCACTCGGCGTCAACTTAGTGTACCATGGTGGCCTTACCTCACCGTTCACCTCATCTGTCTCATGTCTGTACCCTGACTGCACAGGGCCGTCTTTCTCATGCATTCCTGTAGCTCCAGTGCCCAGCAGGGGCCCTCAGGAAATGCTGAGGTGAAGGCAACGGGTGGGCACCAGAAATGAGCAGCAAGTGTGAACTGGGGGGAAACGCTCAGGCCACAATTCAGTTACTACCCAATTTGGGTCCAGAAAAGGAGCTAAACATTAACCACTACTCATAACTGCCTCCCTATCCGCCACTGGTTGTCCTGAGTAAAATATCACTGAAGTGAGGCCAAAACATGAAAAGTTCCTCAACTGCCCTCCTCTTGCTCCTCTCCTTTCCACCCAAACATGCCAAAGAGGGAGCGTGATGCCAGAGCGCCCTCAGATCTCCAGAGAGACATTCCACCCACGACACCACTCCGCAGGGCCTGAGGCTGTGCTGATCCAAAGAGCTCACTACCTCCTTCTAATTCAGGACCCGCACAAGAGATTCGAGATAAAAAGCCGAGGAAATGAAGGCAAAAGCGAAGTTTGTCTCTCTAGGCTGCCTAAACCAACCAATCTCCAAAAAGCACATCCTTCTTATATTGTAAAATCATTTTATGACTTCCTGCCTAAAATTTACCAGCTCTTCTTTCTATGCCATAAAAAAAAAGACTTTTCTTAAATTTTCCTTTCCAGGAACCATGGTAAGAGAATTTCTTTTTCACTACAAACAGTGGAACGACCCTTGCCCTCAGTCAGTCAGTGGTACTGGTTATGCATGCAAGTGTGAACACCTTCCCAGAAAGTTCCAGCAGCTTTCACAGCCTGAAAACCTATGAACGACTGAACTATATTTACTGGATATAAAATAGACTAGACTGCTATTTTTTCCTTTTCCAAACACTAGAATTTGAGGTACTTACTTGGGATTCAGGCTGTTGGGTAGGATTACTACAAAAAAAGATAAGAACTTTCCTCCATTTGTGATTAAGTGTGAATCTTCAGGAAAAGTGGTCAAATGAGTGATTCTCAGGGAAGGAAGGGAGACTTTCAGAACGGAAAGTCACCAGGAGAGCCACAGAAACAGGAATGCGAGGGTCTGTCAGGCAGCTTACAGGTGCTGGGCACAAAGGAATTGCTCAGCAAGAGTAAATGATCACCCCTGGACTGGAGAAAATTCTGGTGAAGCCTACTCTGAAAGACAGAGAGTCTTTTATTTTAATGTCCTGACTTCAAATGCAACATGGAAGTCGAATCTCGCCAGGACAAAGTTCACTGGGATAGCAAGATTCAAGCAGAATCACTGGACTTTGCTGAATACGGGTTGATGCACGTGGGCTGTTCCATTGGAATTTGGAAGCATTTCTATTTTTACAAGATCTCTTATTGTTCCTAAGCCTGACCATGTACTTCCCTGCAAAACCCAAAAGTCAAGTTGCTTTTAATTCCCCCAAACAAATAAGGAGCTAAATAGAAATTATCTTCTTTGCAAAACTGGGAAGCGGGGAAAGATGTGTATCAGAGCCGTGGCAGGGAACGGGAAAGACAGAGAGAAAGCACCGGGCAATCAGACTTATGACTACCACAAAGGGGGCATGAGCACGGAGGATTTCGAATCAGGAGACTCAGATATCTTTCTTGGTTCTGCAATTAACAGGTTATGACACTGGGAAAATCATGTATTTTTCTGAGAACCTTGTTTGCATTAGTAAAAATGGGGATGATAATATCATCTGCCTATTTGTTATCAAAAATAGCACTTCTCTGACATTCGCTATTCCCTTTCCTCGCTTTATTTTTCTTCATAGCAAATATCCAGTTATTTTATTTTATGCCCCTTCTCCCCCCACTAAGATGGGAGCTCCACGCAGGCAGACTGTAGCTTCTTTTGATCCCTGTGGAATCAGCAGGGCCCAGAGCAGTGCTCAGCAGAGTACTGGTGCTCAATACACTGACTTCTCTTGAGGAATGAATCTGCTGTGCTCTCCTTTTAGGGTTATCCTAAGGATCAGATAAAACAATGGATGTGAAAGGGCTTTGTAAACTGCCGAGTGTAGTAACTGTAATATATTGTTTTGGCCATTTATTGTCCAAGTACTATACTCTGTACCACGCCCTTCAAATATCATGACAGTGGAAAAGGATTTTCAAAAGAGGATCCCCCTGGAACTGACATCTATTCAATACAATCAAGTCTGTGCATCCTCAATGACATAACTAGAAGAGTCAGTCAATTCAGTGGGGGAAAAAAATCAATCAACAGACTGTCTGACAGTTCTTATCCTAAACCAGCAGCTAACTGAACGACCTTTTCACTTTTCAAACAATTGGGCTGATGTCCTGAAGACCTATTACGAGTTTTAACCTGGTCTTGGCTTAAGTGAGAAGTAGTCTCATCTAGGAAAGGTTTTGTTGGCAATAAGATAAATTATTTTTGTTAGCAATAATACAAAATATTAAAAATAATTTAAAAGTAGAAATCATTAAAACTGGGGCTACAATAATATGTCTAAGACAGTTGCATAAGCAAAAATCTTTCACATATCTTCGTGTTTTCAGTGTAGAAGGACTGGAGAGACTTCGCCACCAAGATCTGCTGTGTGCGAGGGTTTGTACGTCTTCTGAGTGAAAGGTCAATTTAAACAGCAGTCCTTATGGAGAAACCCAAATGCGTTTTGTGCCCAAATCTAAAAACATTAAGGCTCGTTACACTTAGCCAACTGCCCTACAAACTACAGTTTGCCATTTCCAAGAAAATTGAAGCATTTATCATTTTTCGCTTGGTTCTAGCATGTTTAGTGACTTGATTCTGGATCACAAACCTCACCTCCCAAATTGTTAGACACTGAAAGCTGGTAAATGGATAGTGGGGACTTGGTTACAGGCAGTTTTGCTTGTTTTGCTTTTAGCTTATTTCTTTATAGATACTGTTAAAGATTCTCCATGTGGCAGAATGAATTTCCTTGTACAAATCTTGTGTAGGGGGTTTTGCCATCATGACAAATTCCTCTGAATTATTAACAATATGAACCACCCAATCAAAGAACCTGTAACTAGACATTGTTTCTGTCTCTCTCATGACCCCGTTTAGTTTACAATTTCAAGGGGAAGAGCTGCAGTTTTTCCACACACTGTAAAGCTCTGTGCAAAAGTGAATGGCTGTCATCACAGTTACCATGTCATTTGCTACTTTTTCATCCATCTCCTCTTAGAAGTTCACGATGCTACCACGGAGGGTCAAAGGCAAGCTTGTCTTCCATGTTCCCAGTGTTCAGAGGTCTCTGTATTTAGCACACATTTCCCTGAATTATTGCCTAAGCAATTATTTCAAGTCCTAAGAATTTTCTCGATTAAAAATATCCAACTTTAACATTTTGACATTTTGTGTATCCTTCTGTAGTTTTTGACTTCAGAGATGATTCCTCTTAGGCAAATATTCCGAACCTAAAAAGTAATTTATAATTCACTCACTGGAGCAGAGAATTTATTAAATCAACAGTCTTTCATTTCCTTGCTGTGAAAGGCAGACTTTGTTCTCCTTGATGAATTTACCTATTATCTTGCTTTTTGCCCAGAAGGAATTCAAAGTATCTGCTCTAACAGACAGCAGGACCAACAGGTAGAAATATAAACAACCTGGAAGTTGTAAGTGGAAAATGCCTCATCCATGTACCCCACTGAAACACACTAGGCCAAGCGAGACTACACAGCGACACTCCTGTCTGGTTTCTGCGGTCTCAACAGCCTTGTTTAGGAGAACGTTCATTCAGACGCAGAAAATCATAACAATATCAAAAATTCCAGTTAAATCACTAAATACAGGATGTCAAAGATACACTCACCTCCTGTTTAGTTACTTTGGATCCATCCTTGCCCTCTGTACTCTCCGGAGACTAGAAAGAAAATATTTCAGTAAATTGTATTTAAATTGGAAAACACACATTAGAGGGAGATTTGAAAAAAAAAAAAGCTATTTCAATTCTCTGGACCACATAAGCCAACAGATATTTTGTGGGGGAAAAGTACATTTGTAAAAGGATGTGTTTTTACACACACACATACACACGCACACACACACTGCACTTATCTGCATAACTGCTCTAATTTTAGACCAGGAATATGAAAGAACTGAGATGAGCCCCTGTTCTCAAGGTACACTCTCCCTAAGGAATTTTCCTTGATCTTTGATGATTCTACCACCAGTTAAAGAACAGGGACCCAGCAGTCAGACGCAGGGGTGCCTGGGATGCAGCGCACGTTCCAGTCACTTGGCTTCTCTAAGATGAGGGCAGGATGCTGGGAAAGCCCAAGCCAAGTGCAAAGCATGCTTTCATCCCAGACTCGCTGGCTTTGATTTCTAGCCCATTTCTTGATATGACCTGACAGTGTGTCATGGGTTACTGTATCTCCATTATCAACTCCAGCGTCTCTACCACGCTCCCAGCCTCTGCAGGATAGCTCAGGGCCCTGCCACCCCAGCTGATCTGTTTCCTCATTTTGATCCATCCCCTGAGGCAGCACCTGCCCACTCTCATGACAGCTCAAACCCAACTCCTTCACAGGCTGCACACAATGGGGAAAATATACCTAGATCTATATGACACATCAATTATCTCAATATATTTTTATTGGCTAAAGACAATAAATATGATTCAAACAATTAAATTAATTAGAAAATTAAAGTATTTAACACCAGATATGAATAGAGTTCCCACCAGGGAAAAATACAAATAGCAAACTGACATTGGGCAAAATGTTTGGCTCAGCAAAATAAAACAGCTATGTGGTAATACCTTATACGATAAAATGAGGAAAAAAGTTAAAAGATCATGGAACCCACTGCTTGGTGGGGCTGGTGACACTGTAAATTAACATCATATTTCCAAAGAACAACTTGGCAATATGAAAAAAACACAGAGGACTAATCAGACGACGACCCAGTAATTCCAATTTTGGAACCACGACTCAAAAAAAGAAACTGTAAAAGTATGGTTTTATTTGTACTGTTTCTAAAATGGAGTAACTGGAAACAACTCACTTGATCAATTAATAATAGAGAACTCTTTAAGCAAACTACTAACCATTAATGCAATGAGATTAAAAATAGTCTATGTGAATACATGGAAAGTCCACATAAAATAATGCTAAGTTAAAAAACTTAGATTACAAAATAAGATGTAAAACATAGGTCAGAAGTATACTAAGTCTTTGGGAAAGACAACAGCTCTTCTTCAAGGCAAAGGACACGGTGAACCTCCTCTTCTCCCCGAGGGCTGCCTGTTACCCACAGTCTATCATCTGCTCCTCTCCAGAACCTTCCAGGTCCACACAGTTCTCCCGTTTCCCAAATCAACCAACCACTTTCCCCTCCTCCATGGAACCTTCTCCATGAAGAGAAACAGAGCTTCCATTTTCTGTTCCTGACTCTCAGGCACAGGAATGTCTGTTTCACAGATCTCCTGTTCCAGAGATCAGCTGAGTTAGACAGCAAAATCTTAGAAAGTCTGAGCACATGAAGACAACCCCTAGGTGGGCCTTCGGCTTTGCTCACTTCCAAGGCTACAAACTCGCGCCTCTGTTGTCCAGGAGCACTGGGCTCTTGTCCATACCTGTCAGGCCACTCGGTAGATTTCAACCTGGGAACCCTCCACCTGTAACTGACAGGCATTTAAAGAAGCAGCGCATAGCTATGGTTGATGTTAAGTGACATTTAAAAATATAAAAAAACTTACGTTAACAACATTATTTTCAATATTCTCCTATGCAATGGATTAGTGATAGGGAATATGATCAAGACCTCACTCTCTAAACACTGATCTAATAATGTTTGTATTGGATGCAAATTATTGAAAAACAGAAACTTGGAACGACACCACATGAAAAAAGCAGGTATAACCAAAGGTGTTAATGCCTTCAGACGAATGAATGTAAGACTCTAGATGTGAACAGCTACAATTCCAGGCAAAGCTGGTTTCTCTGGCAATCTTTCCACAGCGCTTTCTACTAACAAGCACGCAACAAATTTACAGTCAGGAACAAGCCAACTGATCTTTACCCTGGGGCCAGTGCAGCAGTGTGGCCTGAATGCAGGTCAGGACACCAGCCTGAACCCCGGCTCTCCACTTGGGAGCTGTGTGATCTGCGGCAGCGACTTGATCACAGTGGCTCAGTCTCTTCATCTGTGAGTGACAGATGGCAACGACATCTAACTGAAAGGGTGATGCTTACAATCAAGCAAGATGTCGGAGAGAGAATTTCATAGATTGTGAATTGTTATGCAGATGTTATGCAATAAAAGATACAAGATCTTAATGAGTCTTCTGAATTATCAAATATGAAATTATATTCAAGAGCCTTAAAGCTGAGCACATTTCTTTACATCCAGATTCCCCACAATCTTGTCATCTGTTTTTGTTGGACAGAGGAATAGGTATACTACTCTTTCAGAAAGACCTACCATTTCAGGCTGGCTGATCACACACCCGGTCCACCATGCACACTTAGCCATCAGGCTGGGGGCAGGAAGGAGGGCATGGTATGAAGGGTTGAAAACAAAAGACCCCAGTTTTTGTCCTTAGGGATTGGGAGGAGTAAACACAAAGAAGAGGGGGAAACAAGGCTTGGGGGTGTGCACACATGACCTCAGATGTGCTTCAACCTCTAGGGGGCTGATGGGAAAGATGAGGAATACCAAGGCAGAGGGGTTCTTGCTCCACTCCCCAGGACAGGGCAAGCTCATGCCAAACCAGTTAGAACCCAGAATGGACAAGAGGGCAGAGAACCATGGTCAAACAACAGGGTCTCATTCCCATTATCTGAAGCTCCTTCAGCAACCAAATGGCTTGGGTACTGAGTTGAGAGCCAGCAAAGGGGAGGGGGACACATATGGTGACCAGATGGAAGGCACAGCAGGAATTCTGGGGAGCCTGGAACACCACTGAGGGCTGACCTGAGGGCAAGTCAGCAGGCAGGTGGATCACTGAGCAACTGGTGACCGGATGGGGACAGAGAATTGGCCAAGAAGGCCCGAACTTCGGCAAAAAGCAACAGGAAGTTGAATTTTTTTTCATTACAAATTCTGAAAATAAAAGTAGCCTCATGGAAATAAAAATACCTCAAAACATAAACTCTAGAACAGCGAGAGCAGAAGAAATAATGAACTGTCATAGACCGCTGAGGAATCAGCCCAGAATGCAACAAAGAGCAATAAAGAGATGAACAACATAAAAGAGAGGTTAGGACACGTGGTGGCTCATTGCAGGGCTCCACATATACCCTAACAGACATTTCAGAAGCGGAGAACAGATGAACTAGTAGGAAGGAAAAGACATTAACGGATGAGAATTTTCCCAAACTGAAGTCATGAGCCTCCAGTTGGAAAGCTCACACCAGGGAACAAACTGGAAACAAAACAAAACAAAACAAATACAATGAGACATACGGGAATAAAACTACAGAACGTCAAGAAACAGAAGAATCTTAAAAGTTATCAGTTAAGAGATGGACTATCTAGAAAGAATTACTTCTCACCAGCAACCACAAATGTAAGAAAATATGGAGTAACGTTCAAGGAGCTGAGGAAAACTGTCAACCTAGAATTCTATACCTAGCTATTATTCGAGAGTGAAGGCAAAACAAAGACATTCCAGAATACAAATACTAAGCGAGTTTACCACCAACAGAGCCTTTCTTTCAACAAGGGTCTATTAGTAAGGGATCAAACTCAGAAATACAAAAATGAATTCAGATAGAAGGAAATTATATAAGCAGAAAGTATAAAAGACACAGGTAATCTAATTAACCATTACCTGTAGATAATAATAATACCTATTTTGTGTGTGTGTGTTTAAAATGTTTTAATAGAAATCCTATACCAGTGCTGTATAGAAGCACAACATGTAATTTCAGATTTTCTAATAGTCACCTTAAAAAAGTAAAAAATAGGGGCCAGACCGGCAGTGTAGCAGTTAAGTTTGCACGCTCTGCTTCAGAGGCCTGGGGTTCACTGGTTCGGATCCTGGGTGCAGACCCACACACCACTCATCAAGCCATGCTGTGGCAAGTGTCCCACATACAAAATAGAGGAAGATGGTCATGGACATTAGCTCAGGGCCAATCCTCCTCAGCAAAAAGAGGAGGATTGGCAGCAGATGTTAGCTCATGGCTAATCTTCGTCAAAAAAAAAGTAAAAAAATAGGTGAGGGGGCTGGCCCCATGGCCGAGTGGTTAAGTTTGCACACTCCGCTTCAGCGGCCCAGGGTTTCACCGGTTTGGATCCTGGGCACAGACATGGCACTCCTCATTGAGCCATACTGAGGCAGCATTCCACATGTCACAACTGGAAGGACCCACAACTAAAAATACACAACTATGTACCGGGGGGCCTTGGGAGAAAAAGGAAAAATAAAATCTTTAAAAAAAACAGGTGAAATTAATTTTAATAATATATTTTATTTAACTGAACATATTTAAAATATTATTTCAACACAAAATCAATACACAAATTATTAATAAGGTATTTCACAAACTTTTTTGTACTAACCTTTAAAATCTGGCATGTATTTTACACTTATAGCACATCCCTATTCAAATGCTAAATTTTCACCAAGAATATCTGATCTGTAGTTAGTGTTCATAAGATATTTAGTAGTTTCACATACCCAAGTTGTTCCCAAAATATTTAAAATTTTCTAATATCTGAATCTAATATCAGGTTTTAAATTTAAATTGATTAAAATGAAATAAAATTGAAAAACTCAGTTCATCCTTTTCAAGTGCTTCAGAGTCGCAGGCAGCTAGTGGCTGCCATACTAGATAGCACAGTTTTAGACAATAACCACCACAAAGGATGAGAGTAGGTGACCAGATCAGAAGTCAGAGCATGCTAGGGCCTGGTTTTGTTCTGGAGGATGACACAGACACAGAATAATTTTAGATTCTGTTAAAATAAAATTTAAAGATAGCTATTAAAAATGTTCAGAAGAAACTGGATCTATAAACTTCCAAATCAGGAAGAGTAGAATAAAGCAAACTTTACCAATAAAAGGCAGCGAAGGAAAGCACAAAACAAAGGCAAACATAGGATAAATAGAAACCACAAAATAAGAAAAGTCCCAATGTATTAGTAATCACAGTATAGCTAAACAAATTATTCTCATTCATGATGATACCAAGTGACAGAAGCAGCAGAAGAATACACATGTATGATTACACTTTTACAAATTTTAAGACAGGCACAAATCAGTATTAGGATTTATATATGACATACATATCGTAAAGGCTTAAAATCATGGACTGGAAGGATACTCATCAAATTCATGATAATGCTTATCTCTAGGGAGGCTGATAAGGGAAGGGAACCAAGACGGTTTTTCAAACTTGATTTGTAACATTTTATTTTTTTAAAAGATTTGAAGCAAATATGATAAAATGTGCAAATCAGTGAATTCTGATTGGTGGGTAAATAGGTATGTTATATTATTTCCTGAGTTTTTCCATATTTAAATTTTTTTCCAAATAAAAATATTATCAATATAGGAAAAAAAAAGACCAGCAGCAAACTCGCTCCACTAAGTCTAGTTTAACCATGCCCTAACATGAGCTCTGTGACTAGATTTACTCATGGCATTTTCTGTACGTCCTCAATGGCTTATAAATCTGGCTCATACACTGCCTCCTCCTTTCTGTTCAAGGCGTATAATTCATAATTGCTTCATCTGTGCCAATATGAAGAAACTGGAGTTGGGCAAGAAGGGAAGCCAAGAGCCCTCAGACGCAGATTCAGAACTCTCGCTCTGGCGCTGGTGGCAGGAGAGCTGGGCAGAGAGGGCAAGAATGTCCTCAGCAGCTCACGAACTGTACCATACACATTCTTTACACAAAGATGCCTGAGAACATGAAAATGGACCAAAGGGGATACAACTGTATTTTTCCTTAGGACTACAACAGGACCAGCAGTTCTTATCAGGAAACCAAGAAAAGAAACTCGGAGTTTTTATCTATAGACCACCCCTAAGGAATCAACAGGAAAAGCGACCCAACGCTGAACTTCTCTTTCAATATATGGCACTTACCACCATCCAGAGGGTCACTGTTGGGGTCATGAGCCCAATTTTCTCTCTCCAAACTGAGGAAGGTATCAGAGAAGACAGGAAAATCCTCACGACCTTCAACAGTTGGTTGGGAACAGCTCTAGACGGCATCAGCATGTGGATTTGTCACTTCAGAGAAAGACACAGGGTGTGGCAGGAGGCTGGGAAGAGTAAGGCTAGTACCTCCTGGCGCCATGTTTCTTAGCCACACAGGAGAAGAAACAGGGCAGCTCAGGCTTCTGAGTGCTGGACCTTATATTAAAGTTGAAAAAGTCTTTACTGGTAAGCGTAGGCTCTTAAGAGCTTTACTTTCAAGATTTTAAGTGACAAGAGTTATTACTTCATAACTTAAGTGAATTAGTTGAGAGCCTAGAGTATGTCTGAAATTCAAGTAATCATTTGCAGCAGCCATAGGACAACTCCAGTCTCAACTCCTGGATTATCCATGCTAACGTGGAAAAGCTGGGAGTAGATATAACACTGCAGATAAACCAACAATCATTTCTTCTTCTTTTTTTGGTAAGGAAGATTGTCACTGAGCTAACATCTCTGCCAATCTTCCTCCATTTCGTATGTGGGATGCCTCCACAGCACGGCTTGATGAGCGGTGTGTAGGTCTGTTCCCCGGATTGGGGGCCATTGAAGCGGAGAGTGAAAACTTAACCACACCACCACCAGGTCGTTCTCAGCAATCACTTCTTTTAACCTAGGGGACATATTACTTTGAGATGATTTTACTCTAACTTGCTGGTCAATATTTTAAAATTATTGGTTTTTTATTATTTAAAATTTCTTTTAAAAGTAATTTATATTTTCTGTTACAAACCGAAGACTGGAGAAAAGAAAGTAGTCCAACAGTGAGCTGGTTAGCAGAGGAAAAGCATTCTAGGACAAAAAATCCAAATAACCTATGCAGAGAAAGACCAAGACCTGTCTATAACTATGTCACTTTTCTGCTAAAATGAACACACAACTCAACTACTTGATTCACACAACATTAATTTCCCTCCACAGATGGGGGCAGTGTCTATGAAATTCTTATGCAGTTTTTCAAATAACACGTAGTTCCCTTAAATCCAAATATTCCTATGACACATGAAACAGACACCGAAAATTTTACTCAGAGCCACAGGACCACTGCTTAACATTGGCATGGCTGTGCTTCCTTCTTCCTGTGGGTGCAAGTTTGGGAGCCTCCAAAACTGCAACTGCTTTTTAAAAGAATCTTTAAAAATCCAATATTCAGAATTAAGAGATCACATGCAGAGGATTAATAATCAAACTGACGTTCAATTTCTTTGCTACCTCCTCCCCTGCCTGTGTCTATTAAGTTCATCAATGTCTAAAAACCCAAATTTTACTTATTACTGAGGTTATGGCTAGAATGTCTTCCCAAAATAATATTTTGCTGTTCACAATTTTATCAAAGATAAAAGTAACTGAGTAAGAATCCTGCTGTAAAAGACTCTGGATGAACTGAAATAAACAGCATCTCTCTTTTCTAAGGGATAGTTTTAAGAAAATATCTCACATTGTATTCAGATATAAAAGATCACCAAAAAAAAGAAAAAGCCATGGTCAAGGATATTCGGTGAAATTTTATTAGTGTAACTATACATAATTCAATAATGGGTGTATGACATCAATATGAAATAAAAAATTTAAAATATTTTGCACCTTCTTCCGGTCTGAGTTGCCTCTTTCATGAGCGTTCCCTTTTTCTAGGTGGTGTGGTTTGGGATGGATAGGACCACAGAGGATGCACTTGGCTGAGGTCAGAAGCCTGCATTCCAGCCTGGCTCATTTCTCGTGTCCCTGGGCCTGAGTTTCTTCACAAGTAACACGAAGAGGAGGGACCTGCAGATCTCACTCGCTGACTGATTTAGCTGCTGCTGTGTCCTTATTAATCACACTAGGAAGGGTCATGTGTATATCAGAGGGATGCCAGGTCTGGGGTCTTGGACAAGAGAAAAGGACAAGAGAAGAAACCCAGAGAAATAATCATAATCATAATCTTAATAAACATGTATACTGCACTTATGTGCAAGGCAATGATCTAAGCGAGTTAATCCTTACCACAATCCTCTGAGGTTGGTAAAATAGCATCATATCCATTTTATAAATAAGGAATCGAGGTCAGAGAGGTTAGGTAACTTGTCAAAGATTACCCGGTGGTAATGTTGCTGGTAAGTGGAAGAGCTGGGATTCAGACCCAGGTAGGCTGGCTCAGAGTTCATTCTCTTAACCACTACACCACTCTAAGTGGTTTGCGTTAGTTTTCCTAATTCCAAGACTGGGTGCAGATCTGGGACGACAGAAGAGCCAAGGGCTTCCAGTTTGGGGAACAGTTTAATCTGTAGACCTCGCCAAGGAGCACATAATATGCAATGCTCCCATTCCGTCTCACTCCTGTGCCTCTTGGAATAGTAATAAACAATTTCCCACAGGACAGCCTCATGCAAAAGAATGAAAGTGGACCATCACCCTACACCATGCACAAAAATCAACTCAGAATGGATTAAAGACTTGAATGTAAGACCTGAGACCAAAAACTTCTAGAAGAAAACATAGGCAGGACGCTCTTTGACATTGGCCTTATTAGCAGCATATTTTCAAGTCCCATGTCTGACCAGGCAAGGGAAACAAAAGAAAAAATGAACAAATGGGACTACATCAAACTAAAAAGCTTCCGCACAGCAAAGGAAACCATAAACAAAACAAAAAGACAACCTAACAATTGGGAGAAGATATTTGCAAACCCTACATCAGATAAGGGGTTAATATCCAAAATATACAAAGAACTCATACAGCTCAACAACAAAAAAACTAACCCAATTGAAAAATGGGCAGAAGATCTGAACAGAGATTCCTCCAAAGAAAATATACAGAAGGCCAACAGGCACAAGGAAAGATATTCAACATCATTAACTATCAAGGAATTGCAAATCAAAACTACAATGAGATACCTCACTCCTGTCACAATGGCTCTAATTAACAAGACAGGAAATAAGTGTTGGAGAGGATGTGGAGAGAAGGGAAACCTCATACCCTGCTGGTGGGAGTGTAAACTGGTGCAGCCACCATGGAAAACAGTATGGAGATTCCTCAAAAAATTAAAAATAGATCTATCATATGATCCAGCTATTCCACTGCTGGATATTTATCCAAAGAAGATGAAAACATGAATGCATAAAGATACATGCACCCCTGTGGTCATTGCAACACTATTCACAATAACCAAGACTTGGAAGCAACCTGGGTGCCCATCAGGAGATGAATGGATAAAGATGATGTGGTATATATACACAATGGAATACTACTCAGCCATAAGAAATGATGAAATCTGGCCATTTGTGACAATATGGATGGATCTTAAGGGTATTATGCTGAGTGAAATAAGTCAGACAGAGAAAGTCACATACCATATGGTCTCACTCATAAGAAGAAGATAAAAAGAACGACAAACAAACACATAGAAAGAGACTGGATTGATGGTTACTAGAGGGAAAGAAAGAAAGAAACATAAATGGGAAATATTATGGAGTAACTGTTAAGAGCAAAATTCTTGAGTGAAAGAGGGCTGGCTTAGAATTCCTGGTTCTAGCACTTCCTAGCTTGTGACCCAGGGGAAATTCCTGAATCTCTCGAAGTCCCAATATTCTCAGTGTGTGTGTGAAAGGCCACACAGGCTCAGTGGTTAAGAGAATGGGGTCTGGAGCCGGGCTGCCAGGCCTGCACTCTCCGCTCAGCCGTTCCCTGCCAGGGGGCATCTTTAACACGGAGGAGTGAAGAGTATACACCTTACTGGGTGGCTGGGAGGATTCAGCTTATTAATGCGAAGTGCTCAGAACAGTGCCTGAGTCATAGAGAGACACCTAAATGTTCTTTACCGTGGCTGTCAATATTGTCTGTGAGATGAGCACAGTCTCATAGAATTGTTGTGAGAATAAAATGAAGTAATGAAATTATACCACAATACTTCCCATATATGTTTATTTCTAATAACTATGTGTATTTTCACTTACACTAAGGTGCCTAATGAATATAAAGCACACAGATCAGGCCTGGAACATCCAGGTGTTTATTAAATGGTAGCTATTTAAATTTTAATGGTAATAAATATATTTGTATGTTGTTACTGATATATTTCTCTTAAAATATTAAATTTTGAAACCAATTTTGAAATTTAATACCTTTTTCTCTATTTCCCTACTTCTGAATCTACATGTCATTTACCTTATGTGTAACTGAACATGCATCTGCCTTGGACCTATCTAAATGGCTGTGTTTCTGGACATGTCCACAAGATCTAAGAATACTGGACTCAATAAATACCTTGACTAGGAACCAATAGGTGATTTGACTGAACTCTTCTAAGAAGACAGTGAAATGTACAATAAATAAACAGCCGGTGAAAAAGGAATTCAACATTTTGATTTGATTTGTTATCTGCAACACTGATTTTTAAATTACTCAGGAGACTAACATCATGGTTCAACATACTAGGTACCATGAAAGCAGACAGCTTAAATGGTATCTATTTCAGTCACCATTTCCAAATTGTACCCTGCAGGAAAGTGGAATATATTTAACTCTGGTGTAAACGAAAGCAATGTTTTACCGGGAAAATACAGGAAAAGAGGATCACTTGATAACTGATTTGCCAAAGGAATTTTAATGTTATACAGAGATATTTTTAAACATATTTTTTTCCTGTGAGAAAAATCAACCATGTAAAAATGCACCAGATTAAAGCTTATGTTCTTTCAGAAACACGACCTGTGTTATTTGGTTGTTGAACGTCTACTCGTGTAACTGCAGTGAATTAAACATCCAGGGTGAGCTCTGTTTGCTCCCTATCCACTGCATGTGCCATTCGTCCTCCTACAAAATGGAAGCTTAGTGCTTACTGCAAGCCTGTTATTTCACTGCAGTTCTCTTAATAATCATAAATATCAACAAGATAAGGAACATCCATTGACTGCTTTACACTGTGCTAAGTACTTGCATTCAGCATCTCACTTAATTTCCCCAACAACCCAATGAGGTACAAGATATTTTTCTCCCAGTTTTACAGATAAGAAAACTGAGTCTTACAGAATTAGGAATTTAGAAGTTCGGGGAGAAGTTAAGTAACACAGCTAGTAAACAGTAAACATCAGAACAATACCGGATCATCTCTCCAACAAGTATATGAAATAATTACACTTACTCCTTTCTTCTCTTGAAAACAACTCATTCATACACTTGCTCAAGTTACACTACCGTGCTAGGTGCTACAGGGGATAAAAGAGAGATCAGGGCCATCAAAGACTTCATGGGCAAGTTGAATTAGGAAGATCACACAGTTAATTCAAAATAGGTAATCACTCAAATATCATGTGCCAATTTAGAAACATGATGCCAGACAACCACCTTTAAAACACAAGAGAGTGGTTAAAAGAAAGGGACCAAGAAGTCACTGAATCTTTCCTAAGGAGGGAAGGCAGCTACTGCACACGATCTGATCTCAACTGTTCTAACAGGCCTGGAATTGAACTTCCTGACAGTAGTTCAAAGAAAGCAAGACTTGACCGATCTCCTTCAGTTACAAACCAGCCCTGATCCTCTTGAGATTGAAAAAAAGAAAAAAGCTATAACCCCAAACCCTTTTAACCAAACAACTTTTTGTCAGTGTTTATTTCGGACATGCAGTCTGGTCAAACCTTTGAACGCTCATAGCTCATATCTTTTCTTTTGGCTCATGATCACTTCTTGCCATAAATTATAAATACTTGCATATGTATATTACCTACCCTGTCAGACTGAAAGATCCTTAAAAATAATGCCATTTACTCATTCACTTCAAAATGAGTTGGAAAAAAACAATAATTCACTTACTTTCCCAAGGTGATGGTATCTTGCATAAAGGTGATGCTCAATAAATGTGTATTTAACATGGAGTCAGTGAATTCATGGATGAATAAAATGTACAACCCTGCCACATTTGTCTTTACTTCAACCAGGTTTTATATCAGTATTAACTCAATTAAACTCAGCAAGCATTTATAAATGGCCTACTACATGTCAAGCCCTTTCATACGCAGACTGGTAAATTCAATACGGTTAAGAAGGCAATTCTCCCCAAACCAATTTATAGATTCAATTCAATTCCTATCAAAATCATGGCATGCGTTTTTGTAGAAATTTACAAGCTGATTCTAAAATGTATATGAAAACGCAAAGGATGCAACAGCCAAAACAATTCTGAAAAAGAATCTATTGGAGGACTGACACTATCAGACTTCAAATCTTACCATAAAACCGCAGTAATCAAGATAATGTGGTATTGGTGTAATTAAGGATAGACAAAAAGACAATGGACCATGACTCAGAGCCCAGAAATCAACCCTTACAATTATGATGAATTGATTTTCGACAAAGGTACCTAGGCAATTCAGTGGGAAAACTATGGTCTTTTCAGCAATTGGTGCTGGAACAACTAGATATTCATATGCAAAAAAATGAATTTAAACCCTTATCTCACACTATATACAAAATTAACTAAAAATGGATCATAGATCTAAATATAAGAGCTAAAACTATGAAACTCCCAGAAGAAAATATCTGTGACCTTAAATTAGGCAAAGATTTATTAGATATGACACTAAATGGATTTCATCAAAGTTAAAAAACTTCCGTTCTTCAAAAAACATAAAGTCAAATTTTTTTAAAAAGCCACAGAATGGAGGACAATATCTACAAATCATATATCTGATAAAGGACTTGAATCCGGAATATATAAAGAACTCTTAGAACTCAATAACAAGACAAATAATCCAATTAAAAAATGGTCAAAATATCCGAATAGGCATCTCCCCTAAGATACACATTATGCTAGTAAGCACAGGAACAGTTGCCCATCATGGTTAGCTATTATGGAAATGTAAACTAAATTCATCAGAATGGCTATAAGCAAAAAAAACAAATACTAGGTATAAGCAAGGATGTGGAGAAACTGGAACCCTCGTGCATCCTGGTACAATCACGTAGGGAAACAGTTTGTAGTCTATTAAAATGTTAAAGACAGACTTTTAAACCACCCATCAGTTCTACCCTTAGGAAACTTCCCAAGAGAAATGAAAATATGTTCATGCAAAGGCTTACATACAAATTTCTGGCAGCATTATTTATAATAACTGAAAACTGGAACAGTTCAAACTTCCATCACCATGTGAAACAATGAACAAAAAGCAGTCTATATGTACGATGGAGTATCAGTGGGCAATAAAAAAGAATGCAGCACAGACACAGGCTACAGCATGTATGGACCCTGAAACACTGCGCTGACCGGAAGAAACCAGACACTGAAGACTACATACTGCCTGATTCCCTTTATATAAGATTTCCTCAAAAGGCAAAGCGATAGAGACAGAAAGTAGATCAGTGGCTGCTGGGTCTGGGGTGGGAGGGGGGACTAGATATGGTTTAAAACTGGACTACAATAATGTTACACAACTCTACAATTTTATTAAAAGTCATTGACTTGTATACTTTGAATAGATGAATGGACTTTATGGTAAGTAGGTCAGACCCCAATGAAGCTTTGTTTTTTTTAAAGAAATTATACTGCCATCAACACCGCTTGACAGTGCTGAAGTGTCAGCACCCTCAGCACCAGGCAGTGATACTATCAACCTTTTTTTAAATCAGATTGGTTTAAAAAAATCACATCTTGTCATTCTTAACAGTACACATTGCTTTGATTTCTAGTTAAACTGAACATTTTCACCTATTTGAATCTGTTCTTTTCTTTTTTTTTTGAGGAAGATTAGCCCTGAGCTAACACCTGTGGACAATCTCCTCTTTTTGCTGAGGAAGACTGGCCCTGAGCTAACATCCGTGCCCATCTTCCTCTTCTTTCTATGTGGGACGCCTACGACAGCATGGCTTGATGAGCGGTGCCATGTCTGCACCCAGGATCCGAACCAGCGAACTCCAGGCCGCCAAAGCGGAACGCGCGCACTTAACCGCTGTGCTACCGGGCCAGCCCCAGAATCTGTTCATTTCTTATCAGGATATACATCTTTTCCTTAAGGACATGTGAAACTACCTTTTGAAAATAGCAAACTTTCTTCAGTCATATGTGGTACAAATATTTTTCCCAGTTGTTCATTAAGTTTTAAAATACTGTTAACAGCGGTGTTTTTTGGGCCATATTGAAATATTCATTTTCATGTACGTAAATGTATCTACATTTTCATTTATCTATATTATCATTTTCATTTCAGCATCTGTCTCTGTGTTACGAGAAGCGATATTCCTTTGAAAGAGTAATCAGAAACTCTAAGTATTATTAGTCAGGCACCCTCAGCCCTACCGGCCTTTCCACTGTAAGAAAACAGATATAACTTAATTTCAAATTTCAAAGCTAGAGGCAGACAGCCTTTTCTTCCCTAAACTTTTATTTTAAGGTAAAGAGACACTACTGTTTACTTCCCAAACTCAGGCAAATTGCCTCATTGGAGAATTTCTGATGTCATACGGTAGACATTTCCAATACTTCTAGTGATGAGGAACTGGAAAAATAAAAAGGATGTGCAAATGTGTTTGCTGTTGCTAACCATGCCAGGACCAGAGTCTCGGCCTCACTGCCGATGCCTTTGTAGCACATCGGATCACCACGTCACAACGTGACCACTGCAAGCATCCGTGGACGGCTGACCAGAAGAGTCACTCACCAGCCCACCACCACCTGAGTCTGTGAATATTATCATTTTCCCTGCTATTCCAGTCACTATTAATGGTCATGACCCAGCCATTAGGTAATAAATACAGGAACCTCAATTTTATTTAAATCTCACAAACTCAGAAAGTGATTTAACGCTACCTGAAGAACATCTCACTGCTGAGGGGTGTACTGCTTCAAAAATACTACAGCGGTCAGCAAAAACCATTTAGTTTAATGTAGCTGTAACCATCACACACAAAAACATAGATAAAACTCACACAGATGTGATTAAGAGCTGTCACAGGATGCTTTACATAGATGTGGATGCTACAGCCTTGAAGTTGGAAAACTGAGAGCTGGTCACCTTATAATACAATCAAAAGAGGCATCCAGATGCCTGATAACAGAAAATGACGCTTTTCCTCTTTGTTAATTTGAGTCCTTACCCATACTTTCGAGACCAGTGCAAATGCAACCTTCTTTCTTTATCTATCCTGCAGCTTGTAGAATCTAGACTCTACATTCTGGAACATATGCACAGGCTCAATGTTATTCCGTTGTTTTGAGCCTGCTCGTCTTATCACCTCATTGAAGTAAATATAAGTTCCATGAGCTCAAACCGCACATCCCCCTGGCATGAAAGCAGTGCTAGGATTCCAGATGTTCTTTATCGACTTTGTTAGCGCCACTTCTAGCTCAAGAACAAACTAAACAGGTGCTCATTAAATAACATTTCTTGATTTCTGAGAAAAGGTGAAAAAACGGGCCAAGATGGCAAAAAGTATTGGGGGGAGCACTTTTAAAACTTATTATAATGTAGAACAAGCAGTCCTTTAGTCAAGAAAAATATAGTGGAGTAGCATGTAAATGTCCTGGCAGTTACCCCAGCTTTGTAGATTTCCAAGAGCTAGGCATGGATCGTTTCCAGTTTCTTTCTCTGCATCTAGGCAGGCTTTACCTAACGACAATGGTTTCCAAGGTAAGTCCCAGTGAACTGGAGAATTCCATGAGGCAACTCTAAGGTCTGACTGATAGATTGGATGGCCATGGTAGCCACGTTTATTTTGGGACTGCTTGTCCAGTACCAACCCAGGTCTTCGGCCTCCACGTATAGATGAAAACCCTTCCTATTAACCAAGGAGAGATCTTCCATCTCTGAAGAGCCCTCGGATGTAGTGAGGAATGACACACAGGTGCCTGTATACAGGTCTGCCTCTAGTCCCACGATGCCTGGCTAGCTTCTTCATGGAGGCTCTGCCTTCCAGACAAATAAACTAATAATCAAAAGCCAGTTCCTTTACGGTTCTTTTCTCCCCTTCTATTTCCTTAAGAGAGGTGGACAGTGAGGAGAAGTAAAAGGAATGGTTTCATCAGCTCTGGCCCTTGAACCACAAGGATTCCGCCAGACAGGGTTCATTATACCTAGAGCTCATGCACACTTAACCTACTGTTCATCTAACTTTGTTAATAATTCCCAGGAAAGGAGTTGGCACCAACTAACTCTGTAGCCCATTTCTTGATGACTAGTTCCTCTGACTCTACTAGAATTCCCAACCTTGTCATTAAACCTCAGAGAAAATGATGAAAACGGTGGCATGGTTTTAATATCCTCATTCTAGTACAACAAGGCTGAAAAAACAATACTTTCATAAAAATTAAGTTTAAATAATGAACCTCAAGTATCAGTTCTCTCAATACACCATCCATCCTCGTAGGCTGGAAGTCTCTTTGGAGTTTCTAAATTCCTCTCGACCCATTCACTACTAAATGAAGAGAATGAGTAAATAATGTGTGAAAGTAAGGACTGTGGACCTACGGTATCTAATTAAATCTCTGG
Organism: Equus asinus; assembly: GCF_041296235.1. Lineage (NCBI taxonomy): Eukaryota > Metazoa > Chordata > Mammalia > Perissodactyla > Equidae > Equus > Equus asinus. The sequence continues at coordinate 19,404,872 of NC_091813.1, forward strand.
TACTAGCTATTGGTTGACGAGATGTTGGGTAACTCACCTCTCGAAGCCCCATTTCAATGGAGGGAACACTTCTGAAGGTGCTCTGATTAAATGAGACAACGGAACTCAACTCTTCCCACAGTCAGAGGCACACAGTACGTGCACAACAAACTCTAAGAAAGGCAAAAGCTCCTGTATTTTTAAAATTTCTGAATAATACATTCCCTTACACACACAAATCAGTCTACAGTCTATAACTGATAAAGCAGGACATTACTTGTAATTCTGCTTCAAATGTAATACCCTCGCTGGTTGACACAGTTGGAGACACCGGGCCAGGCGGTGGGAGATTGCCAGGCACCTTCTTAGGCACAGCGGCCGCTCACCGGTTTCCTTAGGGTGGAGCAAAGCCTTCCCTTCCCTCCGCAGCCGGACTCGGAGGGAAACCCGCGTCCCCGTGCCAAACACTTGGCGTCCGCGCCCGCGCGCAAGGGGCCGTAACAGTCCGCAAGGAGCGGCAGGTGAGCCTAACAGGACCCCAGCCGGCCCGGCGCAGCGGGGGGCGCGGAGAGCGCCGAGCCCGCCTTCCCCGCGCGGGCGCGGTCCGGGGCCCTGCTCTGGCAGCCACAGTGGGCGCCCGGCCGCCGCCGACTCCGCCGCTCCGGCCGCGAGCTGCCGGCAGGTCCCGGCCCCGCCCGCGCCGCCCGCAGCCCTGATTGACACCGAGTGGGTACATACGGGTCTGCGGCGGCGCCGAGCGGGGGGTGAGCGCTATTTTAAACATGGCTTTCCTCCTGCCTGAGCCTCGGGGCCATCGCGGCGCACCCGGCGGGGCCACGGCCCACACGGGAATAACCCAACATCTGTCCGACTTTTTCCGATCTCCGTCTGCGCGTACTTGTTTCCCCCCTCTCCCTGCTTTCCCTCCACACGAATCACAACCTGGCAGTTTGCAGAGGAAACTCCCCTCCTGGAAAGGGGAATGGAAAGCGCTTTTGCCTCTTGTTGGAGGTGGAAACCATTCCAGAGAGAATGAGTTCCAAAAAGAGGGGGAGCCGCGCCGCTGGAGGGAAAGTAATCAGAGATCGATGAAGACGGAGAGAGGGAGAGAGAAATGTCTGCAACAGGCATCTGAAAACAAGCGTCGCCCAGTTACTACCGAGCGCGTTCCGCGCAATCCATGGCAGTGACAAGATTTGCAGTAAGCACAATCTGAAGGCCTGTGAAATCTTTTTTGGTAAGACTTACCTTTCTCTTCGGCATAATGACCACGTTCGTGCAGCTAAAAAGTAAAGCAACGTGCTGGAAGCGCTGGCACGGCCGCTGGATCCTGCCGCCGCCGCTCACGCGCAGGGCACGGCGCACCCGGCCTCTCCGACCTGCACCTCCCGGCTCCCCCCCAGGGGCCCTCTACTCGCTTGCCGCTCACTCCTCCAATGAGGAGCCCCGGCAGCCGGCCGCGAGGCCCCATTGGTTGCGGCAACGTTCTAAATTCCACGGGGGCGCGCCCTTCTCCGCGCGCACGGTACGCGCTGTTGTAGTTTCCACTTGACCGAAAAAAATCTGCCTGGCGACTGAGCATGCCCAGTTCAACTAGTGACCGCCCCACCCCACCCCCCCCCAAAACCACGCGATCTTGGAGTTTCATTGTTTTGCTGCTCCTTCTTTCGATTGTATAAATAGGAGCAGTGTGGGCCTTCCCAAGGAGGAAGAAGAGTGCAGGGACACATTAACTTTAAAACGTAAGTATATACATAGCAGGCGCTTTATATGCTTCCTACCCATATATGACAGAGACCTGTAAGAGTGGGAAGGTTCTGTTCTGGAAGAGTCTGGCAGTCTCTAAGGGTCTTGGTTTCCCCCCTCTAGATATCTCACAACAATAATCCCTAAAATTGCTTAGGTCGAATTTCCTAAAAATCTGTGATTACAAGTCATTCACTAATTCAGTGTACTTCAAACTAGGCTTGAAGATGAATAGAGTATGTTTGTTATGGAAATTAGAAAAACAAACAAGGTCAGAAGAGATTATTTTATATTTTAAACATGTATTTAAATATACATCATTTAAATATGCATAATTTAATATTTCCCAAAGTACTGCAAGGCATTAAAACTGGCATTGCAATAACACTTCTGAATTTATTTTATCAGATCAGTTTTATCCTGATACTAAAACAGTGAAAGACCTGGAAAGAAGAGAGAGCTACGGACCAATCTCCTTCATGAACATAGATGCAAAAATTTTGAACAAAATGTAAGTAAATCAAACCCAACAACATTTAAAAGGATTAGACATCATCACCAGTGATGTTTATCCTAGGAATGCAAAGTTGGTTTAACACCTGAAAATCAATCAGTGTAATTCATCATATTAATAGAATAAAGGAAAAAACCCAATATGATCATTTTAACAGACACAGGAAAAGCACTAGTGAATGGCTAAGCAAATTGTGGTAAATACATGCAATGGAATACTACTCAGCAATAAAAAAACAAAATATTTCTACAGGGATGAATGTCAGAAACAGAATGCTATGTGAAAGAGTTCAAATACAAAAGACATGCTGGATAATTCCATTCATATAAAATTATAGAAAAAGTGAAAGTAGGCAAGGTTAGTATTTTTTTTATTATTTTTTTTAACGTTGGCCCTGAGCTAACATCTATTGCCGATCTTTTTTTTTTTTCTTTTTTCTTCTCTCCAAAGTCCCTCAGTACATAGTTGTATATTCTAGTTGTAGGTCCTTCTAGTTCTGCTCTGTGGGACACTGCCTCAGCGTGGCCTGATGAGCCGTGCTAGGTCTTTGGCCAGGATCCAAACAGGCAAAACCCTGAACCGCGGAAGCAGAGTGTGGGAACTTAACTACTCAGCCATGGGGCTGGCCCCAAGGTTAGTTTCACACTCGCATTAGAAGGCAAAAGTTTTCATCTTAGGAAAATGTACTAAAGACGTTACAAATATTGCCAAATCTAGTTTGGTTATACAGAGGCTGCAAATATATATTAAAGAATGTCATCAAGTAGTTAATTTTAGTGGTTGACTTTTTCTTTATTAATTTTCAGAATAATGAATTGGTATCCTAGCAAACTCTAAGTGGCAGTGACTTTCTGTTTTGGAATATCTTTGGGAACTCATGGATTTTTATGTGCTTGGTGTGCTTTAACTTACTGCAATTATTACAGTTCTTTTTTTGACGCTCATATTGCCCTGCTGTGAAAGCCTTTTTGAATTAGTGCCTATGCCCTTCTGGCATGATGTCAATTGTCTTGATAGATTCCTTGCTTTCAGGCATTCAGTGCATCACAGTATACTCAAAAGAACTGGGATAAAACCAGTTATTTGCTTTAGAGCTGGATAAAAACTTAGAGGTTAACAATTTTACCATTAAAAGTAATGTTTAGAATAAAGATAGCTTAGAAAAGAGTTAATTTGTAAAGTGCCTGATGGTTTTTAAAAAAAAAGCTGGTGAAGACCTTTTTAATAAGAAGATCTGTGTGGGACAGATGCTGGGCAGTGTGTGAAATCTGGGTTGGATTGTTTCTCTTTATGGAGATAAAAAGGTGTCACAACGAAGGTGGGACTACGGTGAATTTTTTCCTTCTGTGATGAAAAATAACTCGTAAAGTTGGCTTCTTTAGTTGATATTTTTCAAGGCTAAACACTTTCAACAACAGCGAACAAAATTGTGAGTGTTTTTACTGCGCAAAATAATAAAACAGCTACGATGAAAGTACAGCTTGCTAGTTGCATGAAGAAGTTGATTGTGGGGACCGTGCGTCCCTTGAGTCTCTTAGTTCATTTACAAGTGATGAAGATAGCAGCTTTAGTTGCAAAATAGATAACAGCATTGGTTTTCTTCCCTTTGAAGAGGATTGCACCTGCCTGAGCAGGACTCTGGGCAAAGGAGGGTTCAGCCTGTACCTTCAGGAGCTTTCGAGGTCTCGGGGAATAACCACAGCCCTCTGCTGGCAGCCCTGGGGTAGGAGGAGTAGGCACAGAGAATGATTTGGTTGGGTGGCTAGAATTCCAGGTTAGGAGATAAAGACACCTGAGCAGAAAGGAGCAGAAGACAGTCAAGTCTTCTCTACAGGATGTGGATACTATCCTAGCCAAGACAGACAAGGGGTACATTAAGGGAGTTACTGCCTGAGGAAGAAGGGAGGACAAATTAGTGAACGAACTTCTTTTCCAATTCCAACTCCTCTTCCCTTCTTTCCTACTCAAAACTGTTGGAATCCTACACCAACCCCAGCATTTTTCACACAGCAGGGCAAAACCATTTATGGTGTCATGACTGTCATTAAGAAAAAGGAGAGAGAGAGGAGAAAAAGGAAAAGAAAAGAAAGGGCAGAGCATAGAAAATGTCAGAGTGCATTTCACATGGTAAAGTAAGTAGTGCTTATAAAATGTTTCCATTTCCCATACATTTGCACATAAACACACACATGTACATATGTGTGGTGTGTGTGTTTGTGTGTATGTATGTGTTCTAGGTTTTGACTTGAAATGTATTTTTAGGATGGGTCTTAGTGAAAAAACTTTAAAGGTACTGCACAGCCCTAATGAATCTTGTGGATCTTTGGGGCTCCAGCACTTTCTTCCTCTGGAAGAAAGGTGCTTAATTTTCAAATCTCGAAGGGAAATTTTGAAAGGAAAGGATCACTTGCAAATCACCGCCTTGTTGATGTGTCCCTCCTTCCCTCTTTCAGCAGGCACAGGCAGGCTTGCTTCGGCTGTTGCTCTAAGTGATGGCGGATTGCTGGAGAAGTCATGTCTAGAATCTGTGCTGTTGCCTCTGACAGCACTGTGATTCCAGGTTCGGTTACTGTTCTTCAGTAAATAGGCCAAAGAATTCCAAAGGTGAATGAATTCAGAAATGTAAGAAAGCAACATCGAAAACAACACCATTTATGGTGTCATGACTGTCATTAAGAAAAAGGAGAGAGAGAGGAGAGAGGAGAGAGACAGGAGGTGGCAAAGGAGTACTCTATTTTGTTTGTATTTTTATTAGCCAAGTCTCTTATTTAATTGGATGCCAACTTTTGAAGAGACCACGTTTAGCTTTTACTAGGTAACGAGGATAGTCCAAGAGATCCTACATCATAGAGCTGCCTGATAATAATGCAGATTCCCGGACTCCAACCCCCAACCTACTGAATCAGAATCTTTTATGGCGGGACCTGGGAATCTGCATTTCAAACTAGCTTCTCATGTGATTCTTATACTAGAATTTGAGAATTCTAGACTAGGCCTTAACTTTCAACAAATAATTGCTGAATGCTGGTACTTAGATTCTAATGACATATGTCTGTAAAAGCCTGTTGACCTGTTAACCCACTTCCAAAGCAGGAAGTGGGTTAATAAGTGTGAGTGCAACTTCCCCTATAGACCTCACCTTGTGCTTTGTGCTCCATCTCTCCTCAGGTGGTGCTTGGCACTAACTGCTTCCTTCACTTTCCTCTTCTCTACGTGCAAGGAGCCTGAAGGGTGACTAAAAACAGCACACCTCCAGATTCCTGGTGTGAAAATTAATAAAGGAAACCTCAACTAAGAGTGGAGTGGGGGAGGCCTCTAGAGGGAGCCCTCATGCCCTACCACTTGTGCCAGTCAGCCCAGATGGGAAGCGTTATCCCTCACATCTCCGACAGGAAAGTCTCTCTACTACCCTGGCGGGAGAAAGGGAGATTTCTGTTAGCCCAGCAACAAGCGCAGCCAATGGAAAACACCCCAGCTCAGCCAATGAGCAGCCGTTGTCACCGTGGACTCTTACTTTCCTCAAGGAACTTTCATTTTTCCTTTGTTAATGACTTCCTTGCCCCACTGTCCTTTCTATAAAAGCTTTCCATTTTGTGTAACTCCTTGGGGCATCTCTGCTTGCTAGATTCCTGAATCATTTGGTAAAGACAATTAGATCTTCCAGTATACTCAGTTGAATTTTGTTTTTTGACACTAGAAAAGCACCTCCTCCCATCTTCTCTGGTAGTGCTCTAGGCAGTTCCTGGAGCCCCTGGCAAGATGAAATCCCCTGGCCCCACAGCCTCAAAGGGAACCCAACTTGCACAAAGCCCACAAGCCCCACCCTTTCAAGGCTTTATTATTTCAATGATTATACAAGCATACCTTGTAACTGCATTAACAGCAAGACCGTCCAGGGCATTCTCTGATCTTCCAACAGGAACCCAGTTTTTGTTTTTCCCAGCTTTCAATCAAATTTAATCTGTGTGAAGATTCTTTACCCCAAGTATGTTTTAGACAGTTTTCCCACCCCCAAGTCCTTTTCAGGTTTAATCTCTGTGTTATTTTCCTCTCCTTCTTCTTGTTATTGCTGCTTAAACTCACAAGAGTGTAATTAATTTGGTCTTTGTAGCTCCCAAATGACTATTTGGGGGTGAATTAGCCATGCTCAGTAGCTAGAACTGGGGATTGAGCTACGTTCATTCAGCCATCCCTTTCTGCCAGATCGTTAGTTAGTATGTCCGGTGCCAGAGCCAGCCAGGTTCAAGGAGGCCAGAGCTGAGGGAGGGGAATCCCCAAGGTTCATGGGGAGGACACCGCAAAGTAGGGACACATCCCATCCCCTTAGGGGAAAACCACAAGCTGCAAGGTGCCAAAAGCAGTGAGGGGTTGTGGCAGAGCCCTCGGCTGAGTTACACATCCTTGTAGACTACTGCCATTGCTAGCACACTCTCACGCAGGGCCACTCCTGCCCTCTAAGGGGGGAGGTTGGTCACCCAGGTGTGATGTCTTCTGCATTTCTTTCAAACCGTGGGCGCTTTAAGAAACATCCAATAGGGGCCGGCTCCGTGGCTGAGTGGTTAAGTTCACGCGCTCCGCTGCGACGGCCGAGTGTTTGGATCCTGGGCACGGACATGGCACTGCTCATCAGGTCACGTTGAGGCAGCGTCCCACATCCCACAACTAGAAGGACCTGCAACTAAGATATACAACTGTGTACACGGAGGGTTGGGAAGATAAAGCAGAAAAAAAAAAAACATCCAATAGCTCATCCATTCACATCTGTGAATGTGTCACTATTCACGGGGTCCTGCCTTTCAGGGTAGATCAGACCACTTCCTTTTCTCAAAGAAAGCAAAAAATTCTGGGTTTAGGAAAATGAGAATCAAATGAGTCATTCCAGAAAACACCTTATGACAGTTGGAGAGGATTTTCAGGTTAGCTTGGTTAATAACTATTAGAATTCTCAAACACTAGGTAAGAGTTAATAGAGGCAGTAAAATGAGTTTGACAGGTCAGAATGAATTCCAGCCACAAGGCCATAAATTCTTACCCAGCAGTGGAAAACTAGCCTGAAAATGTGCCATAATCTTTAAGGCTGCTTTTAAGCACAGAGGCTTTTTTGAGTTTATTGTTGTTTTTAAGCAGGGGATTGTGCTATTTCCACAGAAGACCTCATCCTTTCCCCTTTTCTCATTGCTGTTCCCACTTCTGTGCTCCAGAATCTTTAGCCAATTTGCCTCTTTATATGTCAAAAAAATTTTTTTAAAGTTTTAGCTATTTAAATAAATGCCTTGAATTTGCTGTCAGAATTCAAATCCCAAGTCATTCAGCTACGATCCATTACTTAACCTCTTTGGACCCTGGTTTCGTTGTTGTAAAATGATGATGATAATGTTTTTCCAAGGCAGGCTCTGCTAGTTGTCTCCCTGTATTCATGCTCGCCTTCTTCCTTACTAACAGGATTCTGACTTGGGTGATAGTCCTAGCCTAAAACACTTTAGTTCCCCAGTTCCCCTGCAGAGAGAGGTTGCTGTGTGACACTGTTTTGGGGACTGAGACGTGAGCGGAAGTCAGGAGGTAGGAGCATAAACACCACTGTTGCGGGGCAGTCCCAGCCCAGCAGCTGCCTTCGGCCTCTGTTTTTCCCTTTCTTCCATCCTGGAAGGTGATGATAATGTCTGGAAGTAGAAGAGCTATCTTATGTCTGTGAGGATGAGGGCCACAAGTTTAGGAGGAGAAAGACAGAAGTCTGGGTCCCTGTACTGGCCCTGGATTGCCCCAGTCCAGGCTACTTGTTAGGTATGGAAAAGAAACACTGTTCTTGACCAAGCCACGGCAGATGGATGTCTGTGACATACCGCTGAATACAATCCCTGACTGATACACTGCCTGATAGAATCAGTGTTAAAATTGAAGACACTAAACTATGGGAATGCATGTGTGCCCAAAGCCTAGTACTCAACATATTTTGTTTGAACAAAGTATATTATATTCCTCCATAGATTATAAAGGAGAGCACAGGAAAAGTTTAACTTTTCTTGAATCCCTAGGGGCCTGACTAGGAGTAATCAGTGTAAACCTCTTAAAATTGATGTAGGCTGGGATAAAAATTATAACCTTTACGTTTTATGCTTAAGTTCTACAGCTTTGCTGTTGCCATGGAATGTGCTGCCCTGCACCGTGGTCTACTGCCATGTGTGAGGGGATGGATGTGTTGACTGTTGCTCAGCCCCGTCTTTGTAGCGTGCCTCCCTGCACTGTAGATGTTGGAGTTGAAAAACCGTATTCCAGAGCCCACAGCACCCCGGGTTCTGGGTGTGATTTGGATTTGGTGAATCAGATGCACTAGCATGAGATTCAGAAAGCTGAAGATTAGGAGAAGGCCACACTTAGCCATGTCTACTGTGTCTGCTGCTTTCTGTTTACCTCTGGCAACACCAGCAGAACTCCCAGGCACGAGCTTTGTGGGTTTGGAGAGGCAGGGCTCCCCGCATCCACTCTGTAGACATACACTGTAGCAGGAGTGGTATGGTCTGGAACCGGCAGCGAGAGTGGCTTCCTGATTGAGAAAGTGTTTTTATTTTCATGGAGTCCTGACACTAGTGGATTCCTGCTTGCAGAAGGAGCACAGCCCCGTTGATGACCTGCTTCTGGGGTGTGACTTGGGAGAGTTATCTGAAAGCTCACCTAGAGTCTATTTCTTTAGTCCTCCCAGCTATCCCATAAGCCACTGAATCCTTGAGTCAATCCCTTCCTCCTTAAATTAGACACAGTGGGTTCTGTTTTCTGCAACTGAACCCAGAGCTTTAGAGCTTCTATCAGTGTTGCTTACCAAATATTTCCAGCTTTAAGGAGCACCCTGCCTTCCCCTTGAAGCTATGAGAATGGAAGCAGATGCTGAGATGGAGACTGTCTGTGTCCCTGAGGGACCACGGCGAACAGAGCCTTTGGAAGACCCCCTCTAGCAGACAAGTGAAAATAACCCTTTTATTTAAGCTGTTGGTATTTGGGGGAAATTTGTTACCACAGGATTATCTATCTTATCCTGAAATGATACAGAACTTGGAACCCAAGAGTGGGATGCTGCTTTAATAATGAAATAAACCCTAAAATATGTGGCATTGACATAACAGCTGGTCAGGGTGAGTCAAAGAAATTAGTAGTGAAGACTGGAGGAATGGAAATCCACATTTTCTAGTGGTGAAACGTTTGGTAAAAGTGTTGTCTGCAGTAAATTGGAAGGCGAAAGACACACCTAATTTTAGGGAAGAGGTTGGAAACAAATTATTATTACTGTTTATTGGTTGCTATTGGTATAGCTGCATTTGGTAAGATCTTACAAGAAAGAGATATGTTCAGAGAAGAATTGGTCAATTAGTAAGAATAAAAGAGACGAGAGAGTCTACAAATTCAGAGACTTTTAAGGTTGGAAAACGCACTGGTTCCACACAAACATGGAAGATAAAATTGCTACTTGGAGCAACAAAGGCCTATTAAAACTCAGCTTTGCAGCACTGATAAGATCACTGAGCGTGGATTAGGACGCGGGGCCCTAAAATTCCTTTCAATTGGACCAAAAGACTCAAAATGACCTAAACAGGGGAAAAAGTGTTGCTCCCACTGCTAGGTTCAAGGAACCTACAATTAGGGAGGGAAGGAGGGTCAGACAGACAAACAGACAGTCACTGGGGCAAGAGAGCGCAGAAATATGGCAAAAAAATATGAAAGAATATGGGAGAAAGAAAACATGGGGGTAGGTACAAGTCAGCCAAGTTTAAGTTTGGAAGAGTTTTACCGCTAAAAGAGGCACCAACCGGGATTAAATGTGATTGTGGCTATTTGAGCCTTAAAATGACCCTCGGACCCCCTAGGATCTATAGGTGGGTAGTAGGCTGATAAAGCAGCTCCACCTCTGAGGCAGCTGTCTCCTCCAACACCTACCTCAGACAAGGCCAAGAAGGATGATGGGAAACGAAGAGCCTCCCAAAGGGAAAATCCAAGAACTGTGGAGCTCAATAGGCAGAGGAGCCCCTGCTAGGAAACCCACATGGAGCTATTCAGAGAACGTTTCTCACCTTCGGGGTGGGGGGTCTAAACTTTTGCCCAGTCTAACATCAGAATTGTAACAGGTCAGTGACTGTCACGTTTCCGTTCTTCCTTTTGTTTTTGTTTTTGTGAGGAAGATTGGCCCTGAGCTAACATCTGTTGTCAATCTTCCTCTTTTTGCTTGAGGAAGATTGTCACTGAGCTAACGTATGTACTGGTCTTCCTCCTCTTTATGTGGGATGCCGCCACAGCATGGCTTGACAAGCAGTGCTAGGTCTGTGCCAGGATCCATACTGGCGAAACCCTGGGTGGCCGCAGCAGAACGTGCGAACTGAACCACTACGCCACCAGGCCAGTTCCCCCGTTCTTCCTATTTGTAATGTGAACGTTTATCAGTTATGCTGATCCTGCTCCCCCTCTGGATGTGTGTGTGTGTGTGTGTGTGTGTGTGTGTGTGTGTGTGTGTTTGGGGAGGGCGCATCTCTGGATCAAGAGGAGACGGACCTGCTGCAGAGGCCCCTTGCCCGTTATCCCCTGATGGGAAGATCACCCAGAGACTCCAGGCTTTGGGCTTGATGCCATCACTGGGACTTTTGAGTTATCCTCCCTGGAAAGGGAGTGAGTGAATGCATTTCGTATGCAGAAAGGAAGGTGAGAGGAATGCTTCGTGCCCAGGAGAGGAGCTTGTGATAATAATTAGTGCTGTGCACCAGTACATCTGCCGTGCTCCTTGTGGGTCCTTGCTAGGACTGTGCTTTCCCTCCCCCCCGCTTTCGAAGTTAGGCATAGCTATGTAACTTGCTTTGGCTAATAAATGTGAACAAGTGACATTTGTCTTTCCTGAGCACCGTTGTTTTTTTTTTTCATTGCGGTAAAAACCACACAGCATAACATTTACCATCTTAACCACTTTTAAGTGTATAATTCTGTAGTGTTAAGCATATTCACATGAATGTGCTTGTGAAATAGATCTCCAGAACTTTTTTATCTTGCAAAACTGAAACTCCGTACCCATTAAACAACTTTCCTTTTCTGCCTTCCCCAACCCCTGGTAACCACCATTCTACTTTCTGTCTTTATGAATTTGACTACTCTAGGTACCTCCGCTAAGTGGAATTAATCGGACAGTATTTGTCTTTTTGTGACTGCCTCTTTCATTTAGCATAACGTCCTCAAGTTTCATCCATGTTGTAGCATGACAGGATGTCCTTCCTTTTAAAGCCTGAATAATATTCTATTGTATGAGTAACCTACCTTTGGTTTGTCCATTCATTCATTAGTGGACGTTTGAGTTGCTTCCACCTCTTGGCTATTGAGAATAGCGCTGTTTTGCTGAGCACTGTTCTAAAGAGCCGGGGTGTGATTCACTATGCTCCCTTTCTCCTGCTGCTGTGAGCAGGAGGTGCACATTAAGATGAGCTTCTTGCAGCCTGGGTCCCTGAGTTAGCAAAAGGAGCAGAGCTCACTCCAGACCCTTGTTGGACATGAACAGTGAGCAAGAAATAAACTTTGGTTGTTTAAAGCCACTGAGATTTTAGTTCTTTTTTCCCCAGTGAAAACTGATAAGATCTTAACTTTTAAAATTAAAATTTGACTCTTCCAAAGTTTGCAGAGACAAACACTTCATCAAAGACTCCCATAGTGAGGAAGGCTCCCGTATTTGAGTCCTATGCTTCTGTTGTGTCCCCTTGGTTACACCTTCTTCTTGAGGTTTTTCTTGTTTTATTTTGTTTTGTTTTTTGTGGCCATGGCCATACCGGTCACTTCTCCTCCTTTAGCTGGCCAAAGCCTGGAGAAATCCCAAATCCCTTTTTCTCATTCCCTGTCCGTTTGTCTCGTTTTCTCCACTTTGGATTGGCAACATCACTGTACCTTGTATGTTTGGTAGGAGTGGGATTGACTCTGAGCACAAAACTCCCGAATAACAGAAGCTTAGAAGCTAATTGTTTTCCTTCACATTAAAAACACAGGGTTGATATGGTGGTTTCACGACCAAGTGGGAGGCAGTCTCCTGTCTCATTACTCTGTCACCCTCATTATGCAGCTTCTTTGTATGTCATGGTCCAAGATACCTGGTCCAGCTTTATTCCTCGTGTGCGCATGTTGGCCAGCAGGAAGGATAAAAGAGAAAGAGAAAGAAATGCATCTCTCTTTAAGGCAACTTCCAGAAGCTGAATATACTCTTTCCACTTAAATTCCATGGTAGAATTCAATCACATCAAACATCAAAGGAAACTGGGAAACATGGTCTTTATTTTGGGCAGTGATGTTCTCTGCTTTCAGTAAATAACATGGAGATTCTACTTTTGAAGAAGAGAAAAACAGTCATGGAGGTATAACTAGCTATGGTAGGCAGAATGATTGTCCCCCAAGGATATCCACATGCTAATTCCCAGAATATTCCTGTGAACATATTACCTTTCATGGAAAAAGGACTTTGCAGATGTGATTAAGGTAATGACCTTGAGATGGGGAGATTATCCTGGTGGGCCCAATCTAATCATGTAGATTCTTTCTTTTCTTTTTTCTTTTGCTTGAGGAAGATTGTCCCTGAGCTAACATCTGTGCCAATCTTCCTCTATTTTATGTGTGGGTCACCGCCACAGCATGGTTTGATGAGTGGTCTGTAGGTCCATGCCCGGAATCTGAACCTGTGAACCCTGGGCCACTGAAGCAGAGCACATGAACTTAACCACTCTGCCACCAGGCTGGCCCATGTGGATTCTTAAAAGTGGAGAACTTTTCCTGGCTGTGGTCAGAAGGCAGATGTGACTACAGGAGAGTCAATGAGATTCCGTGAGGAAAAGACTCACTCACCACTTCTGGCTTTATAAAGGAAGAAAGGGGATCATGAGCCAAAAAATGCAGGTGGCCTTTAGAAACTGGGAAAGGCAGGGGACGAATCCTCCTGTAGAGCCTCCAGAAAGGAGCACTGCCCAGCCCACACCTTAATCCTAGCCCACTGAGACCTGTGTTGGCCTTCTGACCTATAGAACAGTAAGATAATACATTTTTTTGTTTTAAGCCACTAAACTTATGATAATTTGCTAGAACAGCATTGGAAAATGAATGCACTAAGATTTCAGCCACAGTGCTCCCCTTTGGCCACCCAAGTATCTGTGCATACTCTTTTTTCACACATAGAACAGACTTACCTATCCAACGGAGAGACACCTCAAATCCCATCCATCTCTTCCATTTATAGTGTGCAGCTCAAAGTCCAGGCCCGCCAGGACGGATTCAGTCCTGTCCATCAGATCTCGATGGAGCCAAGTTACCTGCTCTCCAAACACCGAGTATATTGTGATGGGTGGATGAGGCTTCTTCTCCAGCACTGAGTTCCTTGACTGGCTCATCTGGCAGCCTTGATGGCAGGCCATCCTCATCAGGAGGATGCCCACTTTCCTGCATACTCTCTAACTCTGCCTTCTGGGAAGTCTGCCTTGTGCTGCATCCTCCAGGGCCAATATGAAGTGGGCATTGAAGAGTTCATCGCATTTAGAAGCTGCTAAACTTTGGTATCCTGCTTCTTCCTGCTATGAGTTTGAGTGCCCAAGGATCGCTTTGAAGGTTAAACAGTTTTGGATTTTCAAAGTTTGCAGTTTCTTGGCAATATACTTTTCCAAATGCTTGGTAGGCTTCCAATTTATTTACTTGCAGCCAGTTCATTGGCAATTAACAATAGCAGATGTTGTCTATATGTAATTTTTTTTCTTTGGTGAGGAAGTTTGGCCCTGAGCTAACAGCTGTGCCAATCTTCCTCTATTTTGTATGTGGGATGCTGCCGCAGCATGGCTTGATGAACAGTGCGTGGGTCCACACCTGGGATCTGAACCTGCAAACCCTGGGCCACCAAAGCAGAGCACATGAACTTAATCATTACACCATCGTGCCAGCCCCTATGATTTTTAAGCCTTAAGATTATTCTTTTAAATACTGACCTCCATGCTCTTCCCATCTCTTCCTCTCAACAAAATGACAGCTACCTAGAGGGCATAGGGAACAATAGGCTTAGGTAGGAAGAAAATATTTTTATTCTGATATTTGCTGCTGGACTGGCTCTCATTGTCTGACAGATAATTCTTAATAGAAATAGCTTGCAAAACACTTGGGGCCACAGTCTTATTTCCAGCTATGACTGTTGATTCAGAGCATACCACCTTTCTTAGCCCTGCAAAACCCCACGTTACCAGACTTTTTGTGAAGTTAGTTTGCAGGCTGCAGGCAGATATCCCTCTGTTAGCCGAGCTATCTTCTTTACTTTCTCTGCTTTCACGCTATTCAGTTTCTTCCTGAGTTGATCTTTTCCTTGAAGGCAGCAAGAATCATCCAGTACACACCTACGTTCTGAATTTCTCCTGCCGTTGACCCTGCCTGTCAAGGTTTCTATGGTCACTTTACTACCAAATATTTGCCACAGAATAGCAAGCATCACTGGTTTTCCGGTGTGCTTGTCTTTCACTGCTTGAGCGCTTTCATTAAGTCATGTCTAGTTCTGTTACTTGCAGAACCAGACTTCTGGGTACCAAATTCTAATTAGATTTGATTGTGAGCATCAGCTACTCCAAAATAACAGAGGGTTAAACAGGGTAGAGGTTTTTTTCCTACTTCAAGTGAAAGTCAGATCTGGGGCTGATGGGAAGCTGCACGATGATCAGATTCCCAGGGTTCATCATCCTCACCATGTAGATCCCATTTTGGGGTCCACACTGCTTGCTCCACCTTTGCCCTCATACCTGCATTCTAGCCAGTAGATAGAAGAAAGAAGAGGAAAAGAGAAGGAAAAGGGCTTTCAGTCTCCCTTTAAAGGCAACTTCCAGAAGTCACATCTACTGTCCCATTAGTGAAAAATTATTGACATTGCTACACCAAGCTACAAGGGAGAATGTCATCTTTATTTTGGGGTTCCATATGCCTAGCCAACATTTGGGGCTTCCATTGCTGAGGGAGAAGTATAAATAGATAGTAGGTGGCAGCTAGCTGCAGTCTCTGCTTTACTCTGCTTTGCTTTGTAGACATCAGAGAATTTGGTGAGTAGAACTAGGTGGAGCTGCATTGTAATGGATGATGCTGCATTTCTGAACTGGATCATTGAGTGGTGAATCTTGTCATTCAAACGTAGAGAGAGCTCATAGTAACAAAACCAAGGAAAGAACTGGAGGAGGCATGGCTGGCATGTCCGAGTCCTTTATTATTAGCATTCTGGGTACCTTGACTCTTTTCTGTATTAGCTATCTGATGGGCAAGTCGAAATATAGAGGTACTGGGCTATGCCTGTCAGCTTCCCAAAGATGCTGATGGGTTTTGCCTTAGCTGTCTACCTCGTGAAAACTGGATAGTGTGCATCGTAGATTACAAAGTTCTACAAAACCGAGGGACCAGAGTCAGTGACCTTCACCATGGCCAGCTGTGACACAAATACATCCTTTTGGTCATAAGGGGGGACCAGATGCCAGGGCAGTTCCTTTGTCTCGGGTCTAACCGTGTAACAGTAGAATAACAGAACAAGCTGTTTGCCTCTCTTAATGATGGGAAGAGCTTTGAACGTTTTGATTAAGTTTGGAACTGCTTTTTGTATTTTGGACTCTGAACAAATTGGGAGTTTCACTGGCCTCTGTTTCCCAAAGCCAGGGGGAAGGAGCTTAGCGGCTTTACTTATAACCTTGGCCTTGAAAGGAACCTTCGAGAAATGATCAGTGGTTTCCAAAGAAGTATTTTAAAGCTTTAGGATGAATGGGGTTATAAATAAATCAAATCTTATTACACAGCAAAATGTTATATTTTTTTTCTATTCAGATTTTTTTACATTCAGTTTTCAGCTAACTCATCACTTCCTTTACTTGGTGTACAAGAACCCCTCAATTGAGGAAAATGATCACTTTTCAGAACTCAGAACTTCAGAAGAATACATGCTCTGATTAGCTCCAGGCTTCCATAATCTGTGCCCCACACAGGGTCACCACACAGGGAATCAGAAACTAGAACTCCTCTCTCGATCTTCGATCTAGTCTGGCATTTACACTGTTTTGACCAACATCTCTTGCTAGACCAAAGAAAAAGCCAATGAGGCTTCACATATGCTTGTGATGCTAAAAGGAAACCATGAGAAACTTTAGTCTGAAGGTGAGGACCAAGTGACTTTACATAAGAAGGGCTTGAAGAGCTTTAGCCCCACAGTCTGAGAATCAGCATTGTCCCCAGTGTTGTGGCCCATTTCTAAAAATTTCATTTGGCTCCTTCCCTGTACTGAGACTCCCTTCAGAGTAAATTGCCTAGTGTGTCTTTGGACTGGAGAAATTCTCATCACAGATGCTGCCATGCCCTTATGTCCTTAAAAGTTTAAATCAAATATAAAATCCCTGTATACTATTGGCTTTTCCCCTTTATCAAAATGGCAAAATTAAAATAAATGGCATTCTGCTCCAGTTAGAATGTAGAAAGTTGTGACAGAGAATCACTTCCATCCTTTTCTTTTTTAAAGATTTTATTTTTCCTTTTTCTCCCCAAAGCCTCCCAGGACATAGTTGTATATTTTAGTTGTGGGTCCCTCTAGTTGTGGCATGTGGGACGCCGCCTCAGCGTGACCTGATGAGCGGTGCCACGTCCATGCCCAGGATCCGAACCAGTGAAACCCTGGGCCACCGAAGCCGAGCACGGGAACTTAACCACGTGGCCACGGGGCCAGCCCCACTTCCATCCTTAAATGAGGAAAAATTAGACAAACTAAGAAAATCATATTTCAAAAAAAAACAGAGGGCTGTGGAACTCAAAGAAGTCTAACGGAACTAAATTCCAGAAAGGGGACAAATTCTAGCAATGTATATAAATACATAATAATGATAGTAATGTAACCAAATTTTTAAAAAAAATCACTCAAAAGTGTTATTTTTCTGGCAAGAGTGAAACTATTGAAAAATTAATTTCTTAATTACTTTTAGTAAACTTAACTTTAGACTTTTGCTCGATGTGAGAACATAGCTTTTAATTTAGCTACTAGATACGCAGATTTTGTTGACCTTTTTCTTTTCAGCACTTGTCATAACTGATAATGTATCAAATAATTTTTGTAGAGTTAAATAATAAAATGTAAACTATTTTTATTTAATTCTCAAAGTCCACTCACACACAGAAACGTGAAGAATAAACATCAACAGCCTTCAGCAGGCCAGCAGCAGCCCAGAGCCATGTGCAGGCCATCTCTTGAAATGTGACTCTGAGATGGAACCGTCGAGCAAGAGCAGGTCCTTGATTCTCAGCCTTCTGTTAGCCGTGGTTCTGTAGACCTGATCTGGCATACATTTTGTGTACCTTCCATGATTTCAGTGTCAATGCTACTCATGTGATACGCCTAAAAACCCAAAACCCAACAAGAGGAATTAAATACTAAGGAATAAGGTTTTATTAGATAGGGTTGAGCTTCAGAGGGCTATATAACATTGCAATATTAAGATTTTTTTTAACACTCCCCAAGGAACAATTTTTGTCCTGTTTGGTGTAGTAGTGCCCCACTGAGAATGCATAATACAAATTTAAAGCACTGACAGAAAATATTTATAAAGTAAATATTTGCAAGAAAGATATATTTTCCTTACAGTTGTGTAATTTCATTGTTGGAGGGTTCTTACATGTGATTTCTATGTACAAGGGATAACTACCCCCCTCTAAAAAAACATTCCTTAATTTGACTGTAGAAGGCCGGGACCCCAAAGCTCAGTGAATAGAAATTCGTCCTGGAGCACACGTTTCCTAGGGACTTCTGGGATGTCCTGTGTGGTGGTGTCCAGCCTGAGATCTTTGAATAATTACGAAGATAGTAATGGAGTGTCGTGAGCTATTTTCAAGATTTCAAAATCCCTAGACGAAATCATACTCTTGCTGGGCTTTTTCCCTTAATGTGTTCAGTTTTATAGGTCTTTGTTCCATAAAAACAGGACATCAAATTGTTGCTGAATTACTCGGTGAGATTGACACCTCCCTCCAGCCCAGTCGCCTGCGCTGCTCTCTGCCTGCTACAGCTTCCCTCATTTGTGTCACCACCATTCCTAATCCCCCTTAGAGATTTGTCAGAATTTGTCACAAAACAGAAAGTGAAACACTTAATTATTGCTCACTAAGTGACTTTTTCTAGACATAATATTTTGAAGCACAAGGTCCATGGTTAAAAATTGTTAACAGGAGAGCTTACTGAAAATGTTTCAACGACTTATCTGGCTTAATGTTCTACAGAGGTCAAATGCATTTTCCAAGGTCATGCAACTGGTAATGATGGAGGCAGGATTAAGTCCCTCCCAAATTTCTGACAAAACTTGTCATACTTCCCACTACATTAATGCTGTCATTAGCATGGATAACATCAAACACTTGTGCTGCTAGTGGTGTGAAGGCCGTTTTCTGGGGAAAGGGTTAGTGGCTGCCCTCATACCCTAAGGATTGTAAGAGCTACTTCTGCCTGCTTGCTTTATGCCAGGACATTGTCTCTCTCAGCCCAGAGCATAGCAGAAGGCTGGGAGGCCCAATGCTGGTGCAGCATTTTTGACAGATCCCTGAAAGCAAGCCTGTGTTGTCTGTAACCGCTGAGTTGTGCTGCGATAATTGTAGTTTGCTGTGATGTCCCTAAGGCACTGCACGTTCCCAGGGTGTGATCTGAAGTATCCAAGAATTATCATATTTGGAACAGTTTTAATATTTACTACCCGTGATAGCGTTCTAAGATGACACTATGGCAACTCTCACCCAAATACAATTTGTTTAATTGGACTTTAAAATAAGATTTCTGGAATGCAATTCAATGGAGGACTCAAGGTCTAGAGTCATACTGCTTGTTTTTATGATTTATAACTTGTTATAACAGTTTTACTTTTGCCTCATCAGGCCTTTGCTGACTATTATGGTATGGTTCTCATTGATTTTTTTTTACTTCTTTGAACTACGCAATCCTTTGAGTTCTTTTAAACACAATTAATTCATCAATTCGTTCATTCACTTCAATGAAATTATTTATTCAATAAGTTCGTTGACTATCTACTATGTGCCAGATTTATGCTAGATACTGGGGAGATACTGGTGGGAAAAAAGACACAAAACATAGAGACTATAAAACTTAGCACAAATAATCATAAAACTACAATTGTGATGAGTGTTATTGAAGGGAAGGTTTAGTGGTGCCACAGCTTATTAAAGGCAGATTTGATGAAATTGAGGATAAGAGAAAAGGATCCTTTGAGGAAGGAATGACTAAGCAATCGTTTTGGTGTTGTTTTGGAGCATCACATGAGCAGCATCAGCATTGAATTCATGGAAGATACACAAAATGTATGCCAGATCAGTGCTGCATAACTATAGGGAAGAGGTGGATTAGAAAGCTTATAGTGAAATAATATAAATAGTGATATGCCAACAAATTAGATTCCCTAGATGAACTGGACAAATTCTTACAAAGACATAAATTACCATCACTGACTCAAGAAGACGTCGAAAATGTGTATTGACCTATATAACAAGTAAGGAGATTGAATCAGTAATCAAAAACCTTCCATCAAAGAAAAGCTCAGGACCAGATGGCTTCACTGGTGAGTTCTACAATGTATTTAAAGAAGAATTAGCACCAATCCTTCACAACTCTTCCAAAAGTAGAAGAGAAAAGAACACTTCCTAACTCATTCTGTGAGGCCACTATGACCCTGATATCAAAGCCAGAAAAGTATATCATAAGAAAGAAAACTACAGACCAATATGTCTTATGAATCTTCAACAAAATATCAGTAAACCAAATTCAGCAACATGTAAAAAGGATTATACACCTTTTTAATGGAATAAATCAAGTGGGATTTATTCCAGGAATCTGAGATTATTTCAACAGACGAAATGAATCAATGAAATATACTATATTATAGAATAAAGGAAAAAACCCCACATGATCATTTCAATAGAAGCAAAAAAAGCATTTGACTAAATCCAATACCCTTTCATAATAAAAATACTCAACAAACTAGAGGCAGAAGGGAACTTCCTCAAACTAATAAAGGGCATCTGTGAAAAACCTACAGCTAACATCATACTTAATGATGAAAGACTTAAAGTTTTTCCCTAAGATCAGGAACAAGCAAAGGACTTCTGCTCCTAATACTTCTATTCAACAGGACAACAGACAAACAAACAAATAGCAAAAACCAGTCATCCAGATTGGAGAGGAAGAAATAAAACTCTCTCTACTTGCAGATGACATGATCTTATATAGAGAAAACCCTAAAGAAGCTACAAAAAAAGCTATTATAGCTAATAAGTTCAGCAGATTTGCAGGATGCAAGATCAATATACAAAAGTGAGGTGTGTTGTATACATTATAAGGAACAATCCAAAAATGAAATCAAGAAAACTTCATTTACAACAACTTAAACAAGAAGAAAATACTCAGGAATAAATTTAACCAAAGAGGTGCAAGGCTTGAACACTGAAAACTGCAGGACGTTGCTGAAAAGAATTAAAGAATACCTAAATAAATGGAAAGATGTCCTGTGGCCTTGGATTGGAAAACTTAATATTGTTAAGATGGCAATACCACCCAAATTGATCTACAGATGCAATGCAATCCCTGTCAAAATTCCAACTGCCATTTTTACAGAAACAGGCGAGCTGATGCTAAAATTCACATGGAACTGCAAGGAACCCAGAATAGTGAAAACCATCTTCAGAAGGAAGAACAAAGTGGGAGAACTCACATTTCCTGATTTCAAAACTTACTTCAAAGAAACAGCAGTGTGGTACTGGCATTAACATAAATATAAAGATCAATGGCATAGAAGGTAGAGTCCAGAAATTAACTCATACATCTATGACCAATCGACTTTTTTCTTTTCTTTTTTTAATTGAGGTATAATTGACATATAGCGTTATTATAAGTCTAATTTATATCTGTCACCATAGAGAGTTACAAAACATTTTGTTCTTGTGATGAGAAAATCTGAGATTTACTCTCTTTGCAACTTTCAAATATGCAATACAGTATTATTAACTATAGTCACCATGCTGTCCATTACATCCCCAGGACTTATTTATTTCATACTTGGAAGTTTGTACCTTTTGACTTCTTTCATCCATTTCACTCATCCCCACTCCTCACTCCCACCTCTGGCAACCACCAGTCTGTTCTCTGTATCTATGAGCTTGGTGGAGTTTTTGTTGTTAATGTTTTAGGTTCCACGTATAAATGAGATCATACAGCATCTGTCTTTTTCTGTCTGACTTATTTCACTTAGCATAATGCCCTCAAGGTCCATCCATCTTGTCACAAATGGCAGGATTTCCTTCTTTTTTGTGACTGAATTATATTCCACTGTGTATATATACCACATCTTTTTTATCCACTCATCCCTTGATGGAAACAGGTTGTTTCTGTATCTTGGCTATTGTAAACAATGCTGCAATGAACATGAGGTGCATATATCTTTTTGAATTAGTGTTTTCATTTTCTTTGAATGAATACCCAGAAGTGGAATTGCTGGATATGGTAGATGTATTTTTAATTTTTCGAGGGAACTCCATACTGTTTTCCATAGTGGCTACACCAGTTTACATTCCCACCAACAGGGCACAAGGGTTTCCTTTTCTCCACATCCTCGCCAACACTTATTTCTTGTTTTTTTTTGTAATAGCTATTCTAACCGATGTGAGGTGATATCTCATTGTGGTTTTGATTTGCATTTCCCTGATGATTAGTGATGCTGAGCATCTTTTCATGTACCTGTTGGCCACTTGTGTCTCTTCTTTGGAAAAATACTTATTCAAATCCTCTGCCCATTTTTTAATTGAATTGTTTGCTTTTTTGCTATTGAGTTGTGATGAGTTTTCATATATTTTGGATATTAATCTCTTATCAGAATATGATTTGCAAATATTTTCTACCATTCAGTAGGTTGCCTTTTCATTTTTTTGATGATTTCCTTTGCTGTACAGAAGCTTTTAAGTTTGATGTAGTCCAATTTGTTTATTTTTGATTTGTTGCCTTTGCTTTTGGTGTCGAATCAAAAAATCATGACCAAGACCAATGTGAAGGAGCTTATCTTATGGCCAGTTGATTTTCGACAAGGGTGCCAGGACTATTAAATGGGGAAGAAATAGTCTTTTCAACAGATAGAGCTGGGACAACTTGGTATCCACATGTAAAATAATGGATTTGGACCCCTTCCTTGCACCATATGCAAACATTAACTCAAAATGGATCAAAAGACCTAAATGTAAGAGCTAAAACTATAAAACTCTTAGAAGAAAGCATAAGTGTAAATCTTCATGAACTTTGAGTAGGTAATGGCTTCCTAGACATGACATCAAAAGCACAAGCAACCAAAGAAAAATAGATATATTGGACTTCATAAAAATTAAAAACTTTTGTCCATCAAAGCACACTATCAAAAAAGTGAAAAGACAGCCCACAGTATGGGAGAAAATATTTACACATAATGTATCTGAGAAGGGTATAATATCCAGACAAGAAACTCAATTAAAAAAGAGCAAAAGATTTGAGTAGACATTTCTCCAAAGAAGATACATAAATGGCCAATAAGCATATGAAAAGATTACCAACATCATCAGTCATTAGGAAAATGCAAATCAAAACCACAGTGAGATACCACTTCATAGCCACTAGGATGGCTATAGAAATAAAAAAGAAAAAGACAAAGACAATAGTGTTGATTAGAATTTGAAGAAATTGAAATCCTCATGCACTACTGTTTGGAATGTAAAATGGTTCAGTCACTTTGGAAAACAGTTTGGCAGTTCCTGAAAAGATTAAACATAGTGTTACAATATGATTCTACTCCTAGATATGTACCCAAGAGAATTAAAAACACATGTTAATATAAAAACTTGTACATGAATGTTCATAACAGCATTATCCATAGTAGCCAAAAGGTGGAAACAACCCAGATATCCATCAAGTGATGAATAGATAAACAACATGTGGGGTATCCATACAATGGAGTATTTTCAGCCATAAAAAGGAATGAAATACTGATACATGATACATGCTACCACATGGATGAACCTTGAAAACATACTAAGTGAAAGAAGTGAAAAGAAGCCAGACACAAAAGGCCACATACTGTATGCTTCCATTTATGTGAAATGTCCATAATAGGCAAATCCATACAGACACAAAGGAGACTAGTGGTTCCCAGGGGCTGGGGCAGGGAGGACTGAGGAGGGACAGCTAAGGGTATGGGATATCTTTTTGGGGTGATGGAAATGTTCTGGAATTAGTGGTATGCTTGTATAACTTTGTAAATATACTAACCACCACTGGATTTTACACGTTAAAATAGTGAATTTCATAGTATGTGAATTACACCTCAATTAAAAAAATATGGGGAGGGGGGCAGAAGAGACTCAGAGAGAGGATGCAATGTTGCTGGCTTTGAAGATGGGGAAAGGGGCCCATAACCCAAGGAATGCAGGTGGCCTTTAGAACCTGGAAAAGGCAAGGAAACAAATTCCACTCTTGAGCCTCCAGAGAGGAAATCAGCCATACCAATACCTTGATTTTAGTTCATTGAGACCCACGCCAAACTTCCATCCTTCAGAACTGTAAGATAATAAATTTAAGTTGCTTTAAGCCACTAAGTTTGAGGTACTTTGTTATAGCAATAATAGAAAACTAATACAGTACCTCTGAGACATCCAAGTGGAAGTGTCCAGTATGCAGTTCAATATGTGAGTCCAGGGTTCAGAATAAAGATTTGAGCTAAACATATAATAGTGGTTTCTAGGCTTGTCCTAACTAATTTATATGTGTATGTGAAAGACTCAATTCATTTGATCCCTAAAGGTCTTTGAGTTAGTTCTTACTTATTATTTACATTTTTTAAATGAGGAAACCACAGCTTTGAGAGGTTCAGGAAATTCTCTGAGGCATAGAAGTATTAAGTGGTAGAGATATGACTCAAATGTGAGGAGTCTGGCTTCAGAGTTGGAGTCATTTCTCACAAATAGATCTGTGAATTATTGTTATGTAAGTGATAATTGAAGCTATCTGAAGACAACAAATGACTTTAGCCTCATGGAGTGCGTCAGTCACGTTTGCTAGAACTCTTTTGCTGGAGTGATGGGGCAGAAGCCAGACTGGATTGGTGAGTGAACGAGAGTTGAGGAAACGGAGACTGCATGTGTAGACAACGTTTCTGCAAAATATGCCTGTGAAGGGGGAGAGTCTCTGTGTGGGGGAATGCAACTTGCAATTTTTAAATGGAAGTCTTGAAGATGTTTAAAAACTGTTGGGAAATTCTGACGGAGAAAGTAAGAAAATGGTGAAAAAAGCCATAAGAGAGAATAGGTGTCCCTATTTAAGAATTCTGAGAATGAAAGGAGCGGAGGGATCCCTCACACTGTGGATGGATTGACCTTACATAGGAAAGGGGTGCTTTGTTTATTATATTAGAATGGAGTGAAAGGGATGGGGGTAGGTGGATATTTTTGGCATCAGGAGGATGAGGAAGTTTCTGTGTTGTTTTCTCTCCTGTGAATGTGAGCCAAGGTTACCCCTCTGAGGGTGGGGGAGCTGGAAGGAGGGAGGGGGAAGGAGTGTGAGTGGAGGGTAGTGGTTGAGGTGGTGGCAGCCACAGCACTGAATCAGAAGTTCAAGGAGAGTGGAGAAGGCTTGAATACGCACGTTGGAGAAGGGGAGAATAGATTGACCAGAGGGATGTTATAGTATTTTGGTCAGTTTTGAAGGCGTATTCGAGGATTTATCTGTTCTACCACTATCATCTTGAATTGTTCACAAATTACTACATACGTCTTAGACTTTTCAGCCCCAACAGTACTTTAAAATTCTTCGAATTTTCCCTGGATGTCTAGGACAGTGCTGAGAAAGCATTTAAGAAACGGTTTTGGGTTGATTAGAGTATCCAGCTAATCAGGATATCTCAGTTCCCAACATTTCCAGATAAAGCAAGTTTACTATAACATGTTTGTAAAAGGCAAATAATCTAGATGTCTTTCCCAAATTCTGATGTTAGTAGAAGTCTTTCATTAAAAAAAAAATCAGTTATAGAGTATGTTTTAAAGTTTAAAAGCAAAACAACAACAAAAGGCTTTATCCCACAAAAGCTAGAAAAAACCTTCAGCTTTCTCATTTTTGTTTTGAGGTTAATAAACCTCTTCATTTTTTAAGTTCATAGATTCATTACCACGGAATAAACATTCAAACCAGAGTGTTGAATGTTGGGAAAGTGCAATCCTTTTGGAGGAGGCAGACAGTGAAATAAGACACATGGGATGACTTTGGGTAGAGATAAGGAGACTTCTGCCAAACTCCTTTCCTGCCTGTTAGAGTCCACAAATATGTGTGTGGTTGCAATTCAGCTTCTCTGAAGCCCTATTCCATTCCAGAGGTTGATAAAAAATGTGACCATTTAGCTACAAATGGAAATCTCAGAGTATGTGAAGCATAGCAACCAGGAGAGAGTCCCAAGGAAATCACCCAGCAACAATCAGGAAGTTGAAAACAAAGCAACCCAGTAACCAAAACACAACCCAGACATATTAAGAAGCCAAGGAAAGAAGGCAGCACTCCAGGCAGAGCAGAGATGCTCTGTGTCAAGTTCAAGTCAGCAGCATCACAAGACTTGTACTTGCTCACTCATATTTAGTGGGTGTTTCCTGTGCACCAGTGCTTTGCCAGGAGCTGGGAACTCTAAGTTGAATACGAAAGAGTCCCTGTCTTCAATAAAATGATGATAATGTATTTTTAAGCCCCAGCAGTGTAGTGTGATGTTAGGACAAGTCATCAGCACAGTGCCATGGGAGCACAGAGGGGTGGAGAGGTTAGGGCTATGTTTGATTTGAGATGTCTTTGGGACACTTGACAGTTGGGTTTCCAGGTGGGAGGCTGGAGCAGACAACCCGAATGGTGCTGTAGGTATAGGAATGTATATAGATAGGAGTGAAAGCTGTGAGTTCGGAGAAAGGCATGGAGAAACTCATGAAAATGAGTGAAGAGCTTTGGGGAGCACCAACACCTAAACGGGGAACCAGAGAAGAGGAAGATGGAAGGAGGCAGGGGTAAACCAGGAAAGAGAAGTGGCAGAGGGGGAGAAGAGAGAGCTCCAAGAAGTATCCAGTGCTGCACCGAACTCCAAAGTGTACCTTGAGCTTGGAACCGAGAAGGTCATTGGTGACATTCATCAGACCAGCTCAGAGCAGTGCTGAGAGGAAGCCAAGTTACCTTTGTTGAGAAGTCATGCTGGCTGAGGAAGGAGGGAGAGCACACATAAATATTCTCATTGTGTTGTAAAGGAAAACATAGCGACCTTTGCATTTGAGTGGCACCGTTTGACACAAACTTGCTAGCGGCTGTTCTAAGGCTCTATCCAATAATGATTTTCTTCCAACTGGAAAAATGTTCTCTGAGCAGCTAGCTTAAATCACTCTCCTGCTGCTCATATCCCCATTTCATATCAGGTTGGACTGTGTGAAACTGCCATTTTTGGAGGTCAGAAAAATTAAATGCCAGAAATTCCATACAGGCTTTTGGCAATCACTTGAGCTTCATGGAGGAAGGGATGGAATAGTCACTCTTGGTACTTTAATTTGATGTTTACGCAGTGGTTCTGTACTTTAGTTCTATTTTAAATTTTATATTATTTACGTAATTAGCATAGACAATCTATTATTTTAATGTCTAGGAGAAATACTTTTATAGAACAGGTCCCCAAAATGGTATAGATTAACTGAGGAACCTGCTTAAAGCTCTATATTGTTTTGAGAGTACATATCTAAAAAGGTGAGTTTTTATAGCACAGTTTTTGAAATAAGAAACTGTCAAGAACCGGTCTTCACAGCCCACCTGTGAACAGCCCGAGGCACTTTCATCAGGTCTCTGTGTTACTGGCTAATGTACTGATAAATAAATGACAAGCAATAGGATGTATTGGAGGATATGAGGAAGCCATTTGGGTTAAAACTAATTTGGCCTGACCTTGTGTTTCCAAAAGGGCCTGACATGGCGTGTTGAGCATGCATTGTACATCTGCTTTAAATATTTACTGTGTCCCTGGTGCTGGGAAAACTGGAAAGCCACATGTAAAAGAATGAAAATTGACCATTCTTTCTCACCATTCACCAAAATAAACTCAAAATGGATCAAAGACCTAAAGGTGAGACTTGAAACCATAAGGCTTCCAGAGGAAAATGTAGGCAGTACACTCTTTGACATCAGTATTAAAAGGATCTTTTCGGACACCAAGTCTTCTCAGAGAAGGGAAACAATAGAAAGAATAAACAAATGGGACTTCATCAGACTAAAGAGCTTCTTCAAGGCAAATGAAAACAGGATTGAAACAAAAAAACAACCCACTAACTGGGAAAAAATATTTGCAAGTCATACATCTGACAAAGGCTCAATATCCATAATATATAAAGAACTCACACAACTCAACAACAAAAAATTAACCTGATCAAAAAATGGGGAGGAGAAATGGACAGACATTTCTCCAAAGAAGATATACAGATGGCCAATAGGCACATGAAAAGATGTTCATCATCACTGATCATCAGGGAAATGCAAATCAAAACTACACTAAGATATCACCTTACACCCATAAGATTGACAAAAATATCCAAAACTGGTAGTAACAAATGTTGGAGAGGTTGTGGAGAAAAAGGAACCCTCATACACTCCTGGTGGGAATGCAAACTGGTGCAGCCACTATGGAAAACAGTATGGAGATTCCTCAAAAAATTAAAAATAGAACTACCATACGACCCAGCTATCCCACTACTGGGTATCTATCCAAAGAGCTTGAAGTCAGCAATTCCAAAAATCCCATGCACCCCAATGTTCATTGCCCCATTATTTACAATAGCCAAGATGTGGAAGCAACCTAAGTGCCCATCAACAGATGATTGGATAAAGAAGATGTGGTATATATGTATATACACAATGGAATACTACTCAGCCATAAAGAAAGAAGAAAATCGTCCCATTTGCAACAACATGGATGGACCTTGAGGGATTTATGTTAAGTGAAATAAGCCAATTAGAGAAGGACAATCTCTGTATGACTCCACTCATATGAGGAGTTTAAAAATGTAGACAAAGAGAACAGATTAGTGGCTACCAGGGGAGGGGGGGGGGTGAGGGGTGGGCACAAAGAGTGAAGGGGTGTGCCTACAACACGACTGACAAACAGTAATGTACAACAGAAATTTCACAAGATTGTAGCTTATCGGTAACTCAATAAAAATTAAAAAAAAATTTACTGTCTCCCAAAGACAAGAATGATCCCCCTAAAGATAGAGATGTAACCTCCCCCATATTGACATTTCCTTTAGGATAAACAGCTCTTCCTAAACTAAGGATTAATTACTGACCTGCTGTGATCACCTTGTGACCACTCATTTTGTGACCACTGACCTGCTGACCACCGATCTGCTGTGCCAGCTAAGCATCTCATGACAATTGTAAAAGGGACGTTCCTGTCATATGTGATGTATGCTCTTTGTTCCAAGACAGTATATAACCACTCTGTACACCCCAATTCTTTGGTGTCCTTCCTTCCTTGGGGAAGGAAGGCCCTGGGCTAGTCTTCAGATCTGGCTCATAACAAACTCACCCAAATTTTGATTTATAAGTTGGTTATGGACTATTTGTGTCAAAATTCTTTTGCGCAATTGGCAGGGTTTCAGAGAAACCCACCAGAGACCACCTGGAATCTACACTGAACTGGCATTCAGTACCAATAGGGGCCCATTGAGCACCCCCCACCCCAGGTCACTGCATTCTTCAGGTGTCCCTGGTGAGTTCTCCTGAAACCCAGATCTCCTTATTTTAAGCAATGGTCCAGAGTTTATGTGAGCTGTTTCAAACCTTAAGACTCGGTGTCTTAAGGGGTTACTGGTACATACCCTAGGTAAGAGGAAGTTAGGGGGAATTCCTAGAAAAGAGAACCCTGGGGGAATGTCCTTGGCCAGGGGAGCCTAGGGGGAACTTTGGAGTGAATGAGACAGGCTCACCTTTTAATTTGAGTTTAAATTGGAAAGAATTGTGTTTATAAAGTCTGAGCAAACTGCTTGATAGAGAAATGAAAGACTGAATGTGTTCAGCTCCAAAGAATAGGGACACAGATCCTCCCAGCTGAAGGACATTCTCAGGTGACCTAGAAGCTTAGTGGCAGTGTTGGAGGGTCAAATTCCTCACTATGGATAGTGGTCCTATAGGGAACTCCACTGTCATTCATGTTAATTAATTAAAGGCTCATCTGGGGAAGCACATATGCGGGTTGGTCACTCAAGCTCTGAGCCCCCATGGTGGTCTTATACAGCTGGTAGGAGAAACTGAGGCATGTAAGAGAGTGTTTATAACATTTCTTTAGGGAGTAACACTCACAAGCAGCACAATTCTGACCCACTAAGGACACTGTCCTTAGAAATTCTTCAGACTTTATAGCAAAACAAAACTAAAAGAAAAGTAGGAAATTGAACCTCTAAAAGCTGACCAGTTCCCGAATGGGCAGCCTCATCTCTTAACTCCAGCTGGCTTCATGCTGAAACTTGCAAGTGCTTAACAAAATGAGGGTAGTTGTAAAAGGCTGGCAAGATAACATGGGGGGGCTGGCCCCATGGCAGAGTGGTTGAGTTCATGCACTCTACTTCGTTGGCCTGGGGTTTCACTGGTTCAGGTCCTGGGCACAGACGTGGCACTGCTCATTGGGCTGTGCTGGGGTGGTGTCCCATGTGGCATGGTCGGAGGCACTCACAACTAGAATATACCACTATATACCAGGGGGCCTTGGGGAGAAGAAGAAGAAAAAAGAAGATTGGCAACAGATGTTAGCTCAGGTGCCAATCTTTAAAAAAAAAAATAACCTGTGATAATTTAAAATTACAGTGGCCACTGTGGGGCTCCTTTTTAGGAGCCAGATAACAGAGAAACTTTTAAAGAGTTGAGCTCGTCAACTTCCGGCACAATTACTCAAACTAAAGGTTCTGGAAGCTGTAAATATTTACAAAGAACAACAACAACAAAATCTTACCAAGCTCGTTTCATGTCCTCAGGGCTTTGCTTAATAATTGTCAGGTTGGAGGTCCCAAAATACAGTCAGACAAAATGTGGTTGCACCCCATTTTGTCATCAGAGATAGTCAGACAGAAATGTGGGCTGCACTCCATTCATGGCTAAGGGTCCCACCAAACTGCCACCAGCTTCAGGGGAATTCCATTGGCCTTTAGAAGGAATGTTCCAATTAGATAAGATCATTTGAGAAGTGCACTTAAAAGCAAAGATTTCAAAACTCCAAAATAACCTTATTGAAAGCTTCCTTGCAAAGCTAATATAAATTGTTATAAAAGATAACTAAAGGAAAATATTAGCCCATGGCTTTACAGACACCTGCATAATCTACTCCTAGAGTTAATGAGACTCTGAGAGATTTTCTGGGAAGCTGCTACGTTAAAGATTACTAGAAGTGTTCAGTACTACCAGGTAGTTACTGTTTGTCTAGGCTGAAACCTGACAAGGTATTCGAAAGGATTTAGCAACTTCTGATCAGAAATTCAGCCAGATTGGAAGCTGATATTCAGAGCCTGATAGGAATTTTCTTTCCAGGCCTTCTTCCCTAAGTTAAAATAAAACTAAGCACCTAGAGGGAAAAAAACAAATTAGGGTGATGCAGTTGGACAGGTAGAGCAACTGTTCCCATCTTACAAACCCTTGCAAAACTAAAAAGCAGCTCTCAAGGCAGTTCAGATTCCACTCAGTTCCTTTATCTCAAGAAGGATTATGGTCTTGCCTCTCTGGGAACTGTTTTCTAGCCCATCACCAATTCCTAAGACTGAAGAAATAAAAAGGAAAGAAAAATGGCCATAAGAGTGCCCTTGCCACATCTAATGTCTTGAGTGTCTTCTCCACAAATATGAGTAGAAAAGTCTTACAACAAAATTTGGATTCATAACTAGGGAGCTTTGTGTTACTGTACCTCATTCATGGCAGTAATTTGAAGACAATAGCTGTGAAGTCTCTGTGTATGTGTGTCTATGTATGTTATATGTGTGTAATATCTTACCTCCTGATGATATGGCCAAAATTAAGAGCTTCATTTAATTGGCTTAAAGTAACCACTGCCACAAATTATTTCTAAATGTATTAGAAACTAACCCAAATGTCTTTTAGGTTAACATGATGAAATTAATCTTTGGTAGGGGCCAGCCCTGTGGCCGAGTTCGCACACTCCGCTTTGGCAGCCCAGGGTTTCGCTGGTTTGGATCCTGGGCATGGACATGGCACTGCTCATCAGGCCACGCTGAGGTGGCATCCCACATGCCACAACTAGAAGGACCCACAACTAAAATATACAACTACGTACTGGGGGGATTTGAGGAGAAAAAGCAGGAAAAAAATAAAAGGTTGGCAAGAGTTGTTAGCTCAGGTGCCAAAAAAGAAGAAGAAGAAAAATTAATCTTTGGTAAATGAAAGCTTATTTAAGATTATTGGTTTGATTAAAATAGGCATGTCCTCCAACCTATCAGCATTGGTTATGATGCAGACATGCAGCCTTTATTCTGCATTTATTGGTTAAATAATCTGGTGTTATCTCAATTACAAAACTGGTTAACAAAAAGTAATAACTTAAAATGATGGCTAATTTTGCCTAATGTCTCATGAAGCCGTGTGGACAATGTAAATAATTATTTGGAATAAGTAACTAAATAGATGTGAAAAAGATGAGTGTTGGGTGAACTTTTAATGAAAATTATGTGTTATGGTTTAAGTATTTAAAACAGCTTCCAAAATCTCTTTGGTAACTTGAAACTTTGAAGTTTTGCTAGGTTAATTTAAATGATAAAAATTCATTGAGTATCTAGATCATTTACAAATAAGACAAAATATTAGAGAGTAATTATTAAATATAGGTTTTTTTACTTTTGGCATCTTATTACAGGGAAACTAAAGGGTGTTTGAGTCTAATGGTAAATATATCTTGTGGGGTTTTTTTGGTTTTTTTTGAGGAAGATTAGCCCTGAGCTAGCTACTGTCAATCCTCCTCCTTTTGCTGAGGAAGACCAGCCCTGAGCCAACATCCATGCCCATTGTCCTCCACCTTATATGTGGGACGCCCACCACAGCATGGCTTTTGCCAAGCGGTGCCATGTCCACACGTGGGATCCAAACCGGCAAACCCGGGGCCGCCGAGAAGAGGAACGTGTGCACTCAACCGCTGTGCCGCTGGGCCAGCCCCCATGTTTTGTGTTTTATTAAAAACTTGTAGTATAAAGTAACATATTTCTAGAAATTATAAAAGATACATTTAAATTTTCCAAGCCACAAAATGCTAATGTAAAAGAAAGTTTATAATTGCTTACTTCTTGGTTTTCACTAAAAATTAAGGTTTCTAAGGGCTAAAAATTCTAATATATGTGATCAAAGCTACTAAAAATTAAGGAAAATAAATTTTTTTCAAGGAAAGATGTATATTTTCAGTAAAGAAGTTATAAAGAATGGAAATATTTTTGTTTGTTTTGTTAAGAAAGATAAATTTTTCCCAAAGTACTATGAGGAAAAAAGAAAGGCATGGGACAAATTCTGAATGCAAAAAGAAAGGTATAGAAGGTTTGTTGAAGAGGAATCCTGAGGAAAGAGTTTTATGCATGGTCAAGTTGGCTAAGATTGAAGTAAATCTAATTAAGTAAATGAGTTTTAATGTCAGAACTAAGCTGGTACAAAAATTAGAATTTGGTTTTCTCTTAAAAAGGATAAGTTTCTAGAACTACCATATGACCCAGCTATCCCACTACTGGGTATCTACCCAAACAACTTAAAACCAATATCCAAAGTAACATATGTACTCTTATGTTCACTGCAGCACTATTCACAATAGCCAAGACATGGAAACAATCCAAGTGCCGTCAACTGATGATTGGATAAAGAAGATGTGGTATATATATACACAATGGAATACTACTCAGCCATAAAAAAGATAAAATCATCCCATTTGCAACAACGTGGATGGACCTGGAGGGAATTATGCTAAGCAAAATAAGCCAGATTGAGAAAGAGAAACACCAGATGATTTCACTCATATGTGGAATATAAACAAACCCACGGAGAAAGAGAAAAGTTCAGTGGTTACCAGGGGAAGGGGGGAGGGGGATGGGCACAGGGAGTGAAGGGGGGCACTTGTGTGGTGACAGACAAGAAATAATGTGCAACTGAAATTTCACAATGATGTAAACTATTATGAACTCAATTTAAAAAAAAAGATCCATGAGGAAAGGCAAAAAAAAAAAGGTAATTTTCCTGAACTTTTAGTCTGTTTTTGATAGAGGTTATAACAGGTTTTCTTTACTTTTGAGTGAGTCTTACTTTGGTTGAATGGATAACTAAGCATTGTTTTACAGCGACCTTTGTTTCTCGGCAACATCAGCAACCCCTTGATCTTGTTTGACCAAGTGCTTTAAAACTTTTTGATATTTCTGATAAGCCCCCCCAAAATTCATATCCTAAATGAAGTTTTTATTTGGACTTCAAAAAAATTTCTCTGAGAATTTTCAGAGGACCCCTGGAACTTAAAGAAATTTGTTCTCTCTTCCTATAAAGAGGGAGATACTTATTAGGCTTGTTTGGTATGCTAAATTGCATGTGAAGCATTGTCAAGTAAATGATGATAAACCTTCTCAGGTTGTATTACATAGGTAAATATTATTCACTATCTTAAGCCTGCTACCTTCTTTCCAACATCACAAGAGGAAAAGACCATGACTGTATTCTATTATCTAATTCAGCTTGGAGATGGGTCTTACTTAAACAATAAGTAAGGATGCTATCAAGTTGGATATGCTGTCCAGCCTCGAGAATGCCCACTACTTTCTTTTAACTCTGCTAACCCAGTAAAAGATTTCCTTCTAAATATTCAAAAAAGTCACCACAGAAGGAGAAATAAAGGTGACAATAAAAGGGGGAAAACAATACTTTTGGATACTTTCTCCCACAGTGACCCATAAAGCCTGTACTTGTTGCACTATATGGCCAAAGTAAAATTCAGGGAAACTATTTCATGAATCACAAGGCCACTTTCCCCCTTCTAAGGGAGCCTTTGAGGTATAGCAATTAGACTTTGTTCAAATGCCACCATCTCAAGGATAAATATATCTTGTAGTGACCTGTATGTTCTCATGTTGGGTTGAGGCCTTTCCTTGCAGAAGAGTGATGGGTTTAGGTAAATTATCGTTGGAGAGAATAGTTCCTGTGTGGAGAATTCCTATGGAGTCCCATAGTGACTGGGGAACTCATTTCTCCAGACAAATAATTAAATCTATTTGTAACATTTGGCCAATAACGCAGCATTTCTACTATGCTTACTATCTCCAATCCTCAGGATTGGTGGAAAGAGCTAATGGCAAAATCAAAACCCAACTGGCAAAGCTTTCAGAAGCATTTAATCTCTCATGGCCAAAAGCCCTCCTGCTCGTGCTCCTCAATCTTAGATCTACACCCTTTGGTGAACATCGGCTGTCCCCTCTGGAGATAATAATGGAATGGCCTATGCAATTAGATGAAGGAATGTGTGAACTAACTTTGCTTAAAGGAGATAGCTTAATTATTGTCAAGGTGTCATCGAGACACTTAAAAGAATTGAGAGGTTGGTAGCTGATTCTTTTCACAGAGAGCTCCTGGTAGATGAAGACCTTAAGGATCATGGACTATAACCTGGAGAATTTATTTCTTGGAAGTGGCATCAAATAAAAGAACTCTCTGCAGCCATGTTGGAAAGGACCATACTGGGTACTTTTAACCAATTCATGCGCTGCAGAATCAAAAGGCATATGCGCTGCAGAATCAAACGGCATAGACTCATGGATTCACATTTTTCATTTAAAAAAGGCTTCTGCACCTGAGTGGCTTTCAGTTCCTGTTTCTGATACTTGACTTCAGCTGACCAATGCAAATATTTCCAAACCAGGATGAAAAGAAGACAGCCTCTGTTGTAGACAGCTGTCCCAAGACTCTGGACCAGGCCTGTATTCCTGACCTTATATCTCCTCATTTAAACCTTTGTAGTGCTTAAACTGTACCTATTTTATAACTGTTCCTTTTAAGGTTTTCAGAATACTATTATACTTAGAGAAAGCGATTGATTTGGAACAGACTGGTCTGAAAGGCAGGCATTTTTTGAGTGGCTCCTAATGGAACTCAGTGGTTATGTAGAACAAATCTCTGGCCTTGGCTACTGTCTGGATGACTAAAACACTGCACCCTGAGCTTCCCTTGGATGCAGGGAAGGAGTCACACTGAGCTAACACCTGCAACAATCTTCCTCTCTTTAAGGCCAGGTGGGTTCATTCAGTGTTCTACTGGTATGGCCACCTAGTGGCTATATTTGTTCCTTCCTTGGGGCTAGAAGATGTCATTATCACGTATAGAAGCCCTGACTAAATTAAGTCAACAAGCCCTTAATGACAGTCAATCAGGAATAGCCTTATTAAATACTGAAATGTCCTTAATGAAAAAGGCTGTCCTTCAAAACAGAATGGCTTTAGATATCTTAAATGCATCCCAAGGTGGTACATATACAATCGTTCAGACTGAATGCTGTGTTTTCATACCAGATGAATCTTCCAATGTGTCATCTCTGCTAAAGCACATGAAACAGCAGGTGAATGTCTTAAATGAATCTTTCGTAATTGTAAACAATGTGAACATGAGTCCATTATATAACATTAAAGCCTCTTAAAGGCTTCCTCTGTTAATGTATACCTCTATGCTTGTCTGACTGTTTCCCCCCAACATGGATAACTAGGCAAATAAGTGAGGGAAAAGCCTAGCACTGAGGTGGCAGCAACCACCCTGGCACTGAGGGACAGTATTTTGATCATGAGTGCTTTCCATCAAAAGATTATAGATCAAAAGGGGGAAAATGTGAAATGAATGGCAAGCAATAGGATATATTGGAATATTTGAGGAAGCCATTTGAGTTAAAACTAATCTGGCCTGACCTTGTGTTTCCAAAAGATGCCTGACGTGGCCTATTGAGCATGTGTTGTACATCTGCTTTAAATATTTACTCTGTCCCAATGACAAGAATGATGCACCCAAAGACAGGAATGTAACCTCCCTCATGTTGGCGTTTCCTTTAGGATAAGCATCTCTCCCTAAACTAAGGATGCGTTACTGACCTGCTGTGCTCACCTTGTGACCACTCACTTTGTGACCACTGACCTGCTGACCACCGATCTGCTGTGCCAGCTAAACATCTCATGACAATCGTAAATGGGACATTCCTATCATTTGTGATGTATGCTCTTTGTTCCAAGACAGTATATAACTACTCTGCACACCCCAATTCTTTGGTGCCCTTCCTTCCTTGGGGAAGGAAGGCCCTGGGCTAGTCCTCAGATCTGGCTCATAATATACTCACCCCAATTTTGATTTATAGATTGATTATGGATTATTTGCATTGACATTTCCTTATACAAGTTCAAATCTAAAGCTTGAGCCATTTTCAGTTTCTCAAGAAACATGTGAACAGAAACCATATTAACTTTAAATCTCAAGCTATGTGTTCATGTTGACAAAAAATATTAAGATTTAATCACATAAACTAAATACCTACTTTTTATTTGGTTTAACAGTTCATTTAAATACATTCTTATTTCCTAGAGGCTTAGACTCTTAGATCAGAAAGCGTATCCTTTGTTATACTCTGAAATCAAGTTATTAGATTTAAACAGTTCACCAAACACTAGCAGAATGCTAACACCACCTGCATATGATTCTGGAGTAGAAGAAAAGAACCTCAAACTGGAAAGTCATGAAATTTAAATCCCATCCCTTTATACTTGAAGAACCTATAAAACAGCCTCCTTATAATAGTTAATGTAAACATAAACTCATATGTTTAAAAAATATGACTTTAACTTCAATTCATTTGTTTAAACTGTAGTCTCTGGTTCCATTATAAACATATCTAATCTACTTCCAACTGACAATCCTTCTGATTTTTTAGGAAAACTGTGATATCTTTTCTCAGGTCAGCTTCATTGGATGATTTCGATGTGTAGTGTTGTTTTTTGAGAAAGAACGCTATCCTTCCAGCCTCACGTTTCCAGTCATAAGTTCTCCTTGGCCCTGTTGAAGTACGTCCTGGAAGCATTGCAAGCTGAGGGGGGAGAGATTCCAAAGGCTTCAGAGGAGACCCAGGGAGGGCAAGCCCTGGCCCTCACGTCTGGGACCTTATCATAGAGTGGTCTCATCAGAGGATGTGAGAGCCGGAAGTGACCTTGAGAACCTCTGCTTCTACTGTCTCAATTTCAGAGAACAAATTGAGCTTAGAGAAAACCTGTCTGGTGCTAGAACTGGGATTTGAACTGAGAAACTGTCCCCAGTCTTGGGAAAACATTTATGTTATTTAAAATCACCTGATATGTTCTCATTAGTTATTGCTAAGGTATTCTTATAATAAAAGTGATATTGTGGATGCATGTAAATGCATAAAAATGAGCAGCAGCAGCAGCATCGCTATTTTCACGGAGTATTTGAAAAGAAAACTCTGGCATCCGCCCCAGATAAAAGACTCGAATAATTTTCTAGAAGCCTGAGGACCAGATTCTAGATCAAACTTCTAAACTGGCTTGAATCCTAGTCCAGTTTCTGGCCTCCAACTTTCCTGGTGGGAAATGATTATTGACCCTCCCCACGAGGGTATGTGGACAGAGCGTAGATTTTTCCCCTCCTTTGGATGTTGCATCGAGAATTGGGGCCAACACTCTTCTTTGCAAGCAAGAGGCCATAATGGGAAGACAGAATCAGAAAGCCTGAATATTTGGATTTCCCCAGTGCCCCTTCTGTAAGCAACCCTCTCTGCCTGTGTGGTCAGCAGGTCCTTGGGGCAGAACACTACCAAGCGTCGTGACAGAGCTCTTGTCAGCAGCGGTGCCATCTCCCAGGAGCTAATCCAGTTAGTGGGGTCCCCTCTTTGTTCCTCATGACAGGGCTTTCCAGGGGCTGCTCCATTGGCCAACCACAGTTCCTGAGGAGGGACTTTCTTCCAGAGTCTTCCAAGTTCCAAACTCCAGCTCCTTCAGTAACAAGATAGTTCTCTATTATTCTTTCTAAAGGCGCCCCACAGCACAGTTCCTGCTTTGTTGCAGTGTTTTCTGACCTGTGGGCTTCATATTCCTAAGAAGCCATTGAATTATTGCAAGAACATATGA
Source organism: Equus asinus (assembly GCF_041296235.1). Lineage (NCBI taxonomy): Eukaryota > Metazoa > Chordata > Mammalia > Perissodactyla > Equidae > Equus > Equus asinus. The sequence goes on from NC_091813.1 coordinate 19,443,339, forward strand.
ATCACTGTTACACCAAGTATGTCTGTAACCTGAATAAACAATGTTAATGACGAGTTATTGTGCTATATTCTGCACTGTGCCAAGCCCATTGCATGCATTATCTCATTTAATCCTCACAAAAATGCTGTGAGGTAAGCAAAACGATAACCCCATCTTACAGGTGAGCAAACAGCCTCAGAGAGGTTAAATAAGTTGCTCAAGATCAGGAAGCTAGCAAATGGGTAAACTGTGTTCAGTCCAGCTAATGCAATCTCAAAGTCTACAGTCTTAACCATGCTATGTCTCTTACAAATGTGTGATCACTTTTTTACAAATATTTCTATGTGTTTTGATTAAAAAGTTATAAATAGATTTTAAAGTATTATATAATTTATCGTAGATTTTTATTATGTTGTCTTTTCATTTTTTTCCTACATTGATAGTACCTCAACTACCACATACTTGGTACATGATACAGTATTTTTTTTTTTGAGGAAGATTAGCCCTGAGCTAACATCTGTCACCAATCCTTCTCTTTTCGCTGAGGAAGACTGGCCCTGAGCTAACATCGGTGCCCATTTTCCTCTACTTTATACGTGGGACGCCTACCACAGCATAGCTTTTGCCAAGTGGTGCCATGTCCGCACCCGGGATCCAAACTGGCGAACCCCAGGCCACTAAGAAGTGGAACATGCGAACTTAACCGCTGCACCACCAGGCCGACCCCGTATATTCATATTTTACATACGCTCATCTAAAAGGAATTCACTTAGCAAATGTGAAACTTAGTATAGGTAAGTTAGAATTGTGGTCTACAGAATCAGCAGGCCTGCCACACCCGCGCCCCAGGCGTCTGAAATCTCACTGCCCATGGTCATTCTACAGGACGTTAAACACCATGGCCGCTGGCATCCTACTGTGCGGGTCCTCTGCTTGGGCATGAAAGGGGATTATAGGGAAAGTTCTCAAAGAGGCCTTACTTCTGCTTTTGATTCTAAAGAAAAATTCTGACTAATAGCGTTTTAGGAAATTCTATTTCAAATTTTTAGGTTAGAATCAAGAGCTAAGTTAGATAGCAGGAATTTAAGGAACTTTTGCCCATGTGGAAATCAGCAGCTTCAAGATGGCTCTGCTCCTGTTCCCAGTGACACGGCCCAGATCTAAGAATTGGGTTTGCCGTTGCCCCTGGGCCTGAAGCCCACTGTGAGTGAAGCTGCCATGTACAGCGTGCTTTTCAGACCGAGCCCTTCCTTGCTCCGTAGGACACTTCTGTCCCAGAGTCTGCATTTCTATCCCTAAGCCCTTGGCAGTGACGAAGCCCTGCTGCCTGCCGGCGGACTCAGCTGGTGCTGTCTGTTCAAGTGTCCTGTCCTGGATCCTCCATAATCAGGCCCTGCCTCCCTATTAGAATCTCGGGTTATGTGGTGGTAAATTCTCTGATGTTTGGCTTAAGTATCACCTGTATGTTGCTCTGTTCACTGATAACCATTTTTCATGTATTCAACAAATATTTATTAAGTGCCAGGCATTTTTCTAGGACCTGGAAATATAACAGTGGACAAAATAGAAAAACGAAAAACCATGCCTTCATGGAGCTTCACATTCTAGTAGCTACCAAGGCCTGGTGAACTGGTTTACCCCCTCGTCCAGCACAGCTGGGTACTTTTCCCTGCGCCTGAAAACCCTATTTCCAGGTCCTAATTCTCTACAGTCGGCTGCTGTGTCACTGCAGTGAAGGGAACACTCCTGTTACAGGATAAAAAGTATCATATGAAGAAAGCGCACACCACCAAAAGCAAGTACATAGGGGTATCACAAACCTAGAAATCAAAATGTGTTGAGGTTTGCAAAAGTACAGGGAACAATAAATACAACTTTCCAAGTTTGATTGAGAAAGAGGAACAAAGAGGCAGCGGGCGCTTTGGGTGGAGTCCAGGCAGCAGTGATCTATTGTTGAAAGATTACTTAGGAAAAACCATGCTGTTCAAGGTCGGTTTTACTTCTGTCTTCTTAGTGAGGAGAGTAGGGAGGGGCGTGGAGGACAGGAGAGACACATCAGCAAGAGAAAGAGAAGCCCGAGGTGGGAGAACCCAGTTACTCTAAATAGCCTCCCAGCTCTAATAAATTGCCTCCCACTATTCTGTGAAAAATGGTCAAATTACATTGCTGATCTAATCTGTAAAGAAGTAGAACTACAAGGAATGGTAGAAATGCTGGTTTCCTGGAGATGGGTAAGTACCATCCCTATTTTCAAGAAGAGATATGGCAGTGGCAGGTAGGTCTGCTGTGGGAGAAAGATGTTGGATTTTTAAAGAGTTGGCTTGGAAGCTTCTGAGTAAGGAGTGGGCAAACTGTGGCCCATAGGCCAAATCTGGCCCACTGATTATTTTTGTAAATAAAGTTTTATTGTAGTGAAGCCATGCTCATTTGTTTACAACTGTTTTCACGCTACAAAACATTTTTGAGAAGTTACAACACAGATTATACAGCCTGCAAAGGCCTATTTTTACGTGTGTAATTTTTCTGAAGAAGATGATTAGCCCTGAGCTAACATGTGCTGCCAATCCTCCTCTTTTTGCTGAGGAAGACTGGCCCTGAGCTAACATCCGTGCCCATCTTCCTCTACTTTATATGTGGGATGCCTACCACAGCATGGCTTGCCAAGCGGTGCCATGTCCACACCCAGAATCCGAACCGGCGAACCCCAGGCCGCTGAAGCAGAACATGTGAACTTAACTGCTGCACCACCAGGCCGGCCCCCAATATGTGTAATTTACTATATTTACTATGTGTCCCTTTATAGAAAAAGCTTGCTGATCCATGTTCTAGGTAAAGAAGCATTGCACACTAGGACTTGAGAGTGCTGAGAACAGTTATGGCCAATGAAACAATATTTTTTTGATCGGGTTTACTAGATATACAGATCAGGGAAATGTTCACACTGAGCACCTGGTCTTCACTAAAAATTCAACCACCATGTCTTGAGTACTTAATATAAGCCAAACACTGGGAGTGTAAAGATGAATGATTGTCTAGTGGAGGAGGCACATACATAAAAGGATAATTCAAAAAGCAGTAGTACTTACTATGAGGAGTATATCCAGAATGGTGAGCGAGCTTCCAGGGGGAGTTTACCAATTAGAAGAAGACAAGGTCCAAGTTGAATACTGAAGCCTGAGCGGGAATCAGCTCCTTGAAGCATGGTATTAGAAGCAGAGAGATCCGCTTCAGCAGTGGTCCAGGGCACAAGGTAGCAAGAATAAAACTTGGTGTAATAGTGTTATAAAGTGAAAAGTGAGAAATGGCACAGGATGAAGGTTGAGGCCAGGTTCAGAGAAAAACATTTTGCTATGCTGATGAGCTTGGGCTTGATTGTAGAACTAAAGAAAAGCTATTGAAGCATTTTAATTGCTGGAGTAAAACTGTCAGATTTGCAAATTAGATGAGCCCGTCTGGCAATGGTGTGAGTCAAAAGAGGAAACCAGGAACCCAAGTTGGGGGTTATTGATAGAATCCAATCGAGAAGAGGGTAGTGCCTGGATTGGGTGGTGATGGTATGGGTTGAGAGGAGGAGCAGATCTGAGACATAGAGGTTACAAGGTAGGCGTAATTTAGTGACATTGGATCTAGTAATAAAGAGTATGATAAATCAAGAATAACTCATGGATTTCTGGCATGGTACCTTCATAAATGCTGTTATCAGTAGCTGATATGGGGAAATCAGAAGGAGAATCAGGTTTGGGCAGGGGAGAGACGATCAATTCACTTCTGAACTTGTGGGTTATCTATTTGGAGATCTCCGGCAAGCAGTTATAATATATGATTCTGAAACTTAGGGGGAAGATGGGGCCAGTTAGCCATCAGTGTACAAGTAGTGGTTAAAAATGTAGTAGAAAGCATGTGGATTAAAAAAGCATGGCTCCAACAAAGGGTTAATCTCCATAATATATAAAGAACTCACACAGCTCAACAACAAAAAATCAAACAACCCAATCACAAAATGGGCAGGGGACATGAACAGATATTTCTCCAAAGAAGATATAAGGATGGCCAATAGACACATGAAAAGATGCTCATCATCACTAATCATCAGGGAAATGCAAATCAAAACTACACTAAGATATCACCTTACACCCGTTAGATTGGCAAAAATATCCAAAACCAAGAGTGACAAATGTTGGAGAGGTTGTGGAGAAAAAGGAAGCCTCATACACTGTTGGTGGGAATGCAAACTGGTGCAGCCACTATGGAAAACAGTATGGAGATTTCTCAAAAAGTTAAAAATAGAAATACTTCATGACCCAGCCATCCCACTACTGAATATCTATCCTAAGAACCTGGAATCAGCAATTCCAAGAGTCCCATGCACCCCTATGTTCATCGCAGCATTATTTACAATAGCCAAGACATGGAACCAACCTAAGTGTCCAGTAACTGATGATTGGATAAAGAAGATGTGGTGTGTATATATATATATATATATATATATATATATATATATACAATGAAATACTACTCAGCCATAAAAAAGGACAAAATCATCCCATTCACAACAACATGGATGGACCTTGAGGGTACTATGTTAAGTGAAATAAGCCAGACAGAGAAAGATGAACTCTGTATGACTCCACTCATAGGTGGAAGTTAACATATAGACGAGGAGAACTGATTGGTGGTTACCAGGGGAAAGGGGGGTTGGGGGGAGGGCACAAAGGGTAACCTATACAGGATACCAAGAAGGAACTGTTAAAAAGTCAGGAAGGGGGCCCGTTTTCCATAAATTGCTTATGAAAGTGGATAAATATTGTCTGGATACATGAAAAATAAGGTAAATTGAAACCATTTGAGTGAGCATCTCTAAAGGTGCTGATGAATGCCCAGTGTCAGCCTGCAGGGAGGACCCTAGTGGAGTAGCAAGACTCTCCTCTGTATTCAACATTTCCATCAAGGTCTTAGATTAAAGACACCCTCCTTAAACGTTTGGACTGTGGGAAGCTAACAGGAACAGAAAATATATCAGATAAAAGAATTAAGATGTGAGAGAATTTTGACTGACCAAAGCCACAGGCTCTATCTAATAAAATAAAATTTAAAAAGGATTCAAGTTTCCACAGTATAAGTACAGGATGGGGTAATGTGCCTTAGCAATTGATTGTAGAAAGAAAAAACTTATAGGAACTAGTTGATATTTAACTTAGTATCAGTCAACAGCATGAAATGGCCGCTAAGCAGAGGTAGGGAGAGTTTAGACTGATTAAATTGGATCAGAGTATCTACAACAGTGGTCCTCAAACTTTACTGTGCATGAGAATCAACTGGGGAATTTTTACAATTCCTTCTGCTCAAGCCACACTCCATACCAAATAAGTCAGAATCTTAGGGGGTGCGACCTAGACATCAGTATTTTTTAAAACTTCCTAGATGATTCCAATGTGCAGCTAAATTGGAGAACAAGTAAATAGAATTGAGAGCAAAAAAATAGAATAATGGTTTCTAACTGGGAGCAGGAGACATTAGAAACACCTGAGAGTATGTTTTTCAAAATATGCACGGCAGAGGCCCTTCTTCCCAAGGTTGTGATAAGCCTTTGGGGTTGAGGTCCTCATGTACCACACGCCTCTACCCGGGTTGAGAACCATTGGTCTAGAATAGCTCTACCTTGCACTGCTCAGATCACACCTAACGTCCTGAATCTGCTCTGGCTGCCTCTCTTTAAAAAGGCTGTAGACTAGAAGTCTCAAACTGGTGGCCACAGGCTGGATCTTTGGTCCTGGGGGACAGGAGGAATGGTGTGGGTGTGGAGGGGTGGTAGCTAAAAAGTGAAATATTGCCAATATTTTAAAAATCAAGAAATTTCATATAATCTTGGTTTTCAGGTTCTCTTAAAAACTGGTAAGATCTGGCAAATCTGAGCCCATCTTCCCCTTGCAATAATCATTTGGAGATGAGTAGCTGCCGGCCCCTTTAGAGGCCTGTACCCTCCAGCCTTCAGCTCACTTATTTACATTTTCAGACAAGCTCTCATAGATGTTTGAGTTGGCTACCCCTCCTATAGACCAATGGATCAGGTTCTAGGAAAGGGAGCAGGAAGGTGGAAAAACCTATAAATCATGTCATGTAAGGAGTGCTTTTAAATACCTGGGATATTAGATAAAAGAGAAAACTCAGGAGGGTTCTTCACATTCTTAGAGCATTGAAATGTGGAAGACGACTCGGACTTGCCCAGGCCCAAGGGGAAGAAATAGGACTGATGAGGATCAAGGCTGCCCAAGGAAGAAAAACCCAAGGCGTCCTGCCCTACATACCGATCTATATCATCCTCCGGGAAGCGTAGGACATCCTCCTGACCTGATCCGATCTGAGTCTTATCTAAAGTTATAGGACCACCCAATAATCAGACCCCACCTGCACCTGCACTGATACCATTTTAACGACTTTTTTACATAATCTTTCCTTTGTCTTGTAAAGAGATAACTCACATACCTAAGCCTTAAATTTAGTCCTACCCTCAACCCATGTTTGAAACTCTTCACTGTCCATGGGTCCTGTTCCCTAGCTGCTCCATGCTATTATCTGAATAAAACAGCACTATTGCCAGGCCTTTAAAGATTTTATTTTTCATTTTTCTCCCAAAGCCCCCTGGTACATAGTTGTGTATTTTCAGTTGTGGTCCTTCTAGTTGTGGCATGTGGGATGCCACATCAGCATGGCTTGGTGAGTGGTGCCATGTCTGCACCCAGGATTCAAACCAGCGACACCCTGGACAACCGAAGTGGAGCGTGAACTTAACCACTTGGCCCCGGGGCTCGCCCCACTGCCAGACCTTGAGAGTCCAAGAAATCTTTCTTGCAACTCCTCAGCTCATGGAGCCCACATCATGTCTTCTGGTGGCCAGTATGGGGATCTTGCTTCATCAGCTTGTGAGCTTAAGTTCTGGCAAGTGCCCTTTTCTTCCTTGTGCCTTCCTCTTTTTCAGGGATGGATCTAAATTCACTTTTCTATCGGGAACCTTCTCGGACAGCTGTATGAATCCAAGTTTGCTGCCCATGGCTACTCTATGGGGCAAATCTTGGCATTCAGCCCAAAGAGCATCAGTACCTTAAGCCTGAGGGTGATGGAGAATGAATCAATCCATTCCTTCCTAATCCAATCTCTAATATATAAATTTTACATGGGGGCGGGTTGACCACTTAAGTCATTAGGGCGGTCACCAATCTCCAAGACTCCCGTGACAGGTTTCTTTTCCTAAGTCTGGATTGGCATCCCTTCCTATGGCTCCTGACCACACTCTGAACCGTGGGAAAGTCCCAATTGGGACTCTGGTTCATGGAAAGTACCAAATTCTAACCTTTGGTTGAGTATGGGAACCCCATGGGAGAATGGCTCCAGGATGCAATTGGGTGGAATGTCCCCCAGCTGGCAGAAAATTCTTCACTGTTTTTCTCTATCCTTTTCTCTGTGACCATTCACCAGGCACCTATTACTGCTAGGCATAATGGGGAAGGTATACAAGGGATGCAATGCTGGGGGATGCCCCCATCACCCCTTGCTATAGGAACCCCACAGGAGGAACAATGGGTAGGACGATGCCGTAGCTTCAGGGGGATTTCAAGGTAATGGACCCTTTTCTTTTATCTCAAAGTTACAGTGGCCATTTTCGGTTCCTTTTGAGCTTCACAACCCAGAAACAAAAATCTTTAAAGAGTCAAAGCCTCCACCCCTGGGAGCCCCCTACTCTGGCTTTCCGGGCCTGATCACCCCAGCAACCCCAAGTGAGGTGCCCTCTCTTGGCAGTTGACTTGTTGAGTATTTTAGGCACCTGCTGAATCGGTTATGCAGATAGGAAACCTGTGATTCATTCTGTGAACTGTCCTGCTGGGCTGTGTGCCCCAGCACAGGAAATGTTGTATGACTCTTATCTTGATAACCCTCTGGAAGAGGCCATGAGAGCGAGGCCTCATCTCCTCTTTTCCTTTCTTTGTCTGTCTTGTTCATCACCTCCTCTGTTGTCACCAAGTTCTAGGTTAAATTCAGGCTGGACCTGAGCAGAACCTGGACCTTCTGTAAGAACAAAAGCTTGAAAACCTTTTGCCAGGAACTTAACCCTCAACCCCAGTGCTTGGAGCCTCAGCCCCCAGCCAACTCCAGGCCTTTGCTTCCTCCTTTCTGGCTTGCCTTGTGCTGGCTCAGGGACTAAGTGCCCTGGCTGAGCCGGACTTGACTAAATCTTATAACTGTGTTGACTCCCACAATTTGCCTCTACACCCTTTCTCCAGCCACTGTCAGACACCAGCTTTACTGCCATGGGGAACTCCCCAAGCATCCCTGGAGACTCACCACCTGGGTGCATTTTAACTAGTTGGAAATGTTTTCAATTGGATGGTTTATGCCCCAGAAACTCCATCTGGGAGAAAACTTGAGTGCTTTCTCTGTGCTGTTGTGATGTAGTTAACTCCAAGAACTGAAGAAAAAAAATGGAAAAAGGAAAAAACAGCCATAAGCATGCCCTTGAAAAAAAAAAATCTAGCATCTTAAATGTCTTCTCCACAAATAGTGGTAAAAAGGCTTACAACAAAATTTGGATTCATAACTATGGAGCTTTATGTTACTGTACCTGATTTGGTAGTAATTTTTAAAACAATAGCTGTGGAGATTCTGTGTATGTGTGTCTGTATGTATGTTATATGTGTGTGGCATTTTACCTCCTGATGGTATGGCCAAAATCAAGAGCTCTGTTTAATTGGCTTAAAGTAAGCACTTACATAAATTCTAAATGTAATAGAAATTAACCCGATGTCTTTCAAGTTAACATGATATAGATTAATCTTTGGTAAATGAAAGCTGTTTAAGTTTGTTGGTTGGATTGAAATAGGCGTGTCCTCTGAGTTGTTGGTATTTGGATACGATGCAGCCATGCAGCCTGGGTTTACTAGTCAAATAAGCTCACGTTGTCTATTAGAAATTAGTCAGTAAAACAATAGCTTTAAATGATGGCTATTTTTGTCTAATGTCTCATGAAGTTTTCATGGGTAATCTTAACATAATTGTTGGAAACGTGATTTAAATGGACAAAAATGGGTACGAGTTTTGGGGTACAATAATTATATTTTATGTTCTGTAGACTTGGGGAAAAAACAGCTTCCCAGTTCTTTTTAGTAACTTAAAACATTAGAGTTTTGCTAAATTAAGTTAAATGATAAAAAATCTGAGAATCTGGGGCATTTTTGGATAGGATGGAACACAAACATTATTGCTAAACGTGTCTAAGTTTTCTACTTTTGGCTTCTTATTGCGGAGAGGCTAAAGGATGTTTGGGTCTATTAGCATACATAGCTGTGTTTTATTACCATGAAGTAACATATTTCTGGAAATTATGAAAAGTGTTTAGAATGCTGATATAAAAGGCGGTTCATAATTGCTTGGTTTTTTTAGTCTTTACTAGGGTCTGTTAGGGTTTAAAAATTGTAATTAATATATGTAATTAAAGCTACTGGAAATTAATAAGGAAAACAGCTCTGTATTCAAGGAAAGTAAAAATGTATGTTTTCAATAAAGAGGGTATAAAGAATGGAAGTTTTTTTGTTTGTTGGGTTAAGACAGACAAATTTGTCCTAAAGTACTAGAAGGGAAGAAAGAAAGCATGGGACAAATTCTGAATCTAAAAATAAAATTGTGGAAGGTTTGTGAAAGAGAAATTCAGAAAGGAGTTTTATGCCTGGTCAAGTCGGCTAAGATTAAAATAAATCCAACTAAGTAAATGAGTTTTAATGTTAAAAATAAGCTGGTGTAGACATTAAAATTTGGTTTTCTCTCAAAGGGTAATTTTCTTGAACTTTTGGCCTGCTGTAACTCTACCTAAAAGACAGAAAATCTATGTTTTGCTAAAATAATTTCCTATGTGCAGAAAGAAAGAGGTCTCTCTTAAGATTTTTTGATTGTTTTAACTGCTCTTGACTGTTTCTGTTGTCACTTTGAATAGACACCTGAGCATTGTTTCACAATGAGCATTGTTTCTTATTTGAACAGGTGTTTTAAAATCTTTTGACATTTTTGACAAGCTTCTCCCTCAAAAAATACTCAAATCCTGAATGAAGGACCTTATAAATCAGCTAAGAGAAAATTAAGATCAAGATCCAATTATATAGACTGTATGAACTGATAAGGATGATTATAATTTTTTATGACTTTTGTGTAAAACATTGTTGATTTTGATGTTTTGTTTTCTCAGATTTAAGGAAATCTTTTTCTCTTTTCTCTTATGCTCACTACTTATAGCAATTTGGTGAAATTATACCTTTGTAAGTAGAGCTGAAACATTTATCTTTTTCTCCCTACCCGATCCCTCCAGAATTTGGAAACTCAGTGAGTGAGTGAGTATGGTTATTTCCTGGCAATATAGTTATTTGCATAAATTCAATAGGAATCTGTTCTCCTTATAACAGGACACGTTGGTTATATTACCAAGGCTTTGACTGGAATGTCATATTTGAGAGAAACATACAGACTCAGATATGACAAGACAGCTTTTCTGGAACAAAGATTGGACTTTCTGGAATAAAGCCATTTGGAAATATTGGCCTGGTACCTTGTTTACAGAGATTCTGGCAATCTTACCTGGTAGGTAAGGAACCTCAAAATATTTTGGGGAACCTCGAGAAGAGAGGAGTCTACCCAAATCTGTGCGTACTGCAGGCAAAATCTGACAGCAAGTCCTTGGCTGGGCTTTTCTGGCCTTGAGAGGCCTTTAAAGTTCAATCCGTGATTCCTTATTTTAAAATTCCAGCAAAGCAGATTTGAAAGAGCCTATATGATTAATTGCTATCCTTGCTGCACTTATGTGAATACTTGGACCAAGTTGTATTGAAACTACATTTATTTTGCGAACCAGTTTATCTTAATTTGGCTATTTTTTGTAAAAGTGAGGGTGATTTTAGAGACAAAAATTATGTTTCAGCAGAAGCTATAGTACACATTCATGGATATTAGATTCTAGCTCTTCTCTTCTACAAGATTCGTCTATTACGAACCATAATGTCTCCTTGTGGCCATCCATCTCTGATACCTGGGAGTTCCCTGGCCACAATCAAATCTTTTCTTTTGACTCTACGGCCCAAATACTAACTAAATTTGCCTTGTCACAGGTGGATCATAAACGACAAGTTCCAAAGGTAAAGTCCCCAACCTATCAATACACAGGATGGACTATATCAAATTTGGGCCGAATATATTTGGCTCACTCCTACTAGTCATCAACTCAGTCAAAAGGGCACTCTATGTTGGGAACAAACCAATCACACTTGTGTTACGTGGCCTAATAGCACCTGACCTATGCGACAAATTCCCCATTGCATGTGTTCTCATATCATAGCCTTAAAAAATACTGATTGGTTTGTGACTAACTGGGATACACAGCCCAGCACACGTTGGTTAGCCCCTAACGGCACTCAACAGTTATGTGGCTCCAACTTATGGCCTTGGCTGCCACCTGGATGGATTGGATGATGCACCCTAGGCTTTGTCTGCATGCAAGGTAGAACTACATTTACTATATCTCCTCCTGCTAACCTACCCAACCTGCAACAGTGCTGGACACATTCTGTCTTCCACTGGTATGATCACCTTGCCTCAATTTTCCTTCCCCACTTAGGAATCGAAAGTGTCGTCTGGCACATGGAAGCCCTAAACAAATTTCCTATCTGATATGAGCCACCAAATTAAATCCATGTTTGACCCTACCCTATCCCGAAATGATTGGTTGAACTCCTGGTCAGGACCAGGTCTCTGGACTACTACCAAAGCCTTATTCATTAGGTTAATCATATTGCTTGTATTTCTTATTATAATTTGTTGTCTATTGTTTATCTTCCACATGTCAACAAAGTTTCGCCTCCTGGACCACTTCTGATCAAATGATTCTCTCATCTCCAGAGGATCTGTAACCTTGTCAGCCTTGGACTCCCTGGGCACAACATACCCGTCCACTGAACTTCCTGCCTGTACCTTATGGCCCCCATTTAGGGACAGCTCTATGACCTTGCACAGCTGGAAGTAGTTACAAAAGATTGACCATTGTCCATATCCCCAAAAGTTTTCAGGGCCAAATGGGTTCAGGGGGTGTTTTATAATGAGAATCAAGCCTGCCCCAGGGAAAAAAGCCCAAGGCGTCCTGCGCTACATACTGATCTATGTCATCCTCCGGGAAGCATAGGAGGTCCTGACCTGATCTGATCTGAGTCTTATCTAAAGTTATAGGACCACCCAATAACCAGACCCCACCTGCACTGATACCATTTTAACGACTTTTTTACATAATCTTTCCTTTGTCTTGTAAAGAGATAACTCACATACCTATGCTTTAAATTTAGTCCTACCCTCGACCCATGTTTGCAGCTCTTCACTGCCTGTGGGTCCTGTCCCCATGCTGCAGCTCTTCAGTGCCCATGGGTCCTGTCCCCATGCTACTCCATGCTATTCTCTCAATAAAAGAGCACTACTACCAGACCTCGAGAGTCTAAGAAATCTTTCGGCTCTTCAGCTCGCTGAGCCCACATCAGAACTACAGGGTAGCAACTACTGGGAGACAGATCTGAACGTCATATCCCAACTCATTTTCTAACAGGCAGAACTGTTTAAAGAGAAAGGGATGCCTTTAGCGATAGTGAGTTCTCAGTCATGGAGAGTGTTGGGCTAAATTTCTGACACCTCTGCGGGAATAAGGCAGGCTTGGGAGGGCCTGGGGGTAGGAACAACAGCTGAGCCTAGAGCTGGGAGTGGAACCTGACGTCGTCTGACCAGGGGCCTTGATGTCTGGAACCAAGTGGCAGCGGCTGAAAACCACCTCTTGAAATGTTGGATCTCAACTAAAGGGTCAGTTTGAGTTCAAACTGCCAATCCAAAGAGAGTAAGGCAGGATTAAATGGGTGGGGATCTGGGAGAGCAGCTTGGAGCAGACAGTGGTGAGAGGATGATCCAGCAGTTCCTGAGATCGGGGAAGGAAAGGGCGGGAGTGGTGGTATTGTTAGACTAACTCTGGTCTTTCCATCTTAGGCACAGTTGGGTCCAGAGCTAAAGGGTCAGCCAGCCCTGAGGTGGAATGCAAGGAGTACCAAGCACTATATGAGGTGTGTCTTTTAATGTACTTTCCAACCTTGGTAGGTTCTGATTCCAGCCTTGAAAATCACCACACCTGCGAGCCAAGAATAATTTCCATAAATCCTGCCTTTCCTGGTTATGAATTTGTGTTTGGGGATGAAGTTAGAGCACTTGGCTATCTTTAGACGTTTGTAATCTTTTTGAATTGTATGAAGAATAAGGTTAAGGATGAATTTGGCAATGGCTAGTAAACTCATTTCAAAATTGATGAACCCATATTCACATGACAATAGGACTTTTTCTTTAAAATACTTTAAATTTTTTTCTAATTGTAAAATACATGCTCTTTGTTAAAAAAAAGTCACAAAGAAGAAAATTAAAGTCACCCACAATTGTATCACCTAGAGATAACATGGTACATAATTTGAAACGTACTCTTCCACTCTTTCCTTGTGCATGTTTTTTTTAATATTAAAAATGGAATATATTAAATGAACTGTTTCATAACTTTTTTTCACTTAAGATATCTCTAACTTCTTCTACATAATTAAATATGGGGGCGTGCGTGGAAGGGTGGCTAAGGATATGTGCTGTTCTGGAGCCAGACTGCTTGAGTCTTGAGTCCCCTGTATAGCCTTTCTGTGCTTCAGTTTTTCATCTATAAAATGAAGAAAACCATAGTTCTATGGCATCAGGTAGGATTGTGAGGATTAAGTGACATAATCCATGTGAAGTTCTTAGAAGAGAGTATTTGGAGTAAGTTTAATAAAAAGTTTAATATAGAATTATGTAAATACATCATAATACATTGAAGCAATTTTATTGATTACGCATTTAGATTTCTCCCAATTCTAGCTATTATCACAAGCTTGATTTTTTAATATACTGACAAAAATTGCCCGAGAGTCACATCAATAAATAATTGCTAATTCTGTGTTCTTATAACTTCTATGTTCTTATATTTCTCCAGATTAGAGGGACTTGGTAATTCAGAACTGCCCTCTCTGCATGGGCTGGTATCTAGCTCTCTGATGTGAACCCATTGTTCAGCATATTATTTAGAAACTACGAATAATGCTTTGTACTTTGCCAGCATGGGAAATCCACAAAACAAGCATTTATTTCAAAGAAAACTGTTAGAAAGAAATTATTTTTCTAAAAGAGATGACACAAAAATCTTCAGTAGTTTTTATAAATGGTCTCAAAATCTAATGATGAATGGCCAATTAAAACTTATGTAAGGAAATGTATTGATCACTGCATCCAACAAAAGCAGAATATATATTCTTTTCAAGTTGCAAACATAACATTTACCAAGGTAGACCGTATTCTGGGTAATAAAAATGTCTCAATAAACTTAAAAGTATTCAGTTCACATAAAGCATGTTGTCTGACCACAATGGAATTGTTAGAAATCAATAACAGAAAGATATGTGACAGATATGCAGATATTTGCCTGGTATCAATAATCCATAGTCTGAAGAAATCAAAAGGAACATCAGAAATTATTTTGAACTGATCGAAAAAGAAACACAACATATCAAAATTTGTGGGATGCCTTTAAAGCAACTTGTAAGGGGAAAATTTATGAAACTAAACATCTACCTTAAAAAGAAGAACAGTCTCAAATCAGTGTAAAGATCTAGAGTTGCCAAAACAATTTTTAAAAGGAACAAATGTGGAGGATTAATACTACCTGATTACAAGACTTATTCTAAAGCTACAGTAACCAAAACTGTGGTATGACACCAAAATTATGATCCATAAAATAAAAAATTAATAAATTAAACTTCATCAAAATTAAAAACTTTTGTTCTTCAAAAGACACCACTAAGATAATAAAAAGATAATCCACAAGCTGGGAGAAAATATTTGCAAATCATAGTCCTGATAAAGGGCTACGTCCAGAATATATATATATGGAACTCTTAAAACTCAATAGTAAGAAAACAACAACCTAAGAAAAACATGGGTGAAAAATTTGAATACACATTTCACCAAAGAAGATAGGTAATGGCTAGTAAGCACATGAAAAGATGCTCAATATAATTACTCATGAGAGAAATGCACATTAAAACCACAATGAGATACCACTACGCACCTATTTAGATGGCTAAAATTAAAAAGATTGATCATATCCAGTGTTGGCGAGGGCGTAGGTAAACTGGAACTCTCACAGATTACTGCAGGGAAAATGGGGTAACCATTTTGGAAATAGTTTGGTGGTTTCTTAAGTTAAACCTACTCCTAGCACAGATCTAGTCATTTTCCTCTTATTTATCCAAGAAAAAAGAAAGCATATGTCCATACAAAGATGTGTACGTGAATGTTCGTAATAGTTTTATTGGTACTATCCAAAATATCCATCAACAGGTGAATGGATAAACAAATCATGGTCTACACATACAACGAACTGTTCAGAATAAATAGGAGTGAACTGGGCCGGCCCCATGGCTGAGTGGTTAAGTTTGTGCACTCCGCTTTGGTGGCCCATGGTTTCACTGGTTTGAATCCCTGGCATGGATGTGGCGCTGCTCATTAGGCCACACTGAGGTGGCATCCCACATGCCACAACTAGAAGGACCCACAACTAAAATATACAACTATGTACTGGGGGGATTTAGGGAGAAAAAGCAGAAAAAAAAGAAGATTGGCAACAGTTGTACAGTTGTTAGCTCAGGTGCCAATCTTTAAAAAACAAAAAAGAAGTGAACTTTTTTTTTTCTTTTTGAGGAAGATTGGCCCTGAGCTAACATCTGCTGCCAATCCTCCTCTTTTTGCTGAGGAAGACTGGCCCTGAGCTAACATCCCTGCCATCTTCCTCTATTCTTCCTCTACTTGCTATGTGGGATGCCTACAATAGCGTGGCTTGCCAAGTGGTGCCATGTCCGCAGCCGGGATTCGAACTGGCGAACACTAGGCTGCCGAAGTGGCACGCTGCCACCACCAGGGGGCCCCAGGAGTGAACTATTGCTCCACCCGTCAACACTGGTAAATTTCTAAGCAATAAATGCTGATCGAAAAACCCAGACTAAAAAGAGTACATATGTATGATTCCGTTTACATGAAATTCTAAATATACAAACTAATTTGTAGTGATAGCAGATAAGTGGTTGCTTTAGAATGGAGAAAGGGGTAGAGGGAGGGATTAAAAAGAGGGAACTTTTGGGGGTGATGGGAATGTTAATTATCTTGAATGTGGTGATGGTTTCAAAGGAGCATCAAAATTGTCAGATTGTACATTCAATATGTACAGTTGATTGTGTGTCATTATGGCTCAGTAAGCCTGTTAAAGGAACAAACTCATGTGTGCCTCCTTTTGAGCTCTGTGCTCAGGTCTCATACACATGCTTTTGGGACCGCAGGGGTTGGTTAATGTAACTGTTTAACATGTGGAATACCATGATCATGAGCTCACCTCATGGAAACATCTTCCACGGCTGAAGACCGTCTCCCAACCATGCTTGCTCTCTCCCTCAGGACTGAACCCAGTGTAGCCAAGCCTCCCTCAGGCTTTCTCCAGGCAATGGCAGAAAGTACGCTGCCAGATTGTGAGCCCCCTGGGGCAGAAACCACTTGTTGTCACAGGAGCATTACCCAGGCCCTGGTAAGTGTCAAGGATGGATTTGTACGCTGAAATGAATTGAGTGGAATCAGTGCTCTTATCTATGCCTATTGCATCCACTTATAGGTCTACTTTGGCCCAGAATTTTCTAAGGAGCCTGTTAACTCAGGTAACTTTATCTTTCAGATCCAAGGTGCACAGTCCCATAGCAAATAAATTATCTACTCAAATTCCTGACGGTTTTGCAAGTCCCTGACAAACGATACTGGAGTGTTTGGCCACTGAATGTGACTGTCCAGAATCTTGGCCAGTAGCCTACGTCTTACTTTTCTATAAGTGCAATCTCCTAACTGTCTAGGCTATAAACCTACAGTCAGGTTGGTCGTCGGAATCTTTTGCAGCCATCCTTGTCATCTGCCTTACCGCTCCCACATGCCCAACATAATAGTTCTTGACTCTGTCTACCAACAACTCCTCCCAAACAAATGAAACACAGCTAAAGGGAGCACAGGCTAAAATCACCTTCTCAGTGGTTCTCAACCCTGGCTGCATGTCAGGAATGCCTGGAGAGATTTTAAAAACATCATGGGTCCCACCTCAGACCAATTAAGTCAGAATCCATAGTGGTGACCCCTGGGCACAAGGGGATTTTCCTTTTTAACTCCCACAGAGAATTCTAAAGAGCAGCCGGCTGAGAGCTGCGGCCAGGCCTCCACAACTACATTTTCCTGAAAGGCCGAGTTCTCTCGTTGGTTATATACAGGTCATGATAATTATGGGAAGATTTATCCTATAATTAAGAATAAGATGAAACAATTTCTGTAGGAAATTACATTGTATCATACAGTAATTTTCACTTTTCGTTGGGAAATTATGAAGAAAGAATTTGGCATTGGCTAGAATAATATAATGTTTAATTTTGTAATTATATAATTAAAAGATAATTAGCTGAATAGGTAATAATCTAACTGCAGTGATTAAATGATTGCTTCCATAATGTAAATTACTTTCCACCATAGTCAGTGATCTAAACTATTTTCTAAACATCTAGTGGTATTTTAAACGTTCGGTCGTTGTGTGAGGAAATGGCCTGCATTTGATTGATGGTCCCCTGTGACCAAAGTGTCGGCTCCACCAGGGAAGAGGCCAGACCAGTCGTCCAGGGCTGCAAGGGGCTGTCAGGATCTGAGTCTCAGCTAAGCAGGTTCGTCCTAGGCATAGCTCAATGTGGCGGGGCAAGGGTGCCCGGGGCTCATCACTGGTGTCCTAGATATTGTCTTTGGATCTTAAAAAACACTGAGTCTCAGTTTCTTCATCTGTGAGGAGGGATAGTAAAATCTGCCTTGCAGGAATGTTGCTACTATATGCATAGTAATAAAGCTCTCAGCATAATATCTGGCGTATAGTTAATGCTCAAGAAATGAGGGTAGTTATTATTTTTTTAATTATTTTCTTTGTACCAGAGCTTTCTTATGCTGCTCCCGCCCTTTATTGGGCTGGTCATAGAGAAGCCTCTGGAGACACAGGGGCACTGCAGAGTTGTTTAGGTCCCTGGATTCTGGAAGACAGTTCCGGGTGCTGCAAGATGGAACGGCAGGGGCGGTGAGGCTGAGTTTGTTGCTGTGGGGCCTGCCTCCATTAAGGAGGTTTGGGAAGGGGCGCAAGCCTTCGTCTGTAGGGAGAGTCGGCCTTGCACACAGCGCTGAGGGAGAGCCTCGACTCCCTAAGGTACCCGCACAGATCCGAACCCAGAGAGTGATGCCTGCAGATGTGAGAGGAGAAGTCCAACCTATGGAACAAACGTTCCTACAGAGATTTGAAGTCTATTTTCTGCTGTCTGTTAGGAAAAGAGGGTTTTCCTTTTTTATATTTTGCAAGGTTTTTACTTCTTGACTTTCCCTTTCTCTGACATTATACACACAAATTGAAATGGAGCCAGATGCTCCGCATCCAAGTGGAGAAGAGTGAGGTCACTGGTCATTGAGTCACAGAATTTCAGTCTGGAAAGGCTCAGTTAGCTCTGTGTTTTATCATAAGTTCTCAGTTTCCTGAGTGAGGGGACCAGGGGCGCAGGCAGCGGCGTGGAGGGAGAGCACAGGATCTCATGGGCAGGGCTCCGCATGCCACCGCCTTTCCTCACTTCACACTAAGGGAGTACGCTTTCATCTGCTTTGTGTGTTGGCGTTTTTGAATAAAATTCTACTTGCAAATAAGGATTCTAGTAGTAAAAAAAAGTTTTAAAAAACTGGAGAGTTACTGACTCTTCCATTTTATAAATGGAGCTTCTGATGGCAAACGGACTTGTTTGAAGTTACACATATTAAAAAATAATAGAACTAGGACTAGCAGTTAGTTCTTCTGATTTTTAGTCCAAGGACATGGTCCCCGATATCATGCTGCCTCTTAAAAGGCAGAGAAAGGCAGGTCGGGAAACCTGACACACTTTCCAGGCCACAGCTGTGAACACATGGCAAGAGAAATCTTCCAGCAAAGTGGGAGCAAAGCGGCAAAAATCACAGCATCTTAATAGTGGAGTCACCCTGACAGAAAACCATATAAAAAAGGGACATAGAAGGGCATATTTTCTCTTCATTTCTCTCTTCCAATGGAATTTTTCTATTGTATTGCCAATTAAGCAACATAACTTAGGATAAGACACTCTGGAAGCTGTACAAAGGTTTATGTGTCCTAAGTAGAAATGGGGGACACATTCATTTCGCCACAGATCCTCAGGACAGTGTTACAGAGAAGCTCAAATGGGCCTATTTCTCACCCCTGAGGCTTAGGAGTCCTCATTTATGGCATGCCCCCTGTGGGGTACTCAGCTGTAGCATTAATGGGCAATCAATATCTGCCCAAAGGGTGCGCCTGGCTCAAAGGGATTTAGTGGAACCCTGTGGTTCCCATCAACCGTGCTCCATGCCCTCCTTCCCTTTCCCTGGCTGTGGCCCTGCACTTGATCTGTATTCTGCCCTGGTAGTCTCACTTCAAAGTGCGACAGGATTCCTGCTCTTCCTAGTCCCTGTAAGGCCTCTCTTCTTTCAGCACTCTCCACCGTACTCCCAGCCGCTCCCACAAACCCACCTTCAATTAACATACAACTAAGTAAAACAGAGTGTGCGCTTCTCCCCTTTCCCGGTCCCAAGCAACTGCTGTCCATAAGTTCCTCCTATAGACAAATTCTAGCGCTAGAAGGAGAAATCCCCTATATTCGTAGCGTGGGTGAAAGGAATGAGTGTCGAATGTAAAGAACATGGGCAAAATATCTGCACAAGTGGAAAGAAAAATAGTCAGTTTTGGCAAAGAAAGAAAACCAGCCATTGGTGAGTTGTGAATGATCGGGACTGATAAAAAGATCTCTCCCTGGCTCTTTGTGGCTGTGCAGGTAGAGCCACGGAACCCCTCCCAGGGCAGGACTGCAGGCAGAAGCCAGAACGGACCAATTACTCTCTTTAGTGCCGAATAGCATTTGAGAAGCTTGCAAAGCACTATTGCTAAACCTCCATCTAAATTCTCCTCCCTTAATTCAATGCCACTTAACATTATTCTAATTGGCAATGTGAGGGTGTGTTTTTTTTTTTAAGATTGGCATCTAAGCTAACAACTGTTGCCAATCTTTTTTTTCTTTTTTTTTGCTTTTTCTCCCCAAATCCCCCCAGTACATAGTTGTATATTTTAGTTGTGGGTCCTTCTAGTTGTGCTATGTGTGACGCCGCCCGCCTCAGCATGGCTTGATGAGTGGTGCTATGTCCGTGCCCAGGATGCGAACCAGTGAAACCCTGGACTGCTGAAGCAGAGCGTGCGAATTTAATCACTAGGCCACAGGCCAGCCCCTGGGTTTTTTTTTTTTTATAGGAATAAAATAAAGACAAAAGGCAATCATGTTGTTAGCATGATGCATTCAATACAACGTGCTTTGACTTGTTTTAACATTACAACTTAACTAAATTTACCTTGGTTATTAGAAGAGTTGAATAGAGACTTACTACTCTGATTTAAGAAAGGGATGAAAGAATAATGAAAACATAAAATGTATGCAGTCGCCATCTAACTTCCTCCCTATAGTTAACTGTAATTACAGTTTTCCAGCAAAGAATTTGTGGAGAATTAAAATGAAAAGAAAGTCTTGGGAAAGTAGCCCCAACTGGTTGGAAAATATGAAATTAATTATCTCAGCGTCCAAAAAGAATGTGTTTCTTATAAAGAATCAGAGATCTGTTGAACTTCAGAATTATTTACATTTCTTCAGCAATGTTCTCACTGTCAGTGGAACAGCAACATGTGAAGAAGTAATTTTGTCACATGATCCGTGTAATCCAGAGCCGGGACAGCGTCCACGGAGCTCGTCCGGGCCAGCCCTCCGTTTTGTTCGGAGGACGCCCCAACTGCTTGAAGTAATTGGTTCCTGTCTGCTTTTGCTAGCTCGTCCTTTTACGTAAAAACAAGCAAACGACTCAACGGAAAGTGAAGACCTGTTTTTCTCCTTGTCTTAAAATTTCTTTAAAGAACAATTTACCCCAAACATTACAAATTTCAGACACAGTTTTAGGTCTGTTTTGTTCTGTTTCACGTAATATCAATACTAAGAAAAAGATTATCAACAATTTACTAAAATTTTCCCAAGAGATGTTAAAATTTAGCTTTACATACATAGAAAAAGAGTGGACCGCTTTGAAGGGGGATTAGTTAGAATTAAAGGCATTGAAAAAGGAAAATTGTAGAAGAAAATCCTAGTGGTGCTCATTCAGCTGCCATCCAGAGGAAGCGGGGTGTTAGTCATCAGACCTGAAGTATTCAGATCCCATTGAGCATCTCATGTCAACTTTGAGGTCAGTATATCAGGACGACTTAGCTTGCAGACATCAAACTGGAAATTCAATTGGCCCCTTGATTCAATACTTACGAAGAAAAGTTTTATTTGGATTTCCATGAAGCTTTGCCGACAAAAGCAAAATAAACTCTACCCTGGACAGACCATAAGGTGCTTAGCTGGAGCCATATCTAGAGACTCATTCTGGGAGAGAGCAGCCTCTAGAAATTCTTTTGGTTTGAGGTTGCTGTGGCTTATGCACGTGAAACAGGTGAAATCAATTCTGCTCCCTAACTGCAGCTGGTGGTCCTAGGCACCCACACCTGGGCTGAGGCATGTGCAAACAGATCAGGGAGCCAAATGCTAAACCACCCCAGCCATTCAGTCTTTTTCAGAAAGTACACCTCTGAGATGCCCCCAGAGTGGGTGGACTCCCGAGGCATTGGTGAATCCTATAGATGAAGCAATCTTTGAGGCCAGATGTGCTTTTCAGTCTTAGAAGCGCTGAGTTCTCCCGGTGATTGGAATTCTCCATCTATAAACCACCAGGTGGAATCTGCAAAGTTAAGGATCCAGGTTGATTTCTGATATGTGCTGTATATCTGCAAGAGACCTAGATTCTATATGTTTTTTCGTATTTATGATTTTACACTTTTTAAAATCTCTTATAGGCAGAGGAGGGGGTGTTTTGGGGGGGGACTATTTGCCACTAATAAAGGTAGATTGGCTGGGAATTTCTAAATGGATACCCATAGTTCTCCTACTAAAGATACGTGCTTTCTGTTTGGATGTATGGCCACACTTTGACGATATTTCTAGCTTTTACTTATTGTTATTTATATCCTGGCAGAATTAATTATCTTCAGGGAATACTGGTGGTGTTTTCAGTGGAGAGAGAGAGAATGGTTCTGGAGATACACGTTTAATTAAAAATTCTCCAACACATGCCTATATAAAAGGGAGCCTGTAGTGCAGGATGCTTGTTCCTGAAACAAATCTGGGACAAATTTCAATCTGTATCTACTCAGAGCCAGTACCTTAGAGTTGTTTCTTTTCTGCTCACTGTATTGGGGTTGATGTGGGTGGAGAGAGAGAGGGAAAACCAAGAAAGAAAAAAGACTACACACACACAAATCAGAATATGATGTATTCACATGTCTGCAATATGTAAAACTATAGTCAGAAATGACTGATGAACTAATGAATTTTTCAAATGCCTTATTTAGCATCTAATAATTATGTGATCTTAATAGTTTTTTTAAGTTTGATGCAAAGGATTATAATGATAGATTCCTTGATATCAAACCACGCTTGGAATCAGGAACAAATTCTACTTGTTCATATTGTATCCTTTGAAACTCTAGTCACCTGAGTCTAATGGATGCTGTGGGGTGCTGCTCGGATGCCACCCTCAGCAGGATGCACTTACATTCTCCTGGCTGTCCGGAGCATTGAGGATGCTGATGGCTCACAGCTGAGTTTATCGTCAGGCAGCAGCCCACCCCTATGACTGGTTCAGAGCTCTCGGTGGGTTAGGCTGAAGCCACTGTTGTAATTATATTGCATTTCAACTTCTCTCTCTACCCCAATCCCAGCCTCTCACTTCCTTAAAGATGTTGTTCCTGAGAGCGCTCCCCTAAAACCCTTAGGCATGCATATTTCTACCTCAGAGTCTCTGGGGAACCTGACCTCAGACAGAAGCAAGCTGCATATTATTTGCTAATATTTTATTTAAAATTCTTGTATCTGCAATTTTAAGTAAAATGTCGAGCATTTTTAAAAATACCATCCTGCTTTGGAATTATAATTAATCTGGCTTTGTAAAATGAGTTAGAATTTTTTTTTTTTTCCGTGGCCTGGAAATGTTTAAACAACATTGGAATCATCTGTTATTTAAAAATTAAACCCATCTGGTCTTTGTGCCTTTTTCCATGATAGATTCTTAATCACCAGCCTGCCATCTTCTACATGATTGGCAATTTAAGTAATTTCTATTTTGTTAGGAAATCATTCACTTCCTCTGTGTTTTAAAATTTGCAGCCCTAGAATTGCAAGCAGTAATCTCTTATAATTCTTTTAATCACGCCTGTATCTGTGGTTTGTCTCCTTCTTTTTAATCCTGCATATTTTCCAAGTGCCCTCGTGTGTGTGTGTGTGTGTGTGTGTGTGTGTGTGTGTGTGTGCGTGTGCGCGCTTGCCACGGGCACTCTCTCCTTTAATCAGGTTCACCGAGAGGTTATCTGCTTCATTGGTCTTAGTTTTTTTTTAGCTTTTGGATTTATTTATCCTTTCTGCTTCATTTTGGTTTGTTTTTGATTTCTATCTTATTAATTTCAGCTTTTATTATAATTAATCCTTCTTAGTTTCTTTTGGATTCTTTTTTATTGATTTCCTAATTTCTGGTAATGAGTACTAAATTTGTTTTTTTTTCTTTAATAATAAAGATGTTTAAGGCAATAAATTCGGAGTGTACCTTTTGCTGTTCCATGTCATTGCTTTCTCAATAGTTTCTAATTTTAATTTCTTTTTGATTCATGGCTCAACTTTCCAAAACTTAAAACTTTTATAATTCATGTTTAATTTCATTGGGGTATGATCAAGTAAGATAACTTGAAAAATCTTATTCTCTATTTCGTTTTTTTGAAACTTCAACTTGTTAAGATCTTTTTTGCTTTGGTCAAATACATGATTGATTTTGTCACTGTTTCATGAACCTGTGGGGGAACATATGTATATTCTCTACTAGAAGGGATTTAAGCATCTACATACATCTATTAAATAAAATGACTAATTGGTCTAGTAGGTGTAATCGACTCTGGAAGACCTCTATTTAAGTTTCTCTCTCGTAGTAATTTGATCCAGTTCTTTGTGTTTCTAATAATTTTTGTGTTATATTTTTTAGCTGCCGTATTACGTAAAGCTGACTCTTACTGACGTTTTGGGACGGATTATGGAGGGGGATTACACGGCTAAATGTCGCCCATTCCTGTTCTTAGAAAGCATTTGTTACCCACTGTTAGAAATTCCTCACGGTCCATTCTCTGAGGGCACAGCCTCCGTTAGGCTCTTTCGGCTCCTTAACCACTTCTTCCTGCTTTCCTTCCTCATCAAGCTAGTAGTGCACCTCCGTTTTTCTCGTTTGTCTTCTACTCAGGTGTCCTTTCTGCAAACCAAAGCCCAATAGCCACCATATTGTATTGAGCCTTTAATCATTACCTAATGTCCTTCTTCATTCTTAAGTGACTAACTTTTTTTTTTTAATTTTAAGATGCTTTTAAAATTTTCCACAAATTAAACATTTACAATCTCAACCCACTTTTACTGAGAATGTTTACAACCCAGGGATTCTCAAATGTGGTAAATTTAGCAAGGATAGTTTTTGAGAATAAAACAAAGTATCAATACATTTTGTATTCCATGGCATTGCTTCTGTGGAAAATAGTTGATACCTATTTTATTTTTTAATTTGTTGAAGTATAGTCGACATACAGTATTGTGTTAGTTTCAGGTGTACAACATGGTGATTCAACATTTATTTACATTACAAAATGATCACCCTGATAAGACTAGTTACCACTGGTCATCGTACAAAGGGTATTCATTTTAAATGTAAACTTCTGACCTTATTCCATTGTGTGGCTGGAAAATAATAAATTAGAAACAAATTAGTGTAACTAAGGAGGGAAGTTAATTTTCATAGAAAGCAGCCTAATGACTGCGATGAGTATTTAATTTTAATGTACATCAGAATCACCTGGAGGCCTTATTTCAACAGCCTGCTGGGCCGCTCAGCCAGAGTTTTTACAAGTCTAGGGTGGGGCCCTAAAATTTGTATTTCTAACAAGTTCTGAAGTGATGCTAAAGCTGCTGAAGACCACACTAAATTAGATACTATTTGATTTTGCTTATTTCCTTGGAAGTACCAAGGTTTTAAAATAAACGTTCTCAACTTTAATTAGATTTGAACCAAAATTAACCTACTGAAGTCACTGCTTAGTATTATTTCTTCCTCTATCCAATCTTATTCCTTTCTTCCATTCTCCAATTTGTTAAAATTAGCTTCTAAAAAGCAAATTTACCATATGGCAAATCAAGCTTGTCTGATATTAACGCCATCACTCTTGCCTTCTTTTCATTTGCAGTTGCTTGATATTTTTGTCTATCCCTTTATCTTCAACATTTATCGCTTTGTTTTGAGTTATTTGCAGTTGGGTTTTGTATTTTAATCAATCTGACAATCTGACTTTTTTTTTTGGAGGAAGATTACCCCTGAGCTAACTGCTGCCAATCCTCCTCTTTTTACTGAGGAAGACTGGCCCTGAGCTAACATCCGTGCCCATCTTCCTCTACTTTATATGTGGGACGCCTGCCACAGCATGGCATGCCAAGCGGTGCCATGTCCGCAGCCAGGATTCGAACTGGTGAACTCCAGGCCACCAAAGCGGAATGTGCGCACTTAACCGCTGTGCCACCGGGCTGGCCCCTAATCTCTGACTTTTAATGAAAGAAATCAGCCCATTCGTATTTAATGTAATGATTGATATACTTCATTGAATCTTTTCTGTCTTACTCTGCTTCTTTACAATGATTTTTGCTTCTGTTTTCTGTATTTTTGTTGTTTGGTCAACTAACTTTTCATGCCATTTCCTCACTTGTTAATGTGCGTGTTCTACTCTATTCTTCTGTCACATTTGTTCCGTTAATTGATTCTATTTATTGTTGTCTTCTCTTTTCCTGTGCTATCATTTTTCAGGTAGATAATAACTTGCTTTTTCCGCCTGGAAATCTGTACAATTCAGGAATTGACCTGGTTATATCCAGGTGCCTGTCCTTTTCTCACCAATCGTGCCTAATACTCAGCAATTCCTTTCAGTCTGCAGACTCAGGTCTTACTTCAGCTTACAGAAAATTTTTTCTATTATTAGTTTCATAATTTATTTCTCTTTCAGGAATTCCAACTAGATGTTACATCTACTAAATCTGTCCTCAAATTGTCTTATCTGTCTTTTCATGATTTCACATAGCTGTGCTTTGAACTATTGCTTCTATAATCTTCTAGGCCATTCTTTTTGGCCTCAATAATGATCATCCTCTTCAAAACGTGCTGAATTGTTTCATAGGAAAATTATGGCTTGCTTTAGCTCCAGAAAGTGTGTGTGCATGTGTGTATGTGCTTCATCTGAATCTTTTTGAACAACTTTTCCCTTGTCTTTCTCTTACAGCAATTCTGTTTCACCAGGAGCATTGTATTTGCCCTGACTGATCTCTCTCTCTCTGGTTCTTAGGCCCTTAGCTGGGTTTTACATCACTGACTTGTTCTGGGCTGGTTGATGGGACCTCCCAAGTTGTGGCAGTATGGTGAGTGATGGATAGTGGCAATCCCACATGGGCTGGCAGGTTGCCAGTTTCCAGGTCAGCTACCAACAGCAGCCTTCAGGCTCTCGATCTTTTCTTACCTCCAGCCTCAGGAGTGGAGGACATGGCACACCCATTCAGCACTCACTTGGCTTATTTATGGGCGGGGGAGAGGGGGATCTGATATCTTAATGTGGGCATATAATGACCTTTTCTCCATGGTAAACAGATCCCTTGGAGACAAGTTTTTCCAAAACTTGCTCTTCCTGATTCCTGTCCTGGGCAGTCTGATGCCAGCCCCAGGGGAAAGCCTCATGTGGGTCTCTACCCTGGGTGCCCGCAGGGCCCAAGCCTATTCTAACACCCAGCTACATGTGATCTAAGCCGCTGGTCACAATAGGAATGTAGCCTGGAATTGGGAGTAGAGAGAGGCAGCAGCAATCATTTCCTAGAATCCTCTCATAGTGTAAAAGATGTTCATTTTAGTACGGTGAAACAGGGAAATGTTTTTCTTCTAATCCCTTCTTTTTGTACCCAGTGGCCGAGTGATTTTTATCCCACTTTTATATGAACCCCCTGTGATATATGCGAATGATGTTTTATTTTCTTGAACTGTCAGTGGCTTCAAAGAAAACTGGTATGATAGCCCACTATTTCCAATCATAATGGTTTAATTTGACTAGGTCAAATGAAAATCATCATTTTTGGCAGTTGGCCTACAGCACTTAATTGGTTTATTTCAAATAACTTTGAATCACTGATCACTGTGTTTAATTACCTAGGATAATAGTTTGCCCACAGTTCATCTTGCAAATTTTTCTAAGAAGTTAAATTGCTTAAAAATAGACTTGAGGGGCCAGCCCGGTGGTGCAGCAGTTAAGTTTGCACATTCTGCTTCGGCAGCCCGGGTTTGCCAGTTCGGATCCCAGGTGTGGACGTGGCACTGCTTGGCAAGCCATGCTGTGGCAGGCATCCCAAGTATAAAAGTAGAGGAAGATGGGCACGGATGTTAGCTCAGGGCCAGTCTTCCTCATCAAAAAGAGGAGAATTGGCAGCAGATGTTAGCTCAGGGCTAATCTTCCTCAAAAAAAAAAAAAAATAGACGTGCCATACACCATATAGATAGGTACATCTATAACTGTAGACACAGATATGTATCTGGTAACCCTAATATAAATATTAGGATTGCCAGATTTAGCTCAAAACAACAACAACAACCAGGACATTCCGCTAAACTCGAATTTCAGATAAACAATAAATAAAAATTTCAATATAAGTGTGTCCCATGGAATATTTGGGACATACATATACTAAAATTTTCTTCATTGTTTATCTGAAATTCAAATTGGTGTAGAAGTCCTGTGTTTTATCTGGCAACCCTAAAATATTATAAATACATATGCAAATATATATAGATTGTGTGTTTGTGTGTGTGTCTGTGTGTGAGAGAGGGAGAAAGGAATTAAGACTGGTAATTGGTTATTCTTGTTTTGAAAATTTTCGAGGTCAAAATCTCCATAGCCGTGCTTTTTGGCAGAGATTCTAGACCACGCTGGAGGGAAACTGCATGCAGGTGTGAATCTCTCTTGCTCACTGTTGTATCCCTCTCATTTATCATAGTGCTTGACACAAGCTGTTTTCAAAATAATTGAATGAACAAGTTCTTTCTGAATTCTAGAGCCCAGATGGTAACTCAAATGTGAGCAATAATACACATTTTCTGCTAAAATATGAAAATTTAAACTTAACTAAAGCCCCTGCCCATCATTTTTATCTGTTTTGTTTATTGATATTTCATCATAAGGAGAATTTGCTAAGAGTTTCAAAACTATTATCCTAGGAGCTAGAATTTCTTCATCCATTTGTTTTTCATGTACACCATGATTTTCTGAGGAAACCCTGTTTGCAACTGGATGTGTCCTGGGTGGGCTGCTTATCTTGCATAAGGTAATACACACTGTCTGCCTTCCAGGTTCTTGCACTTAACTCTCAGCTGTTTAATGCTTATCACAAGAATTGTTGTAAGAAATAATATTTGTTGAGGAATTGCCTAGGGATAAGCAGTCTGCTCATTCTTCTAGGTACCAGAAATTCTCTTTGGAACAAGTAAAGTCATCGTTACTCTCAGATCTCTGGTTTTTTTTTTAACTCCCAAATTTTGCCTTTTCTGAATTATACTTTGGTATTATTTTATAGGCCAGCATTAAGGAAAAAAGTGAGAAACAGTAATGAATATTTTAGATTCTTTCTTGTTTATTAAAACTGAATTTTCTTTTATTTCTGATACACACAAAGGATCTATCAATTTACTTATTGAACACTTATTTTAAGCTATACTATCATAGAGGCAATCCAGTTCTGTGAGTTTTGACAAATAGTGGGTAACATTCCTACAACAATCAAGATACAAAGCAGTTCTACCACTCCAAACAATTTCCACTTGCTACTCCTTTGTAGTCAGCCCTGCAGCAGCTCCACCCCAGGCAACCACTGACCTGATTCCTGTCACTATGAATTAGTTTGCATTTTCTAGAGTTTTGTATAAAGAGATTCATAGTATGGACTCTTTTTTGTCTGGCTTCTTTCACTCAGCATAATTATTTTGAAATTCATCACAGTTGTTGCATGTGTCAATAGCTCATGCTTTTTTACTGCTGATTAGTTTTCCATCACATGGATATACCACAATTTGTTTCACCACTCATTTGAGTTGTTTTAAGTTTGGAGTTATTAAAAATAAGGTTGCTATGAGCACTCATGTGCAAGTCTTTGTTTGAACACACACTTTCATTTCTTTTGAAAAAAATATCCAAGAGTGGAATAGCTGGATCATGTGGTACGTGGATGCTTTTTAAGAAATTGTCCAACGGTTTTCCAAGTTGTTGTACCACTTTATTCCTACCAGCAGTTGCTCCACCTCCTTGCTAACATTTGGCATGGTCAGTCGTCTAAATTCTACGTGTTCTGATAGGTTTGTAATGATATCATGTTGTGGTTTTCATTTGCAGTTCCCTAAGAACTAATGTTGTCAAGTATCTTTTCCCATGCTTATTTACCATCGTTGCTGACATATCTGTTCACATCTTTTCCTCTCCCCCTCCCCCAACCCCCCACCCCCACCTCCCCGCCTTTTAAATTGGGTTGTTTGTTTTCTTATTATTGAGTTTTGAGGATTCTTTATACATTCTGGAAACAAGTGCTTTATCAGATATATAATTTGCAAATGTTTTCTCTCAGCCTGGTTTGTCTCTTCATTCTCTTAACTGTGACTTTGGAAGAGCAGCTGTTTTTAACTTTGAAGTCCAATTTACCACTTTATTCTTTTATGAATTATGCTTTTGATAATTTAGGTCTATGATCCATTTTGAGTTAATTTTTGTATGTGATGTGAGGTAATAATCAAAGTCCATTTTCCTGCATATGTATATTCAATTGTATTGGAACCACTTATTGAAAATACTATCCTTTCTCCACTCAATTGCCTTTACACCTTTGTTGAAAATCAGTTGTTTATATATGTGTGGGTCTATTTCTAGATTCTTATTCAGTTCCAGTGACCCAATTGACACCACTTTGTCTTGACTACTGTAGCTTGACGATGAGACTTGAAATCAGGTAGTGGTCATGCTCCAACTTTGCTCTTTTTCAGATTGTCTTGGCTGTTATGGGTCCTTCGCATTTCCATGTGAGTTTCAGAATCGGCTTGTCAATGTCTGTAGCAAAGCCTGTTGAGATTTTGATTAGGACTGCATTGACTTGTGAAATGAGTATTACAGATCAATTTGTGAAATGAGTATTAATTGTTGATGACTACTGCAGTTGTGCCTTCTTGATGGATGCTTGATGATGCTATCGGAGCGTGAGGATCACTGCTTTCAAGGATTGCTGCTTGTTAAATGCATCCACATCCCTGATGCCAACAAAGAAATGTAAACGTATACTGTCTTGCCTTTTTTAGTCAAAATAGTACACCACTGAATATGAAGAAAAAACCGCCTAAGATTATCATCCTACCCCCACATAGGTGTATTAGAAACTCGTATTTTGAGTTAAGCTGGAGTCAGATTGATGCTTGTTGGGACACGGGGGAATAGGAATTCGCAAGTGAGAATAATAGAGGAAAATATACAGAGGTAAGAGAGGGAAATACTGAAAAAGAGAATGGCAAGAAATCTGATGTGGGTCAGTGTGGACATAAGATTTAACCCAGGGAGGACTTTTCAACAGACTCAGGGCTTTGACAGTGAAACAAAAACATGAGGACAGGCAAAGTCAAGTTGTAAGAAACAGAAATGTATCCACCTCAGAAGGAAGAAGTGTGGTTTGGTGGCATCTTATGTGTAAGTTTGTGCCCAGGATGGATAGTTGTCTCACACTATTGGTTTCCTTCTCCTTTCACAATACAATTTAAGCTGGCCCCCTAACTAATGACTATATTCCCTAGACTCCCATCTACCTAGGTGTGGCTATTTGGTTAAGTTATTGTTAATGAGATATGAATGAAATTAGTGCGTGAAACTTCAGGACCATACCTTTAAAGGGAAGGGTAAGTTTTCCTTCCTTCCTCTCCATCCTGTGCCTGGATTGCAGAAGTGGTGGCAAGCCAACTTATACCACGGAGATGAGAGTATCACTCTAGGGCAGCGGAAAAAGATGAAAAGAACCTGGGAGCTGACCACTTGGAACCACTATGGCAGCTGTAGACTTATTTCTAGAGTATTCTGTGAAGAGAAATACATTTCTAATGTGTTTGAGTCACTGTTAATTTGAGTCTCTGTCAAACTAATGCAAGGAAGAGTGACTGCTCCCTGGGAGGCTGGTAAGAGAAGACTCTGTTTAAGGTCTGCATTTTTAAGCTTGAAATATTTGTGCTATGAACCAATATCCCCCCATTGAATATTTTTCTCATTTTGTAGAGTGGTGGCATATGTCTAAGAAAATGTGGTGAAATTGATAAAATGTAGATTTTTTTTCAGTCGCAAAGACCTGGCGTTGGATAGTTGCCCTACCACTTAGCAATTGTTTAGCATCAAGTAAGTTGCTTTACTTCCCTTAACTTCGCTTTCCTAGTCTGTAACCTGTCTACCTGCTGAGCTTATTGTGAGGTTCAAATTAGCTAATATCTAAAGTTCTAAGTCACAGGTGCGATTTTAATGATAACCTCTTCCTTTCCCACCCTAGTCAAGATACAAGGACCATCCACGCTGTGGTAAAGTGTAATTTATTACTTGAATAAGTTTACTAAGCATTGGACATAGCTGTGTAGAGCTGCCAATTAATGGATGATACATATATCAAGTAGATTTGTGTGGGATGTAGCTAATATATTTGTCCGAATGAAGGTTGTCTTGGTGCCAACTGTGGAATGAGTATATATTTTTTAACTTATTGAGGTCACATTGGTTTATAACATTGTGTAAATTTCAGGTATACATCATCATATTTCGACTTCTGTATAGACTGCATCACGTTCATCACCAAAAAGTTTAGTTTCCATCTGTCACTGAACACGTGCACCCCTTTACCCCTTTTGCCCTCCCCCTGCACCTTCCCCTTCCCTTCTGGTAACCACCAATCTATTCTCTTTATCTATGTGTCTGTTTATCTTCCACTTATGAGTGAAATCGTATGGTATTTGTCTTTATCTGTCTGACTTATTTCATTTAACATAGTACCCTCAAGGTCCATCCATGTTGTTGCAAATGCATGATTTTGTCTTTTTCATGGCTGAGTAGTATTCTGTTGTATATATATACCACATCTCCTTTATCCATTTGTCTCTTAATGAATGCTTGGGTTGCTTCCAGATCTTGGCTATTGTGAATAATGCTGCAATGAACATAAGGGTGCATATATCTTTTCAAATTAGCATTTTCATGTTCTCCGGAAAAATACCCAGAAGCGGAATAGCTGGATCATATGGTACTTCTGTTTTTAATTTTTTGAGAAATCTGGAATGAGTGTGTAAGTGTTTTAATTCCTAGTTTTCTGCTTTAATCTCTGCATTAGTGGTGCCAGACTCAAGTGTTACAGGGGTCAGGCAGGGAATACAAATGATGCCGATGGGGCTGAATCCACATGCATGTACCATTAGCAATGGAGAGGCTGCTGCTCTCAGCTCCCGTGGATTTGGAATGAGGCTCCCTGTTGCTAGTTGTTGTAAATTTTCAAGAGAATCGCAAGTCTGAATTTTTATGTGAAATCTCCTGTTTTTAAAATGTGGGTTTAGTTTTTTAAAAAAGCGTTTGAGTTGAATAAACCATATCTTTGGCCACCAGCTTGCTGCCTCAGCTCTCCATGCCGCCCACTTTGACGGAGACACGCTCTCTGCCGCAGCAGATGCCTCTTGAGAAATCCATTGATTACAGAGATGCTTAACGTCAGCATATTCACCTCTTCATGTAGATCTGTATGCTCAGAACTGGTGCTTGCTCCAAATAAGACACTAAAAGTTCAGTGTGAAAGTGCAATTATCATAAACTAAACACAAGGAAGATGCTTTAGTGCTACACTAGTCTAAGGGAGACCTGGAGCTAATTCCATGGTGTTTTTTCCCCACTCTGGGGAAGAAGATGATGTAATAAATATTTCTGTGTTTATTTGGTGTGTGAAGCCAAATACTCAAATGCTGAGTGCATTTAAAAAAATCAAAATCAGCAATTCAATTATTTTTCTTTATTAGAACAGCCAGGAGTGAGCATGTTAAGATGGATCTGCTTTGCTGTAGCTTGCTCTGCTGGCAATGTCTAAATGAATTAAATGAATCAGAGTCAAAGAAACCTCACAGGTGGCTTGAATCTCCTGTCAGGAAGAATAGCTAACTGAGTCACACGTCAGTGTTTTTTTTTTCCTTGGCTCATCTTAGAAGCTTGTGTTCTTAGCTACGTATTTGTGGACTTAGCATTTTAACCTTAAAATTTAACCTAATAGATACTTAAGTTTGGGAATTTGGGTGTCCAGTCTTCTAAGGTAGTGATTTGTTAGTTCTTAAAAGTCACCCACATAAAAATGCCATCTGTCCTCTGAAACTTGTGAGAGGCAATTTCTTTATCACTCAGTTCTACCAGAACCCATTTCTATTGTGGTAAGACCAGAAAGTTTCCAAATTTCCATTTTGAGATTTTTCATTTCTAGTGCGCATAATGGAAAAGTCTATATAATATGTCACAGCATGAACCTCTGTTGAGGTCAAATGGGGGGCAAGGGGATGTGGTTCTCTTGTGCATCATGTAAAATTCTCTAAAATATCCTAAGGCTGAGAAATTTTTGTCAGAGAGCAATTCAGAAATGAGGTCAGCCTTTTCTCTACTGGGGAGGCCATTGAGCTCTTGGGAATTTGTGTTGCTACTGTTCCAGTCAGTTCCTCTTTTACAAACTAACTGGTAGATTAAGCTCCACTGGGCAGGAAGGGGAGCATCTTTCTGTTAATAAAAATACCCTCTTTTACAAGGATGGGTCTTTCCAAAAGTGTAAAAAAAATAATAATAAAAATAAAAAAATCAGGAGTCGTCGGGTGTTTAGTAGGTTGAAGGCTGCAATGATGAAGAAATAACAATTGCTGACTCAAGAGTCTCTGAGGACCCAAAGTGCTACCTAGGAAAACTAAAATATTCAGTCTCATTTTAGGAACATCTCAGAGTATAGCAAGTTGGGCATCGTGGGCTCTGGCATTGGTGGCTTATTAATTACATGCAGATTACACCACACACAGAGCAATAGCCCTGTGGAATTATAAAGGTCAGACAGCGTTTCTAGAAAGTGTCACGGTCCCATAAATAGACTTCTACTGACTTCTATAGGTATCTATAACAGGTTTCTAGTTTCATGTCAAGCTTTTTCTCTCTACCTGAATGCTCCACTCAACCTAGAAAAAACCCAATGAGATACATGTATCTTACCAGCAGAGTTATAGATTTCTATATTTTGGTAAGCATTTTCTGTTTTCCCTGCAAATGGGGATCTCCAATCTTCCAACAGTGAATTAAGTAGAACAAATCTAATCCTTTACCTATTTGTGTTTAGTTTCATTTTGACCATAAAAAATGTAGAGATAAACCCATGAACTTACTAACTAGCTTGAGAAATTAAACATTAGAAACTGCAGTTCCTATATATCCCTTCTTTATTCCATTCTCTTTCCCTCCCCAGGGGCAACCATTGTTCTGTTTTTTTAATAGAATATTATATATAGTCCTTCAAAACATAGTTTATATATTTTCATCCAAATAAAAATGATATCATATTCATGTGTCCTCCTGAAAGACTTGTACATGTATTACTCGAATCATTTCTCCTTCAAAGGTAAAGAGAAACTTTTCCTATGGATCTAAAAATCCTTTGTGAGGATTTTCAATGTACACACCCTTATGACCAGAAACGTTGTTCTTGACCGGTTAAGTACTCACATATATGTACAAGTAGAAGTGAATTTGTTGCAGCTTGTTTTAATAACAAAACCAATACTTAAATAAACTGTAGTCCAAACTATGAGTCAATAAGGAATGAGGTAGATATATATTTACTGATCATAGGTAAAGCTTTAAGACATATTGTTAAATAAAACAATTGCAAAACAAAATTAACAGTTACCATTTATGTTTTAAAACTGTATATTTCTATGTGATCTTCTATAGCCTTATAAATATATAGAAAAAATTTTGTGAGCAAACACTGAAAGCTGGTGATAGGGATCATCTCTAGGATGGAAGTGGGAGGTCAAGGAGGTCTTTGTATTACCGGTATTAGTTGGATTTTTACAACCAATTCATATGTTAATTGATTAATTAGAAATGTAAATAGAACTTGAAGTACATAAAAAAGGTCAATGTAACATTTTCAGGGCAGGTAATAACACTGTGGCCTGAAGCAAGAGATTAAACTAAACCAGCAAATGATTAGCTTAAATGGCTTCAAAGAGAATAAATAAACTGGAGAACTGAACTCAGTGTCTGTCTAAATACCCACCCCAAATCCCTTAAACACGGAAAATGGTGAAATGGACAAAAATGTACCAGCAAAATGTGATCTCTAAAAGTGATGCAGAGGATTCTGGGAAGACAGTGGAGGGGGAGCAGTGGGAATCTCCCCACTTAGATGGCAGACTCTGTCTGACATAACTATTTTGGAACTCTGGAGTCAATTGAAGGTGTCAAAGGTTTTATATAACTTGTTAGTTAATGAGGGAATGGGTAAAATGTTAGAACTGGTTCAAAGGAAAATTCAAAGAGAAGGCAAATATACAGTCATACTGAGAACTGACAAATGGATGCAAACTGGCAAAAGCGCATTATCCACAGGGCAACAATTGTGGCATTCCTCTGGACACTGTGCATTTCTAAAAGGAAGGCTCATTTGCACTACTATCAGTTTTCTAGTTTTCTACAACTTACAAAATTGTAAAATAGTTCAAAGACCATGACAGGCTAAAATAACTCTGAAGAGTACGTTAGACAGGACATCCAGTAGGATTTTTGTCTCCCTGTACCAATCTATGCCACCTCTTCCCAACCCCTGCCTTCCAAGAGAATATTAGAATGTGACACTTTAATTTTTGGTTTATTTATTTGTGAGGAAGACTGGCCCTTAGCTAACATCTGTGCCAATCTTCCTCTCTTTTATGTGGGATGCTGCCACAGCATGGCTTGACAAGGGGCCAGGATCCGGGCCTGCGATCCCCAGGCAGTAGAAGTGGAGTGCTTGAACTTAACCACTACGCCACCTGGCCAGCCCCAGAATGTGACACTTTAAAGGTCAAAGTTTAGCATGTTTGAAATGATCTCCATTGTAGAGGCAGAAGGCACTTGAAGCTGGGGGTGGGCATGGGGCTTTAGTATGCAGAATAGTGCCCCCTACAAAGACATTCATGTTCTGATCCCCAGAACTTGTGAATATGTTATGTTTTGTGACCAAAGAGAATTAAGGCAGTAGATGGACTTAAGGTTGCTAATCAGCTAACCTTAAAATAGGGAGATGACTTTGGATTTTCTGGATCTATCCAAGGGTCCTTCAATATAAAAGAGGAAGTCAGCATGACAGGCTGTGAGAAGAGCTCCACCCCCGCTGCTGGCTCAGAAGATGGAAAGGGACCAAGAGCCGAGGGATGTGGATGGCCTCTAGAAGATGGTAAGGGCAAAGAAATGGATTTTTCCCTAGAGAATCCTCCAGAAAGGAATGCAGCCCTGCTGACTCCTTGATTTCAGCTCAATGAGACCCATTTTGGACTTCTGACCTATAGAACCGTAAGATAATACATGTGTGTTTTAAGCCTCTGACTCTCCTTCCTGGCTCCTGCACACACCAGGATCCTTGTGATGACACTG
The DNA here is from genome assembly GCF_041296235.1 of Equus asinus. NCBI lineage: Eukaryota > Metazoa > Chordata > Mammalia > Perissodactyla > Equidae > Equus > Equus asinus. The sequence goes on from NC_091813.1 coordinate 19,480,459, forward strand.
GGGTGATCCAGGATAACCTCCTCGTCTCAAAATCCTGAGTCTAATCACATCTGCAGAGCCCCTTTGGTCATGTAAGGTGGCATGTTCACAGGTTCTGGGGAGGCGGAAACCTCCGTGGGACCGTTATTCTGCCCATCACAGAACTTCTGACTCTATCTCAACACTTTTTTCTTATATTTTTATGCCCTTGCCTTTACATAACATCTTGAGGGAATTCGTTAGTCTTTCAGTTCACTAATTTGATCTTTTATGTTCATTCTGCTATACAGTTAATCAATTTTTAATCTCAGTAACCATGTTTTTAATTTCCAAGAAGTCTGACTTGTGTAGTTTGTGTGAACACAACCCTGTATCTCTCTGAAAATATGAATCATGCTTTTAATATTTTATTCTATTTTCTATATTAACTCTTGGGAGTTAATTTTCTCCCTTATTGGCCTTTATGCTTTCTCTGCTGTAGATTCTTCTCAAATATTGGTGATTCTTCATTTCCAGGTTGTTCTTTTAGACAAACGTTTGGATAACGCACTGTTTATGTTTAGGGTGTTTTTTTCCCCTCCAAAGTGAGGCTTTTCACTTCCGTGGCTGGAATCCATGCTCTGCTTTCGGGAGTGCTGGTGGCTGCAGGAAGCGGGGAGCAAATGGTCTTCCAGGCTGTGCAGCAGAGCACAGGTGAAGGGTGGGCCCTCATATCGGGTCAACCGGAGTCAAATCCTGGCTCTGCCACATACAGCTATGTGACTTCGGAAAATTTACCTAACCACTCTGTGCCCAGTTTCCCTAGGTCTAAAATTGTGATGAGTAGTTGTTATGAGGATTAAACTAATCAGCACATAGAAAGCTCTTAGAACAGTGCCTGGCATACAGAAAGAGTTCAACGCATGTTTGCTACTGTTTTGTAGTAATACTCAATTTGTGAACATGTGTGTTACTGAAACCAAAGTGGGTTCTCTCCTCGTGAGTTAAATCAGACTCCCCACCAGAAGTAGTTGTCTCACAAAGTAAAGTGTATTTGCAGCAAATAGGAGACGATGCGGAATCATTTCCAAAGTGGTGGCGTCCTGAACAAAGGGAAGCAGGGACATATATTTCAGATGGGGATGAATATTCAAAAGGGGGAGGTAAGCATTCGCTTGCACAGGCTCGGTTGGAAACATGCTTCCACACACACTGCAGGTTACAGTAATAAGGCCTAAGCTGCTCCTGGAGAGATCTGAGCATTAAAAATAAGGCAAAGGTCATTGGCGTAGCTCTGGTGGTGAGGCTTGGTCTGTTGCATCTCTTTAATAAAAGGAAAAAAACAATTTGGAAAAATAGTTAAATGCTTCCAAACCCATCCTTGAGTTCCTCAGGGCAACTAGACAGTGACATGTGCGCCTGTGGTCTTATTTTTGAGCAAATGCTGGAGTCAGCTGGGCCTAGCCAACCTTATCAGATATATGATTTGCAAATATTTTCTCCAGTTCAGTAGGTTGCCTTTTCATTTTGTTGATGATTTCCTTTGCTGTGCAGAAGCTTTCTAGTTTGATGTAGTCCCACTTGTTTACTTTTGCCTTTGTTGCTTTTGCTTTTGGAGTCAGGTTAAAAAAAATCATCACCAAGACCAATGTCAAGGAGCTTACCACTTATGTTTTCTTCTAGGAATTTTACGGTTTCAGGTCTTATGTTCAAGTCTTTAATCCAATTTTTTTTTTTTTTTTTTTTTGAGGAAGATTAGCCCTGAGCCAACATCTGCCGCCAATCCTCCTCTTTTTGCTGAGGATGACTGGCCCTGAGCCAACATTCATGCCTATCTTCCTCTACTTTATATGTGGGATGCCTGCCGCAGCATGGCTTGCCAAGCGGTGCCATATATGCACCCGGGATCCCAACCGGCAAACCCCAGGCCGTCGAAGCAGAACTTGCGCACTTAATTGCTGTGCCACCGGGCCGGCCCCTTTAATCCATTTTGAGTTAATTATCGTGTATGGTTTAAGAAAGTGGTTCAGTTTCATTCTTCTGCATGTGACTGTCCAGGTTTCCCAACACCATTTATTGAAGAGACTTTCCTTTCCCCATTGTATGTTCTTGGCTCCTTTGTTGTACATTAATTGACCATATATGCATGAAATGACAGTATATATTTTAAAAATAAAATACATAGCAACTCTGGAAATCCAGGAGGACTCCACCTGCCATCCAGAGCAGCAAGAGGTTTCTAGAACACATGAAGGAAAGGCAAAGAGATCAATCCTGAGACAACAGAGCTGAGGGCCTGGTATGGAGGCAAAAGAAGATCCTCCAACACACTGAATTTGCCGAGGAGAACGGCAGGGGCTCCCAAGCCGGAGGCTGTGTGGCCAAGCACAACAAGTGGCCTGAAGAGAGTTGGCTGAAGACCCGGGTCAGGACTCAGCGTTGAGCTTGGAGAAAAGCGCAGGTGCACTCCTGTAAACCGGGATTCTGACTAGGGGGACTCAGGAACCTCCAGTCACTAAGTGCTGTGCTGGGGATGGGCACGGAGAGTCCCTGTCATAACACTGTCATTGGAAATAACCGCTAGTAAGTATTTAATTAATGATATTTTTTGTCGGTGCCACACTGATGTGTTCAGTTTAACTTTATAACACGTTTAATAGCTTGTGAATTAATCTCCCCCTAACTACACGTTTTTGAAACTTTCTTAGAGATTTTCGCTGTTTGTTTTTTCAATTTCGTGTTTATGAGTTTTCTTATTCCACATTTTGAAAATAGTGCATAAAGTCAATTCCAATTTGGCTTTTTAAAGATTGAGAGAGAGAAGATAAAATTGCCTCTGGAAATACTTTTTTGTAATCAAATAAGATTTTAGAATTTTACCAGAAAAATCAAGAGTCAAAAATAGTCCTATTTCGCTAAAGCATGACTTCTTATATCATTTAAGTTAATTGGATCAGAAGACAAGTTACTGTGAGACATTTATTCTTCTGAAATACACTTGTGTTACTTACCAGTGGGGACACATTCTGAGAGATGCATCGTTAGGTGATTTCATCATTGTGCGAACATCATAGAGTGTACTTACATGAACCTAGATGGTATAGCTGCTGCACACATAGGCTATACGGTACTAATCTTATGGGACCAGTGTCAGATATGCAGTCCATATCGATCGAAATGTCATTATGTGGTGCATGATTGTAAATGTAAATCCTGAATATGCCTTAATGACTCAGATTCCTCCTAAGTTTGAAACAAGGCGGTCACTTTCAGTTTAGGTTCCAATCAAGGTTCAGTTAGGTCGATGGCAGCAACAAAAGGGCTGTGTCCAGAGTCCTCACAGCCAGAGAGTTCCACTGTGGGTCTGGGAAAATCAAGGCAATATTTTGGGAGTTCAAAGGACTTGTACAAGTCCCAGAAGTGTGAAGGTAGCAATGAACCCTAGTTTGTATCTGGTGAAGTTTCTAATTAAATTTATTTATGTCCATGTAATTATTTTGAAATGAATTCAATGAGGCAGAATTTTAATGGTGCAAGGTGCGTGTGTGTGTGCGTGTGAGAGAGAGAGACTGAGAATGAGTTCAGGCTATCTAAAGCTTGGAACACATGTACTTATAGCTAGAAGATGTATTATTGAAACTGCCTTTCTTTGTTCTAGAGAAAACACATTTTTTTTTTTTTTTGAGCAAGATTAGCCCTGAGCTCACATCTGCTGCCAATCCTCCTCTTTTTGCTGAGGAAGGCTGGCCCTGAGCTAACATCCATGCCCATCTTCCTCTACTTTATATGTGGGACACCTACCATAGCATGGTGTGCCAAGCGGTGCCATGTCCGCACTCAGGATCCCAACCAGCGAACCCCAGGCCGCCGAGAAGCGGAATGTGCAAACTTAACTGCTGCGCCACTGGGTCAGCCCCAGGGAAAACACATTTTAATGGCCCATTTCATTATATAAGTTAAACAGGCATTGATTTCTGTGAAGGAAAGGTACAAGGAGACAATTTTCTCCCTTAGTCTTGTAAGGCCTGGAACTTTAGCTCTGAAGGTAGATGGCTTCTGGCTGTCTGCCCTTCAAAACTGTGACACTGGAAGGTTCCTGAGAAAAAAGAAGTTGGTAATATTTGCATAAAGGCCAAGGAGCCTTTTGGGAGGAGTAGGAATGAGACTCTGACCCTCTGAGTTTCAATGTCACTACAATGTGTCTGATTACCGAAACCCTCTAGTCTAAGGCCAGTTGGCAGTATGAACCACAGAGGACTCTGAGAGGAAAGCTTCTAGAAGAGAAAAGGTTGGAACTGGTGCCTGGCACTCCACACCAGACCCTGGGTTGATGTGGGAACCAGGGCTTCATATCACAGCTTGTAGGTGATGACCTAGGCATTTTCCACGAGGCCAGCGCATGCTTCCTGCATTTGTCCACAGTTAAACTCCACTGCTGTCATTAAAGAGTTGTAGCTGAGACGCCCAAGTCTGCCATAGTGTGGCACAACCCAAACTGGACAGAGACCCTGGGGGCTGCTTGCTCCCTCCCCAGTGTGGAGAGGCCACTCTCAGAGCAGCGGTGGGGCTGTGGGTGAGGGCCAATCAAGGTGATGTTGAACCTGAACTTATAAAATGTTGGGTTCCTCCTTTAAGAATAGAGGAATAAAAAACTCCCAATACAAACTTGCTGAGTACCCTTCCCAGGACCATAGAAGGGGCCCCTGTGACTGAGGGGCCCTTAAGCTTCGACTTGGTTAGTTTCAGGAGGCGACTCAGCGAGGCAGAGAAGGGGGCCTCTGGTAGACTAGTGAGATGACTCATTTTTCCCTCGGCGAAGGCTGGAAGAAGGACAGATCCCTAGAACTCAGTAATGAGCAGGAAAAGTAGACATTCACAGGACAAGGAGGATGGGGAGGAGCTCAGTCATATTATTTTGAATATTAGAAGTTTCCTCAGCTCTAAGCTGGTAAAGCAGAACCCACCTATCCATTCTCTTGTATCTCAGTGACTGAGGTTAATGATGTACGTATTAAATAATAGAAATCAGTTAAACTATTGTAATAGCAATTTGTCGATTAGTATAAATGTGTTTCCACAAAGTTTTTAAAATGCTACTCGTTCTAAGATGTGAGGTCCACTGCTACGATTTCAACTGTTGCCTTCGTGCCATGATGTGACATTTTCCACTGAGTGTGAGTCTATTGTGTCTCTCTTTCCAAGGCATTCTCTTCTTCCTGTTTTCTCATCTCCCAATCAGTGCGTCCCACAGCTTGTCCACTGTCCATCCAGGGCTCTGTAAAGTTTAAGTGATCTTCCCAGCTTCACTTCTTCCTTTTTAACTTTCCATAGCCCAGGAGTTATGAAGCCCAGCTGAATTTATCTCCTAATGTCGTGTCTATTCATTGCCTCCAGTATTCCAGGGTCACTGTCAGATTCTTGAATATTGCAGTGGCTGCAACCTCTTCCTTAGTGTCTTTCCCTTCTAATAATTTTTTTATAATGCTGCCAGAGGGGGCCTTTCTAGGCCACAAATATGATGGTGTCACATCCACACAAAAACTTTCTCCCAACTACGTTTTGGTATCATTTCCCTTTCTCCTTCAGCCCATATGTTCCAGCCACGGGGGATGACATGCTGTTTCCTGAAGGCACATTCATTTTCATGCCTCCTTACTGTTTCCTCCTTTTTCTACCAATGAATTTCTACTCATTTCAAGGCCCAAATTAAATTTTAACTCTTATATGATGATTTTCCTAATCCCCCTTAATTTGAATTAATTATTCCCACCTTTATGCGCCCAGAGCACTTTTAAAAAATATTTCTATTTCCTCAGTTTGGGCATTTCTGTCATTCTGATTTCTATAACACTGTGTGGTGTACACACATGTCTTCCTAATCAGGCTGTGAGCGAGACGGGGGCCTGTTCATTGTTATCACTCTTCCTTCACACATGACTGGCCCAAGGGGGGCTTATGGGAACACAGCCACTTTTGCTAGCAAAGTCTTACTTTTGTCTAATATGTCCTCAATGCCTACAGGAAAAAAGTCTGAGCTGCAAATGGACTTCCAAAACCAATTCTTTTCTTTCTTCTTCTTGCATGTACTCTACATGCAAATACCATTAATCTTTTCTTAATTGTTTGCTTTCCTTTCTGGTGATCAACTCGACTCTGTTTTTATTCTTTTTCCAGAGGTCTTACCTCTCATTCTAATAATATTTAGCTTCTAGGGCTCTTCTTCTTAAATTTTGTTTTTAATAAGAAAAAAATCTAGTTCTGGATATTAGCCTCTCACTCCGTTTCATTTTCAATGGTCTTTATGTTCCAGAGAAGCATGGGCAATTTGAGTCCAGTGAAAATAAGAAACGGCTTTTGACATAACATAGAATCTACTTATAGTCAACTTAAAGAACTAAATAAGAGGTGAGCTATTTTCTGAATTGTAAGTGATTTTTAAATTGCTCATGAAAAATAGAGTCTTGGCAGAGAAACCAGATGCCTTTGAGTGGATAATGGGTGAGAAAGCTTCTGTCCTGTGGGATAGTTATCAGGAGATTATAATTCAGCTGTAGTTACTGGCGATTGAAGGATATCTGTGCAGTGAAATGCAGGTTGATAGCTTGAGTTCGTTTTCCAATAGAGGAATGTCAGAATTTAAATGGGCCCCAAAGGGCTGCAGGAAGCTGTGTCTTCTAAAGGAAAAGTATTGAATGGGGAAATCTGACTTGTCTCTGGATTACCAACAGAATTATTATCCTGGAGGCTTACTCTTCATTTCCCTCATGATGTACCACTGGATGTGGTGCTTAGACAAAGCTGACCAGCGCTGGATCAGCAGACAAGAAGGAGCAGGGAAGGGGCCAGCAGCGGTTAAGTGCGCACTTTCCACTTTGGCGGCCCAGGGTTCGCCGGTTTGGATCCTGGGTGCGGACGTGGCGCCGCTTGGCAAGCCATGCTGTGGCAGGAGTCCCACGTATGAAGTAGAGGAAGATGGGCACAGATGTTAGCTCAGGGCCAGTCTTCCTCAGCAAAAAGAGGAGGATTGGCAGCAGTTAGCTGAGGGCTAATCTTCCTCAAAAAAAAAAAACAACAACAGGAAAGAGACATTCCAACCTAATACATAAAACCTGCTTGATTTAGATGTTGTCATTTTCTGAAATTTTAATCGTCAAATGAATATTTTCTTAACTTTTTAACTCAGGGATGTATTGGTTGTATACAAATGAAAACGTGAAAGCATTCAAAACTTTCTTTCCCTCTCAACTACTTTAGAGCAAATAAAAATTCAGGGAATTGGCAACATTTTAATGGAATCCACACTACCCAGTTTTAATTTTAACTAAACTTAAAAATATTTTTGAAAGCTTATTGTACACAAAGTATTACATGTGGTGCTGATAAAAATGCAAAACTATCACAGGGCTTTTGTGAAAGAAAGATTGTTTGTAAACTCTATAAGAATGTTTAAATTCAGTTATAATTATCATCATTATTATTAAACAGACGTCCTATGTCCCAGAACTTATCTAATGGGGGATATAGATTTCTAAAAAATTAATACTAAGCAGGCTAGAATGAGTATACAACCAAATTTTATAGGAATCATGAGGTAGGACAAAATTTGTTTAGAAAAGTCTGGAAGGCATTCTTAGAAGAGGTAACATGGCTACTTTATGGAAATCACAGTAAAAAACGTATTCTGATGCTCTGTGTTTTTTTCATTTACTTGTTTTCATGTCATTTCATCAATATCGGTTTTTAAATGTACCAAATCAAGAGATGCCAAGAATTTTCTGTTACTTTTTATAAAACTGTCAAGTCATTTACCTTTAGAATATGAATACTCCTTCCCCAAAGAGAAAGCCAGAAGAATTTTGTGTTCGTTCTTAAAATATTTCTAGACAGATACACATGTACAGATATATATATATATATGTATGTATATAGCTGTGTTATATGTGTGTTTGTGTATATATATTTTACATAAATATATATATAATACATAGATGTATAAAACCGTATCAAAGCTTACCTGTCCACTAGAGAAGCATTTGAACCTGTATGGGACAATTAATTCTTAAATGTTACCTGTTCCTTCTGGTCTACCAAAGGCTGAGAAGATAGAAACATCTGCCTATGATAATAGCTAACATTTATTAACTGCTTACTAATTCTAATCACTTTCTAATGCAATTCATCAAGTTCTCATTTCAGCTTATGAGGTGGGCATCGTTATCATTGCTCCTTTTTTAGAAAGTGGCTGGGCTGGGATTTGAACTGAAGATAAACGGCTCCAGTGACTGTGTTCGCCGTCACAATGCTATATTTCCTCTCTGCAAGTGATGATGATTCTTGGATCTCTATTCTTCCTGATGCTTAAATCATTCTCTGGATATTAATTAGCCACTTGGGGAGACACGGTTTTCTGTCCAGTTCATTACCATAGTATTTCAAAGCAAAGTAGATGCGTTCTCTCAAAGTGAATTTCCATAAAGTGAATCAAATTTTTGACTATCATTATAAAATCGGAGGTGTGTTTCTATAGAGAAAAATATTTCTCAACAAGTAAGGATAAAGTTTTGACAAAGGAGAGGGTTAAGATTTTAGCTAGCCCAGATTCATTTGGAACCAACAAATCATTACTTAGTTACTGTCTCCAGATGGCGGTATACTTTTTCTTTGTGGTACCCTGTTGACCCTAGAATGGCTCCTTTGTCTCCGGTTGCTTACCTTATCATTCCTGCTGGGTCCTGGTTAATATGTCATAAATATCCAAACACGGCTCGGCCCCAATTACCTCCACATTTACAGTTCTCAGAATTTTTGTACTCATCTCAAAATTTTTGTACTCATTTCTCTGGCATTTACAGTGCCTGATTCAGTTGGACTCCTACCACACACTTCAACTATAACTGCCACCATCGTCATTCATTTGTCTAACCACTGTTTATGGAGAACTGTGGAGGATTAAATAATCGTGCTCAATTCTTCACTCCCTGTCCTACTATTGCACATCCACACTCTCGGCGTGGGCTCGGGTGGGCAGAGTATACAGTACTTCCCTGCCTCTTGAATTTGCGTTTGGCCATATGACTTGCTTTAACCAATGGGATGTTAGTAGATATGATGTAAACAATGGCTTGATATGGGCTTCTACTCCTGACTTTGTCATGAGAAAAGTGCGCTTTGGGTAGTGTTATAAATATACGTTTGGCCTTTGTCCCCAGTTCCTGACACAGAGCTTCTAAAATCCTTGGAATTTCTGAACAATAGGAGTAATAGGAGCATCTTATATTGTTCATGACAATCTCCTTCCCACCATACCTGAGTTTATGCTGATAAGGGGACTCTTGGCTGAGGGGCTTCTAGATAGCTTCAAGATAGGGCTAATCACCAGAAAGACCAAGGCACGATTAGAGGGCTAGAACTTTCAGCTCCACCCCTGACCTCCGGGAAGGGAAGGGAGGCTAGATATTGATCATTAATCATTAATCACCAATAGCCAATGATTTGATCCTTTGTTCCTATCTAATGAAACTTCCATAAAAACACCTGAATGATAGGGATCAGAGAGCTTTCGAGTTGAGAAACGCATCGAGCTGCTGGGAAGTTGTCACACCTAGAGAAGGCATGGAAGCTCCCTGCTGGCCCCTTACATATATTGCCCTGTACCCTATGCATCGCCTCCTTTTGGCTATTCTTTTTTTTTTTTTTTAAGGTTTTATTTTTTCCTTTTTCTCCCCAAAGCCCCCCAGTACATAGTTGTATATTCTTCGTTGTGGGTCCTTCTAGTTGTGGCATTGGCTATTCTTGAGTTGTATCCTTTATAATAAATAAAAAATAGTAAGTAAAGTGTTTTTCCAAGTTTTGTGAGCTATTCTAGCAAACCAGCAAACCTGAGGAGGGAGTTCTGGGAACCCTGATTTATTGCCAGTTGGTTGGAAGTACAGGTGGCAATCTGAGACTTGAGGCTGGTGTCTGAAGTGGAGGCAATCTTGTAGAACTGAGCCCTTAACCTGTGTGGTCTGTGCTAACTCCAGGTGGTTAGTGTCCGAATTGAATTGAATGGCAGGACACCCACTTGGAGAGTTGGCAAACTGGTTGTCGGTGTGGAAAAAAGTCTCATATTTGGTGTTAGAAGCGTTGTGAGTAAAAACGGTTCAGATGTAGCATCTGATCCAAGAAAGATGAAACACACACAGAACAGACCTGGACCAAACCTGAAGCTTAGAGCCACGTCCAGACTAAATCAGTTGAAACCCAGCCAACCCACCAATGCATGAAGGAGAAATAAATAAATACTTGTTTTTGAAAGCCACTGAGTTTTAACATGGTTTGTTACACAGCATACACTGATTCAAGAAGCAACTGTGTGCCAGGTATTGTTTTAATCAGTGGATGGCTCTTATCTTAAAATTTTGTAGGTTTTTGGCTTCATAAGATGAAAAATGAGTTATAATTTGCTTTATAAAGTATGGAATGTTATATATTGAACATATATAGAATTCTACATGTGAATATTGTAGGAGCAAATGTACAGTTTGTTGAGAGAATTTGATAATACAAAGATGAAAGAGAAAGAAAAAGCAGCTAATCAACTGGGCAAGACCTTCTAGGTTCCTCTCAGTTTTACAGAACTCCCGAATTCACTTTTTCAGGGCTGTTAAGAATTGATGAGTCTCTCAGGAACTGATACACAATGGCAGATTCAAAAGAAACTAATGCGCCCACTGGAGAACATTTTCTTCTTCTATTATGGGAGATATTCCTTTCTAGTGACCATAATACATATGTCCACTTTATTTACTTATTTTTTTCGAGGAAGATTAGCCCTGAGCTAACTACTGCCAGTCCTCCTCTTTTTGCTGAGGAAGCCTGGCCCTGAGCTAACATCCGTGCCCATATTCCTCTACTTTCTATGTGGGACGCCTACCACAGCATGGCGTGCCAAGCGGTGCCATGTCCGCACCCGGGATCCGAACCGGCGAACCCCCGGCAGCCGCGAAGCGGAACGTGGGCACTTAACCGCTGTGCCATCAGCCAGCCCCTATGTCCACTTTCTAAGATATCCGCTTCTGGTACCAGGTACCAGGGAAGTAGAATCATCCTGTATACTGGTTAGGATGGGTTTGGCTGCAGATAGCAGACAACTATCAAATATAGGGGCTTATACAAGGTAGAAATTTATGTTCTTCTCACAGTAAACAAATTTGAGGGTACACAGTCCAGCATGGCTGTGGAGTATGGGGTCATCAGGGACCGCATATCTTTTTGTTCTACCATTTTCAACATGTAGCTTCCATCTTCAAAATTTTTTGGAAGTTCAAGATGCTAAAACTCCAGCCATTGCTTCCATATTCCAGGGAGCACAAAAGAGGGAGGAAGGAAGGCAAAGAGGAAGGAAACAAATCTTTACTGGATTTCACTTATATCACATTCCCTACAATTTATGATCGTAACTGGTGCAAGAGAGTCTTAAAATTTTAATCTTGAAATGCATGCATGCATGCCTTGCTGTCCTGAATTAAATTAGTATTTTGCTACTAAGCAGAAAGGGGACAATGGATGTCGGAGGAAGAAGGCAGCAATCTCTGCTCACAGTCTCTCTCTCATCTCGTCGTCTGTTTCGTATTTCAGTCTTTCTTAAATCAGATGCATTGTACTATCATTGATATATGCACTACTTTTTTCTTGAAAAACGATTGTTAAATTGATAGAATGTCTCATTGATTTTTTTTAAAATATGGCAGTGATATCAAATTTTTTAGAATAAAATCAGCACAATGAGTTTTGTAGCATGTGGTAAAGACTTGTGAATTACCCCGACCCACAAAATGAAATAAGCTTTTCAGGATTAAAATATTTGTGTCCGCCAGACTTAGAGTGTCTATTCCATGACAGAGAAACCGTCCAAATTTTCCCGTTGGGCTTCCCTTTTCTGAGGCCTCTCATCTCGCCTCCTAAGAGGCATCCAGTTCTGGAAACCTTTGGTTTGGGCCATCTCTGTTCTGGTCCTGCCCCCGTGATTACTCTCTAGTCACCTTGATTGGACTTATCTACTGCTGAAGTTTTCCAGCCAGAATGACTTAAGTCATCTCTTAGGATAAATGACTTCTACAGACAGCTACTTTCATCCATTTTGTGTTAATTTTAACTAGTTTAATTACCAAGGTTTGCCTCACTTCCTCGTTCTGAGAACACCTGTCTCTTTCAAGTACTTGTAACGTAGGCCACAGCCCTTAGCCCAAAGAGAGGTTGTCTGTGTATGTAATTTGGAGAAAACTTCCAGTCATTGTTTAATTTCTGAAGATGCATAATTCACAAAGTCAGAGCTTCAGGTGTGAAGGCAAAAGTTTACATTAAACTTTGTGGTCTGTTTCATAGAATTGCTTATGAAATAAAGTATTATGTTTTCCTATATTATCCCTAGAAGATTTAAATACAGAAATTTGTTGAATTCTTTCTTCATTTCTCTTATAAGCAAATTCTTTATGTGTTAAATAATGTATTTTGCTATATATGTGGCATGTTTTAGATATAGTGTTTGAGATCCTTTGTAGTTGCTTAGGGTTACTACTGATATGAATAAAGCTATTACATTTCATTAAAAATAAGATATCGCCAGTTTGAAGACAGTCTTGATTTCTGCCATGTGAAAATGTGGAGAGAAACGTGCATCTTAGAATCACTGAAATATGATAATTTAGTGGCATTTTTAATGACAATCACTAGTGCAGGATATAAACTATAGGCTGTGAAGGCCGTAGGTGGAGGAGGATGCAAGAGCATGGGGTCTGGAGGCTGGAATTAAAGATATTAGAGTCAACTCTAGAAAATAGAAAATGTTTGTACATAGCTCATGTGCATCAAAACATTATTAACGGGGGCCGGCCTGGTGGTGCAGCGGTTAAGTGCGCACGTTCCGCTTCAGCAGCCCTGGGTTTGCTGGTTCGGATCCCGGGTGCGGACATGGCACGGCTTGGCAAGCCATGCCATGGTAGGCATCCCATGTATAAAGTAGAGGAAGATGGGCACGGATGTTAGCTCAGGGCCAGTTTTCCTCAGCGAAAAGAGGAGGATTGGCAGTTGTTAGCTCAGGGCTAATCTTCCGCAAAACAAAGCAAAACAAAATAAAAAAATTATTAAGGAAATCCACACTCTTTATACTCATCAGAGACTGTAGGATGAGAATGGCTGAAAGTAAAATGAAACATTCTTAACGGCATTGAGTTAACTAATAGGTATTTAACTGCACTTCCCACACCCTCAGAGCTACCAAAGAGAAGGACATGAGGCTGCTGTCTGTTACAGCCCTTGAGCTTCCAAGGCTCTCCCTTTAATTGATCCTAGAACGGAGGAATTTACCAATGCACCCAGTAAAGTGTCTGCTGTAGGCAACATGGCTCTCTATAACTCTTGAAGGCTGTTATACTGTGTGTTAATTTCATTATCTCTCTACAATTCATGTCGTTTTCAAAATTCAGTCACTTCCCCAAATCCTGTGAACTCTCTCTGAGCACACAAGAATTATTGAGCATTTACTCCGTGCCGGGCCTCTACTGCGAAGTGGGGATAAAATACGAAATTCTCCTTGCCATCAAGGGAGCAGTAATCTCACAGGGGAGACAGTCTCAGTCATCTGCAATAGCACTTCCACAGCAGGTATATTTCACAGTGAGTCCAAATAACCTCCCAGAGGAGGTTACAGTCAACTCTACTGTAGGAGGTTAGGAGGAGTAGAAGCGGCAACTGGGTCTTGGGAATAAAAGGAAGGAATTTAGCGGGGCTGCACAGTGCAGGGGGTAATGGAGGCATTTCAAGCGGAGTGAACACCATGGGCATGGATTTGTTTTCATGTTTGTCTCCCCTCCCAGACCGGCAAGAGTGAAGACCTCAAATTGGTAATACCCACCACACAATTGAATGTAAGTCAGTGTTTAACAAGCGTGCTTTCAGTGAAAATGAGTATTCTGGTCTAGGGAATGCTGAGAATGGTCAAGAAGCAGATCAGTGCTTCTCAAACTTTGATAAGCATGAGGATCACTTGGGGTGCTTGTTCTGTTCCCATGCCCAGAGTTTCTGCTCCAGTAGGTCTGCAGTGGGGGCCAGAAATGTGCATTTTCAATAAGTCCTACCAACTCCCAGCCCACTCTTGCCTCTGCTGTAGGTGGTCACTGAGGGCAGAGATGGAGGTGGAACGGCATTCGTGGATACTTGTATCCAGGTTCTTATCAACTACCTGCAGCTCGCTGAATATACCTGGAGGTGGACCCCTGTCAACCATCAGAAAGCTTTTTAATCAACCTTAACCTGTGCCGCTCAGACCTGTGAGTTAATTTTCTGGCAAATATTCTGAGAGAAAAATAAATCTGCCTCCTGAGACTTAACAGGTCTTCTTGATTTTTAAGTATTAGCATGTTTTTCAAGTGCTGTGAAGCTGAAAAGTGCTAAAAAAGCTCCAGGATTAGTCATTTCTCTAAAAAAAAAAAAGTTTCCAATAGTACAATACTTACCTTGAAAGATGAAAATTTCCACCTAAGGCATTTTTTCTATACTTTGTAATCATAGATGAGAATTTATGCCAACTCTACCTTTTTTAGCCATTGAATGAAACATTTCTAAACTGAGGTGAAAATAATTGCGACATGCCTTTAACACTCACTTCCTCTAATTTAACTCCATTTGTCTCTTCCTTACTCACTCTTTAGTTTCTTGAGCATTCCAGCTGTTAACGTTAAATCTAATTTTTGGATGTCAGCCCATGTCAAAGCAAGTCTTAATCCTTTTAATGTTAACCTATCACCAGCTCGAAGCTGCTTTTTATCATCAGATACAACTGCATTTCCAGGCTTGCAGGCATGGAGTGTGATTCTGCATGCACACACTCCGGAGCTTCCCTGTGCTATTGCTTGGTGTGGACTGAAAGGCTGTGTGGGGCGGGTAGGGATAGAACTCCATCCAAAGCGCTGTGGGTACAGAAACAGGAACAGCCTTTGTTACGAGGCGGCACCGCGGCAGCATTGGAAAGGACGCTGGCCGGCATCTAGTCCTACAGCTTTACTTTTTTGTCTGAGATTAAAATGTCATGGACAAAAGCATACAGTTAATGACAGAGGTGTTGAGATTGGAACCAGACAGGAAACCTGAAGATCCGCAGCCTAACGCTTTGTTAATGGAGCTATTTGTCATTTACTTTCTTGTCTTCCTTGAATGAAATGCAATTTAAAAAATCCCAAAAACTCACTACTGTTCTTACTCTTTCCGTTTAGACAGTTTTTGAGGTGTAAAACAGTCAACTGTGTCTTGAAAGTCTGGCACGGGTAGATTTTTCTCTGATGCTTTTCGACCAGATACACTTCAAATTTAGAAAAACTGGTCAATAAAACAGCCCATCATCATGGGCTAGGTCCTATGTGGAAGCAACTTGTAGTAAGTACAGGTGAGCTTGTTTGTTTATTGCACTGGGACATTTAGCTTGATGTAGTAATATTTTAATAAAGAATTCTCTGTCTACGAGAAAGACCACCAAATGAAAATAGAAATCATTGCCATTTTATTTTATGGCTCTTGGTGCAATGTAATTAGAATTTTAGAAAGAGATTATATTTAATTACATGAAAGAAGTGATAAATATATTTTTAAATGAAGGTGAATAGACATTATAAATAAACCACACAAGTTAAATGTCCAGTTAAATGTTCACCTTAAAAAGCCAATAATTAATGAAAAAGGATAAAAAAGAAAATATTCTTTTACTCATATTATGTACCTTGACACTGAGGCTAAAAGAAGAGCACAATTGTTTCCTAGAGGAGCTCACAGCCTCAGAGGGAAGAACACCAAAAACGCTAACTATAAGTGCTGCAAGAAAAGGAAGTCCGAAGGCCTCTGAGACCCTAAGGGGCAAATAATTAATTTTGTTTTGGCGGTTGGAAAAGGCTTCAAGTAGGGTATGATGTTCGAAACAAGTGCAAATTCAATAAAAAATGCCAAGCAGATGATTTTTAAAGGTATAAATACAGCAGCACACCATTTCTTTTTCTTTCTGAGCATGAAAATCTTTGAATGCGTTTAAAACAATTATTTCTATGAAATAAACTTTCCACTTCCCATTTCTCCAACCAAGACTGTAACACCTGCCTCTTATTTTTGTTTACTGTTCTGTCAGTCTTTCTGGTAAGCTGTTTTATGTAGCTCATGATGATTTTTCCTACATCACTTATTGGAATAGAAGCTTCTTGAAAAAGTCTGCCTACATTTTTCTCTAGAAAAGTCACTTTACATTCTTTTATATACATAGTTCACATTGTTCTTTTTCTCCCTTTTATTTTCTTTCTCATAATATTTCAGTACTCAGATATCAAGCACTGGGAACAATAATATAAATGATATCTTTATCTTCCTGTACACACTCCTTTATTTATAAAGATAAAGGTACTGATTATAAATATTATTTTCATTCACAAGAGGAGAAAAACTGGGGTTAAGGTGTTTTCCGAGGACAGGGCACCTGGGATAAATTTAGAAGCAAAGCCCTGGCCTCTTAGATCAGCGGCCATTAGATCAATTGTGCAGCCTTTAGAATGTTGCCCAGGACTTGCTGTGGGCTCTGCTGACAGGCGGTGAGCGAAAGCTTCGTGATTCGAGGTCCCGAGAAGGAATGAGTTAAAGGGAAGAAAATCTTAGAGGATTAGATTGATCTCAAGCGATTTGGACACTAGGCAGAGGGTCTGAAGATGAAAGGAGAGATTTGATTCTGTGCTGAATCACAAGTTTTGAAGGAAATTAGAGTGTAATTTCGTTCAGCTATAGAAAAGGATCCACAGCGTAAATTAGTAAAGTTCTTATAACGATTTTAAAATCACCATTAGAAAGTATTTCTAGGGGCCGGCCCAGTGGCGCAATGGTCAAGTCCACATTCCACTTCAGCCGCCCAGGTTCTCGGCTCGGATCCCGGGCGCCGACCTACGCACCGCTTGTCGAGCCATGCTGAGGGGGCATCCCACATATAAAGTAGAGGAAGATGGGCTTGGATGTTAGCTCAGGGCCAGTCTTCCTCAGCAAAAAGAGGAGGATTGGTGGTGGATGTTAGCTCAGGGCTAACCTTCCTCACACACACACACACACACACAAAAGTATTTCTAAAACTGTGTTAATTGTGAGCAATCACCTTGAGGTCCATGTGTAACATGAAAAACCCGAAGAAGAGCAGTGGGGCAAAGAGAGCGTATTAAACATGGGTCACAGAGGGAAATCTAAAAGGCACGTCAGCGCGTTGAACCTTTTCTTCTCAGTCTCGGGAAGAAGGGAAGGGACGGATTACTGGGGTCAGGCCTTATTTACGCACCTTACAAAAGCAGCCGATGTACTAGTCAACTTGAAAGGGGATTTTTGAGGGGGCTAGTCAGGTGCCTAGGTTCTCTCACCTCCTCCTGAGAGGAAGGCCACATTTAACTGGGCCCCAAGAACAACATTTTGGCTTCCCCAACCCCCAGCTATTTGTTAGACTTGACCCCAACTCAGCCACTGGTAATAACCCTCAACCTAGGCTAAATCAACTTGGCATGTTGGCCAAGCCAATTAATGTGATTGCTGTCCACTGGTCAGAGTTTCTAGGAACTATCTGCCCTGCTGCAGAAAAGTTTCCTCAGTTACCGAGTAAATACCAGATTTCTCGGATTTCCAAGTGCATATCTATTTCCCACAGGGATGTGCTCATAGAAAGGGCCTCAGGCGAAAAACGGTGAATTGAATACACACAGTCACGTCCATGTTCTTCGGGGGCCTCTTGCAAACAACAGTAAAGGTATTTGGCGGGGGCGGGGTGTGTGTGTGGGCGGGGGGGGGGGGGGGGGGGAGGGGCGGGAAGGGGAGTATAAACCCTCCAGTACAAAGAGAATGAGAAAGGAGAAGATAGTGGAATCTGACTGGTAGGTGGATATGTGGTAATAGATTTCACAGATCCAAGAAAGCTGAATATAAACCATTAGTGGAATTAGAAACACAGTAGTTTGCTTGCAGAATCGGCAAAGGTTCAAGATTCATGACGTAGCAATTCTGGAAGCAGGATACGGGGAGGGCTGAAGAAAGGCTTGGTCGACAGTCTGTTTAAGAAGTATCCATTTACCTCCACTCCCTTCTCAAACTCTACTTAAATGACAGGTTAGGATTCTGTTTGTTTTGTTTTAAGGCATAACCCAAATGACCAAAACAAACAAAAATATGCTTTTTTGCAAACTTTCTGTTAGAATCTGGGTACTTTTTAATATTTTACTGTTATAAATAGTATATTCTTAAATTCTCATTTTCTAGCTCTTTATTGCTGGTTTACAAAAATGCCAGTGACTTTTGGTTATTGATCTTGTAACTGCTAACTTTGCTAAAAGCTATGATTAATTAATATTGGGTAGATTCCTTTGGGTTTTCCATTTTATAGAAAATCGTGTCATC
This sequence comes from Equus asinus, assembly GCF_041296235.1. Lineage (NCBI taxonomy): Eukaryota > Metazoa > Chordata > Mammalia > Perissodactyla > Equidae > Equus > Equus asinus. The sequence continues at coordinate 19,498,849 of NC_091813.1, forward strand.
TCTGAACAATAGCAACTTACCTTCTTTCCAATCTTTAGAGCTTTTCTTTCTCTTTCTTTTTTATTATTGCACTATGATATTTAGTCCAATGTTGTATTGAAACAGTTATATTGGGAATGACTATAATGGTTCACTATTGATTACAATGTTTGCTATAAGTTTTTTGTATGTATTCCCATTCAGGTTAAAGAAATTCCTTTTTATACCTTTCCGCTGAAAATTTGTATCAAAAATGATTAGTAAATATTATCAACTGCTTATTCTGCCTCTATTGAAATTATTGTATACTTTTTCTCCTTTTATACATTAACGTGATATATTACTTAAGAAATTTTCTTTTTATTGAAGTATGGTTGACATACAATATTAGTTTCAGGTGTACAACAGAGTGATTCAACGTTTATTTACATTACAAAATGATCACCCTGATAAGACTAGTTAGCGTCTGTCATCGTACAAAATGATTAGAATATTGTTGGTTATGTTCCCTGTGCTGTATATTACATCCCATGGCTTATTTATTCTATGACTGCAAGTTTGTGCCTCTTACCTCCTTCGCGTGTGTCACCCTTCCCCTCAGGCCCCTCCCTCTGGCAACGGCCAGTTGTTCTCTGTATCTGTGAGTCTGTTTCTGTTTTGTTTGTTCATTTGTTTTGCTTTTTTTAGATTCTACACGTAAGTGAAATTGAACAGTATTCTTCTTTCTCTGTCTACCTTATTTCACTTAGCATAATAGCCTCTGGGGCCATCCATGTCCTTGCAAATGGGAGGATTTCATTCATTTTATGGCTGAGTAGTATTCCATCGTAAATATAGACCACGTCTTCTTTATCCAGTCACCTACCGATGGACACTTAGGTTGCTTCCATATCTTGGCTACTGTAAATAATGCTGCAATGAACATACAGATGCATGTATCTTTTTGAATTGGTGTTTTCATTTTCTTCAGATAAATACCCAGAAGTGGTACTGCTGGATCATATAGTTCTATTTTTAATTTTCTGAGGAACCTCTATGTTATTTTCCATAGTAGTTGCACTAATTTACAATCCCAACAACAGCACACAAGGGTTCTCTTTTCTCCACAACCTTACCAACACCTACTCGTTGTCCTTTTTCTTTGCTGAGGAAGATTTGTCCTGAGCTAACATTTGTCACCAATCCTCCTCCTTTTGCTTGAGGAAGATTTGCCCTGAGCTAACATCTGTTGCAGCTCTTCCTCTATTTTGTATGTGGGCTGCCACGACAGCATGGCCACTGACCTGCAGTGTAGATCCATGCCCAGGAATTGAACCCAGGCCGCCGAAGCAGAGTTCGGCGAACTTAACCACTCAGCCACGGGGCCAGCCCCACTTTTATTCTCTTTTAATAACAAAAGAAATTAGATACATAAACTGAATTGGGTCTTTCCTTTTATTGTGTTGACTGGAAGTTGAGTCTTGGAGTTCCTGCTTCTTTGAATGCCTCATTGAACTCTCCTGTAAAATCGCTTGGTCCTGCTATTTTCTTTGAGGGGGAATTTTGAACTATTGATAACCATTTTGATTTTTATTTCTTGACCAATTTTGAGTCAATTTTGGTCTCTTTTAAAAGTATTTTGTCCATTTCACCTGATTTTTCAAATGTGTTAACAAAGTTATTTATATTTCCTTATTTTGATCTCCGCTGCCTTTTTAGTTATGCCCTCTTTTCTATTCCTAATATTTTGTGCCGTCTCTTTTGTTTCCTTAATCAATCTTGCCTGAGGCTTGTCAATTTCATTAGTATTTTCAAAGAACCACCTCTGGTTTTGCTAATCCTCACATATCTTTTTTACTTCCTACTTTCTGCTCTTGTCTTTATTATTTTATTCCTTCTCTGTTTTCTGGGTTTATCTTGCTATTCTTTTCCTAACTCCTTAAGATAAATGCTTATACAATCGATTCTGAATTTTGCTTTTTTCTAATATAAGCGTTTTAGGCTTTAAGTTTCCCTCTAAAGACTTTCTGCTCTATTCCAGAAGTTTTGCCCTGTGGTGTTTTGTTGATGCACAGTGGCTTCTGTCGTCGTACTTCATTCTGGCTATGGTTCACGGTTGCTTGCTTCCTTGTGTGTTAATCATTTTTCCCTGTGGTTTCATGATCCTTGAGTTTCTATCTCTGGGAATTCTTTGAGATATGTGTTTAAAGCGCATTTCTCCATCACAGTGGTACCTGAGGGGTTACCAACCTAGGATCCCTTTACACTCCATTTTCAGTTTGGGTTTTATTCAGGCAGTATAAAGTTCAGTGGCAAACCCAAGTGAAGATGGCTTGTGGCCTGGAAATCTCAAGGGGAAGTTTTTCCTTTACTGTTGCTCCATCCAGAGAGGTTGAGACAGGCATCTTTCCTTCGGCGAGTCATTTGTTTCCTTATTCACCCACTGTGGGAACCGCTCATCAAGTGATCCTGGCTCCATGCAGGTGTCTCTGATCCTAACTTCTACTCTGCTCTGGCCCCAGGTTTCAGCATCTGTTCCCTAAACACATGGCCAGTTAAAACCCAGATGAGGCTACTATAATTGGCAGGTAGCCTCAGGGATGACGCCAGCTCCAGTGCTCACCTCATCCTAATGGAATCACACTTTCTCATTGCTTGTCTCCTCTATTTCCACGTCTTAACTTCCAGCTCAGCTCAGCTATGCTCTGAGGAGGATTGTAAAAAATATTTCACTTTGTATTATTTTTTTTATTCCTGACAGGATTTCTTTGCACATGTAGTCTCCCATACTCCTGGAAACTGAAGAGCCGATTTATGACACTTTTTGTTGTAACTTATGGAACACCCAGATCAGTATGCCTTAAACAAGAGACATAAATGGAAACTCCACAAAAATGGTGATTTTTCTGTTTAGTTTGATTTGGCAGATAAATTATATCATCAAAGCCATAGATTATTTCTGTGTCTTCCTTCTGCCTTTCATGATGTCAGCTTCAATCCAAAGCCGTCTATCTCCCTGATAGACGTGGCTGCCAGCTACTTGCAGAGCCACACACTTCCTCGTCCACATTTACATAGAGAGAGTCAGTCCCTTCCTGAACCATCAAATGAGTTCCCTTAATTTTTTCCAGCAGGCACTGAACCAAATCCTGCAGCCAGAGAAACGTCATGTTCTGATTGACTTAGTTACTTGAAACACTTAACACCTGTCTTTTGTTTAATGACGAATTCCTTCCTGAAACTCCTGAAACTAAGTGAAAAGACATTAAATGGAAAACATATTTCCTTTAATTTTAAGAGAGAAATTGTGATGCTTTTCATCCCAACTCAAGCTATCTGATTATTTTATATAGCAATTGAGCAATGCAAATTAGTTCACATAATTTTTGAAAATCTAATAATTTCAATGTAAATATGTTTATATATAAAATAGGATGTAATAAGGGTTTATTTATTCTTTTTCTTATGTACCATTTTCTTCACCAAGTTTTCAACCTTTTGGGGCTCAGTTGATCTTGCATTCCAACTGTACTTAAAAGTGTCTTTCTGGGGCCGGCCCTGTGGCCGAGTGGTTATGTTCGCGTGCTTTGCTGCAGCAGCCCAGGGTTTCACTAGTTCAGATCCTCAGCGCGGACATGGCACCGCTCATCAGGCCATGCTGAGGCGGCATCCCACATGCCACTAGAAGGATCCACAACTGAAATATGCAACTATGTACTGGGGGGCTTTGGGGAGAAAAAGGAAAAATATTAAAAAAAAAAAACTACTTTTCTGTGATATAACTTTTAGGATAAAGTAAAAGCTAAGCAAAAGAATGCTTTGAAACACATGGAAACAGCATATGTTCACAACATATTGAGTTGTGGAAACTGGAAACCTTTTATCCCTGTCATTTGACATAATAAGCAAAGTCAATTGTTTTAGGTTTATTTAAACATTGCGTGCAGTTCAAATCAGATCCAGATGATATTGTCTGACTAGAAAATATTGTGATGAGTAAATTGAGAATGTCTTTGCCTGAAACCCATAATCTCAAAAATATTACTTTTATTATTTATTTTTTAAAATTTATTACAGCCACTATTATTTCTATTGTTTGTTTAGTGTGTTTTAGGGTAAAAAGGAAAAGCCTCATATAGGAAAAAGGAATGAAAATAGTATGATGTTTCAAGAACTATCATAGCTAAAAGCAGAACATTTTCTGAGAGGCAGGTTTGTACTGAGGCAACGGAGACGGATTTACTCTGATTGACTGAGACTGACCAGGACTTGTTCTTGGTGGTCAGTATTCCCCAACGGCTTGGCCACTACACAAAGGAGGAGGAAGAGAGTGAATGTCAGTGAGACAATCATAATGCCCTCTTCAGCCAGCTTTATTGCAGAATTACACTAAGTCAAATTTAGCCAACACCAAGATCCCACTTGCATCAGTGACGGGACATTTAATTTCTGCAGTCATTGGGGCTCCCTCCTTCTCTCTATGCGATCGCGCAAATTCAGAAAACCAGAGGAGGTGCTGGTTAGGCATGGTTGTCACCAGTGTTGATGCTGCTCCTTCTGCTCCCTAATGATGCGATGACCGTTAAACTTCCAGAACCCATTAGGCATTCAGCTCTGGGCAGACTTAGGGCTGAACCTCTCAGCCATCACTCCACCAATCCCAGACCTTGCATTTGCTCACCAGGCCACAGTGTTCAATGCCCAGCTTCCTGTCTCACTCCTGCCCTCTTTCCTACTCTTTTCTGGTTCCTCTTGTTTCCTCTCCTAAGGCTTTGCTTCCCATTTTCACACTTAAAAAAATAAAAACAGCTCTATTGCGATATGATTCACATACTATACTTTTCACCCATTCAGAGTGTATAATTCAGTGGTGTGGTTTTCAGTATATTCAGAGTTGTTCAGCCAACACTACAATCAGTTTTACAATGTTTTTATCATACCCAAAAGAAATCTCCTACCCATTATCAGTCATTCTCCATTTTGCTCCAGCTCCCCGAATCTCTGAAGCCCTGGGTAATTACTGATCTACTTTCTGTCAGTGTACTTTGTCTAATTCTGGACATTTTGTATAAACAAAGATATAAAATATGTAGTCTTTTGCGTCTGGCTTCTTTCACTTAGCATAATGATTTGCATTTCATTCACACTATAGTGTATATCAGTAGGTCATTCCTTTCTATGGTTGAGTAATAATATTGTATGGTTGAGTAATATTCCATTATGTGGATATACTACATTTTGCTTATTAATTCACCAGTTAATGGACATTTGAGTTGTTTCCAGTTTGGGGCTATTATAAATAATGCTGACATAAACTTTTGCAAAAATGCTTTTGTGCGGACATATGGTTTCATTTCTCTTAGATAAATTCCTAGGAATAGAATTACTGGCTTGTATGTTAAATTTATGTTTAACCTTTTTTTTTTAAAGATTGGCACCTGGGCTAACAACTATTGCCAATATTTTTTTTTTTTTTTTGCTGCTTTATCTTCCCAAACCCCGCCCCCCCGTACACAGTTGTATACCTTAGTTGCATGTCCTTCTAGTTGTGGGATGTGGGACGCTGCCTCAACGTGGCCTGACGAGCGGTGACATGTCCATGCCCAGGATCCAAAACTTGGGCCGCTGCGGCGGAGCATGCGAACTTAACCACTCGGCCACGGAGCCGGCCCCTATGTTTAACTTTTTAAGAAACTGCTAAATTGTTTTCCAAAGTAGCTGTACTATTTTATAGCCCTACCAGCAATGTTTTGAGGGTTCCGGTTTCTCCACATCCTCACCAACACTTGTTACTATCTTTTGAAATATAGTGCTCCTAATGGTTTTTAGTGGTGTGTATTATATTTAAAAGTTTTTAATTAGCCAGCTACTTTTAAAACTTGGGGAAAAAAATCTAGATATCTGGCTTTCCTGGAACCCTTCAGATGTTCTCGCAACACTGGGTCTCCGTACTATAAGGCAGCAATTGGCTGTGTAATTGCCATTCTCTTCAGACTGGCACACGCTCTCCAGTTTATGAGAGACGTATCTTATTTTATGAGCCTGACACTGAGGGTAAAAGTCACTTCTCATTTTTTATCATGGTTGTGCTGTTGTTTTCCTGGAAGTAAGAAGTGTTTTGTGTCTCGTGTCTCTACCGTAAGTGGAAAATGAGACGGAGACTAGCGGGCAATATAACTCAAGAAGAGTAGGAGAGAGCAGAGCTCTTTGTGGAATTAGAGACTGCTGTTACATGTTTGATGCACAAGGGATATCGGTGTCAAAACAATGCAATTTAAGACATCATGAAAAAACTATAGAAAGGCAATGTGTAACAGAAATTTTAATGAACTGAGAAAAAGAATAGAATTTCAATGGTGTTCTATTTTGAAAGCAAATAAAATAAATAATGCTACCATGAAAAGTTATCTATCAATAAAAATGCAAAGAAGCTTATAAATTTAAAATGTATGTTTTGATTATTCCTTACCAAAGAAAAAATTTTCTTAAAAATAAGGTAATCTACTATGCTTAATCTAAAATCAATTTTCAGTATTGGAAATTATAGGAATTCCTCAGTTGAAGATCCATTCCAAACATGGTTCTCTACTTCAAACTTTTTGAGAATAAACTAATGTTGTTGACTTTGCTGTTGCAATTAATACTGATAGATTGAATGAAGAGTTATCAAATAAAATCATATAGCAGTACAATATGGTACTGAAAGCTAATATGATGGTGTTGGAAAATTAGATTTCCTCAAATGTCTCCAGAGTAGTTACTCTAAATATAAATCCAAACTATGTTTGGAAGTCCCTACATTTGGGTACATCTGTTCTCCATTATGGATGGGAATAAAACTAAATATTGTTCCCAATTAAGGGATTTAAGAACAAATTCTGGACTGTCCATTTATATCTTGTGCAGAAAAAAAATGTTAGCTTTCTAATTCCAAATCAGAAGAATTGGGATTAGAAATTTTTGTCTTCTTATTTTGAATTCAATCTAAAATCCAAAATATCATACATGTTTAAATTTTGCAATGAACTTCTAACTTAGTAAAAGTAAAGAATGTTGATTCTATTTCTGCAAGTTAAATGTTCTCGTAGTTGGGCTACGGCACACACCTACCTCACCCACCTGGAATTTTCAGACTTTTGGTTTTTGAGCACCTGTGTAAGATGAAAGTGTTCAGGAATCCTTTGTAATTCTTCATGGTCCATCCCAGACCAGCAGAATGGGAGAATGCATAGGAATTCTGAGCTCAGAAATAGGGAATCTTCATTTGTTGTAGCTAAGAGAAGAATGAACAAGCAAGAAGCATCTACACAGCCAGTGAAAGGGGAGACTCAACATTTATTGTAGTCAGCAGGGTGGGAGCCCAGGATGAAAACGTTGAAGGCTGGTGGAATAGGTAACTAAGGATGGCAAGAGCAAAGTCTTAACTTGTGTTTGCTTGTTTGTTGTGAGTAGCTCACGGGTTGTGGAAGCTCACACAGGCACCTCACTGACCATCTTGCATGCTTAATTCCACAGCAGCCCCTCTCCTGGGGCTGCTACTGCAGGGGGCAATACCTATCTCTAGGAGAGAAGCAAAAATGCTTCCTGTGTTCTGTACCGCTAATTATTTATCACTGTTTAGAAGGGCAAGGTCCCTGCTTCTGACCCCTGCAGCAATTGGCCTGTGCTCTCAAATATGTACATTGATTACCTCTTTTATCTTAGTATGAAGAGGTGGAACTGGCATTTCTTTGTCACAAAGTTATTCATTCTGCTTGAAATCCAAAGAGAGTATTCAGCTCCATGACTTCCTGTGGCAGAGGGTTTCACAGGTTGGCTAAATGTGGTACAAAGTAATCGTTTCTTCAACTTGCTCTAAATTTATCAGCCATTAATTCCACCAGATGACATTTTCTTCTTCAGCAGCATTATGGAACATTCAGTTCTTTGGCGGAGAGTACAAATAAAACCCTCTGTCAGGATCTCAGACGCTAAATAATCACCACTTGCCATTTTCCCCTTACATATGGTAGCCTGGTTTGATTGATTGGGAGAAAATATTAGATTTTTCTAATTTGCCATAATTGTGGTCAGATTTTATTCTCCTCTCCCAGTCTGTCTCAGGAATCATTTCAAACGTATACTTATTATTAGGTATACACCTAAGTTGGTCTATTTGGTAGGATTTGGATTAATTTGTGTGAATAGTGCACAGAGGGCTCCTAAAAAAAAGAAAAAAGTATCAAGCATTTTGTGATGACAAAGACTCACAATAAATTGTCTGTGGCCAGCACTTCAGCCAGGAAACAGGTGACAGGATGTACGACATGATTTTAGAGCCACTGAATTGATTCTCTGCCTGCCCCCACCTCCCTCCCTGGCCAGTTCTTCCGCTTGCTCTGATTGATTCAGGAAATTCTTCCACCGAGCCTCGGTCCCTTTGAGCCCTAGTCCAATGAAAACTCCTTCAGACAGAGCTGTTACTGGAGCGCCTGTCAGCCATTTTCTCCTGGGTACAAACTGTGATGCTGTATGCTGCGTTTTCTCCTTTAACCCAGTCGTTCTCAAATTGTGTCCTGCAGACTCCTAGAGTCCCAAGGGTAACGTAAGGATCCTTGCAGGGTAAGAAGAGATCTGATGGGCTAGGTTTCAACAAAGCAACTCTGCTGCTACCTGCTGTAGACGTGTAGCTTCTGTGTAAGGTTTCATGTGATGAAAGTTTCATATCACTGTTATTACTGTTTTTACATCGCTGCTCTTGGCTCTCAGGTTAGACCCCTTAGCATGAGGCTGAGTGAGCCCCCAATACTTGGTCTTTACCTTTAGTTAACCCTCGCACGCTCTACATCCTCCCGCGCAGCCCTTGCTCCTGGTTTGCGCACTCGTCACAGCAGAGGCCTTCGCTCCCCTCCAGCTTATAATCCAGAGCCACCCTCCTGCCTCCTCCACGATTCTCATCCCTGCTGCACCGGAAAGAAACAGAAGAAATGACACCGGAAAGAAACAGAAAAAATGAGACTAGGAAGAGAGATGGGGAATGACTATGCACATGCTTCCACTACTTCCTTCCTCCCTAAAATGTATAGCACGTCAGATCCTCAGGAGCTCTGGCAAGGATGCCTCCACACGTGGACAGTATTGCACCCTAAAATCCTACACTTTCACAGCCCGGGGAGCTGGAGCTACATAAAAATATATTAAACAACCCAAAGTCACTTGCTACTAGGAATGTGAAAAAATGACATATTCAGGAATAATGCAAAATTGAGCAGAAATTAGAACAATTTAGATACAATCAAAATAGAAAGTGAAGAGATTAATTAGTGACTGGTGGAGAGAAGCTAATCTTTTAGCTTTGAAGCAATTGAAAAAGAAGTCCTATAAAGATTTAGAGATTTAATTCTACAAAATTGAAGTTTTCTAAACAGTGGAAAAAAATAATAAAACTAAAATTTAAAAGAAGTCAATGAAGTGGGAAAAATTTTATACAAAATTTGATTAAGGATTAAATAATACAGATGTTCTATCGTCTGATTATAAACAATAGAAATGAACTTTAGCTAAGAATTTTTTTGAAAAAGGAATTTTATTGGAATTATGATACAGCTTGCAAAACTAAACACTGGAAAAAAATCAGGTCTCATTATGAATGAGATGGGGGAAGTGTGTCAATATGGGTAACAGAAACTCGAACGGCTGGGCAGTCTTTTCAGAAAGCCGTGAGCATCATAATGTAGCTGTCCTCATTTTCTATTCTCATTTCATCCTTCTCAAAATTCAAATTGCAGGGAGCACCTAATTGGTCAGGGAGTGGGGACATACTTGATGCTCCACCAGGGTAGCCCGCAGCAGAAGAAGGGTAGTTCCCAAAGGAAAATCCAGGTAAGAAAGGGAACAGACTCTTGGCAGGCAAAAGGAACAGATGTCCACCAGGAGCCTCATTCAGATTTTTAGAAAAACATTGAGAAAATCAATAAAGGGACAGACAACATGAACTGATAATTCACAGAAGATGCAATACAAAGCAATACAGGTGAAGAAAATATTCAAATCTTATAAATAAAATTTATGTTAAGTAAGACAAATGAAGAACTTTTTTGAACCATTAAAAGAATAGCACCCCTCAACAGTTAAGTATAAAATTGCCAAATGACCCAGCCAATTCTACTTCTCAGTATACATCCAAAAGAATTGAAAGCAAGGACTCAGATACTTGTACGCCAATGTTCACAGCAGTACTATTCACAATAGCCAAAAGGTTGAAGCAACTGAAATGTCCATCGATAGATGAATGGGTAAACAAAATGTGGTATACAAATATAATGGAATATTATTCAGCCTTGAAAAGGAATGAAATTCTGATACATGCTATAACATGGGTGAACCTTGAAACATTTTGCTAAGTGAAATAAGCCTAACACCTAAGAACAAATATTGTATGATTCCACTTATATGAGGTACCGAGAATAGGTCTCATAGAGACAGAAAGTAGAATACAGGATAGCAGGTGTTGAGGGGAGGGAGGAATGAGAAATTATCATTTCATGGATACAGAGTTTCTGTGCAGGATAATGAAAAAGTTCTGGAAGAGGATAGTGGTGATGATTGCATAATATTGTGAATGTAATTAATACCACTGAGCTGTACACTTAAAAAATGGTTAATAGGGTAAATTTATGCTATAGATGTATTTGACCATAATCTTTTAAAATACCGGTAACTGCTTAAGGTAAGGTTGTGTTTACATAGTGCATTTATACTGAGGGTGGGAATGTAACTTTATACAACTCATTTTGGAAAGGAATAATGATAATTTTTGTCAGAAACACCCCAAAATGTTTCTATCTTTTGACTTAGCTCTCCTATCCTAAGGATATGATCTTAAAAAGCTATTTGCATGAAGATGTTCACAGCAGTATCAAAACACTTAAAAAATAGATAAACTTAAATGTGCAAAAAAAAGGGAAATATGTCACACAAACTCAGTGAAACATTAGGCAACCATTAAAAATTATAATGAGGGGCTGGCCCAGTGGTGCAATGGTTAAGTTCACACATTGCACTTTGGCGGCCCAAGGTTCACCGGTTCGGACCCCAGGTATGGACTTCTGCACTGCTTGGTGAGCCATGCTGTGGCAGGCATCCTACATATAAAGTAGAGGAAGAAGGGCACAGATGTTAGCCAATCTTCCTCAGCAAAAAGAAGAGGATTGGTAGCAGATGTTAGCTCAGGGCTAATCTTCCTCAAAAAAAAAATTATAACGATTATGAGACAATGTTTAATCATTAGCAAGTGAAAAAGATTACAAAATGGCATTATGCTATGAATGTAACTTTGTTAAAATATTCATGTCAACAACGCGCGTGAATGAAGACTTCCGTGGTAAATTGAGGGAATTGTGGTAAATATTTTTCCTTTTAAATTTTTCTTTAGCTTTTGTTATTTTGCCTTAATAATAAAAAGTAATAATATTTAATATCAAAGTTAAATAAACTAAACATTTAAAATGTATTATGTTACAAAAGATAGAAAAAGTTACAGCTCTTAAATACTTGCAGCAGAAATTATAAAGAAAATTTGAAAAGTAATCTTGCTTATTATCATTTCTATTGTAAAAGTAAAGATACTTAAATGATGCCTATATATCAACTAGACTAATAATAGGAATCTATTTACAAAAACCTTGGTTACAAAACTATGCACATTCTTTTAGGGCTGGAAGGAGCCTGGGGACTTGTATAATGTGTATATTATGAAATGCACATTTTACAGAGCAATGGAAAAGAAAAATAAATTGTGAGATGAAGTGGAAAATGGTTTTATAGATACTGGCAAAAAGAAGACCGGATAATAAAGCAGAATAATTCAGGAAGATTCTCAGATGCAAAAATATTCAAAGAAGACACTTCTCACAAGAAGTGGCAGAAAGGAATATGAGTGCTCTAACAAGTTTCAGAATAACTACATATAACATTGAACAGTATTGCCTCTCATTTGTAAGGGGTTTCAAACAGTGGAGAAAATATGGAAAATGAGTTTTTAAATGAAGGAATAATTTGAAATTAGAAAAAGAAAGCTGAGAACAGAGGTACTGACAACTGTCACAGCCAGGAAATGCTGCCTTTGAGTAACACTAGTCTTTCTGGTATCCTTCCCAGATACGAGTGAATTCCCAGACTGTAGCATCAGGAGGGACTTGAGAGATCATGCCATAAAATTCCCTTTCCTAGTTGGGCACGCTAAGGTCCAGAGAAGGGACACCCCCAGGTCACACAGCAGGGAAGGGCAGAAGCCGTCCCGGGACGCGGGGCTCTGCGGGCCCGCACTGCCTGGGCTTTGCTTCTGTAGAGGCACCAAGGAAGGCGAAGGCAACGCTGCCCACATGCCAGCACTTCCTTCATTGAATGTCTGCTTTCTCTCAGGGCATCTCTCTCCAGTCACCTTCCAGTCTATAAATAACTCCATTCTTTTGCCACGAGAGACTGTCTGTTCCGTGGACATTCCATGCCAGTCTTATTTAATGTCTATTGTACATCACTATACCATCATTTCAGACATGGGTTCGTCCCGGAGTGTTCAGTAGAGGACAGAACTGAGACAGTATCACATGAAATAAACAACAACGCAAGAAGATAAACCATTCAGGGCTGAATCAGAGGTCAATTTTATCACTCTAGAGTCCAAGGAAGACATCAGTATGGGTAGCATCTGTCAGAAGGCTTCATCAGGGAGGCGGGAAAGGGGAAGAAAGCTGTGTTTGTTCAAGTAGAATCCAAGGGTTACCTGCAACTGAACAGCTGGGCGAACCAATTTTAAAATGTAAAACCAGGAGTCAGCATTTTAACAAGATCTCATGATTTTTGTGCATGGAGAGGTTTGAGACCCGCTTCCAGGCATTTGGGAGTTGGTGTAGAAAATGGCCTGAACCTGCAGCAAGGAGCATGGTGTGTTCTGGAACCGTCCATGGAGGCACTGCGCATGGAAGACAACGTGGGAACGAATATAAAAAGAGGCCTCAGCAGGGGGAGCAGAATAAAGTTGAACTGTTTAAACAGAAGAAAAGAATGATGACATTTAACCTGTGTCACTACTGATGCGGGGACAAGGGTCCATGGGAGAAAGGAATGCAGGATGCGTTCTATGACGTTGAGCTGAGATGACACATTTCATGGTATTTTGTAGAATTAAATAAACTTCTCTAGGCGCAACTCTTAATTCAGATGATTCACTGTTAGAGGGAAAAAAGTGCAAATGATTTAGTAACTAGACTTAGGATTTCCCATTGTTTTTGCCTCACATTGGAGCTTTAAAAGATGGTTTTCTTTTACATCTTATAGTTCAACTCACCAGGCTGTACTCTAACATCTGGACATCTCGCAGAAATGATTCAATCATAGTCTCGTTATAGCAGTTCAACTGAAAAAAATAAATGCGTAAGTTCGAATCAGTTATTTTGACAGTCAGAACCCACGTGGGATCTCTTTTGGGTAGAAGTCCTGGGCCCACTGCTCCCTCACGAGTAGGCTTTCCCACGGCCTCTGAGGAGTCCCAGAGCTCAGGGATGGGCCTGACGCTCTGCCCTCTCTCTAGCTGCTCTCACTCTCAAGACTCAATATGTAATTAGGACACAATCTCCGTAGCTTTCTGGCTTTTCTTCGACCTGGAATTAAGAGATCCCCCAGTCTTTTTATTTTAGGGTTTTGCTACTAAATAATGTATGAAACAGAGAGAGGAACAAAGGCAATGGACATTGGAGTGTTGAAAGCTTCAAGAAATCTAAAGCTCTCAGAATAATTAGTCTGGTCCCACCCTAGCCTGCAAATGTGGCTGGTCTCCTTTTCCTGCCTTCTTCACGGACACCCTCTTTGCCTCAACCTGATGAAGTCTCTGTATAGTATCATCCACATTTTTACACATTTGGGGGCACAGGGCTGACATCAGTGCTCCCTCTCCCCTTCTTCACAGGTACGGTTCTCACTCACAGGGACTCTCTTTCTAGGTAGATGTCCTGAAGATTCAGGGGTGAGATGATAGAAGGGAACTCAGAGGCCCTTCTGTTTCTCTGTGTTTGTCTCCAGGCAGCCTTCCACCAGCCTTCGGTCTCCATGTCCTCCAGGTTTGCGTAAGAAAGTGTGAATTAGGTGACACCTAGACATTGATCATCCATCCTTTTCAGCGCTATGGAAACTTCTAATCACCTTGGAGCTCGTGAGAGACACTTTCCTTCTGATCATGAAGTCATCTTTGTTCTCTCCAGGATTTCAATTCCCTTCAGTTGGGCCTTTCTGTTGTCCTTGGCTCATCTTTATTCACCTTGCCTCAGAGTCTCACCGTGTTCCTGAAATGCTGACCCTGTAACGTTCCCCTGGCTTCCTCCTCTAATCACACACACAGCTCCTAAAACTCTATTCTGGGGCTGTGAGGAAGACAAAAGGCAAGCAGGCCTGTAACTCCCGGCACCTGGCATTCCTACAACCCTTCTTCAATTACCACCTCACCTAGGGCCTTTCCCACTCTGTACACAGCGAATGTAGTCCTATTCCATGCAGGATGGATTTGGTTGCGTGGCAGGAATATTAATGTTTCTGTTGTCATTCATTAGTTACAAGCCCCTGTCTGTTTCCCAGGAGCGCCTGCCTGGTGCTGGGCATAAGAGGGTGGGCAGCCAGTGCTCCGCGTGGGAGAAGCTGCTCTGCGCATCTTGTTTCTCTACTTCAGCGACGCCTAATGATTAAGTACTGAGTGGGGTTTGTATTTACTTCACACATGCCCTCAAATTCCCGAAGGTATTGTGCTCTTAATAAATACGACACAGACAGAACAAGAAAGCCAAACAGTGCTCTAGGACAGAGCTTCGGAAGAAAGAAGTAGAGAAGCATATTTTTCCCGTTGCAGGCACATCCTCTTCCGTAAAGATGATAGCTGTTTCTCTAAGTCTAGCCAGAAATCTATAGGAAATTATAGAAACAATGATAATAGTTTGCAGCACCAAAAGTTAAAATTTAGGGAGAAATTTCTCAACTCATGGTAATAGAAGTTAATTTAGAAATATATGATCAATATAGATTCAAAATATGATTAATAAGAACTTGTATATACATATTTTGAGGAAATAACCTAATTTGAAATTTTGAAGTGGCTTTTATTTTAAGAGCCATACAATTTTTTTTTTTCTGCTTTATCTCCCCAAAGCCCTCCGGTACACAGTTGCACATCTTAGTTGCAGGTCCTTCTAGTTGTGGCACGTGGGACGCTGCCTCAGCATGGCCTGATGAGCGATGCCATGTCCACACCCAGGATCCAAACCGGCAAAACCCTGGGCCACTGCAGCAGAGTGCGCTAACTTAACCACTTGGCCATGGGGCCGGCCCCAAGCCATACAATTTTGAAGTTTCACCAGAACACCAAATATTTGCACCAATAGTTGCTACTTTAATTCAGGAGACTATTTTGAACTCTTTAGATTTCTATTTTAGTAAACTAGAATTTTTTTCCCTCTATCAGTCAGCTTTTTTTCCATAGAGATAATTTTAAATATTCAAACAATTCCATTTTTTATCTTTACATTTAGTGAGATTGAAAATCACGACTTTTTAAAATTGTGGTAAAATACACATAACATAAAATTTACTGTCAACCATTTTTAAGTGTACAATTCAGTAGTGTTAAGTAAATTCACATTGGTGTGCAACCACCTCCAGAACTTTCTCATCTTGCAAAACCGAAACTATACCCATTAAATGCCAGCTCCCCGCCTCCACCCGCCCCTCCGGCCCGAGCTGCCACTCTACTTCCTATGAGTTTAACTACGTGGAATCATACAGTTCACACAAACTTAATTTTGTAAGCTATAAACCATGTGCGTTATGATAAGCCAGATTTCATAACCATACTCCAACCAAAACCATGTAAACTCATTTAGTGTAGCTATGTTGGTATGAAAATTCTATAAAATAGGAATTTGCCTGGATTTTGCCTATTAACTTCTGAAATGAAGGCTTTTTAAGATGAAGTTTTAAAGCTCTAATGAGAAAAATTGAAAAAGAGAAAGAAAAATCCCCCCAATTTTCATTGTGAAAATGACAAAGTAAAGCAACCCCAGGCAGGGCAAAGTTCTTGGGTGCTAACATATCCCCCACACAGCGCTTGTCCCCAAAGACGTCCCATGGAAACGTGTGTCTGTGCTCAGGACGTTTGGAGAGCTGCGTGATCTCTCTCATGGAAGTTCAAATGGCAAAGTAGCAGACTAAAGGTTCTGAGAAGTTCTGGGCATTGTTTTCCTGTGTTTGAGCCAGCTGTTTCTCAAACTTCCTTGACTAAAGAATCCTTTTTTCTCCCCGTTAACCCTGTAAACATGGTGAGGGAAAACGCAGGGCCTCTCAGCACGTGAGCCAGCAGCCTCAACGACGGCTGGGCGCTGAGGACTGGTTTTAGACGTAGAGTCTTCATCTGACACTCGATTGCCCTTCTTTCCACATTTTCATATTGACTTTTAGATAGAGATTGCTGTATGCTCCATAAACGCGGTCACCAAGACACTCCTTACTGTAAATGTCAAGTTGATTAAACTTTCATTTAAAAGAATAGTAAAGCAAGTCTGACAATACGTTTTTCTTAGCTCGGGGTTTGAAATGATGGCATAAATCCCAGGAGGCAGGTCTCTGATCCTCCAGGCTAAAATAAAAACTGTTTAGCTCTCATGCCTCCACTATCTGGGAGCTATAAGCCCGTCTCACACCATGATGGGAACAACGGCTCAGCTGCAAACTGCTTTTAAAGTACTAGAACAGAAACAGCAAAGACAGGTAAATGAGAACATTTCTATGCACATGCAACATTAATGCGCCGTTGAAAATCTGAGTCTGTGTGGACTGTATTTAGAGATACAAACAATGATTCCAGAAAAGACTGCAGAAAATACGAGGTGCATCATTGTTACTACACAAAAGCCTCTGAAATTAGGCATGAATCTGCGTGGTAAGGGCTGGGGTAATAACTGGGAAAGGACTGATTTTCCACTGGAGGTATTTTGTTAATTACTTCAAGGCTCTATAGGCAATTTTAACACCTTGTGAGGCTGTCGTTATGATCCATTTGCAATAACAGCAATTTCTCTCTGAATATTTGACAGTGCATAAATTAACTCCTTATGATATGTTTTCCCCAGTTATGGCTGAATATGTGTGTTCATGTCATACCTCTTTCACTAAATTTAAGCTCCTTGAGGGCAGCGCTGAGATTCAAATCAACTTGGCATTCCCTTCAGAGCCTAGCCCGGTATTTAGTACAGTTTTAATACATTTTGTGGGAATTAAATTGTATAGCTGGCCCCTTTCAGTGTATAGCAACATTTTCTACAGAAAGAACCCTATTTGCCCATTATCATTGAGGAAGGGCCAAAGGCTAAATTCTCTCACTTGAAAAAAGTGATGATATGCACAAATTAAGGGCTTGACACATATTTGGTACTCGTGATTTGATCTTGTTCCTTAAAAATAAAGCATTAAAATGTGTAGACTAATCCAGGGGAAGGTGAAAGAAACACAGAAGATAGGAAGAGGAGAAATGGCACGTTTGGGTAAAATGCATAAATTCATTAAATATTAAACTTAGAATGTTTCCTGCATTTCTGGGCACCAGAGCTCTCACAAGTCAGAGTGAAATTCTTTCTCACTGTCGGTGTTTCACTCTCCCTTGGTGCCTGACGCCCCCGTCACAGTGACTCTTCAGCCAGGAGCCCTCCTGGGGGAGGACTTGCCAGCTCCTGCCAGAGGCTTCTGCTGCCTGCCCGGCACAGCGCCTGGCACAGAGCAGAGCAGAGTCTGTTTAATGAAAGAGTGAAAGAAACCAGCACCGTCATTTGTATAGCTCGTTAATGTTGGAATGTTGTTGCCACACACATAATTTACTTTCCTTTAATTTGTTCATTTTTCTCATTTGGCAGATATTGTTGAAATATATATCACCAGACAGTAGGTATTAATCATTCAAAGAAATTTGGTCATAGTTCTTACACACAAAGGACACAAAATCCATTGGGGAAAATATCATAGCCAAGGGAAGTTAGAATTTTTGGGAAAAGTGAACAAAATTTGTCATGCATTAACAAGTATTAGAAATAGCAATTATTACAAATAGATCTTTTAATCTTTACAACCACCCATTAGGTTGGCAGAAATTACTGTTGGCAGACCAAGGTCCCCAGAAGTTGAATGACTTGCCCGCAGTCTTGTAACTAAAACAGAGACAACTGGGCCTGGCCTGGAGCCTTTGTCTTGTAGGACAGTGCTGATGGCTCTTCCCATCAAGTAGGGGGCTATTCTCTTTTTGCTTCAGGCAAGTTCGGGTTGGATGTGAGCTCAGATCTGAGAAAGCCTTGAGATGCAAAGCGCCAGACCGTTCATAGAGGGAACACTGGTAGTGAAAAGCAGAGGAGAAAAAGGTGGGACAGGGCAGCATAAAGCAGAGACTCTGAGGGAGAGGTTTCCTTGATGGTGGTGGAGCATGGAGGAAAAGACCAGGGGAGGAGGTCAGGATGGTCTGGAGGCTGACACGCAGACCCCTGCACACTAGAGTAAATGACCCGTGGTGGGGGGGTGGGGGGGGAGGGGGCGTGGTGTATGAAAGAGGGGGAGAGAGGGAGATAAAATTATAAATGGTAGCAATAGCAAAGAAACACAGTTTTGTCTGGGCTTCCCTTGGGCAGTTGGTATTCACGTTTGTGCAGAGAAACCTTCCTGTAAGATATTTTTCCTACCTCCTGACCTCCAGTCAAACCCAATTCAAAGCAGAAACCAGTGAAAAAAGAAACTATTGCAGATCTGAAACTCTCGGCAGAGGTTCTAAAAACCCACCAGTTATTTGGGGATTCCTATATCAGAAAAACTTCCCTGCAAAGCAGAAAGCACGTATCCTCCATTTCTACAGCTGATTTAATAAACTTTCAAGTACTTTGTGACATAAAATATGTCTAAGCAATATATATTACTAAAAATGTTTAGCATTTTTCAATTTATTTTTCTTGCTCTCTCCCAGCCCTTCCCTCCCACGTGATGAGGAAGCTGATAAATATAGCAGCTTAAAATTTTCTAATTTATACTATTGTTGGACCCAGGTGGAGAGTTTACCTAATTGAATTGACATTGATGTTGTGTGACTAAGTTTATGCTGAGTAAATTTGGTTTTGCTTTGGTTCTGTAAATTACCATAGCTCTCAACTCTTAGACATGGTACTTTATTTTGCATTAAATTAATATAGATTATTTTCATGTGTACTATAAGGCTATTACATCTATATTAACAAAGAAAAAAATGAAAAATGCTCAAAATTCTCCATGTCAATAGAACATGCTTAGGGCACTGAAAGTGTGGGTTCTTATGCTGAAGGTCTTCAAACCATGTGTGTCATGCTTTGCATAATTGAAAAGCAAAGCAAACAGAAAACAAAGCCAAAATGAAACAAAGTAACGGTAATTTGAAGCTCAGATTTTTATAGAAGCCACAGTGAAAATCATTGAACTTCTGGGCAGTCCTAACATCCCACACATAGTTGAATTCTTATTTTGAAAGTGATATCATATCTGTGGATATAAATGAAGCTTTACTAAGGTTGGATTCTGTTGTGGCCCATTTAAGAAGATTAGCCATGTGCTGCTGCACAGATAGGATCAACTTAATTCAAAGAAAAATAAAGTTAAAACACTGATGACTAAATATTAAAGTAAAAATTATTTTGCTTGCTCAACAGAAAATGAATTAGAAATCTGAATAAAAGTCATAAATTATAAAAATAGTGAAATGTTTAGTTAACAAAACTTATTCTCAATAACACGAGTTTGGCTATTTAAAGTTTTCTTGACCTGTGGGCCACTAGGTCCTATTTACCAATTCAAGAGTAGGTCAGTCCATTGATTGGACTGATTTATCAAGATTAAAAACACGACTTTCTCAGAGGAACAAGTGCTTACTGCACTGACATAGTCAAATTAATATGGTGAATTTCTCTCCAGGTCAAGAACCAGATGCTCATGAGCTGAAGCTGAGTATAAATGCACGAGATGATGTGTGAAACAGCCCAGACTGGCTGTCCAGGCCTGCTCTACCGGCCGTCGTCTTTCAGCGTAGAGGTGGGCTTCAAACTCTTCCACAAACATCGCAAAGATGTTCTGACTCCTGTGTCTTGTTCTAGGTATTGCCATATTATTCTCCTCTTCATTCTTTATTAGTTCACTAGGACTGCCGTCACACAGTATCACAGACCGGGTGCCTTCAACGACAGAAATTTATTTCCTTACAGTTCCGGAAGCTGGAAGTCCAAGATCAAGATGCTGTGAGGTTCGGTTTCTTCTGAGGCCACTCTCCTTGCTTTGCAGTTGCTGCCTTCTTGCTGTGTCTTTACATGGTTGACCCTCTGTCTGTGTTCTAATCTCTTCTTAGAAGGACACAAGTCATATTGGATTAGGGCACACTCCAGTGACCTAATTTAATGCTAATTACCTATTTAAAGACCCTGTCTACAATTATAGTCACTGTCTGAGAGACTGAGCATTAGGACGTCAACATATGAATTTGCTGGGGACACAAATGAGCCCATAACACAGTTAAGTATTTTTCTTGCACATTTCCTTTTTAAAAGAAAATTTTTTTACTGAAGTATAATTGACATATGACAGTAGTTTCAACATAAGTGTACAACATAATGATTTGATATTTGTATATATTGCAAAATGATCGTCACAATAAGTCTGGTTAACATCTGTCACCATACATAGTTACAAAAAAGTATTCTTGTGATGAGAACTTTTAAGATTTACTCTTTTAGCAACTTTCAAATAGGCAGTGTCGTATTATGAACTATAGTCGCCATGTTGTACATTCCATCTCCATGACTTACTCATAACTGGAAGTTTGTACCTTTTTGACCCCTTTCACCCATTTTGCCCACCCCTCATCCTCTGCCTCTGCCAACCACCAATCTGTTCTCTGTGTCTATAAGCTTGGGGTTTTTTGTTTTTGTTTTCTTTTAGATTCCACATATAAGAGAGATCATACAATATTTGTCTTTCTCTGACTTATTTCATTTAGCATAATGCCCTCGAGGTCCATCCATGTTATCACAAATGGCAGGATTTACTTCTTTTTTATGACCAAATGATATTCCCTTGAGTATATATATATATCACATTTTCTTTATCCATTCATCTATCAATGGACATTTAGGTTGTTTCCATGTCTTGGCTATTGTAAATAATGCTGCAATAAACATGGTGTTGCATGTATCTTTTTGAATTAGTGTTTTTGTTTTTTTCAGATAAATACCCATAAGTGGGATTGCTGGATCATATTGTAGTTCTATTTTTAACTTTTTGAGGAATCTCTATACTGTTTTCCATAGTGACTGCACCAATTTACATTCCCACCAGCAGTGCACAAGAGTTCCCTTTTCTCCACATCCTAGCCAACACTTATTATTTCTTGCCTTTTTGATAATAGCCATTCTGACAGGTGATATCTCATTGTAGTTTTAATTTGCATTTCCCTAATGGCTAGAAATGCTGAGCATTTTTTTGAGTGTCCGTTGGTCATTTGCATATCCTCTTTAAAATGTCTATTCAGATCCTCTGCCCCTTTTTTAATTGGATTGTTTTTCTGCTATTTTGTTGTATGTGTTCTTTGTATATTTTGAATATTAACCCCTGATCAGATACATGATTTGCAAATATTTTCTCCCATTCAGCAGGTTGCCTTTTCACCTGGTCGATGGTTTTCTTTGCTGTGCAGAAGCTTTTGAGTTTGATGTAGTCCTGCTTGTTTATTTTTGCTTTTAGTGTCAGATCCAAAAAAATCCTCACCAAGACCAATGTTAAGAAGCTTACCACCTATCTTTTCTTCTAGGGTTCTACGGTTTCAGGTCTTACATTTGAGTCTTTAATCCATTTTGAGTTAATTTTTGTGTATGGTGTAAGAGATAGTGGTCCAGTTTCATTCTTTTGCATGTGGCTGTCCAGTTTTTCCAACACCATTTATTGAAGAGACTGTCCTTTCCCCATTATATAATCTTGGCTCCTTTGTAGTAAATTAATTGATTATATATGTGGAGTCTATTTCTGGGCTCTCCATTCTGTTCCATTGGTCTATGTGTCTGTTTTCATGCCAATACCATATTGTTTTGATTACTATAGCTTTGTAATATAGTTTGAAATTGGGGAGTGTGATGACTCCTGCTTTGTTCTTTCTCAAGATTGCTTTGGCTACTCGTACTTGAGTATTTTTCAAGATCCCTCCTGCAGGCATAGGTGTAGGCCGCAACAGAGGTGTCAAGGCCACCGTGGCGAATGGTGGGGGGCTGGGCCCCTGTTACATTTGGGTCCTGTGGCTCCCCCACTGTCCGATCTCAGATGTACCACTGTCATCCAACAGCAGATTTCTACTGGGCCTGCCCAACCTGTGACTTGGTGGACCCCAAGTCTCCTAGTAGGGCTTACTGTTAACCCCTCATGGCATCTTTTCCCACTGCAGCCTCTTCTGGTACCTGAGAGTCTGCCAAATCCTAGGGCCCAAGCAGCAGGACTGTGCCCGGGACATGCTTGCTCTGGGCCCCACTCAGAGCCAGCAGCCTTCTGTGTCTCTTGGTAAATGAGTTGATAGTATTTATTCCCAAGTACTAAATATGCTGCTTCCAGAACCTGTTGAGGCCTACCAAGAGCTTCACTTCTTTCTTAGTGGTAAGAAGAACAAGATGTAAGAATTTATTCTTTACTTTGGAGGAGATATTCTGGCATGACCAGACCACTGTGCCCCCAAAAGTTCCTTGATATGACAGGCTCTTGAATCTTTGTAGGGTACCTTTCTCAGGGTGGGGAAGGCGGGCCATTATCTTCCCAAAAGGGGAAAGTCGGCCACTTCTGTAGGCCCAGTGGGTTCAGGGGTGTCTGGTATTTCAAGGTCCTCATGGGCATTTACCCAGCTGTCCTTCGATCTCAGGGTCCGAGTCCTTCCCTATTAGGGCCCTGGCTTTGCTATAGGGTATTTGCGCAGGCTAAAATTAACTTTCTCTGAAGCTTCTCTAATCTTTCAATTAAGTCCTGAGCTTGGTCCTCCTCTAGGTCTGCCCTCTGGCTGTAGAAGAATAGGGTTTATTAAATGCTACCAGTGAAGCCTCTGGCTTTCATAATTTGCCTTGAATGCATGATTAATCTTGCTGATCTTCTCATTCACTCTTTTTGATAAATCTCTGGCACTCAGCAACAGCCAACCAATGCCACAGTCTTTTAGTTACCATTTCCTCCATACTTCTGAAGCACAGAGGTATTTCTCCCTCCGGTACATACCTCCCCACCAGCATCCATCCCCGTTCACCATCGATGAAAGTTTTAACAGTTGCATCCCAAAGCATCTCAGAGCTTCTATTTCTCACCAGTGATGAGGTCCTGCTTGCCAGCCTGTGGGTGAGTAATCTGCTTTCTAGGATCCCCACTAGAACCAATTATCTCCAGTTTGGAGACAGATGGTGAGTCAGAGCGTGGCACGCAGGTTTTTTTGGAAATGTCATGAGAGAGACACATTTAGGGAAGTGAGAATGGTGACAGTGGGCATGGAGAAAAGCTAACCAGCACTGCAGTTGGAACTGGGGCTCAGTCAGCCCTGCAGAAACCTCGGGGGCTGTGTGGAGGGTCAAGTACATGCACGTAAGACAAGGCCACAGGCCAGAGCCGGACTGATCCCGCCAGTAAACATGCAGTGAGCCACATTAGATTTAGACAACTGACTACTTTTATAGACAGCAAGAGGAAGAATAAGCCAAAGGTGCTGGTCCCCATGGTCCTTGTCCCACACACCAAAAAGGACGACACTGAAGTGAAAGGAGCCGGATGACTGACGCATAAGTCGTGGGATACCCAGTGGCTGGGGAGCCAATTTTAAACTGCAGCAAAGTGGCTTTGAAGTCTGCAGCTCTACTCTGAGGGGTGTGGGGCAGAAAGCCTCATACCTCAATAGAACCTACGAGGCGATAAGAACTCAATTCCTGACAGTCTCCCAGGGGACATGGGGAGGCGAGTGGGAGATGGCCTGAGAGCAGCCCCTACAGGCCTCCCTTCCTCTGGAGTTCCAGGAGGGTCACAAGGCTTTCCTCTAAGACTCAGATAAGCTGCCATCCAAGCCTTAACTATACAGATATGTGCGAGGTCGCCAGGATGCCCTGGATAGCCATTTTCCTACAGATAGCCCTTCAGAATTGTCCCACATTAAGAGAACAGGGCTAGGTCTTTGTATCTCCACATCAGCCACCCCCTTGTTGGGGCTGTAACCTGAGGTGAGGCAATTCCCCATCACAGCTGTGAGCCATCAGCAGCCTATATTCTCAGCAGCTGGAGGATGGGGGCCTCGGATGGAAAAGTGGATATGGGCGGAGCATCACAGCATCCGTTACACTTACAAAGGTTGTATTGTTTTGAGCCAAACTGCATTAATGATTGTATCAAGACATATTCAGCTACAAGGAAGAGAAATCCTTACAGGCTTAACTGATAAGAACATTTATTATTATCGTGCAAGGAAATCCAGAGAAGGCAGCCCCGTGATTAGTTTGGCGGTTCAACAAGGTCATCAAAGGCCCAGACACTTTGCATTCTTCTGTCCCACCATTGTGAGGTGTTAGCTGTCATCCTCACATCTGTAACCTCGCGGTCACAGATAGATGCTCCACCTCCAGAAATCAAGTCCTTATCTTATTGTGTCTAAAACGGAAAAGGAGGAAAGGAAGCAAAACGGACTTTTCCGCACATGCATCTCTCTCAAGGGAAATCAAAGTCTTTCTTGGAAACTCCCGGCTGACTTCCTTTGATTCATCAGCCAGAACTGGGTCGCCTGAGCATCCCTAGAACAACGGTAGGAGCAGGGGACCAGGGTTGCCATGGTTACCTTAGACCAATCATTCACCCCCTGGAGTGTGAGGCATTGCCACCACCCCAAATCCAGGTTCTGTTAGCAAAGGAGGAGGAGGGAAATATTTGGCGTGGGGTAGGCAAACCACCACATCCACTGCCAAAAAAGAGCCGTCAAAAGTCCTTAGAGCTCTAAAGGTAACAAATACAAATAAAGACACTTCTTTGCTTGCCACCTGCTCAGAACTTTCAGAGACTCCTGAAAGGGCCCATACCTGCATTTTTAAGCTTAGTAGAACCAGTAAAATATAGGAAAGAAAGGTGTGTCTGTAGGCTAAAGAAAAGAAAGAATGCAAATATATCTAATTAAAATAATACAAAGAGTTCCCTGCGTGTCCCCATGGGTATTCATGAATACGTGTGTGCAGACTGAACTTCTTAGAGGAAGCGTATAATTGCACTACAGATGTCTTTGTCAAAAATCAAGAGTCAGAGATTGACGAATGAAAGTTCATTTAAAAATGAGGGAAAATAACTGAAAGAAGCTCTACTGATAAATTCAACAAATTAGAGTGATTTTCTCTATGAATCTTGATGCTTAAAATCCTTATTTAGACAAATAATGGAGAACTTACTTGGCAAAATTCAATTTTTGATAGTCATTGTTGAGATGCGTGGACGTTAGTTGTCTTTAGGGTATAAGAAACATAAAATACGTCTGCGGCCATACCACCCTGAATGCGCCCGATCTCGTCTGATCTTGGAAACTAAGCAGGGTCAGGCCTGGTTAGTACTTGGACGGAAGAAACATAAAATATGGTATTATAGAAAGCACACACAAAACTCTAACTACAGTAATAACTAATACTAAATAAAACACAAAGACCGTGAAAACCTCATATGAAATTCCAGAAGAGTCCTTGGGATGTGGATAAACTGCGTTATCTCCTTCATCATCTTTTCTCTATTCTGGAATGCACCCTGGTGCTTTCTGCTTCCAGAAAGTTCATTGAATGAGCTCCTGAAAATGGCATTAAATAAGAGCTTATAGGAAAGACTTGATCATAAGTACAGGGCACAGTAAAGAGGGAGCAGGGGATCCCGCAAAAAAACCTCCAGTTTGGTGATTGGTTAGAAAAACTCAAGGGACTCAGCATGGACTTGTCTCCTGGCTGTAATTTATTACAGCAGAAGGATACAAAGCAAAATCAGCAAAGGGAGAAAGGCACATGGGGCGAAGTGTGGAGGAACCAGGCACCAGCTTCCAAGAGTCTTCTCCCAGTGGAGACACACAGGACGTGCTGAATTACTCCAGCAAAAAGATACAAACCACGCATGAAATGTCTAGTAGGGAAGCTCGTCAGAGACGCAGTGCCCGATGCTTTCAGTGGACAGGGTCGTGGAGGCACCCTCTGCCTAGCACATACCAGAACTCCAGACTCCCAGAAAGAAAGCAGGTGTTCAGTGTAAACGACATTGTTTGTGCAAACAATTTAGCCACATTAAACCACACTTATCAGGGAATGATGGAAACGCTTCCAAAACCCAAATTCCCAGACACAAGCCCAGGGCCAAACTTGCAAGCATGCCTTTCCAGGGAGGGCTTTCTCAGGCCGGCTCTATTAACTGTTTCCTACACAGACGCAAAAGCAGATGCGGGCTCCGTGGAGGGACCCATGCTGGGTCCTTTCAAACATGTCATTTTGCTTGCCATTTTTGTCTCAAACTTTGCACTTTATCTAGCACCTATTTTGTTGAATAAATGAGTGAGTGTTGCTTCCCTTCCCTCCCCTGCCCTTTTTGCCCTACAGAAACAGGAGCAGTGCTTTATCCAGAAAACCATATTGAAACTCACAGAGGGTTAGTGTAGTAACAGCCATCACACAGCAGGGGCACCGTAGAGCTCCAGGGCTGCTGGAGGGAAATGCCGCCCTGGTCTGGGTGAGGCCTCAGCCTGGAGCTGTGGTGGAGAGCTAGCCTGTGTCTCCCAAGGAGCGGCGCTCGGCGGCTGCTCAGCGCAATTCCAGCTGCTTAGATTCTAATGTTTGCTGCAAAAGTCTAATCTCGCTATGTTATAGTTATAATTATCCAGTTTTCAACTTTGAGCTAAACAGAACATAAGCAATGTGTCTTTTCAGGTGATAAAAGGAGGAAACTTTCCTGTTTTATAGCTGGACTCTGAAGAAATCAGACATGAATTCAGCTACCTATAAAGTCACATGGATTAAAAAAAAATATTTTTTTGAAGTTTATTTCCTTGTTTTAAGTAGAAACCTTCGTGTTTGTTGTTGTTCTGTCAAGGCCTTTGCCTGAAGCAGGCCCACCACGTCGCTCCTCCCTCCTCCCGTGGATACTCCAGTATTTCTCCTTGGTGGCTGTAGTTGGCCACCAGAGCTGCATGCATTACTCTGCCAAATGCTGTCACTGGAATTTGACAGCAGAAAGTGGTCCCTGGAGTTTATTAGTATAAAGAGCTTCTAATTCTTCATGTCCTCTTCAGTCAAAACAGTAAACGTTTCCTTTGACACAGATTTTATTTATTTCCTCTCTGCAGTGCGTAGGAAAGAGAGCTGCAGCCACCGGGATGGGCTCATTTGGTGCAACAGGCCTCAGGAACTTCCTGCTTCGGTAACTCAGGCTTTTGCTTATGTTTCTAAATTCTCTTTTCCTCTTTCTATCCACAGCTCTGTTCATTAGCATATTGAAGGCTCTCCCTATTTCCTGCTTACTAATATTATCTTAAATGACAAAGGTCTTTCATCATTCCACAGTTTTCTTGAACCCATGTCCTTGCTAAGCAGCAAACGTGAGTAGCAGGCATGCAGGTCAGTAGTATTTCACGCGTAGATGAAAGAAAGAAGACGTCCTGGGAAACAGGGAATGGGGCGATCTTTGCCTTTAGCTACACAGCCTCCTATTTATTCTCGCTTCTTTCCTTTCGATGGTGCTCACCTCCTTCTCTCTCTCACCATCCCCTAAAGAAAAGAGCTGAACCGTTCCCCAGGTATACGGATGCTGATAAAAACGTGTTGTCTTCCCTCTATTTATTCTCACTATGACGCTTTTTCTGCCAACTGCATCAAGTGTGATCTGATTTGGGTAGTTTTATATGTCCCCCTCTCATATCTTGCCTATTTGAAGAGTTTCTTAACTGTTCTTCCTTCCATGCTCCAACCAGCTCTGATAATATCGTTAGTTGCACAACAATTTTAGTGTTTTCCCACTGTCCTCAGAATAAGTCCAAGTATCTGAGTCTGGCTTTCACAGTTGTCTACAGTTGAGTACCAACCCCCTTTTCATTTATTTATGTATTACTATTTATTCATTTATTTTTATCTCACATTTGATTAGTTCATTAATTGGCAAATTCATTTATTAAACAAAATTTTTGGATTGTTTGTTTTTTCTTTTGAGTACTAGGCCCAGCAGATGTAAAAAGAAAAGAAAAATTGGGGGCCAGCCCTGTGGCGCGGCAGTTAAGTTCGCACGTTCTGCTTCAGTGGCCTGGGGTTCGCTGGTTCGGATCCCGGGTACGGACATGGCATCACTTGTCAAGCCATGCTGTGGTAGGCATCCCACATATAAAGTAGAGGAAGATGGGCACAGATGTTAGCTCAGGGCTGGTCTTCCTCAGCAAAAAGAGGAGGATTGGCAGCAGATGTTAGCTCAGGGCTAATCTTCCTCAAAAAAAAAAGAAAAGAAAAGAAAAGAAGATGACTTGTCCCCAAAAGACTTAGAGTCAAGCAGGGGAGACAATTATAGTGGAATGTAATGCATACTGTGATAGAGGTGTGCACAGGACACTATGCATTAAATAATGAATGGTAATTTAGTTCACCTGGTCCACAAATACTTATCGAGCAGCTGGGATAATGCAAGCAATGGGCATGCACATACAAGAGCTCAGTCACAGAGGAGAGCCACGGAGAGTTTCTCAGAGAGGCTAATGCTTCTGTTCTGTGCTTCGGGACTTCCTGAGCACCAGGCCCTGTCAGTGGTCGTCAGATGCTCCTGCAGAATGCACAGCATGCTCTCTGTTCACTCCATTTCCTCATTTGGAATGCTTCTGATTTAACAACAGCCCTGATCCTTTGAGGCCTAACCCTAAATGTCCCTCTGTATCTGCTGTGATTTCCCCAGGCCGGAAGGAATCTGTTATTTTTCCGAATTCCCACAGCATGCTGTGCTTTTCTCATGGCACAACTTTTAAGTTATTTTAAATGAATATCCAAGGAAATAAAAAACAATTTAAATTGCATAGAGATGTGTAGAGTAGAAAGTGGAAGACCACCTTTACCCAACTCTATATCGTTCTCCTGTCTCCAGAAGGATGTCCTATTGGTAATTTGTTGTGCATCCACCCAGAGCGTTCTCTTGGCATTTACGCACATGTGCACGTGTGCACAGACACACGTATTAGAGATTAAGGTTTGCCATAAATGAAATCATACTCTGCATTGTTTGGGGTTACGTGAAGACAATACTTGGACAGTTATTCATGTCCGTGCATAAAAATGTAATTTGTTCTTTTCAATGTAATACTTAGATGAGCATTTAATTATTTTCTGACATTCCACTGTTAAAAACAAACGTGCCATGCACATTTAAATTTATCTTCGTGTGTGTATGTGAGCACATCTTTGGATAGATTTATGGTCGTGAAATCCCTGTATCACAGCGTGTACACAGTTAAAATGTGCTATCTGCCAAAGGGCCCCCAAACAGGCTTTCCAGGTTAGACTGCCACGAGTTCTCGGACCCTCGCTTAAGGGCATTTTGCACATGTCTGATCTCCCTCGCTGATGAGAACGGAAGTTCCTTAGGGCCGGGGCTATGCCCGCTACCTTTGAGCATCCCTGTGACTTCTGGCGCAGAGCAGCGCTTGCACACAATATAGGTGCGATAAATATTTGTGGAAACAAAATGAACCGCATGGATGTAGAACGCCCGGTTCCTCCTGGAGGCAGGGAGGGGCTCTCTGGTCTCCATGGAGGATCTCTGATCTGGCCCGGATAGGTTGACATCCTATTTCTAGTCCCTGACTAAGTGCCTGTATTTTACCAACGGCACAGTCTAGCTAGGTGTGTTCTTATCATGAAGATCTTAGATGACGTTTTTGGAGGCATTAACAGGAAGTTCTGTGAGTAAAGCCCCCTGGACAGGGACGGGGGGGGTAGATGAGAAGGCCGGGAGCTCTCAGGTCTCCTGTCGGCACTGTTGAAACGTAGCTGGCAATCCCAAGGGTGCATGAAGGACATGGGGTCAAGTAACCTGCCAATCGAGCCAGGAAGCTCGAACAGGAAACAGCACCTGGCACCTAAGTGCGTTAAAGTACAACATTTGTGCACTTTATTTAAGCTAGAAGGTCTGAGTTAAACCCTAATTCCATGACCTTTAGCATGGACTTACTCTTTTTGAAAGTCCCTTTGCTCTTTTATAAAATGGAAAGAACAGTCTCCCTGGGTTATTGTGAGAATTAGGAATGATCAGGTGAGAGGAACCAGCAAATGCCTGCTCCACGTAAGAGCCCCTGCCACTGAGAGGGCACCGCGCCGCCTGCCCCATGGGCTGCGTAGGGCTCACTGAGCGACACCGGCTCTGGAGACCTACTTTGGGATAGTTGGTTTGTCCATTTTATGCATGAATTTCAAAGCCACCTCCTCTGAAAAATCCAGAAACTCGTGTAACTATTTTTTACTTCTGTTTTTATAGTTGTTAAATTCTTTTCAATAGTTAAGGACAAACTTTTGTTCTTAACTCAAAAAGTCCCATATGGATGTCATGCCCAAAACAATGAAAAGGGGCAGATGTCGTGACTAGGACGAATATGATGTCCCACTGTGTTCTAGAGAGGGGATCTCAGACAAGGAGATTCTGTGGCCATGAGTCATTTCTCAGCCTTCAGGAAGGAGCGAGTAAGCCCTGACAGCCAGCTCGTGTGCCCAGGGTAAGCCATTCCCAGAGAATCTAAGCTGGTGCAGTGCGGGCTGCCCCAGCAAAGGGCACATGAATGTCCCCCAAACAGTGACGTGATATCCTCTTTTGTTTTGTGTCCCCTTTGTTCATGTTATTCCTTCCAACTTTCCTTCTCATTTCCACCTGGCAAGGTCCCTTCATCATTTAAGGCCCACTGTAAAGCCTTCTTACATGGTTCGTAGCACTCCCCCTGTGTGGCATTTTTCAGAGTACGGTTCCCTGTTAATATGTCTGTTTTCCCCTCATAGACCATAAACACCTCAAAGGTATCATTTTCATATTTCAAACTCTCTTCCCCATGCCCTGAGCTTTCTACAATGCCTCGTACAAGTACTTTTCCAGTAACACTTCTTAAAGAATGAATAAATGGAAAGAAGGAGAAATGTGGGCTTGGTAATAGTGGGTGGATTTGTGGCTAGTAAAATGAGTCTCCTAAAGACGGTTGAGAATGTTCAGGACCCACTTCTTTCATAAGGTAATTCTCAGAAATTAAAACATGACTCTCTCACAAATAGAGAATAAACACGTGCCAGTGCTTTTATCCAACTCACTAATTAATGATGGAAAAAGCAAAATGGTAAAGCTGACTTTAAGGAGATTTAAGGAATTGGGGTTTATGTAGTTCTTTTAAGGCAAGAAAGAGTAAGATTGCTGTTTGGCTATAAAATTGGTTAATAGTCTTACTAGCTTTGGAATTTTCTGCTGGATAGAAATCATTTGCATCTCTAGCAAAAATAAACAAGTAAATGGAACTTCACAGAGTAAACCCTTAATTAATAGTGAAAAGAAGCAAAGTTAAACGGTCTATTTTCTAGAAAATTAAATAACCCATGGCTGTTCTGATAAACAGTGACTCAGGAAGCATTGAAAAGACCTGCAGTCATCCTCTTGGCCTTGTTTACAGATTGTGAATAGCCTTCCTATGCCAATGTTCAGCTCTTTTTACTCTCTGCTATCTTTCTGGAACAGTTTCCTCCATACCCGTAGCTTGCCAATGATTCTCAAGTTTATAACTTTAGTCCAGACCTTTCTTCTCGGCTCCACACTTACTTATTAAACTCTCTCCTGAGTCACACTAACTGTGTGACTCTGGGAGGATTACTTAACCTTTCTGTGCCTGTTTCCTCCTCTATAAAATGGGATTAATAACAGTACCTACTGCATAGGGTTACTCTAAAGAGTAAATGAATTCATATGTCCAAAATGCTTTGAATAGTGCCTGACATGATGTAAGTGCTTGCTGTTATTGTTCTCAGCATCTCCATCTGGATGTGTCAGTGGTACCCGAACACCACATGTGGAAAATCAAAGTTATCCTGTCCCCTCCCCAAACAGTATTTCCCGTCACAGCAAGAGCACTACCGTTTACGTAGTTATAAAACTGGGAAAACAGGGGCATCCTTTGTATCTCTTCTCCTTCTCCTCATACCTACACTATCAATACACCCCGTCTATTTCATTCCTAAGTACCTCTTGAATCCATCAATTTCTCTCCATCTCTGCTGCGGGCACCCTAGTCCAAACTGCTTTCATCTCTTGCCTGAATTACTGCGACAGCCTCCTGAATGGTCTCCCCATAAGCACTCTTGCCTTTCTCTAAACCGCTCTCCACACTGAGTGATCTTTTAAGAATGAATATCTTACTATGCCATTTCCCTGCTTAGAGTCCTACAGAGCTTTCCACTGCTCCCTCAATCAAGGCCCGACTTCTAACGGGCCCCTTGTCTCTTGCCACTCCTCTCAGTGTCTGAGTCCAGTGATGCTGGACTTCATTTGCTTCCCGACCACGCAGGCTCCATCGCGAGGCTTTGCCTGTGCCGTGCCCTCTGCCTGCAGCGCCCTCTCCTCTTTCCCTCATTACTTTCCAGCTCAAACAGCACCTCCTCAGGGAACTGTCTCGAATCCTCAGACCAGGTCAGATTCTCTTCTTGGCACCCTCTATTTTTCCTCCAAAATATTTATCACCTCTTACAATTACACATTTATATGTGTGATTGTATGATCAATATGTATTTCACCCACTAAACTGCTCGTCCCATGAAGGTAGGGACCATGGCTGTTTCTCTCACCACTGTCTCCCTAGTACCTTGCAGGTAGACTGATATTTAGTATATGCTTAACATGTTGTTGACAGTTGAATGAAAGAACCTAGGGAACAGACTTCTGTGGTCTCCTGCAGGATTCTTTGCCCTGCTCAACAAATTTATTAGTGATTTGGATGAAATCCTAAAGATACACTCATCAAAATTACAGAAGTAAAACCTCAAAAACTTAAAAATAGAACTATCGTATAATCTAGCAATCCCACTCCAGGGTATATATCCTATATATGTAGGATCTTGAGAGACATCTGCACTCCCATGTTCATTGCAGCCTTATTCATAGCTAAGACATGGAAACAGCCAGTATCTATCGACAGACAAATGGATAAAGAAAATGTGGTAGATACATACGATGGAATATTATTCGGCCTTAAAAAAGAAGGAAACCTACCATTTGCAACAACATGGATGGACCTGGAAGATAAGTTAAGTGAAATAAGTTGGTCACAGAAGGACAAATATTGCATGATTCCACTTACACGAGGTATACAAAATAGTCAAACTTATAGAAGCAGAAAATAGAATGGTGGCTGCCTAGAGATGGGGGAAGGGGAAATAGGGAGCTGTCCTTCAATGGGTATAAAAATACAGTCATACAAGAGGATAAGTTCTGGAGATCTATGCATGACATAGTGCCTATAGTTAACAATATGGTGTAAAAAATTATAGAAGTTAAAAAAAGAAAAAAACTGGGAGAAGTACAACAGACTCAGGATTCTGAGTGGTGGTTCTCCTTGCCACTCTCCTGCCTTGGGCTCCACTTTGTGTGGCTGTGTGGGGGCGGAGAAGGAAGCTGAGTGAGTGCCCAGAGCTGACGGGCTGGCCTTGTTTACACCGTAACATAGCCTTGAGGCTGATGGCCTTCAAGGAACTATCAGGGTTTTTTTCTCTTTGTCCTTGAAACAACAGAAGGGGAGACTGAGCTGTAGTCCCATAATGTGCCCCTCCCTCCGGGGTCTCCTGGGAGTTTGTCATACACCATTCTTGCTCTGTCCTTACTTAAGTAATAACACTTGGGCAGATCCACCAGGGTATGAAAGGGGCTTCTTCATTTTGGGGCCTCAAGTTTTGAGTTCATTTTCTATTTTTCTCTGAGGAATTCATTCAGGAAGGTTTTTAAAGGAAGGAAAAATCCACTTCTGCCCTCGTTCTACCTTCTGAGCAAGCAGTAACCAGCCTGGGCTTCCAAAGGCCAGAGCTAGGCATGGGGATCGAGGAAGAGGGAACAGACCATCAGCTGAGTTGAAAGGCAGAACCAGGAGCAAAACAGGAGGGACAAGCCCAGAGATTCCCAAAGGCAGTCCCTGGGGCTTTCTGTACGTCACCTGTGGCCTCTCCATGAGCTAGTCGTCCTTTTGATGGGGGAGCCAAGGAGTCAAAAGAAAGATTTCTTGGACTCTCAAGGTCTGGTAGTAGTGCTCTTTTATTCTGAGAATAGCATGGGGACAGGACCCATGGGCAGTGGAGAGCTGCAGGCATGGGGACAGGACCCATGGGCAGTGAAGGGCTGCAGGCATGGGGACAGGACCCAGGGGCAGTGAAGAGCTGCAATGGGTTGAGGGTAGGGCTAAATTTATAAGGCATAGGTATATGAGTTATTTCTTTACAAGACAAAGGAAAGATCATGTAAAAAGGTAGTTAAAATGGTATCAGTGCAGGTGGGGTCTGTATTAGGTGGTCGTATAACTTTAGATACGAATCAGGTGGGATCAGGTCAGGACGTCCTGGAGGGTGATATGGATGGCATGTAGGCCAGGACACCTTGGGCTTCTCTCCTTGGGGCAGCCTTGATCCTCATGGCGTTCAGTCACTTCTCCTCTAAAGCCTTAATTCTGAAATGGCTTGTGCCAGCTTTCTCTGGGAACCCTCTCACCTCAGGGTTGCACACGGCCTATGAAAGCAGAAGGGGAAGAAAGGGTGCACACGAATGCCAATACGAGAAACATTCCCTTTACAGTTGGAGAGAGGGAACAAGCAGCACCCCTCAGAGCTGCAGGAATCTGGCCTGGCTTTTAGCCCTGCATCTCTGTTTGCTTTCCCTGAGGCCCTGGAATACTAAGATTCTTCAACAAAAGAGACAAGAGAACACTTAGATGAGTAAAGAGTGTAAGTTACTGGGAAAGGAGGGAGAGAGCAATCCGTGTGCGTAAGGAAGATAGGGAAGAAAGATAACGAGGAAAATAACATGGGCCGGACAGCATGCCAGTAGCTGACCATGCCGTTCCTCACTCAGTTCTCACAGCGGTCCTTTATTAACCCCTCTGATATATAAATAAAGAAACTGAGATAAAAGAGAAGTCCAGTAACTTGCTTAAGACCCCACAGCTAGTTAGTTGGAGAGCTGGAAGGAGAACCCAAGTAGAACTAGGATTAGAACCCAGATCTGCCTCTAGAAAGTGGGAGAAAGAATGAATATCATTCAGACCGAACCCTTCACACAGACGTTCAAATGTTACATGATCTGAGAGACCAAAAAAGGCCCACTTCTCCAAAATGGATCCTCCACTGACTTAACCTGATGCCTAGATTTCCACTGGTATATTTCCCTTTCATTGGGCTAAGTCCACGTTTGTCCATCTGGCTTAGCACAGCTGGGCAGGAGCATGGCAGCGTGCCTGGGGATTCTCAGTTACCGGAGAATCATGGTACGTCATTCAACAACAGTGGTTTAGCGCCAAAATTTGAGAGAAAAAGTTATATGAAAACAAACATTAATGTTTTACCTGAACTGAGTTTAAAAGCTCGACTGTAAGAAATTTGATTTTTGCTTTGTTCTGTGATCTCAGAACCCCAAACATATGAAGTCTTTCTATGCTAAGGGCTGCGCTGTTGGAAAAGCTTGAGAAGTGTGAGTTGAAGGCACCCTGTCCCTAGGAAGCCTCTGGAAAAATGAAAACGTATTGACTGGCAGTGGTGAGGAAACGTTTACACACCCTGCCAAGTATGAACCTTGAGGACAGATGAATTTATGAGCTCAGAGTCACCTAGCACAGAGAGAATACTTGAAGTAATGAGACGCCAGCAGCGTAAGTTTGATTGAATTCTGGGAGAACAGAAATCATTTCCGTTGAGCAACAGTGGGAAAGTGCCTCAGTGGGACGTCAGCATATTGTATATGAGGGGTCGGGCCGTTAAAGAGGCCAACTTTTTTCCTCCATCAGCCGTTTAGTCTCCACCCCACACCGCTCATGAGAGAAGGCTCACAGAGACCTGCAGGGGAGCAAACCCCGTGACACCCTCTTTCCTCCCCAGTCACGGCTCACTTAACCGTAGGTGGATACTAGACCCAAGGCAACGTATTTGGAATGTATTTGTGTGCATGAAAAAACCCAGGGATCCTTTTATCCTAGAATATGGAAGTCGGAGTTAAAGATCTGACTTTAGTCAATGTGAACTGAAGATAGTACAAAGCTGGAGGCACCGGCGGCTGAGGAGCGTGCTAAAGCGGGGAAAGCCAGGCTGCTCAAAGGGCAAAGACCAACCCAAGTGCGCTTAGGGGCAACTCAACGTGCGTCTCTGGGGAGACCAGCTGGGCCTCCCGACCCGAGTCTTGCCCTCGTGAAGCATGGCTGTCTTGTGAGCTGTCTCTGAACCTGTCCCACAAATTCCCCTCTCTGCTTACGCTGGCTGAAGGGTTTCATTCTTTGCCACTAAAGTTCTCTGACAAACACAGAGGGATGTGATCAAAACCCAACTTGACCTGGGTGTAGAGAAACCATGTAATTTGTCATCCTAAGTGGGACACGGGGCACCGTTGTTAATTATCCTAACACAACAAAAAAACCAGGATGTGAGGCCATCCTTGCTATGCGGCCAAGAAGGGAAATGAGGACTTCACTGCTTAGGTTCCCAGGCGCTGTCAGCTGCTTGAATCCAGGCTCTCTCATCTGATTCTCACGACAGTCCTATCAAGCTTGTCCTCTCTTTGACCAGGAACGAAAGCTGGAGAGAGTAAACAATTTACTGAAGCCACACAGGAACCTGGTGGAAGAGCCAGGACGGGAACCAGGTCCGGGTGAACGCAGACTCTGTTCTCTTGTCCCCAGGCTCTTTTCTTCCATCAGAGTTTTGCGAGGGCTCAAGCTGTAAGCCCATGGTCCTCGCGTCGGCCATCTGGGATGTTTGAGAGCAATGATCAGTGACGAGCAACACATGCACTCACACCACTCTCTCAGAAAACCCACCCCGCACCACCGACACAAGGATAATGTCTAGCCGCATTCTTGTTTGAAACGCCTTTCAGCTGAAAAAGCACAAAGCAACAAAATCTCCATTAGCAAAGAAGGAAATTGAAGCAATTTTGAGACAATGTAGGAGAAGCCCCATTTTCACCTGAGTTATCTGAGCAGCGCAGGACGCAGAAGATGAGGGTCAGGATTTTTCAGATAATGGGTTGTTTTCCTGGTCCAGCAGGTTGAACTCTCAGGCTTTCTCTGCTGAGCGTGTTTCGTCCTCACGACACATGGAATACGCACCAATTTCTCAGTGCGGGCTGTGTGGTGCTGCGAGAGGAGAACCTGATATTCTGATTATGACCCAGGTGAAAAGTCTCTTCATCAAAATTCTAATGCAATCTAGTTTTATTTCTACTGACATGCCAAATACAACAAGAACATAATTGGTTCCAAATGCTGTATCCCTTTTCTTATCTCAGGCCCTTCCCGCCCCCAGGACTAATCCAGTCACCATCAAGCAATTACCTGATGGTTGGGGCTTCTGGGATTTGCTAACTATTGTGGGCAGTGTGCCAGGTTCTTAGTCGGAAAAAGGGATCAATTACTGCCAACTGCACCCACCTGTTTACCCTTAGTAAGGGGTAGACTGCCAGGCTAGTAATTACATCTTAATTCAAAGCGACATGACCTAGACAGGCAGCGAGCTTTCCCGCCATGCTGATCTAGCTTGAGAAGAGGCTCCAGCACCGGGCTGAGAAGCAGGACTTGTTATCCCATTCAGGCGTCCCAGCTGTTTTTTCTGACACCACATTCAGAACCACTGATGAGTCTGCCCTTGAATGGTTTGCTCACAGCATGTGTTTCCAATGCAACCTCTGACCTTGGGAGAAGGCGAAGGGATGACAGAAGATTTTGGAAAGATGCTGTAGTATGAATTTGGGTGGAGGAACTATTACAACCACACAGTACTATGCATTCGAGGTCCAAGATCTGACCTCAAAAACTGATTCTGATCACCTATGGCTAAGACCATGTCAAAAACATTGCTGGGGGGCCGGCCCGGTGGCGCAGCGGTTGGATGCGCACGTTCTGCTTTAGCAGCCCGGGGTTCGCCGGTTCCGATCCCGGGTGTGGACGTGGCACCACTTGGCAAGCCATGCTGTGGCAGGCGTCCCACATACGGGGTGGAGGAGGATGGGTGTGGATGTTGGCTTAGGGCCCGTCTTCCTCAGCAAAGGGAGGAGGATCGGCAGCGGATGTTAGCTCAGGGCTAATCTTCCTCAAAAAAAAAAATTTTAAAAAAAACATTGCTGGCATTTCACAAGTTACTTAGAAGCCAGAAAAATAGATTTGACACAAAGCAAACCTCATTGAACCTTGTAAAATGGAAATGTGAATTGTTTTTTACTGAAAAAATCTCTTTAAAGAAAAGAAGGAGCATAACACATGATTGGTTTTCTGAGAACTTTTATGGACTATTTATTGCAGCGTTGGTGCTGTGTCACAGCTATCCAGTATTTCACTGGCTTTTTTTCGTGCACACAGAGTTCTATCACCACAGTTAAGGGACCTCACAATTTCCCTTTCGAATGGTTTAAATCCTTGAGAATTATTCAAGGGCTCACATTATTCTCCTTCCTCTTTCCCCATCCAACTCCCAATTGAGAGAAACAATTTTTTAAAATTGCCCAAATGCACA
Source organism: Equus asinus (assembly GCF_041296235.1). Lineage (NCBI taxonomy): Eukaryota > Metazoa > Chordata > Mammalia > Perissodactyla > Equidae > Equus > Equus asinus. Next base: position 19,537,623 of record NC_091813.1, read on the forward strand.
CCCGCCATGTGTGTATGCACACAAAGTGTCTACACTTAAAAAATCGTTCATCTACAGCTGAATAGATGAATAGCCCTGATTGGTGCTAATAATCAGCGTCATCCATTCTAGCAGCATAAAAAATAATCAGATTAGGAGTAGAGTGCCATAAAACAGCAGTCAGACATGGAGGTGAGTGAATGTACAGCGGAACCCATCCCTGGAAAAAGAACCCCATGACCTGACCTGTGATTGCTCTTTATTACTATCTCAGCAATAGTTTTACTTTTTTCCTTTTACCAACCTACATTTCTTAATTATTTCTAATGGGCCTCAAATATAAACTATCATTTTATTTAAAGATGCAATAATGGCTTCTATAGAGAATAATCATGAAAGAGTTTTTCCTGAGAACTTTAAATTAATTTTATTTTCCTGGAAATTATTTTTTTGAATCTAGTTTTCTTCATGGTGGTCAGAATGCAAACATCACAGAAATGTCTGTCTTTTGTTCCAGTTTTCTACACTAATATCAACTATGACCTTTAAATTGGATAAAAATTGTATTAAAAGAGATGACTTTCTTTTAAAAAAAAAGCATTTTATGTATTGGTTGTAATTGTATAGTTGTGTGAGGGTATCAATTGCCCTCAAGGGCCTGCGTTTTGTTTTGGAATCATATACGGTGATTTCCTAAAAGTGTGGTGTTACTGCATTTTCTGGATCTTAAAGGTATTCTTTTCATTCACTATTTATACACAATGCCTCAAATTTTCAATTTTGGTCCTAGAACTGAACTGATTGCTTTGTTGGGAGAAGAGGGAGAAAGAAAAAGAAGCAATTAGAGCAAAAATATGATGATAAATATTTTATATAGCTTTGTTAAGAATTAAAGACAGGTCCAAGCTGGGGTTGAGCAGCTTTAACAGCCGACCTTTATGTTTTATCACCGCATTTGGGCCGTCACTTGGCTGCACCTATTTATACTCAGTCTGTCTGCAGCCATTAACAGCTGGCAGAAAATGCACTTTTGCCCCAGGATGTTTAGCCAAGCAGGGGTGGTTATCTGCAATGCCTTTTAAAAGAATCATGACTAAAACAATACTTTACAAATCCTTTGAAAAACAAAGATATTCAAATAAATTGGCTGACATTTCTGGCCTTTGATTCCTGGTATTAGAGATAGACCTCTGTTAAACTCGAAGAATGCAGTCAGCTCCCCAAGCGCTGACCCTTTCTGCAGCTATGGTTTGGCCAAGGCCCTGGAGAGTCTAGTCTAGAAGGCCACATGTCCTGAGCGGCTACTTTCCTCCTTAGCAGCAGCTAAACACCATGTCGAGCATCACACAGAGGCCAGAATCCAGCCGTCTCTTCCTCCCACTCAGACACATTGTCTAGTGTGAAATTGCTCCCCAGGGAACCAGACACAAGGTCGCAGTCATTCATTGAAATACTGCTCCATAAAACACCACCTCCACTCTGCTGGGCCAGGCACATGTGCGCATACCTAACTTCTCTGGGCTGGAAAGTTGCTAAGCAAAGGCAGAGAGGCAGGAGCTGGAAGCTCCAGGTTCCAAGGTTTCTAAAAAGAAATGTTTGACAGCACAACACATTTTCTGTCTCGTTGGTTTCTATCATCAATTTTTTTGATGCATATATTATTCGAAGTCAGCAAAGGAATTTTTCAACCAGGATGAGATTATATTTCTGAGAAAGCAAGTAAAACTTTAAACTTCAGTGAGGAAATGCAACGTGAGTTCTAAGTCAAAAAACTTAAGTTTTGTGTTTGTGTTAGTAAACTTGGCTAGGAGCCTGAGCATGGGAAGCGAGTGTGGGTCAAGCTCAGGGGTGGGGTGAGGGGCTTCCTCTAGAGGCTGGGACTGACAAGGCTTGTCCAGGCAAGGACAGATGCCAAGGGTGGCTCTGGGAGAGCATAGCCCGAGTTCTGGACTTTTCAAAGTGAAGTCAGAGCCTCAAAGAAGAAATGACGTAAATGTCAATAGCTGGCTTCCAGACCCAGGAGGAAGAGGGTCCTGCACACAGATTGACAGGCCTTTGAGGGCTGGAGGGTGCTTCCTAATGTTACAGACTAAGACACTGAGATGCACGGAGGACAGCGACTTCTTTTATCCAGATCAATTACATGAGGGAAGAAAAAGCAAAGAGGCAAGAGGTAGGCTGGGATTTTTAAAAAATCTATTTTTCTCTTTATCAATTTCACAAGTTCAACATCATCTGGCCAGGTTTATTGGCCATTTTGTGCCATACAGATGATGTATTCCAGTGTGCAAATATTATTGTACACTGTGAGAACCAGTCATCTTAATCCAGGCCTTCACAGTGCACAACAGTTCCCCACACGCAGGGAGTGAAACACTGCTTCCCTGAAGACACTACAAAAAAAGCACGTTAGTCCTGAAGCTATTCAAATAGCTATTCTGCCTTGACTGCGATGGCTCAGTAGAGAAAAAGTCATTTAAAAGGCAAAACAAAAGTATTTCAAAGCTGATATTTGAAAATAAGCTCTTGCAGGACAACATTTACCCGGTTCAAAGACAATCCGCAGAGGTATTGTTCACTTGTAAAGAAGGCTCAACACAATTAAAACAAGCCAGCACTGTTCTGCTAAGGATTTCTAAAACAGCAGATTAAAAAGTGGTGGAAAGATTGGGAATCTTTGCCATCCATCCAGGCCACTTCCCCAGTGCTGGCAGGCACAGGCAAGAAGAAATGTCTACTCTCAGGTGAGGATTATTTTGAAATATAGTTTGGGTTCAGAGACCAAACAGGTGTTGGGACTCTTTCTCCAATTATAGGTTCTGCAAGGGTGAGCAGAAAGAGAAGAGAAGCTCTGCGGTGGAGTCATAGCCTACCCAATGGATTTTGTCCTGGCTTCTGGTATGCAGAGTAACTCGACAGAAGCCAGAAAGAGGAGGAAATTAACCTCCTCCTCAATGATTAAAAAAAAAAGAACCATTAAATATTATAAGTCAGGAGACTTTCTTACATAAATCGCCAAGCTGTATGTCTTGGTATTTCTAGGCTAACAATTCTTCTAACTGCTATGCATTCTAGACACACCAAAGTTAACATGTGGCAAAGGAGAGGGAGAGGAGAGGTTCCAGTCATCCTGCCCTACTCACCCCTCAGTGTTGAAGGTTAACCTCTTTTGACCTCTGCAGTTCAGTGTTTTGCCCCATGATGTCTGTAGTAGACAGCATAATGGCTCCCCAAAGATATCCAGATCCTAATCCCCAAAACCTTACATAGCAAGAGGGACTTGGCAGATATGATAAAGTTAAGGATTTCTTGGTGGGGAGATTATCCTGGATTATCTGGGTGGGCCCATTATAATCACAAGGGCCATTATGAGGAATAGTGTGAGGCAGGAGAGTCAGAGAAAGAGACATGACAATGGAAGCAGAGGTCAAGTGATGTGATTACTGGCTTGCAAGATGGAAGAGGGTCACAGCCAAGGAATGCAGGCAGCTTCTAGAAGTTGGAAAAGGCAAGGAAATGGATTCTCCCCTGGAGCTTTTACAGGGAATGTGGCCATGCCAATGCCTTGATTTTAGCCCATAAGACAAATTTTCTGACTTCTAGATCTTTAAGAGAAAAAAATTTGTATTATTTAAGCCACTAATCTTGTGGTAATTTGTTATGAGCCACAGAAAACTAGCTCAGTGTCTCACAACGTACCTGTGAACAGAGGAAGACACTCATAGAGCTCTTCTCAGCACCTCTGGTGGTTGGTGCCTGGAGGTTGCAGCTCTAAAGGCACTAGGGAATCGCTGAGGCTTCATCCAGAGCCCAGGATGCAGCCATTTCCTCTGGAGCTGCAATAACCTTGCCTTGGACTCTGTGGGACACTTCTGCTTCTAAACTTATGGCTCTTGGGAGATGAACAGATAAGTTAGCATTCTCAATTTCCTCACACTCCTCACATACCATCAGTGGTATCAAGAGCACCTGGCATGTTGTGTGTAACTTCTTCTCTCACAGAGAGGATCTGAGAAAGTTTCTTATGCCAAAATATGGGTTTTGAGTCAGCATTGGAAATATTTGCCATAGTGGCATTCTGAACTTGGTGACAGACCACATGATCCACCTACATTGTCACTGAATGCTTGGTAAACTCCTCCTCAGATAGAATATCCAATGAAATAGTTCTCATATCTACTTTGATCAAGCTATCTTTCTTGGCAAGATAAAGAACAAACTAAGTTCTTTGGCTCTTCCTTATAAAACGTGGCCCAATCTGAAGATTATGATTCTGCCATATTCTTTCAGGATATTTATGCACATCTATATTGACATGGGGAAGTTATGACTGGTCAAAATCCACCTGCAAGTTCCAGCCACTACTGGTCTCTTCTTGAGGGAGTTGGGAAAAGCCAGACTTGAAAGTCCTCATTACGACACTGTTAGTCAGCTCTCAGAGCCCAAGTCATTGTTCTCACTTCACCAGAGTTGTAATACTAAAGAATGCATTGATATTTTTACAAAGCTCTCTGGGTGATTCTAACATGCAGCCAAAGTTACAAACCACCATTCCAAGCACTTTCTGTATTAAGAGTCTTACAATAATTACATATTTTAATCCTCAAAACATCTCTATGAGGTAAGTACCATTAATGTCCTCATTTAACTGAAGAAGAAAGCAAAGCTTGGAAAAGTCACATAATTTGCGCAAGGTCACACAATAAGCAAGGAACAAAGCCAGGATTCAAACCCAGACTCCAGAGCATGAGACACATGACTTCCCAGCTGCTGCGTGCAGAGCTGAGTCCTCAGCGCCCAGCAGAATCCTGTTACTTGACAAAAACTTGTTGAATTAGTCAGTGAAGGAACAAGTGGATGACAACCCCTATTCGTGAAATGTTTTCAATTAGAATATTCGTGGGTGTGGATCTAGTATTCTTAATTTACAAAGTGCTTTCACATGCTGTTTTTTAAATATGTTCATCTGTGAAAATTTTTTTCTAGATCTTAACTTTTTAGTTTAATTCTTAAAACACAAGTCTAGCATTAAAAAATGAAATACTAAGAGAAAAAATAGTAGTACTTTCATCCCCAAATTCCTAAAAAATTTAACATTGAGTGCTGCTATATTCTAGAATTCTTACATATATAAGTCTAAAAATTATTATTTTATTTTGAACAGCTATATATCTTATCTTAAATTGATTTTTAGACCAGTTTTTGGAAGATGGTAGCATAGAAGGATCCTGAGCTCACCTCCTCCCACAGACATGGCAAACCTATAACTACCTGTGGAACAATTTCCTCTAAGAGAGATCTGGAAACTGGATGAAAAGAACTTCCACAACAAAGGATAACACAGAGAAGTGGGGAAGAGGCAGAGATACAGTCCAGCTGAGGAAAATAACACACCTTAGTCACTGCGAGGCACAGTCAGGAGACATCTCAAAGGAATGAAGCTTTTCCCAGAAAAGCAGGATTTGAGCTCCACAGTAGGCACCGCAGCCCTTAGACCCAGCACAAGAGAGATGAGAACCCAAAACACCAAGCTTTGAAAACCAACTGGGAATATGCCCAGGAAAACCATAGAACTTCAGGAAAAGGAAAACCTGCTCTTAAAGGGCCCAAACAGACTCAGTCTATCTTGAAACCAGCACAGATAGAAAAGTGTATACTCTATTGGTAAAAGAGACTCACTTACTAAACTCAGAGCATATCCTGGAGAGGCAGGAGGTGGCTTGGGCCACCCCCCAGGGACTGAGACACTGGTGGCAGCCATTTTTGTGACCTAGTTCAGCTGTGCTGACACAGACACTGGCAGGCGCTGTTTGGAATCCTCGCTCTAGCCTGTTAGCACAAGGGCCTGCCCTGCCCACTAGACAACCCAGGCAATTGAGTGCAGCTAGACAGCACAGGCAGCCTGCCCCAGGGACCTGCCCCATCCATTAGCACACCTGAAACAGTTGTACAGGAAGACTGACACGCCCACTAGTGAGCCCAAGGAAGTAGTGCACTGCCTGGTCACATAGTTAGCCTGCACTGGAGGCCTGCTCTGCCCAAGAGTGAGCTAGAAACAGCTGCATTGCTGGAGCTGCAAACCCAGTTGCACTGGGCACTGGCCCAGCCTACCCTCAGACTCACAGTAATAGCAGTCTTGTGAAAACAGGAGGGTACACATAGCCCACACAGGAGACATCCCTGGTGCATTTGGCATGGGTGACAACAGAGGAACATGCTCCATAAAACATCTCCTACATAAAACAAAATTTCCAAGATAGGAAGATGTAGCTTATCTACCTAATACATAGAAATAAGCACAGAGAAATAGGCAAAAAGAGGAGAAAAAGGAATAGGTCCCAAATAAAAGAACAAGACAAATCCTCAGAAAAAGAATGAAACGAGACAGAGATAAACAATCTACCTGATAAAGAGTACAAACTAATGGTCATAAGGATGCTCACTAAACTCGAGAGAAGAACAGATGAAAACAGTGAGAACTTCAGAAAAGAATTAGAAAATATAAAAAAGAACCAAGCAGAGCTGAAGAATACAATAATGGAAAATAAAATTCACTAGAGGGGATCAACAGCAGAGTAGATGACACAGAAGAACAGATCAGCAATCTGGATGACAGAGTAGAGGAAATCACCCAAGCTGAACAGAAAAAAGAAAAAGAACAAGGACAATTTAAGGAACTCCTGGAACAATATCAAGCATACCAACATTTGCATTATAGGTGTTCCAGAAGAAGAAGAGATAAAGGGGCAGAGAACTTATTTGAAGAAATAATAGCTGAAAATTTCCCTATTCTGGGGAAAGAAACAGATATCCAGGTACAGGAAGCACAGAGAGTACCAAACAAAATGAACCTGAAGAGGCCCGGTCCAAGATAAATTATAATGAAAAGTCAAGAATTAAAGATAAAGAGAGAATCCTAAAAGTTGCAAGAGAAAGGCAACAAGTTACATACAAGGGAAACCCCAAGGGTTATCAGCTGACTTTTCAGCAGACACCTAACAGGCTAAAAGGAAGTAGTATGATATATTCAAAGTGCTGAAAGGAAAAAAACCTACAACCAAGAATACTTTACCCGACAAGCTTATCTTTCAGAATGGAAGAAGAGGTAAAGAGTTTTCCAAACAAGCAAAACTGAAAGAATTCATCATCACTAAACTATCCTTACAAGAAATTTTAAAGGGACTACTTTAAGTGGAAAAGAAAAGGCCACAAATAGAAATAAGAAAATTATCAAAGAAAAAATATAACTGATAAAGGCAAATTTATAGTATAGATAGTGCATCAACCACCTAGTATGAAGGTCAAAAGACAAGAGTACTAAAATCATCTAAATCTACAATAAGAGGATAAAGGATACACAAAATCAAAAGAGGGTAAATATGTCAAAACCATAAAACATGGGGGAGGGGTAAAAGTGTAGGGCTTTTAGTATGAGGTTGAACTTAAGAGACCATCAACCTAATATAGAATGCTATATACATAGGTAATTACATATGAATCGCATGGTAACCACATAACAAAAACCTACAATAAATGCAAAAAAAATAAATAAAAAAGAACCCTAATATAACACTAAAGAAAGTCATCAAATCACAAGAGAAGACAGCAGGAAAAGAAGAAAAGAACAGAGAAGAACTACAAAAACATAAAAAAAAATACAAAATGGCAATAAGTACCTAACTATCAATAATTACTTTACATTTAGATGAACTAAACGCTTCAATCAAAGGACATAGGGTGGCTGAATGGATGAAAAACAAGACCCATATATATGTTGAACACAAGAGGCACACTTCAGATCTAAAGACACTCACAGACTGAAAGTGAAAGGATGGAAAGACATTCCATGCAAATAGAAACAAAAAGAAAGCTGGGGTAGCAATACTTATATCAGACAAAATAGACTTTAAAACAAAAACTGTAACAAGAGTCAAAGAAGGGCACTACATAATGATAAACGGAACAATCCAACAAGAGGAGATAACACTTGTAAATATCTATGCACCCACCATAGGAGCACCCAAATACATAAAGCAAATATTAACAGACATAAAAGGAGAAATTAACAGTGACACAATAATAGTAGGGGATTTTAACACCCCACTTACATCAATGGATAGATCACCCAGATAGAAAATCAATTAGGAAATATTGGCCTTAAATGACACATTAGGCCCAATGGACTTAATAGATACATACAGAACATTCCAGACCAAAACTGCAGAATACACATTCTGAATGCACATGGAACATTCTCCAGGATAGATCACATATTAGGTCACAAAATAAGTCTCAATAAATTTAAGAAGATTGAAATAATACCAAGCATCTTTTCTAAACACAATAGTGTGAAACTAGAATCAACTACAAGAAGAAAACTGGAAAAGTCACAAATACGTGGAGATTAAACAAAATGCTACTGAACAACTATTGGGTCAATGAAGAAATCAAAGGAGATATTAAAAACAGCTGGAGACAAATGAAAATGAAAATATACCAAAGTCTGTGGGATACAGCAAAAGTGGTCCTAAGAGAGAAGTTTATACTAATACACACCTACCTTAAGAAACAAGAAAAATCTCAAATAAACAATCTAATGTTACGCCTAAAGGAACTAGAAAAAGAACAAACCCCCAATCAGTAGAAGGAAGGAAATAATAAAAATCAGAGTGGAAATAAATGATACAGAGATTAAAAAGACAATAGAAAAGATCAGTGAAACCAAGAGTTGATTCTTTGAAAACATAAACAAAATTGACAAACTTTTAGCTAGCCTCACTAAGAAAAAATAAATCAGAATAAATCAGAAACAAAAGAGGATAAATTACAATGGCTACCACAGAAATACAAAGAATTATGAGAATATTATGAAAAGCTATACGCCAACAAATTGGATAACTAAAAGAAATGGATAAATTCTTAGAATCATACAACCTCCCAAAACTGAATCAAGAAATAGAGAATCTGAATACATCAATCAGAAATAAAGAGGTGGAAACAGTAATCAAAAACCTCCACCAAAATAAAAGTCCAGGACCAGATGGCTTCTCTGGTGAATTCTACCAAACATTCAAAGACGATTTCAGACCTATCCTTCTCAAACTCTTGCAAAAATTGAAGAGGACAGGACACTTCCTAACTCATTTTACAAGGCCAACATTATCCTGATACAAAACCAAACAAGGACAACACAAAAAAAGAAAATTACAGGCCAATATCACTGATGAACATAGATGCAAGATTCCTCAACAAGATATTAGCAAATCAAATACAACAATGCATTAAAAGGATCATATACCACAGTCAGGTGGAGCTTATCCCAGGGATGCAAGGATGGTTCAATATCTGCAGATCAATCAATGTGATCCGCCATATTAACAAAATGAAGAAAAATTACATGATCACTTCAATAGATGCAGAGAAAACATTCAAGATACAGCATCCTAGGGTCAACCCAGTGGCGCAGTGGTTAAGTGTGTATGTTCCACTTTGGCGGCCCGGGGTTCACTGGTTCAGATCCCAGGTGTGGACATGGCACCGCTTGGCAAGCCATGCTGTGGTAGGCATCCCACATATGAAAAGTAGAGGAAGGTGGGCACAGACGTTAGCTCAGGGACAGTCTTCCTCAGCAAAAAGAGGAGGATTGCAGCAGATGTTTGCTCAGGGCTAATCTTCCTCAAAAAAAAAAAAAGAGATATGGCATCCATTTATGATAAAAACTCTGAAGAAAATGAGTATAGAAGGAAAGTAGCTCAACATAACAAAAGCCATATATGACAAACCCATAGCTGACATCATACTCAATGGTAAAAAACTGAAAGCTATCCCTCTATGAACAGGAACAAGACAATGATAACCCCTTTCACCATTCTTATTTAACATAGTATTGTAAGTGCTAGTCAGAGGAATTAGGCAAGAAAAAGAAATAAAAGGGATCCAAATTGGAAAGGAAGAAGTAAAACTGTCACTATTTGCAGATGACAAGATTTTATATATAGAAAACTATAAAGAATCCACCAAAAAAACTATTAGAAATAATATACTAATACAGTAAAGCTTCAGGGTAAAAAATCAACATACAAAAATCAATTGCATTTCTATACACTAACAACAAAATAGCAGAAAGATAAAACAGGACTACAATCCCATTTACAATCACAACTAAAAGAATAAAATACCTAGGAATAAATTTAACCAAAGAGGTGAAAGACTTGTACACTGGAAACTGTGAAACATTGTTGAAAGAAATTGAAGAAGACACAAAGAAATGCAAAAATAGTCCATGCTCATGGATTAGAAGAATTAACATAGTTAAAATGTCCATACTACCTAAAGCAATCTACAGATTCAATGCAATCCTTATAAAAGACCCAATGACATTTTTCACAAAAATAGAACAAAGAATCCTAAAATTTATATGGAAAAACAAACAACCCCAACAAGACAAAGCAATCCTGAGAAAAAAAGAAGAAAGCTGGAGGTATCACACTCCCTGATTTCAAAATGTACTCAAACCTACAGTAATCAAAACAGCATGGTACTGGCAGAGGAAAAAAAACAGATCAATGGAATAGAATTGAGAGCCCAGAAATAAAACCACACATCTATGGACAGTTAATCTTCAACAAAGGAACCAAGAACATACAATGGAGAAAGGAGAGTCTCTTCAATAAATGGTGTTGGGAAAACTGGACAGCCACATGCAAAAGAATGAAAGTAGTCCATTATCTTACATCACACACAAAAATTAATGCAAGATGGAAGTTTCCAAACCTGGGGAGAGAGATGGAACTTCATGTGACAGAAGCCAATAGATCTCCAAACTTTATCAATGTAAGAAGACCAACCCCAAGGCATATAGTAGTGAAGCTATCAAAAGTCAACGACAAAGAGAAAATACTAAGGGGAGCTAGGCAGAAGAAAATAACCTACAAAGGAACCCCCATAAGGCTATCAGCAGATTTCTCAGCAGATACCTTACAGGCTAGAAGAGAGTGGAATGATATATTCAAAACTCTGAAGGACAAAATCCTGCAGCCAAGAATACTCTACCCAGCAAAAATATCCTTCAAATATGATGGAGAAATAAAAACTTTCCCAGATAAACAAGTTAAGGGAGTTCATTGCCACAAGACCTCCTCTTCAAGAAATGCTCAGGAAGACCCTCATACCTGAAAAATCAAAAAAAGGAAAGGGGTTACAAAACCCAGAACAAAGGAGATAAGTAGAGGGACACTAAGCTCTCCATCAGAACAGGTTAGCAAAAGTTAAATAAAACATTAAAGATAAAAGGAAGGGAAATACCAAGAATAAATATAATCCTGTCATTTTAACCACAAACTCACAACACAAGAAGGAAGAGGGAAAAAAATCTGACAATAACAACCTAGAAGAGGAAGAAAAAAGGGATGGAACGTTTTAATTCAAGGAAATAAGAGGCTATTAGAAAAAGGACTATCTCATCTATGAGATGTGTTATACAAACCATCTGGTAACCACTAAACAAATAACAAGAATAAAGAAACAAATCACAAATAAGAAGAAAGCCAATACAGAAATTTACCTACCTGAATTAGGAATCCAAAAATCATGGGACGAGAAACAAAGGGAATGCAAGAGAACTGGAAAACAAGTGATAAAATGGCAGCGGTAGGCCCCCATGTTTCAATAATCACTCTAAATGTAAATGGATTGAACTCTCCAATCAAAAGACACAGAGTGGCAGGATGGATCAAAGAACAAGACCCAACAATATGCTGCCTCCAGGAAACACACCTCAGCCCCAAAGACAAACACAGACTCAGAGTGAAGGGATGGAAGACAATACTCCAAGCTAATAATGAACAAAAGAAAGCAGGTGCCGCTATGCTAATATCAGACAAAGTAGACTTCAAAGCAAAACAGATAAAGAAAGACAAAGAGGGACAGTATATAATGATAAAAGGGACTCTCCACCAAGAAGACATAACACTTATAAATATATACGCACCCAACACAGGAGCACCAAAATTTGTAAAGCAACTCTTAACAAAACTAAAAGGAGACATCAACAACAATACAATAATAGTAGGGGACATCAACACCCCATTAACACCAATGGATAGATCATCCAGACAGAAAATCAACAAGGAAATTATAGAATTAAATGAAAAATTAGACCAGATGGACTTAATAGATATATAGAGAGAGCACTTCATCCAAAAACAGCAGGTTACACACTCTTCTGAAGTGCGCATGGAACATTCTCAAGGATAGATCATATCTTGTGAAACAAAGCAGGCATCAATAAATTCAAGAGGGTTGAAATAATCTCGAGCATCTTGTCTGATCACAATGCTATGAAACTAGAAATCAACTACAAGAATAAAGCTGGGAAAGGGGCAAACATGTGGAGACTAAACAACATGCTACTGAACAAACAATGGATTATTGAAGAAATTAAACAAGAAATCAAATATTATCTGGAGACAAATGAAAATGAAAACACACCATACCAAATCATTTGGGATGCAGCAAAAGCAGTCTTAAGAGGGAAATTCATTGCAATACAGGCTCACCTCAATAAGCAAGAAAAATCTCACATGAACAACCTCAAATGACACCTAACAGAATTAGAAAAAGAAGAACAAACAAAGCGCAAAGTCAGTAGAAGGGGGAAATAATAAAAATTAGAGCAGAAATAAATGATATTGAAACAAAAAAGACAGTAGAAAGGATCAATGAAACAAAGAGTTGGTTCTTTGAAAAAATTAACAAAATTGATAAACCCTTAGCCAGACTCACTAAGAAAAAAAGAGAGAAGTCTCAAATAAATAAAATTAGAAATGAGAGAGGAGAAATCACAACAGATACTGAAGAAATACAAAGGATCATAAGAGAATACTGTGAAAAACTATATACCAACAATTGAAGAACCTAGAAAAAATGGATAAATTCCTAGACTCTTACAACCTCCCCAAACTGAATCAGTAAGAAATAGAGATTCTGAATAGACCAATCACAAGTAAAGAAATAGAAACAGTAATCAGAAACCTCCTCCCAAAATAAGAGTTCAGGACTAGACGGCTTCTCTGGAGAATTCTACCAAACAGTCGAAGAAGATTTAATACCTATCCTTCTCAAATCTTTCCAGAAAATTGAGGAAGATGGAGCACTCCCTAACACATTCTATGAAGCCAACATCACCCTGATCCCCAAACCTGACAAGGACAACACAAAGAAGGAAAACTACAGGCCAATATCACTGATGAACATAGATGCAAAAATCCTCAACAAAATTTTGGCAAACCGAATACAGCAATACATCAAAAAGATTATACACCATGATCAAGTGGGATTTATACCAGGGACCCAGGGAGGGTTCAACATCCACAAGTCAATCAACGTGATTCACTGCATTAACAAAATGAGAAACAAAAACCACATGATCATCTCAATAGATGCAGAGAAAGCATTCAACAAGATCCAACATCCATTTATGATAAAAACTCTCAATAAAATAGGTATAGAAGGAAAGTACCTCAACATAATAAAGGCCATATATGACAAACCCACAGCCAACCTCATACTCAATGGACAAAAACTGAAAGCTATCCCTCTCAGAACAGGAACAAGACAAGGGTGCCCACTTTCACCACTCCTATTCAACATAGTACTGGAGGTGTTGGCCAGAGCAATTTGGCAGGAAAAAGAAATAAAAGGAATCCAAATAGGCATAGAAGAAGTAAAACTCTCACTGTTTGCAGATGACATGATCTTATATATAGACAACCCCAAAGAATCCATAGGAAAACTATTAGAAACAATCAACAGCTACAGCAAAGTTGCAGGGTATAAAATCAACATATATATATCAGTAGCATTTCTATACGCTAACAATGAACTAACAGAAAAAGAACTCAAGAACTCAATCCCATTCACAATCGCAACGAAAAGAATAAAATACCTTGGGATAAATTTAACCAAGGAAGTGAAAGATCTATACAAGAAAACTACAAGACTTTCTTGAAAGAAATTGATGACGACATAAAGAGATGGAAAGACATTCCATGCACATGGACTGGAAGAATAAACATAGTTAAAATGTCCATACTACCTAAAGCAATCTACAGATTCAACGCTATCCCAATCAGAATCCCAATGACATTCTTTACAGAAAGTGAACAAAGAATCCTAAAATTCATATGGGGCAAGAAAAGACCCCGAATTGCTAAAGCAATCCTGAGAAAGAAGAACAAAGCCAGAGGCATTACAATCCCTGATTTCAAAGCATACTACAAAGCTGCAGTAATCAAAACAGCATGGTACTGGTACAAAAACAGGTGCACAGATCAATGGAACAGAAGTGAAAGTCCAGAAATAAAACCACACATCTATGGACGGCTAATCTTCGACAAAGGAGCTGAGGGCCTACAATGGAGAAAAGAAAGTCTCTTCAACAAATGGTGCTGGGAAAACCGGACAGCCACATGTAAAAGAATGAAAATCGACCATTCTTTTTCACCATTCTCAAAAATGAACTCAAAATGGATCAAAGACGTAAAGATTAGGCCTGAAACAATAAGTCTTCTAGAAGAGAATATAGGCAGTACACTCTTTGACATCAGTTTCAAAAGAATCTTTTCAGACACCATAACCCCTCACATGAGGGAAACAATAGAAAGAATAAACAAATGGGACTTCATCAGACTAAAGAGCTTCTTCAAGGCAAGGGAAAACAGGATTGAAACCAAAAACAGCCCACTAATTGGGAAAAAATATTTATAAGTTATTTATCTGACAAAGGGTTAATCTCTATAATATATAAAGAACTCACACAGCTCAACAACAAAAAATCAAACAACCCAATCAAAAAATGGGCAGGAGACATGAACAGACATTTCTCCAAAGAAGATATACGGATGGCCAATAGACACATGAAAAGATGCTCATCATCACTAATCATCAGGGAAATGCAAATCAAAACTACACTAAGATATCAGCTTACACCTGTTAGAATGGCAAAAATATCCAAAACCAAGAGTGACAAATGTTGGAAAGGCTGTGGAGAAAAAGGAACCCTCATACACTGTTGGTGGGAATGCAACTGGTGCAGCCACTATGGAGAACAGTATGGAGATTTCTCAAAAAGTTAAAAATAGAAATACTTTATGAGCCAGCCATCCCACTACTGGGTATCTATCCTAAGAACCTGAAATCAGCAATTCCAAAAGTCCCATGCACCCCTATGTTCATCACAGCATTGTTCACAATATCCAAGACATGGAACCAACCTAAGTGCCCAGCAACTGATGATTGGCTAAAGAAGATATGGTATATATATACAATGGAATACTACTCAGCCATAAAAAAGGACAAAGTCGTCCCATTCACAAAAACATGGATGGACCTTGAGGGTATTATGTTGAGTGAAATAAGCCAGACAGAGAAAGACGAACTCCGTATGACTCCACTCATGGGTGGTAGTTAACGTATAGACAAAGAGAACTGATCTGTGGTTACCAGGGCAAAGGGGGCGTTGGGGGAAGGCACAAAGGGTGAAGTGGTGTACCTACAACATGACTAACAATAATGTACAACTGAAATTTCACAAGGTTGTTAACTATCATAATTTTAATTAAAAAAATTTTTAAAAATTAAGTCAAGATGGATTAAAAACTTGAATGTAAGACCTGAAGCCTTAAAAATTCTGGAAGAAAATATAGGCAGTGCGTTCTTTGACACAGATCTTAGTGGTATCTTTCTGAGTATGTCTCCTCAGGCAAGGGAAATAAAAGAAAAAGTAAACAAATGGTACTACATCAAGTTAAAAGCTTCTGCATGGCAAAAGAAACCATCAACAAAACGAAATGACAGCCCATCAACTGGGAGAAGATATTTGCAAATCAGGTATCTGATAAGGGGTTAATATTCAAAATATATAAAGAACTCTTATAACTCAACAACAACAAAACCCAATCAAAAAATGGGCTGAGAATTTCAACAGACATTTTTCCAAAAAAGATAACAGATGGCCACAGGCACATGAAAAATGTTCCAACATCACTAATTTTTAGGGAAACGCAAATCAAAACTACAATGAGATATCACCTTATGCCCATCAGAATGGTTATTATGAAAAAGACAAGAAATAATAAGCATTGGAGAGAATATGGAGAAAAGGGAACACTTGGGCACTGTTGGTGGGAATGTAAACTGGTGCAGCCACTATGAGAAACAATATTAAATTTCCTCAAAAACTTAAAAATAGACCTAAAATATGATGCAGCTATTCCACTTCTGGGTATTTATCCAAAGAACAGAAAAACACTAATTTGAAAAGGTATATGCACCCTTATGTTCATTGCAGTTTTATTCTACAATTTCTAAGACTTGGAAACAACATGAGTGCCCATCAACAGATGAATGGCTAAAGAAGCGATGGTATATGTATACACAATGGAGTACTACTCAGTCATAAAAAAGATGAGATCTTGCTATTTGTGACAACATGGATAGACCCTGAAGGTATTATGCTAAGCGAAATAAGTCAGATGGGGAACCCAAATACCATGTGACTTCACTCATATGTTGAAGATGAAACAACAATGAACAAACAAACGTAGACACTGAGAATAGATTGGTGGTTCCCAGTGGGGCCGTGGGGCCAAAGGGATAAAGTGCACATGTGTACAGTGACGGGTGGCAACGAGACTTTTAGTGGTGAACACAGTGTAGTCTGTACAGAAGTCTAAATATAACGACGTACACCTGAAATTTATATAACTTTATAAACCACTGTTCACTTTTAGATTGCCCAGAGCTAAATTGATCTGAAAGGATTAAAATAAATTTGATTGATTCTACTTTTAAAATACTGATTTCCTAAAAAAAAAAAAGGCTTCTTCACTTTTATAATGTAGCATAAATATACATTTCTTTAAAATAACGATGTCACCAGCCTGATCATTTAATGATAGAAGGAAAGAATTTGCTTCTCATTCTATGTAAATCTGAAACCCCCTTTAGTATTAGTGGAAGTAAGGAGGCCAGAAAGGAGACTCATTCTTTTAAACTTAGAGCAATTTGTTACATGGTGGTGCTTTTTTTTTCTATAAAAATACAAGAAATCCAGGCGATACAAGAGCTGGCTTTGCCACAAACTGTTTGTGCACTAAAATAAGAATGGAAAGTGGAGGAAAAGTAGAACAGTAATTGCAAATTGCCTTTTATATTGTGGTTGAAGACACTTTCCTGTTCAACAATTTTAATAAAGAAATGTCGTCCCCTGACCAGCTTGAACATAATTCCAGCATTATACACATCGTTCCCTTGGGGTTTATGCCTTCATGGTTTCAGATTATGTCTATGCCTAGACTTAGATCAGTCCACCAGAGTTAAAAATTAGACTCCAAAGAAACTAGAAATTCATGTTTTTCCTCTTTCAAAACAAAATTCTATTTACAGTCAACCCATAATTATTTTAATTTTTAAATTCAGTAAGTCTTTAGTAAAATTATAGACCACTCAAAAAGATACAGTTCAAATTAACTTTATGATATTTTCTTCTCCAAATTCTCAGTTAAATATCGTTAAGACGCTGGTTCCCAGCCTGTAGGATGAGGGTCTCTGAGATCCCAGGATGTTAACACAAGGGGTCCTCGGCTTCCTGGAGGGCTGTCCACTCAACAGCTAAGATGTCATGCACGGAAATGCACTACTACCCTCCAAATGTTTGTAGTTGTTAATGTGATTACTATAACTCCAATGTATTTAAAAGTCCTAAGTCACTGTAACTGTTTTTCATAAAATACCTCCTCAGTCAATGGACAATTGCTTTTGGGGTGGGATGATACTAGGTAATATTTCTTGAAATTAAAAAGAGGTCCCCATGATTAAAAATTAGAGCAGATACTAATGGGAGAAAACAGCCACACCTCTACTGATAAAAGCACGTGAAGGGGGACGTAAAGGCCCCCACTAATTGTCAGAAGATCCGTGGGCTCCTCTCAGCTCACAGTGATAGCCCTGGGCAGAAAACACCAAATATGTGTTTAAAAAAATGATTAAAGAAGACAATTTAGGTGATATGAACAAACTTTAACGCTTCATGAAGCGCACAGTCTTGTTTTGGAGAACTGCAAATCGGGGCGGAAGGCAGGGACCTTTCATAGGATACAGAATAAAGAATAAGAAAGAGAAAAACAGAAAATGTCAGACTGACTGGGCCGCATAGTCACTCTTGTTTGGGGTGAGAAGGCCCAGAGTCGGCTTGGCATCTGGGGCCTGGCTGACTGGTATACCGAGTTTCTGGCCAAGCAGAGCATTTACAGGAAGACAGAAGTTATAGTTTCCGTTTGCTCACGTGGCATCCCCTGGCAGGAGTGGCTCCATCTCGGGCCTATCTCAAGCCTCAAATGTATTCCCAGAGAAGTTCCAAAGTATATTGTAAATCCCTTCTTGTTTGCAGAGCAGAGGGCTTGCACTCCCTCAAAAAGGCAGTTCCCTTTTGGGATCTCACTGCGCGTCCAGCAGCATTGGCAAGAGACAAGAAGAGTTTCGAGAGAGGTCAGATAGAAGTGAACTGTGTTGTTCAGCAGACGGCGGACCAACGACACTGGGTGGAAGCCAGACCAGAGCAGGCTGGTGACAGAGGAGAGCCGGGGCATGTCCTTGGGTCATAACCAATCTCTCTCCTCGGGATCGTTGCTACCATTTATTTAGAATTTATCAAGAGTCAGCAATTATTCTAAATTATTTCACATCCTTGTTTCATCTAAATCTTGCAATAACCCTTAGGAGACAGCAGATGAAGAAGCAGATCGTGAGAAGTTAGGTGACCTAACCCAGGTGCGGGCCGGTAGACTCAGGTACAGAATGCAGATTTAATCTCGGCGCCTGTGCTTTAGCAGATGCTGCTGGCAAGGCCAGTATCTCTTGTTTATTTACCACTGTTTACTCGATACACCCTTCAGGGCACCCCAGTCCCCACTCTGTATGTTGGGAACCAGTATAATTTAGTGGCTCAATGTGAAGGCTTTGGAGTCACACGCAGCTGAATTCAGGTCTGTCTTCTGTTACTTGCTAGTTACGTTGTCTTGTGCAACTTACTTAACCCATCAAATCTTGTCTCATAAGGTCCTTATGATGAAATCACACAGTACCAGCATTCATTCGATGAATTTTAATGGGAAGCCCATGGTCTGCCAGCAATCTTGGTACGCGTTAACGACACAGATTTCTATCCTGAGGAAGCTCACATTTTAGTTTGGGAGTGTGATATTGTGATTTATAATAAGATATATATATATATTTATTTGGTCTTCATCCCTGTTTCTGGTACGGAGCTCCGAAAACCCTTGTAATTTCCTAAGCAATGAGAGTGGTAAAGGTGTCTTTTGTTATGTTAACGAGGTAACTTTTAGAGGGCTGGTTGCCAATGGAGCCCCAACTATGTGATTAGAAGTTTGAACTTTCCGTCCTGCTAACCCTCCCTCCCCATCTCTGGGTAGGTGAGGGGCTGGAGATTGAGTTCAATCACCAACGGCCATGATTTACTCAGTTATGCCTATGTAACGAAGTCTCCATAAAACCCCCAAAGGATGGGTTCAAACCAGTTGATAAACACATGGCGGTGCTGGGAAAGTGGTATGCTCCTTCCCACATTCCTTGCCCTAGGCATCTCTTCCATCTGGATGTTCATCTGTATCCTCTATCGTAACTTTTATAATAAATGGTAAATGTAAGTAGGTGTCTCCCTGAGTTCTGCAAACCACTCTAGCAAATAATCAATTCAATCAGGGTCATAGGAACCTCCGATTTGTAGCCAAGTCAGACAGAAGTTGTGGGTAACTTGGGGACCTCCTCCTTGTGATTGGCATCTGAAGTGGGGGGGGCAGCATCGTGGGACTGAGCCCTTAACCTGCTGGATCTGATACTATCTCCAGGTAGCTCGTGTCAGAATTGAGTTAAATTGTAGAACACTCAGCTGGTGTTACAGAGAATTGCCTGGCGGGGAAACCCCCATACGTTTGGTGACCAGAAGTATCAGAAGTGAAATATTCTGTGTAAAACTAAAGGAGACATACAGGAGGGAAAACTGTGTTTTTTCCAATATATGGAGTCAGGTAACAAAAAAGGAAACAAATATATAATGTAATTCGGCAGTGGTGCATGCTATGGAGAAACAGAAAGCCTCGTTAAGGGAGTGAGAACGCTGTTCTAATGTACGTTAATGGCAACTCTTAACATAGGACCTGACACATCGAAGGACTCAATAACTGTTGTCTGCTGTTGTCGTCACGCCCGTTACTGACCTGGGTGTTTGGGCAGCTCCCTAAAACTGGAAGTTCTAGGGGGAGTGATTTCAGTGTGTGGCATTTCAGATCCTAGGGGAGGCATGTAGGGCGGTGCACATGGCCCTGCCCAGGTGCTGAGCCACTCTGCCTACAGTTGGGCCTGAGTTTTCCTCTAGTCTCATTGAGGGAATGCTGGGCGAATACATCTAATTGGTCACATCTGAGAGAGTTGAAATGTCTCGCTATTGAGCAACGTAAAGCCCCTACTGTTCTTTCCTGACTGGGGTCTTGGTTGGGGTCATTCATGTCCACCTCAACAAGTTTTCCTAAATATGACTCTCTGGGAGCAAGTGTTGGATCTCAACTTCTTTCTTTCCAGAAAGCATTGGGCTCCTTTTGTTGGGTTGGTTCACAGGATTCTACAAAGTCAGAGCCTCAGGGATCCCCAAAGTATCTGTTTTATTTTCCCCCCAGGAATTGTTGATTACTCTTCATTTACATAACAGAGGGGGCATCACTTTACTGACTTTTCCCAGAAAAAGATCTCATCCAAGGTGACTTTCTGCCAGTGCCTATATAGAAAAGGTGTTTCTTTCACTTAAAAAAATGATACAATGAAATCTATTCCCTCCACAAAACCTCTAGTAACCACGAAGAGTCGGCCTTACGAGCTTTGACGCCATGCCTCAGCCGTGTTTTGTTCGAGCAGCCGCCTGGTTCTGCGAGATGCTCACAGCATGAGAGGTACTGGGAAACTGAGACCAGCCGAGGGAGAGGGACTCTTCCATAATTTACTAAGCCTATTCCAGGTATGATCTCCACAGGAGTGTTGATTCATTCATTAAAATGCTGGGTGAGTCATCAGAATTCTTAAATGAATAGATACATATTTTTATAAATATACATATATTTTATGTAAATATATACATAATTGTAAAACATATATACATAATTTAAAAGAAAAAATATACATGCGATTATACATTTTCTCTCCCTTCTCTTCCTGAGCTCATATCCTTGAATACAAGTACCCATCAGTACACCAGGGCCTATGACTGTTTGAGAACGCACCCAGCGCAGCGACTGGAACTTATCAGGTGCAGAACCCGAATCTCTCCCTTCTTCAGGACAGCTCGTACTCATGCAGCTAGCCTTTCTGCTCCTTGCGGCTTTCTCTGGGAATGACGGGGCTGTTTCAAAGATAATCAGAGAGCTCTCAAAATTCTGAGTGTCAGAAAAAGTAGGAGAAGGATTTTTTAACGTGTTTCTACTCATGATTTGGCAGCTCCCCAAAGCCACTCTGAATCTGTTCTTATTTCTCTGCAACTGCATCTTTTCTCAAGCTAAATTTTCAATTATTACTGGTGGCATCTCCCACATTTCATGCACATATATATGATTCATTTGAATGAAAATAAAGGCACGCCCAACATTCCAGTCTATGGGCAGGAAAGCTCTGAAATACAATGATGGAAAACGTGCATTTCCTGTTTGTGTTGCGATTCAGACAGCCTCAGAACAGTATGTTTTATAACATAGCCGTTGCATGCCTAAAAACGCCCCTGTGAACATATCATCTACTTCTAATTCTTTTACTCAGTCTGA
This sequence comes from Equus asinus, assembly GCF_041296235.1. NCBI lineage: Eukaryota > Metazoa > Chordata > Mammalia > Perissodactyla > Equidae > Equus > Equus asinus. The sequence continues at coordinate 19,559,483 of NC_091813.1, forward strand.
AGTCTGAAGAGAAACTAAAACTGATATATACAGGGCAATAGTATACATTTAATACAAGAAGGAATCTTGTTGTCAGCAATTAGTAGACTATTAATTTTGCTAGAGAAATGTGGGGCCTAACCTGTCCAAGAGAGAACCTTTCCTAGCGGGGCTTTTTCCAGAGACATTTACTTATCATTATCTTCAGGCGCTTTGTTTTTGGATCATCAGGCTGAGCATTTTCAGGAGAGCTTGGGGACTTAAAGAAATAAACTGACTTTTTTTTTTTTTTCACCATTTCATTGGAAGTGAGACTTCATTTGCTGAATAATGAACATGGCATATTCCACTTAATTACTTTACCAGACTCTTCTGTCTCATGTCTGAATCAAGGTTTCTCTGAAGTATAATTAAAACCTTCAGAGTATATGGCAAGGGAAAAAAAGGATTGAGACATGTTTAACTCTTCCTAAAATTATAGAAATGAATATTGATGCTTTAAAACTGTATTTCAGAAGCGCTAGGACCTAGCACGTTGGACTTAGCATCCAGGTCACACACGCCCTCCGCAGGCGCAGTTTTAGGAGGATGGTGAGAGGGGAGCTGGACAGCCTTGGGTTAAGAACAAACAGGAACTGAGGAATAGGGCAACCTAACTGTGGTCCCCTGCTTCAAGTAGCTGGACTTTTTACAGGGAAGGTGTTTTGTGGTCTGTAATTTACTTTAAAATACTTCAGCAGACGTTCAGTGTGCAAATACATGTTTTAGTTCATTTTCATCCAGACCCAACTAAGGCAGGCAGTTACTCTAATTGGAAATACGCACTCCAGTGGTGGTTATTGGTGGCATCAAATCAAAATGCCACACTTAGGGGGCAGCTGCAGGTGCCTCCACTATCTTCATCTCTAACAGCAGAGGTTTTGATCATTAGCATAATGAATATCAGAAGTGGGTTTTCATTTGTGAAATTCCAGGTAGTGGAGATGTGTGTATTAGTTAGAAATGCTTTGGAGGCATTCTCACTTTCGTATTAACAAGCTATAATAATATGGCGCTTCCTAGGTTTGATTTTTGTGCAGCCACATGTCCAGGAAAAATGAATGGAATAAGGTCTCAGAGGAGGAAGGAGCTGGAAGAGATGGAATCCGGAACTGAGGCGGCAGGCTGAGTCACGGACGAGAGGAGGACACCTGAGGGTTGGACATGAAAGCTGTAGTTTGCTTTCAGCCCTTCCAAGTTTGACTAATTAGTAGCTCCGGGATCTACGGGTGACCTCGCCACGGGCTTCTCATCCTCTCTCCCCGTGCTGGGGAAGTGCCCGGTTTCTGCCTGTTCAGACCCTTTTCTTTCAAACGGGTACAGCCTTTTCTCTGAAGCAGATTCAGAGGAACTCTTAAGACTATTAATGGACTTTATATTTTTGTGAATGACTGATACACTATCTAGAGTAAAGCTTAGAAATTACCCCTGTTTATAATTGTTGTTAATTAACATGTATAGTCGTGGATATTATATATTTGATTGGCATACAAACACTTTCAGAGTAGTGGCTGTTTAATAAATGTGGACCTTTACATTAGCAGATTTTTCTTTCTTAAAATGATAATATAACAAATTTAAGACATAAAAGAGGATGGCAATTAACCAAAAAAGAGGTCAGCTTCTGTGTTAATGCTAAGATAGAACTGTCAGTAAGGTCAATGAGCTAAGACAGATTGTGATAAAATTAACAGCATGCAGTGACACCTCACTGGGAACTTGACACTAAAATTTGCTTATTTTTTGTGCTCACTATATTAGCCATAAACTGACTTTTTCTAATCAAAGGTAACTGAAAGAACTGTCCCCTAGAAGGTGAATAAATGGTTTAACTTTTTTCTCGTCTCAATAAATGATTAAAGGTATTAGAAAGACCAATATTTTGTTGCATCAAGCAGTATCGTTGAAGAAAACTACTACTTGAGATCTAAACAATAAAATGAAATTATCATGCCACTCAGTAAACAGCAGAAAAATTGATGTTTTTTACACTGGGACATTAAACTCAGATTTTTCAGAAAGAAAGCCCAATGACATAATTGTGGTTACTAGTACGCTGTCCCGGTCTAATCCCAATGAAGGTACATATAATTAGCAAAACACAGGACGCTGGAAGCACAAGAGGAGGCGTAGGAGCAGAGCAATGGAAATCAGTTAACTGATCTCCGAGGGCTCCTCTCAGGATGCACAGAGTCCTCTCCATGTGAAGAGAAAAGCTGAGCCAGTGCCTAAAAGGCCAGGAGCTCAGAGTTTAGGGACCACGAAACAAAGGCCGTCTGGAGAATCCTTGGAGTAAACCCAGAACGTGAGGCAACGTGCTCTGTAACCACTCCACGTGGCGTTAAATGCATAAGCATTGGTTTAAAAAAAAAAGATTCCTAAGCATGGAAAACAAACATTTAATAAATTACAGGTGGAAAAGGGAATACACAATCAACACCTTTCTGATTGGAGCATTACTTACAGAATGAGAGAGTCCAAATGTGTCATGACCTCATCAGTTCAGAACTATTAGGCCACAGGACATAGTTTGGGAACTGTATTCTAACCAGATCACAGGAATGCACCGGTCCTAACGCTTGCTGCAGTCCCACACAAGAGTTCACTGCTGGGTACCAGTCCTCTCTCACTCTCCTCTGATGGAGGAGCCTTCGGTTTTGAAAAATGCATTGGTTTAGGGGCCAGAAATGGCATAGAAAGCGCTACTCCAAGGGGGACACAGGAACCCATTCCAGTCCACTAACTGTTACTGGTCTACAATGAAATAAGTGCAGAAATTAAAAGTTGGCATTGAGAAAATTTTATAGCCATTTACATAGTAATTTTGTATCTGCTAAACATAATAATAAAAAATTGGGCTTTTTTTGTGTGTTTGTTTTCATTTAATTTTTCTATTAGTCCATTTTTATTATATTTTACAGAAATGTTTCTTTGCAGATTGGAAAAAATAACTGCTTCTTCACCACGGATAGTTTGAGGAACACTGGCATAGACCATAACTGACCCATAATTATTTTAAGAAATAGATATTAAAATCCAAGGTCTGTAGCCCTGTTCAGAAGAATTTTTGGATTAAGAAGAGACATGGTGGCCTCTGAGGCTCTTTAAGCTCCTCACTCCAGAATGCTCGGGCTGGAGCCCTCCAGGACAAGAAAGAGTCCTGCAAAAAACGTTTCGTGAGCCGTTAACTGACTAATCCTAAATTTTAGTCAAAAATCTGTGTCTATTCTGGGTGATTTACCTCTGCCAAACTTCCTTTAATCCTTTTTGTCTTCTGATTCATAGTCTATGAAACCATACCAGAGTGCCTGCTTCAGAGAAACAACATGTGGAGTTCATTTTTTCAAGTACTTTATTTAGCTTTCCATTACTTGTAATCATTAAAGAGCGTAATGCACAGATAACTAGATGGTGGAAGTTTCAAGACTCACTTGTAGTTAGCCCTGTGAAACATTTGTATATCTTAGAAAACTGTCCTTCCAAGCTGACTCATGTAAAGTTAATGTTAGCTGGCATTTCTGAGCAGAGCCCAATGGAAAGTAGTGTGAGGAGCCCAGGCTGAGAATTTTTTTTTTTTTTTTTGGTCTGGTTTTTTATTTTGTTGATCTCCAAAGTTGGTTATCTATGGGATGGTAATTAAGAGTTGACTGTACAGGGGCCGGCCACGTGGCGCAGCAGTTATGTTCATGGGCTCCACTTCGGTGGCCCAGGGTTTGCCAGCTCGGATCCTGGGTGCAGACCTACGCACCACTTGTCAAGCCATGCTGTGGCTGGCGTCCCACATAGAAAGTAGAGGAACATGGGCACGGATGTTAGCTCAGGGCAAATCTTCCCCAGCAAAAAGAAGAGGCTTGGTGGTGGATGTTAGCTCAGGGCTATTCTTCCTCAAAAAATAAAAAAGGAGTTGACTGTATAGACAGATTTCTCTCTTAAACGACTCTATAAGACAAGGAGGGGTGTGGCTTCAGTCAAGTCAGGCTCCAATGATAGAGGTACACATCCTCAACAGATCCTTCCATCAGAGCAGAGAATAAGAAATGGTTTGGGGTAACTAGCAAACACTTCAGAAAAGTTCTACCTCTACCTATATCAATGCTCTATAAACTAATTAAATTATAAATGGGTGGCAAAGGCTTTTCTAAGCAAACGACAATGTAGGAACCTTAAGGAAAAAGAAGGATAGTTTTCACTTTAACAAAACAATCACCAAAAACTCCACTCGCAATTATCATTGAAAGAAAGCATAAATTAGAAAACATATATGTGACAAGGATGACATGAAAAGAAATAAGGAGACAGATCTTTATCAGACACATTTGGAAATAAAAAAGCTATAAAGGAAAGGCTAGATATATTTTACTGCATGAAAACAGTACCATAAATAAAGTCAAAAGACAAATAACAGGCAGGAAAAAATATCTGTAACGTATGTGATAGATTAATGATAATAATAGCAAACACATATAGCACTTACTATGCACGAGGTGCTGTTCAAGACACATGACACATATTAACTCATTTAATCCTCACAAGGATTAATAGGAACCAAGGAGGTAGGTACTATTATTACCCGCTTGTACAGATAAGGAGACTGAGACACAGAGGTCATAACAGCAATACATGGACAAGGTGGAATCCAGATCCAGGCAGTGTGGCTTTAGGGTATGTGCTCTCAATTTCCATGCGATCGTACCTCCTCAAGTCAGGACTGACCCAGTAAAGCCAGTCAATTATGGCCATCAAAAGCAAAGCATGAGAAATGGGAGGGAAAAGAGGGAGAGAAGGGAGCGATGAGAGAAAAGGAAGGGAGGGAGGGAGAGAAGGAGGGAGGAAGGAAATAAAGAAAAGAAGGGAAATAGAACAAGAGAAGGAGGTTCACAATTTTTCAAAAGGCAAATGTAATATCTTTTCTGTGGAATATCTCTGTGTAGAGAGTTGTATGAAAAGGTGGTCAACAAAAGACTACTGGTGATTACCTCTGGTGACTTTTTTTGACATTCCTCACTCATCTTTTCTCTATTGTTTGAATACTTTATTTTGTTTATGAAAAGCTTTGAAATGATAATACTGTATGCAATGTTAGCAGTGGTGTAGGTGATGGCATGGAGATGAGAGTATAAACTGAACAACTTCTCAAGGTCAACTTGACGATACTTAATGAAAACCTTTAGAATTTTGTATGCCATTTGACCCAGAAATTCTACTTGTTTTTATGACACCGATTTAAAGTGGATCTTTATTTGTTGAGACATAAATGTTACTTTTCACTCATAACACTGCTGAAGTGCGATGAAACTCTCTGAAGTATATGAAATATGACCCAATTGAAACAACTGCAGACTGCGAGCTGTTCCCTGTCCTCCCCACCAATCCCTTGTCCCTACTCTTTGGGAACACAATTGGACGACGTAGGCCAGCCTTCCTGCAGTTAGATTGTGTGACTGAGTTTTGGTGATGAATATCATTTCTGAGACAAGGCTTTAAAGCAGCAGGCGTGCCCCTCTCTGCTCTCACTTCTCGTCTATTGACTGGAGGCAGCTGATGAGGATGAGGCCCTGGTGGAGAGAAGACAAAATGAGCCTGGGTCATTCCCTGAGTCACTGTGTGGAGAAGAACCATCCATCAGCCAGGAACACCTGCCTTGGACTGTTAAGTGAGCAGGAAATGAACTTCTATTTTGGTTGAGCTATTACACATATTCAGAACTGTTTATCTCCACAGCTTAATTCATAGTTTAAAATCAACCTTTGAAACTGACTTAGTGAACTGACTGGGCCACATATGTAAACTCTGCGACAGATCTGTGGACTATGCTTTCTTTCTGGTCAGCATGGTCACCTACTTCGATAGTGGGTGTCTCTCTCTGACAAGACACACTGTGGCAGTGGAGCTCTGCCCCTGCGAGGGCTTGTTGTCAGCTCCCTGGTACAGCTTGTGACGATCAACTTGCAGAATATTGGAATTCTTCAGTATTCCTGCTGACACTCAAATTCTTCCTTATCAGCAGGCTAGTTCTTGTTCAGCCAGCTGATGGCCTTACTGAATCTCCTGTTTGCCCTCCATGATTGTTTTTGCCTTGAATTTTTCTGTTTTCCATTTTGTCCTGAGTAAAGACAGTGGACTCAAGAGAGTTCTTAGGAGATACCAACCATGTTTCTCTGCTTCTCATTTTTCTGCTTTGAACTTCTCAGCATTCTGGATCATGTATAATCAAAAGCTTTCTTAACCGATACAGTCTTCCACTTTGTGACTCAATACTGTCCTTTTGGCCTGTCCTCTTTATCCATAACAGCCACCTTGAAGATGCTGTGGACACTGATGTCCATGGTTACTTCACCCTGAGGACTATTATGGTGTGCAGGGGGATGCCAAGCAGGTTGCTGTCTTTAGCTGTTCTCTCTCCCATTTGTGGGCCTGGATGCTGACAGCAAGCAGTGTCTGTCTAAGAAGTGAAGGTGTGTATCTGGTGGTGGAAATGGTGGAATTACAGATGATCAGAACAGCTGAGGTTCCATTGACTCTCTCAACAACCAGAGAAATTACTGCGACCTACAAGAAGAAAATGTTGAACATGTTTGGATTTCATCAGCACCATAGTGACAGCCTCCCTGGGGGAGATGCTTGTGTTCAGTTCTCGGCTGTTACAAAAGTCTGGCAAGACAACAATTTAAATGTTCCATAAGAATGGAACTATTAAAATATCGCCTAAGAATATTTAATAACATAGAAAAATGTTTATGATACATATTTTGATGAACAATAAGCAGGTTATAAAAGTTCATATAATATGAGCCCATATTTGTACACAAAATATATACTAATTCATTCAGCAAATTAATATGGAGCCTCTCCTATGCATGCACCAGGCATTGCAGATATTGGTATTCATGTTTGTGTGTGTTATAGCAGATTTTAATTTTCTTATTTTATATTTTCCAATTTATCTACAATGAATATGTATCAATTTTATAACAAAATATTACTATTAAAATGAGACTTTTTGAATTTTAAGAAAAGGCTAACATTATAACAATAAGATTGTATAAAATAAACTGACAACACGTAAGTTATTTTGGCCCTGTGTTCCACAGTGACTCACCAAATATACCCTGAACTGTTTATTTTATCTTTTTCTATTTCCCTGTTGAAATGAGCAGATGCATTTCACATCACACGGATCTCGTGGAAGCATGCCAACCATTTTCTTAGCAACCATTTTCCTGTCTTCTGTGCTGTGCATGATTAACTGAAACAGCCTGTTGACGGCTTAAAATAAACCTGCCTTTTTCCATTTAGCATTTTATCAAATGAATGTAATTTCATTTGCTGATGAATTTAGTTCAGCTTCAAGGGAATTTTTCTCTTCTTCATGGGGAGGCTGAAGAATCAGAACTGTCATGCCAAAGAAAGCAAAGCAAGCCTAGGGAGAAAAAACAGACTGATGTTTACATGGTAAAGTAGAAGTCTCTTTGTCGATTTCACTCCCGCCGTTCTGTTCTTTATGGGGTGGAATGTTGATTTAAATTTAAGTTCTATTTCTGCTTTTGCATTATGCTGTTTAGGTTGCTTGATTAAAAGTGTTAATTTAAATGACTTCTCTGATGATTACTATTGTTGTTATGCGTGAGCCCTTGTCTTATTTTTGTTTATTTCTAGCGTTTGAATATGCCTTAAAATTTAATTAGACTCATGGCACAGGATAGTAGACCCTTTGCGGGGGTTCAGAAGTAATAGGACTGGACAGTATATAATCTGGCAAGAGGGGAGGGGTGTCCATTATCAGGAACGAGGAGAGTCAACATTTTCTTAGAGGAAGTGACTCTGTAACTTGGAATAAATTGTTGTCCTGTTTGGTGAATATGAAATACGTCTTTGTGTCGATATGCATATGTAGACATTTTGCATCCGATGACTATAAGAATATTTGCTAAACAAGGAAAGTTTAAAGTTTCTTTAAAGACGACTAATAGCTTAAAAACAAAGCTGTCTATGTACTTTAAGCAGTATGTATCTACAGAATCAATAAAAGAAAGAGGGTTTGACTGAATATAATATAGTCCGAGCAGGTTCCCCATTGTCTTTCACTTGTGTCCTTATTTGGAAATAGACAGTGAAAACCCACACTAATGGCAAGTTGCAACACTATTTAAATTTCCACTTTATTTCCCCCAGGGCGAACTCTTAAATGTTAACCATCATCAAGCAATCAAGCTGATGCTTTAGCTGCACAGAATTTTACGTTCTTCCCTGGAGAATAAAGACATAAATATATAACATGTTTCTGATAAATGCACTTTTTCTGGTTCCTGCTCTATTTATATTTCGAAAATGAATCCTGATTTGTTGTGTTTTACATTAGATATAACCCATATAAGATTGATAGTTTACATTAAACATTAAAATACCTGCTCCCATATTTTAATACTCTCTTGCTATAAATTTGAATTCTTCATTGCTTAAATCAGGTCCTGATGCTAGTCAGCTACTTGAGAAAATGGCATTATCTCTTTCACGTTAGTGTTTGAAAGAGTTAATACACTTTCAAAACTGTCCAATTTTGTTTCCAGGTTAAAATCTGACTCAAATGTGTCACCCCGTGTTTTTCAGGCTAATCCTATGGGTGGCATTACTTCTTTCTTGTGGGAAGACTTGATGATTAGCACCTTCCTCTGCCTCTAGTCTGTAGAGAGGATCCCTGAAACCACACTGAGAGCTTCCTGTGGGACCCATTGCTCATAGAGGCAGGTGCCTTAGAGCTTTAGGAATATACCCTAATTGGGCTGAGGGAAACTGGAGATGAAATCCAGGTGAAATTCCAGGGTCTGGCACATGATCAACCACACACATCCTGTGGCAATCTCAGAGTGCCTCAGCTTTCCTTCTTCACATTCTCTCATTGGCTTCCTTTTCTCAGATGACTAAAGGTCAAGGCTCGTCATGCCTAGCTTGTCTGTAGAAGGGATCTGATCTTTAACTTATAGTCATCCCATCATACAGACGGTCCCTGACTTACAACGGTTCAACTTACAACTTCTTGACTTTATGATGGTGTGAAAGCAATACACATTCAGTAGAAACTGTACTTTGAATTTTGATCTTTTCCCCGGGCTAGTAATATGTGGTAGGATACCCTCTTGTAACGCTGGGCAGTGGCAGCGAGCAGCAGTTCCCTGTCAGCCACGCCATATACTTACACTCATTCTGGACCCACACAACCATTCCACTTTTCATTTTCAGTACAGTATTCAATAAATTACATGAGCTATTCAACACTTTATTATAAAACAGGCTTTCTGTTAGATGATGCTGCCCAACTGTATGCAGTGTTCTGAGCATGTTTAAGGTAGGCTAGGCTAAGATACGATGTTAGGTAGGCGAGGTGTATTCAATGCATTTTCAACTTACGATATTTTCAACTTACAATGGGTTTATCTGGATGTAACCCCACAGTAAGTCGAGGAAGATCTGTACTTTGTTTTTTAATAGAAAACTATAAAGCCTTGCATTTGAGGGTAATTTGGTGTCAACATACTCGGTACAGCACCATCTCTTTCTATTGAATAGTCTTTCTCTTTATTCCAACAGATCTTATGCTTCTTAGAAGCTTTTTTGTTATTTGAGTAAGATTACATTTTAATTTTAGAACTCAGTAAGAAACAAACACACCAATAGTCATTCATCGGGAGCACGATAGTAGTTAGTTGCCACACTGTAAGTCCTACAGATGAATTCATTCTCGCACTGTCACTAGGAAGTAAAGCCAGGTCTTTCTGCAGCTCTCCAATTAAGGGAAAGAGAACACACTACACCCTCATTAAGGATAGATTGAATGTCTTAGTTAATTAGCCAAAGATAAAGAATCTCTCAGAGGCAGTGACCAATGTGGCCTGTCTTGGCAAGGATTTCCCTGGCCTCTTCTCCCTGAGAAAGTCCACCAGGAAGGCCACAGCCACAGAAAGGGAAAAGAATCAGTGTCCAAGTGTCCCTAAAAATACATCTGCCTCCAGCCTTCCGAAATAATTATATCCTCACAATCAGGAATTATTATTTTCCAAATCCTGTGGGCTTAACAATGACCAAAGATCCAAAATATTATATCTTTGCGGTGATATGAGTCCTCTGAAAATGGAGGACCTAAATTCCTTTTTTAATTATATAGTGAGATGAAAATATAGCTCAGTTTTAATTCAATGACTGGGGCAGCTAAAATCTGGTTCTTTGAGGAACTTGGGAGTCTAATTTTCAGTATGTATAAAGATGAAAAGCTAAAGTATAGAGATTTGGAAGTGTAATATCAGAAATTGTCAGGATAATTTGGGAGGGGTTCTTTCTAGATCAATGGATGGACTAAATAATGTCTTTGACTTATGATTCTAGGATGTGGTACTATTCATTTGCATATTGAGACTGTCTTGGAGCAATGCTTTCTTGTAAGATTTGCTCCATAAAGCTAGCTTGGATCTCTATTGAGAGTACCTGCATGAGTCTGAAACAGAACAGGAGGTACTTTCTTGGATCTGCAGTGATGTGACTGCTGAACATGAAAGGGTGAGGTTGTCTGGTACTTCCCTAGACAGAGAGAGAACTAGATACACATAGATATGTACATGTACAGACACATGACACATACACGTAAGCATACATGTGAGTTCCTTAGTGACAAATATAGTAACATGAAAGAGTACTTCAATTATTAGGAAAAGATACTATTCCAATGTAGGGTCTAAGGTGCATTGTATAATTCAGTAGCTACTAGCTCTATGTGGTTATTTAAATATAAATTAAATTAACTAACTTTAAAATTCAGCTTCTGAGTTGTACTAGCACATTTCAAGTGCTCAATAGCCACGTGTGGCTGGCAGATACCATATTGGACAGCACAGATATAGACTTCTTCTGTCATTACCGAAAGTCCTATTGGACAGTGCTGATCCAGAAGTTAGGAAGATATTTTTTCAAGTAAAGTTAATTAGAGCTTTTTAATCTTATCCTTTCAATAAAGTCTTCCCTGAACCAATTTCTGTCGTAGATTACTAAAAGCAGGCTATTTTTTTATGCCATCCACATAGTGATTCAATTTCTAATTAGAAGCTGATGAAGTTCTTTCGTTTACTACAGTATCATTTGCACCACGTTTTCCAACTGCATTAAGAAGTTAAATCACCTCTCAGAAGATAACAAAAGACAGGGGAATTTACTCAACAGTCTAGAAAAAATAAATATATTTGAGAAGTATGTGTGTGTGCACATTTGTGTTGACTGAAAACCAAACTCGAGGACAGTGAGTTCCTACATTCTAAAATGAAATGCTACATGTACTGTGCTTGCCTTTGCAGCATTGCCAAGACCAGGCCAGGCAAGTCCAGTGACCTTCACTTACCGCTGGCCCACGTCAGGCAATCATTAGATAGGATTCTTTGAAGAAAGAGCTAAGAATTACGAGTGCCTCTTAAACCTTCTGTTTGGAAGTGGCATACTGCTCACATTTCATTGGCCAAATCAAGTCACATGAAAGTTGCTGTTAATGAGGTGGAAGAGTATAGTCGCCTCACAGAGAGGAGCAGCAAATGATTGGGGACAATAATACAACCTACCACAAGGCCCTTTGCTAGTGGTTGAATATACAGCTCACTCACTCTCTTCTATGTATTCTGTTACAATGCAGCTGGTTCCTGGGTAGTATTTTTATCTCTGACTAGAAAAAGAGATACCATTTTTAGAACATCTGAGGTATTTTGTTCTTCAGCATTATCAACAATAGGCCACTGTGGTTCCTAGAGTCTGTTCTCAGCCTCTACCTAGGCTCAGCTGCACTGGATGACCTCTACCGTAACCTGAGTCTGTAGAGTAAATGCAAAGCAGAGAAAATTTGTTCCTAAGTCTACCTATTCTAATCGAGGAGAACCTCACCTACAGGAAAAAGTATGCTCCTGAATGATTTGAGTAAGAGGTGTCATTTACGGCCATGGGGACAGATCTAGAGTAACTACCCCTGGGAGACTTTAGAAAATGATGGTCATGTTTCCTTTCTCACTACTGGAGTATTCTAGAGAAAAATGGATGGTGGTCACCTTATTCTATAGATACAAATACAGCCTGACACTTATCTTTTCGAAGAAGCTTGTGTTAAACAACACAGCACCCAGAAGCGACACCTGTGAGACAGGTGTTTTCATCCCCCTTTTGTGAAAGAGCCAACAGAGAAATTAAACATCTTGCCCAGGGTCTTGCAACTCTTCGGAGCTGGATCTGGGATTTGAAAGAGTCTCTCTGATTCCAGATTTACGCATGGATTGGCAAGCACCCTCCTACTCATATCAGTAAGTAGCGTTTGTCAGATGATATTACTACATTTCTAGGCCCTTTGCCAACAACGTTACCTACATTCGCTCACTTATCCTTAAAATCACCCTGTGAAATAAGTATGATTTCTTCCTATTTCATGACTGAGGAGATTGAAGCTTAGAGAGGTAAATAGCACGTGCAAGTCACACCGCTACTAAGTGTTGGAGCCAGAATTTGAAATCAAGTTTAATTGAAGCCAGTGTTCATAACTACTTACTAACTTCTCCTGTTGGGGCTTATCTGCAATGCTTAGCATCTGCATCCGGAACTTGGGGTGCCCTGAAGACGGGAGAGGCAGTAAACCTGAAGTCATACCAGAAAGGTAAATAAAAGCAAGTAAAAAGGAAACTAAATTAGTTGAGAAATAATGTGTAGGACTGGATGATGGCGTAGGTTTATGTGGAAATGAGAATATTGAAATAAGAATTAGAGAAGAAAACCACTTAATCATGAAATAAAAATGGACTCCTGTCTCAGAAGCTCAATTACTAATTTCGCCTTTCAGATCTACTTTTTGTCCTAAGCATGCTTATTTTGATTCTAATCCAGTTGGAGCAAGCTTATAATTAAAGTGGCATTTACTATGTTGGATGTTTTTCATACTGATTAGATCAGAATGTCTAGGACAGAGAAAGGTCCTTGGGATCTGGGCACATCCAATATCTTGATCACACGATAAAAACAAGCAGCTGAAAGCCAGCCTTGGCAGGAGACTGTCTGAGTCACAGGCATTTTTAGATGGTAAGCCAAGGCAGAAGCCAGGAAGCTGGGTTCCCTGGGACACAGTCATTGGTGGGAGCTCTGTGTTGATTATGTTTTCATCAGTGACCATTAAAAGAGACAGAACAGGAAAAATGAATAAAAGATTATTAAGATGACTGAATCATACAACAATTGTGTGCAGTTCAAACACATCTAGTACTAAAATATGGGATATTCTAACTGAAGATACCATGCAGATAGCTGACATGAGTTGTCATTACTAAGTGCCTTAGAGCCAATCTCTTTTTAAAGAACTGCCACCCAAAATGGTAGGATACGAAAATGAAGCCCTTGCTAGGCCTACTCTAAGAGGTGGTTGGTATATAATTTCTTAGCATTTCGACTAGAAATATGTACCAGGATATGTAGCTGATGTCCAAATGACACCTCCAATACTTAGAAATTCCTCTTAAAGAGAATCATTCGCAATTCCTAAATTTATAGAATAGTGCCCAGAATTTAAAATAATAGTCCTGTGTCTTTCTACTCATTTTAACAGAGAATGTAAATGTCCTTGATATTGGCTAGCTGGAAAAATGGCAGAAAAACTGATAAAGTTTTCTCTGTAAGACACCAGTCCTACAGATCTCCAGCTCTGCCAGAATGGAGATGCTTATTTATTGGTGAAGCAGTTGGAGTCAGGGTTCTGGGCTTAACGAAGATACTTTTCTGGCCATGAGGACTTAAAAAGTGCTGCTTGAACAACTGATCTTCCAGAATACTCACCATACTCTGCAGCCACAGAAAAGAATATGAAAGCTTCCAGGTGTCAGATTCCACATGGGAGGACTCTGTCCTTCCTGAGAGGAGGAAACAACCAAGTTCCAGAGTGAAATCACCAAGATCGTGGAGTAGGAGACCCCAGCCTCCAGCCTCCCACAGAGATCAACAATTAGATAGCTATCCCTGAACAAAACCAGCTCTGAGAGAGCTCTGGAGTCCACTTAAGAAACTTTAGCAACATGGCGGAACAACTTGGAATAACAGCACAAAAAGAGAAAAAAGAACAACTTCATTTTGCCTCCATTATCGCAGCTCCCTAGCCAGCATTGCTCAGCACCAAGAGGGGACTCCCCAGCTAGAAAGGGTGCCCCTGCAGGGAAAAGAAGAGCAGAGTGAGCAAACAGTTTCCTCAGCCTATCGGGGCACTGCCCAGAGGTCTCACTTCAGTTTCACCTGACTGGCAAAGATGAGACATTCCTAGAGATGGCTAGGAACAAGGAAGAAAAAGAGGGGCTACCAGTGTTAGCCCAATAGCAGGAGCAACTAAGATTCCCAGTGACCGCTTCTACAAATGACCTCAGCAGCTTTTGCCACTGAAGAAACCAACAACCATCAAAGCTGCTGTGGGTCCCCTGCAGATTTCATCAGCTTTTACCCCACAGGAATTTGTGTTCACTGACACCAGCCACTTGAGTCCCACCCTGCTCCCTCCTCTCCTCTGGCCCTGCCAGATCCTGGGAACCACACTGGCAACCCAGGCCTCTGTGACTGTTTGAGTGCAACATGCCAGCTTAGACCCCTGTAGCTGACCCCACCACTATGCGTGCACTTGGGGCTAGTCCCTCCAGCTGTGCATTTGCACACCACCAGTCTGACACCTGTCACTGGCCTCTACTGCCATGTGCATGCCCAGGAAAGACTGTGAAGCCACAGTAGTACATGCCAAGAGCCAAGGTCCCCACAGCTGCCAGTGCACTCACAGTTGGCCCTGGCCCTGCTGCCCACCTTGGCCCCTACCACTATGTGCATGTGCGCGATCAGCCCCTATCACTACACAGGCACCTGCAATTGGCCCCCATGGCCAAGCATGTGCACACCACCAGCTCTGTCCACTATCACTGCTTGCCCGTGTCCCTAGCCACTGGACCTTAAGGCACTGCTGAGGACCCCAACAGCCCTTCCACACTCTGTGGATCTCCCACACTGCTCACCAAGGACCATGCAATTGTCAATGATGTGGACCCCAAAAGCCTGAGCCAGTGAGTTATCATGCCCCCTAGACCTGGTGCTGCTACATACCCCAGCACTTGGTGCCCTGCACCACTAAACTCAGGATCACAGAATGCTCCAACATGCCCCTACCCACAGGTAAAAGTCATGTCTTATCAAAGGCAGTCCAGAAAGTCTAGAAGAGGTGACTGCTTCTTCAAATGTGCAGACACCTATGCAAGGCTACAAGGATCATGGAGAACCAGGGAAACATGGCTCCACCAAAGGAATATGGTAAACCTCCTGTAACTGGTCCCAAAGAAATGGAGATACAGGAATTACCCACAAAGAATTAAAAATAATTATTCTAAAGGTGCTCAGAGAGCTACAAGAGAACACAGATAAACAATCTGATGATATCAGGAAAACAATATAAGAACAAAATAGAAAGTTCAACAAAGAGAAAACATGAAAAAGAGTCAAACAGAGATTTTGGAGCTGAAGAATAGAATTACTGAAGTAATCAATAGAAAGCCTCAACAACAGAGCAGATCAAGCAGAAGAAAGAATCACGGAGCTTGAGGACAGATGATTTGAAATTATCCAGTCAGAGAAGCATAAAGCTAAAAGAACAAAAAGGAAAAAAGAAAGCCTGCAGGTCTTCTTATCGTTAAGAAAAACAATCTATGTATCATTGGAGTCCAAGAGGAAGAGAGGGAGAAAGGGGTAGAAGGTTTATCTAAAGAAATAACAGCTGAGAACTTCTCAAACCTGAGGAGCGATTTGCACATCCAAGTTCATGAAGCTAATAGGTCAACCCAAAATTTCAATCCAAAATTATCATAATAATACCTTTTAAAATCAAAGACAAAGAGAGAAATTTACAAGTAGCAAAAGAAAAAAATTTCTCTCATGCAAGAGAACACCCATAAGGCTACCAGCAGATTTCTCAGCAGAGACCTTGCAGGCCAAGAAAGAATGGGATGATATATTCAAAGTGTTGAAAGAAAGAAACTGCCAACCAAGAATAGTTTACCCAGGAGATTGTCCTTCAGAAATGAAATGAGATAAAGCCTTTCCCAAAGAAACAAGAGCTGAGGGAGTTCATCACCACTAAGTCCACCTTACAAGAAATGGTGAAAGGAGTTCTTCAAGCTGAAATAAAAGTAAACTAAGTGGTAATATAAAAAAACCACTGGCAAAGGCAAGCATACAGCCAAGTTTAGATTACTCTAATAATGCTATATGGTAGTGTGTTAACAACTTTAATATAAAGGTTGAAGTATAGCAGTATTAAGAATAGATATAGCTACAATAATTTAATGGATACATAATATAAAATGATGGAAAGTATGACATCAAAAACTTAAAATTTAGGAAGGGGGAATAAAAGGGAAGAGTTTTTGTGTGTGATCAAAGTTAAATTGTTATCAGTTTAAAAGAGACTGTTATATCTATCTGTAAGATGTTTCAAGTAAGCTAGAGGGTAACCACAAAACAAAAACCTATAGTAAATACACACAAGATAAAGAGAAGGGAATCAAAGAATACCAATATGGAAAATCATCATTTCATGAAGGAATACAGTAAGATTGGGAGAAAAGAAGAAGGGAACTGCAAAACAGCCAGAAAATAATTAACGAGATAACAATAGTAAGTCCTTACCCACCAATAATTACTTTAAATTTAAATAGATACAATTTCCCAATCAAGTGGCATAGAGTAAATGAATGAACTTAAAAAAAAAAAAAGACCCAAATATATGCTGCCTATAACAGACTCACTTCAGCTTCAAGGACACACACACTCAAAGTGAATGGCTAGAAAAATATATTCCACACAAATGAAAACCAAAAGACAGCAGGAGTAGCTATACTTATATCAGACAAAGTAGACTTTCAGTTAAGACCTGTAAGAAGAGACAAAGAAGGTCATTATATAATGATAAAGGAGACAATTCATCAAGAGGATATAACAACTGTAAATATATATGCACCAAAGATCAGAGCACATAAATATATTGAACGAGTACTAACAGATCTGAAAGGAGTGGTAGACAACAATACAACAAGGGTAGGGGACTTCAATACTCTGCTCTCAACAATGGATAGATCATCCAGACAGAACATCAACAAGGAAACAATAAACTTGAACAACCCCATAGAACAAATGGACCTAAAAGACATATACAGAACATTCCATCAAACAGGAGCAGAATATACATTCTTCTCAGGTACACACAGAAATTTTCTAGGATAAATGATATGTTATGTCACAAAACAAAGTCTCATCAAATTTTAAGAGATTGAAATTATACCAATTGTTTTTTCCAACCACAATGGTACAAAAACAGCAACCAATAACAGGGAAAACCAATAATCCACAAACATATGGAAATAATTCACAAATATATGGAAATCACACAACACACTTCCGAACAACCAATGGGTCAAAGATGAAATCAAAAGGGAAATCAAGACATATCTTGAAACAAATAAAAATGGAAACACAGCTTAACAAAACTTATGGGATGCAGCAAAAGCAGTGCTGAGAGACGTTTATAGTGATAAATGTCTGCATTAAGAAAAAAGAAAGGTGAAAGATCTCAAATATACAACCTCACTTTACACCCCAAGTAACTAGAAAAACAAGAACAAACTAAACTCTAAGTTAGCAGCAGGAAGGAGATAAAAAGGTCAGAGAAGAACTAAATGAAATAGAGAATAGAAAAACAATAGAAAAAACCAACAAACTGAGTTGATTTTTTAAAAGAGAAACAAAATTGATAAATCTTTAACTAGACTTACCAAGAGAAAAAGAAGGAGGACTCAAAAAAATTAAATTATAAATGAAGGAGGAGACATTAAAACTGGTACCACAGAAATACAAAAGATAATAAGAGACTCTGTGAAAAAATATATGCCAACAAATTGGACAACTTAGAAAAAATGGATAAATTCCTAGAAAGATACACCCTACCAAGACTGAATAACAAAGAAATAGAAAATCTGAACAGACCAATAATTAGTAAAGAGATTGGGCCAGTAATTAAAAACCTCTCAACAAAAAATGCTTAGGGCCAGATGGCTTCACAGTTGAACTCTACCAAACGTTTAAAAAAAGAAGTAATTTCAATTCTTCTCAAACTCTTCCAAAAGTTAAAGAAGAGGAAACACTTCCAAATTTGTTGTACAAGACCAGCATTACCCTGATACCAAAGCATGTAAAGGGACTAAGAGAAAAGAAAATTCTCAACAAAATATTAGCAAACCAAATTCAACAGTACATTAAAAGGATCACACACCATGTATATAATAAAGGCCATATATAAATCCATAACTAACATCATACTCAACGATGAAAGGTTGAAAGCTTTCCCTGTCAGGTCAGGAACAAGACAAGGGTGCCTACTCTCACCACTCCTATTCAGTAGAGCACTGGAAATCCTAGCTGGAGCAATTAGACAAGAAAAAGAAATAAAAGCCATCCAAATGAGAAAGGAAGAAGTAGAACTATCTCTGCTGATGAGATGTTCTTGTATATAGAAAATCCTAAAGCCTCCATCAACAAAACCATTATACGTAGTAAAAGAATTCAATCACGTTTCAGGATACAAAATCAACATACAAAAATCAGTAGTGGTTCTATACACTAACAATGAACTGTCTGAAAAAGAAATGAAGAAAAATATTCCATTTACAATAGAATGCAAAAGAATAAAATACCTAAGAACAAATTTAACCAAGGAAGTGAAAGATATATACACCAAAACTATAAGATACTGATGATAAAAGTTGAAGAAGACACAAGTAAATAGAAAGATATCCCATGTTCATGGATTGGAAGAGTTAATATTGTTAAAATGTTCATATTACCCAAAGCCATCTATAGATTCAATGCAATCCCTATCAAAATTCCAAATGGCATTTTTCAAAGAAATAGAAAAAAAATCCTAAAATTTGTATGGCAAACAAAAGATCCCGAACAGCCAAAGCAATCTTGAGAAAGAAAAAAGCTGGAAACATCACACTTCCTAATTTCAAACTATATTACAAAGCTATAGCAATGAAAACAGTATGGTACCAGCATAAAAACAGATACATAGACCAAAGGAACAGAATAGAGTCCCCAGAAATAAATCTGCACATATATGGTCAACTAATATTTGACAAGGGAGGCTTGGAAAGAATACTAAATGGATAAAGGATAGTCTTTTCAATAAATGGTATTAGGAAAACTGGCTATCCACATGCAAAGAATGAAATTGGACCCCTATCTTACGCCACTCACAAAAATTAACTCAAAATGGAGTAAGGGCTTAAATGCAAGACCTGAAACCATAAAACTCCTAGAAGAAAACATAGGGGAAAAGCTCTTTGACGTCAGTCTTGGCGATGATTTTTTGGATGTGACACCAAAAGCATAGGCAACAAAACCAAATCAACAAGCGAGACTACATCGAACAACAAGGCTTCTGCACAGTAAAGGAAACTCAACAAAATGAAAATGCAATCTACAAAATGGGAGAAAATATTTGCAAACCATATATCTGATAAGGAATTAATATCAAAAATATATAAGAAATTTATAACACTCAATAGCAAAACAAACAAAGAAAGAACCTAGTTAAAAATGGCCAGAGGACTTGAATAGATATTTTACCAAAAAGGCATACAACTGGCCAACAAGTATGTGAAAAGGTGCTCGTGCTAATCATCAGGAAAATGCAAATCAAACCCATAATGAGATATCTCACACCTGTTAGAATGGCTATCCCAAAAGATAAGAGATAAATGCTGGGGAGGATGTGGAGAAAAGGGATCCCTTGTGCACTGTTAGTGGGATTCTAAACTGGTGCAGCCACTATGGAAAACAGTACGCAGCTTCCTCAAAAAATTAAAGATAGAACTACTATATGATCCAGCAATTGCAGTTCTGGGTATACACCTGAAGGACATGAAATCACTGTCCTGAAGAGAGAACTGCACCCTCTTGTTCATTGCAGCATTATTTACAATAGCTAAGACCATGGAAACAAACCTGTGTCCATCAACAGATGAATGGATAGAGAAAATGTGAGAAGTATAACACAAATTATCGTACATGTGAATAAAATGGAATATTATCCGTAAAAAAGAAGGAAATCCTGCCATTTGCAACAACATGGATGGACCTTGAGGGCATTGTCCTAAGCGAAATAATTCAGAGAAAGACAAATACTGTATGATCTCACTTGTTTGTGGAATCTAAAAACATCAAACTCACAGAAACAGAGAGTAGAATGGTGGTAACCAGGGGCTGAGGGGTGGGAGGGAAAAGGGAGATGTTGGTCAAAGGGTACAAACTTTCAGTTAGAAGATGAATAAGTTCTGGAGATCTGATATACAGCATGGTGACTATAATTAAAAATTGTCCTGTTAATTATTGGATAAGTAACTGTATTGTATATTGGAAAATTGCTGTAGAGTAGAGCTTTACTGTTCTCACCATAACAACAAGAATGACAAAATGGTAATCATGTGAAGTAGATTATGTGATAACTAATCTTATTGTGGTAAACATTTTGCAATACATACATGTATCAAATCATCACATTATACACTTTAAATTTACATAAAGTTATATGTCATTTAGACCTCAATAAAGCTGGAAAAAAGAATGCAAAGGATTCTGGGTTAATTTTTAAGATAGAGTGAATGTTCATCCTCACTTACTCCTCCAAATTACAGTACCAAGCAGCGAATTAAATAAAGTCTTCTCTCTAATACTATCCTTCTATTCATTCCAGTCTTGGAGCCTGATTGTCGAACTCGGTAAGCACACCAACAGACTGGGGCATTAAGAATCTCCCCTCCCATAATCTGTTGCTACCTTATCTAAAGAACGACCCCAATCATAGATTCTTATAGGTATTTAGGAGAAAATTTAAAACTAAAGGGAAAACAGTAATTTTGTCCCACCACAAAGAAATCAATCTGTGATTTGTGTATTGAGACTTCCCCAGAGAGATTTAGGCAATTAAGAATTGGAAGCCCTTCATTAGGATGAAAAAGACTCAGCGATGGTGGATACAGATGCTGATGAGTTCCAGAAGGGCTCTGCAAGGGAAGAATTGGGTAGTCAACACAAAGTAGCATCTAAAGTAGTGTGGAACCTTTCATTACCAAACACTTTAATCAAGCCCAGAGCTTCCCTGGAGCAGCTCTCCACGTGCCCTGATCGCAGGGGTCTGTTTCTTCTGGTGTGGTTTTGAGTGCATTCAGTGGGTGAATGCCCTGCTTTCCCCCAGTGGAACTGAAGAGGGCAAGTCAAATACAACACCTTCCAGAGCTTGCACTGGATTTTGCTGGCAATATGGGTTTTGTAACCATCGATCATAGCAAAGAAAAATTGTTTCGACCCCCCTCTCTGCCAAGCATCCCTCTAGTGTCCCAGTTTCTCCTCCACAGTTGAGTGGTTTACATACCATCCTTTCTGTTTGGAGCAGCCTCCTCTGTCTCGACATCTAAATCCCTCCTGTTCTTTAACAGGGAGCTTGAACTTCACCTCCTCCAGGCAGGTATGCGCATGTCAGCCACCACTGTTTTTTTAAATTACTTGTGAATTCCTTGATTGTATGATATTGTAACTCCCTGGGTACTGAACAGAGATCCTTCAATGAAAATGGAGAGGTGGTGAGGCATACATGAGATACTCGCTGATTTGGGATTTAGGGAAGCAAACACCTAAGGGAAAACAGGAAAGTAGGATGCGACTTCGAGACCTTTTAATGATAAAGACTCCAAATAAAGGACTGCATTTAGGAAATTTAAAATACTGCTAATCATAAATAGAAATCTAAAAATAAGTTTGGATGGGTATATGTGGGAAAGAGTGTAAGAGAATAAGAATTAAGATTCCTGGGGCTGGCCCCACGGCCGAGTGGTTAAGTTTGTGCCCTCCAATTTGGCAGCCCAGGGTTTTGGTGGTTCGAATCCTGGGCGCAGACATGGCACCGCTCATCAGGCCATGCTGAGGCAGCGTCCCACATAGCACAACCAGAGGCGCTCACAGCTAGAATATACAACTACGTACTGGGGGGCTTTGGGGAGAAGAAGGAAAAAAAAGAAAAAGAAGATTGGCAACAGATCTTAGCTCAGGGCCAATCTTAAAAAAAAAAAAGATTTCTGCAAAGTGACACAGGAAATAGAGAAAATAATCTGAATAATTCAGGCCAACAACAACAACAAAACACCTAACAATTCTTTGTGGTGTGCTGGGAAAATAAACAGAAACTTTCAGTTCCTGGGCAATATCAGCAAATTTTATCCTACTGTTGGATATTCTCTCTGCTAACTTCCTAAAATCATCTGGAAATATTACTGACTTTTCTAACTTTATTTCTTGTGCTACTGTTATTTTATATATTTCTCTGTAGGCATCTTACTTATTTTCTTGCCTAAAGGGAATAATTTGACTTGAATATTAACGTTAGTCAACTGAGCATAGCAGTCCACGAACATTTTTATCCCTATGTTTTTAAGATCACCCCTACATTTATTCTGTTTCCTGCATTGACATTTTTCATGCTATTTGCAATAATTTTCAATCGTTTAAATTTTCTTCCTCTTTATTGAGATCATTTTCTTCATTGTTTCTTAATGTCAGCTCACCTAAATATACGATGTTAGCATGTTTTCTGGTTGGATTCCTGAGATGGCAACATCAGACAGCCTTATTTCGCTGTGTGATGAACAGAAGTGCAGAAAGCCAGCTAAGGCTGTTAGCCAGCCAGGAGGAAATCTTTTAAAGCATGATGAGCTGTGTCACGCACGCTAAGGACACAAAGAAATTGCATTTTGCACCCTCCATGGAGGTATTGATGGTAGGTGGTAGAATGTGGAGGAGCCAGAGCGCTCGTGGAGGATCAGCGCTGCAGCGTGCAGGTGAGAGAGAGCGGAGGACGCCGGAGCCGCCTGGACCACCACGACC
This sequence comes from Equus asinus, assembly GCF_041296235.1. Taxonomy (NCBI): domain Eukaryota; kingdom Metazoa; phylum Chordata; class Mammalia; order Perissodactyla; family Equidae; genus Equus; species Equus asinus. The sequence goes on from NC_091813.1 coordinate 19,582,511, forward strand.
GACAGTGCAGGACCACCGCCCCCAGGCTCAAGCTGTTCCTGCAGCTTGGGAACTCTGCGAAGCTAGCCTCGAGTAAGAGAATTTTTTTAAAAGCTGAAGGGAGACAGCTCCTTTAGTGCACGGGTATTCTGATCATCAGATCCAAAGAGCAGCTCAGTTGCAATTCCAAAAAAATAGCAGATAGCTGCAGGGTTAGCTCTTCCCCCTGACAGCTATCCACATTGATTTGCTTCATAGATTGATTGCTTTCGGCATTTGCAACCCTCCTGAACAACAGGGGAAAGAAATCCAGTGGCTGGACCAAATTCACAAGTGATGAATGAATGTGGAAGACACATTTGGTGTCACATTGACTTGCTTTGGATAACAGCACTTAAAGGTTGTAACAGCTGGATTCGAGTTTTTAAAATTAGGGCTGTATTATTATTGGGGGAATTGGGATGGTGGGAGCCTGAGAGGGGGAGAAAAGCTTATTTGGAATGAATGGGCTTGATGCCGTACAGGATGGCAGCCTCCAGGCGGACATGACACCCTGCTCTGGCCCTTGTTGGAGGCCTTGCTCACCTGGAGTCAGCACTATGCCTGAGCTTACAACGAGGCCACTCTCATCCGCACAGCACAGAGCCTCTTTTGTATTTATTGTGGGGGTTTTGTAAAGTATGTTGCCCAATAACTCTCACACTACCTTCTTCATGAAGACACCCAGGAGAAATTCCTCAGCGACCTTAGAAACAGGAAAAGCTATGTCTCCAGAGGAATGGTGCGATTTCTCCTTCACGCACACTGCATCTGGCGACTGCCAGGGCTTCCCTCCCGCGTTGGCCCCTGAGAAGCAGGGGCTGGGTTAGGGTTAGGATAGGACCTTCCAATATAAGTTCAATACTTATATTCCTGACTTCATTTTGCTGTCTTTCTCTTATTTTCTTTTTAGTTTTTTTTTTTTAAGATTGGCACCTGAGCTAACATCTGTTGCCAATCTTTTTTTTTTTGTCTTCTTCTCCCCAAAGCCCCCAGTACATAGCTGTATATTCATGTTGTAGGTCCTTCTGGCTGTGCTATGTGGGATGCTGCCTCAGCATGGCCTGATGAGTGGTGCCAGGTCTGTGCCCCGGGTCTGAACTGGTGAAAACCTGGGCCACTGAAGCAGAGCGCCTGAACTTAACCACTCGACCACAGGGCCAGCCCCCTATTTTATTTTTAGTTTTATCTCTTTTTCTCATATTATATGCATTTTTGGCAATGTAGCAGAGTATAAATGAACAGCAAATACAATTTTTTTTAGCTTTTCTTTTTTTTTTTTTTTGAGGAAGATTAGCCCTGAGCTAACTACTGCCAATCCTCCTCCTTTTGCTGAGGAAAACTGGGTGTGAGCTAACATCTGTGCCCATCTTCCTCTACTTTATATGTGGGATGCCTACCACAGCATGGCTTTTGCCAAGCAGTGCCATATCCACATCCGGGATCCGAACCAGCAAACCCTAGGCAGCTGAGAATCGGAACGTGTGAACTTAACTGCTGTGCCACCGGGCTGGCCCCTAAATTTTATTTTTTAAGTAACAAATTGTCATTTAAAATTTTGCCCAAGTGGCCTTGTAGTTATGGAAAACATACCCTTAAGTTTTAAGAGATGCATACTGAAGTATATATGGAAGTAAAATGATGTGGGGCTGTGATTTGCTTTAAAATACTTCAACAACAATAAAAAGGATAGATAAACAAGAATGGAAAAATTTGGAAAAGTGTTGAATCGAGGTAGTTTGTTTACTATTCTCTCAATTCCTGTGTATATTTAAAATTTTTAATTAGAAAATGTTTTCCATTTGGATCAAATTTTTGATGTAGCGGAAAGCCAAGCTGTTAACTTTTGTTTCCATCAGAAAAACCTTTGTTTATTAGTTGTTCATATATTCCTCCGAACTTGGTTTGATTGTTGTTTTTTTTCTGCTTACTCAGTTGAAGCTTCAAGTGATAAAATTCAAGACAGACTGAAGGCAGCAAATCTAAAATTCAAGGCTAAATAAGATGTGTGAAATTGAACATGGAAACGCTCACACGGGCTTAGAAACACTCTCTGCTTTCCTCCTTGATTGACCAAATAAGCAGTTCTGAGCTTCCATTTCTCCTCTCCTCCCAGTCCAGATCCAGATCTGGAAATTTAAAATATAAAGAAGAAGACTCGTGACAAAAGTGTTGCCCTAACTTGCAAAGTTTAAAGCACACGTCATACTTGTGCTCTTCGTGTCATTGATGCTATTGAGTTTGGTTACTTCCTCTGTCTCTGTGTGGTTTCCCCCTGTATAAGAGGTAAGATTTGAGATAAAGACTGGAATTTAAACGAGTGTTGGGAAAGAATGCGTCTTGGCTTAAATATAAGAGTCTGAAAACTCTGTCATGGGCACTAGGCTGCCTACCAGGGGAATTGGGGATGCTAAGAGAAATTCATCACATGGTTTCAGAGTATTGTCTGGCAAGTGATGAAAACAGGAGGGGTAACACAGCATCTGCTTTCTTTCCATCCCACCCTGATGAAATGGTTGAATAAACGCACTGTGCTTATGGCCATGAGGAGCACAGGGGACTTCATCATCCAAGTGCTTTCCTTCAGTGCTCCGTACTATTCTTCCGGTCCTGATGTTGTATTTCTTAACACCTCTGGATCAATAAGCACCCCCAGGATTTTCTCTCAAGATTGTCTGAAAGGATTCTGAGTATGAACCATGATCTCAGTGCAACTCCTTAGGCCACTAAAAATAAAATGTTCTGATCATTTTTAGCATTATCCATTAAATTTACTTTCTAATTCCATATTCTTCATTCCAGGTGTACTTTTTAAAGAGTCTGAAAGTGCTATTTTTATTGATTCACAGTGGTAATATTTCACTTAAAAACCAGTGCTATGCACATTGTTGGTTAATAAGCTTTGGGGAAATAATAGGTTGAACGATAGAAATTGCCATTTTTATACTTCAAAAATGGCCAAATATTAAAAATGTTATATGGTTCAACTTAACAATGATCTTTCTGACACACAAATTACTCTGTTTGTTATTTTAGTTTTCATGACTTTATTTCTTAGGCCAACCTCAGGTAGTTTCTATCAGTCACGGCCCTATAGGCACATGCTGGTTTCCTGCGTGTTATCAGCATTCCTGGGCCGTGAGGCTAGAGCTGCAGGAGCCAAGACATACACTTTGTCACCGGCCAGGTGTGAGGCAAGGAATGGAGTTCCCTAAAATTTTCAGTGAACTCTTCGGTACCCATGTTTCCTAACTTTATTCCCTCTCTTTGTGTTTGAGAAAGATCTAATAGCCACATAGGATGCCAAAGCAATTAATCCCTAAGGATATTACCTACCTCACATCTTAAAATTCCTGTCATCATAGGCCATGTTTCTCAAACTAGCATAAACGTATGTGTCATGAAAAACCAGAAGATACTTGGTAAACATGGTTAATTTTACTCGGTGAATGATTTAAATCACCATTTTTCTGTATTAAAGGAAACATAAATATACTACGGAGTAAAATGCAAAAGTCACATGAATTTTTAAGATGAAATATGACACTTGAACGACATGTTATGCTTTTAGAGCTACTGCAAGCTCGAGAACGACGGGATGGGAGTTCACTGTACTCTGCTAGTAGACGGACATTAGTGGGAGGTTAGAGATCCTGAGGAAGGAAATGCATAGATGTGACAGCAAGTCCCATGCCACACTCTGAGAGCTACACTGTAAAATTAACACTCAATAGGGTCTAAAATCCTTTGTGGAACGAGTAAGTGTATATATAATGATGATGATGATTAAAAAAAAAAAAGCTAATATTTATTGAGTTCTTACAATGGGCCAGGCAAAGCATTGGCGTACAAGTGTCTCAGACGTCAGCAAAACACGTCCTGCAAGCCAATCAGCCTACTGCCTGTTTTTGTAAATAAAGTTTTATTGGAACCTAGCCATGCCAAATCATTTCCGTATTTCTATGGCTGCTTTCACTCTAGAATGTCACAGTTGAGCAGCTGCAACAGAGGCTACATGTCCCACGAAGCCTAAACTATTTATAATCTGGCTTTTCACAGAAAAAGTTTGCCAATATGTTTATTAGTGCACTTAATCCTCAAAGCAAGTTTATGAGGGAAATTCTATTATTAACTTCATTACTGATGGGAAAACTAAGGCACAGAGAGGTAATTTAACTTACCCAAGGTGATAGAGCAATTAAGTGGCAGGGCAGGGATTTGAGTCCAACAGTCTGATTCCAAAGCCCACATGTCTTAACTCATTTTAGAGATCTTTCTAGATAAGAGGAAGCGTATTCAAGGTCACCTGAAAAAACAGACCCTAAGTTGATAGCTCCCTAGTAGATGATGTTAATATATCCCTAAGTAAAAAAGATGGTACCAAATCATGAGGATGGTCAGCAAGAAATCTAGAAAATAGAAATAATAACATCTAAGAAGAGCTCACAGCCCCACCCACTTGATGTCCATTCCTTGTGTGTCAGTGGCAAGGTCAGAGTCTGAGACACCTGATCAGAGCCCTGTCGAAACCACTGCTCCAGTCATAGTCATCTCTTCCTGCCTACGGTTCGTAAATCCCAATTCAATGCTTGTGCATCCCCAAGTCGTTCTTTTCCACTGTAAGGCTCTCTAAGTATCCACAATGAAAGAGGCAGGAAATGCAGACTTTATCTAGGAAAATGTTAATAATGGTGAGGCGTGTCAGGTTTATACTGGGATGGTCATGACAATGGCCTCCTTTAACTTAACATTGGAGGTTCCCAGAAGGCAAAGGGTATGACGACTTTGTAAAATTCTTAGGATCCTGCAACGTGCATGTGAATACATCATAAATAGACCAAGTGATCTTACAGACTGGCTTCTGTGAATTGGGATGTTCTGTTAATTGGTATTCCCGTACTTCTATAATGATGATCTCCGGAACTGTTGAGGTTGCTTCTTAATATTTCAAAACCTGTGTTCATCATAGTTTCAAAGTTAAATGCATCTGACTCTGCCTGATTCTTTTAAAAAGGTACAATACATATATTGTACTATGTTATTTTAAACTGGAAACAGGTTACTTAAAAATCGTTGGCAGTTTTCTGTCTCTCATGATGAAAATGTCAGCTCACCTTTGGAGCTGGCTTCCTTTTTGGGGAAAAAAAAATCCCAGAATAGTCCCTTGTGTGATATAAACGTAAAGGAAATAGCCAGCCAGGTGCTGTGAGGAGGAGATAACTGGATCTTGCGGGGCCCGGCCCCAGGCTCTGGCTCTGGGGATAGATGGGGTCTTAGCCCTCTAAGTCTGTCAATGACCAACTCAGACTCCTCCACTTTCAGGTTCAGAGTTGTCAAAACGGCCTGAAGGGCCTCAAAAGCCCTGGTTAAGGCCAGATGGCCAGCAAGGGTTATTAAGTCCTAAGATACAGTTTGTACTGGATCTTGCAATGGCGACCCTGATTCAACGCCAGAGCCTTAATCAGCTGGGTGGAACACTGACCCTAGACTCAGTGCGTGGCCTAGACGGAACCTCTTTGGACCAGTACCCCTGTGCTGTGGGTGTGTCCTGGGTGGGAATGGCTGAGGGTGTGATTAGACACAGCTTATTTCTAAAGGACTTGAAGTCCAGGCCATATCTGTTGTGGGACCCCTGTGGCTGAAGGAGTATTCCTCATTGCTTCCCAAGGAGCTCTGCATGGAAGAGGGACCATGACAGTGAATACAGTGAACTGCACTGTCCACCTGACTTTCCGTCAGGGACTGAGGAAGTAGGGATGTCCGGTGTTGAGGGTGAGGGGTGGTGGAGATGAGGGAAGGTGGTCACAGGAGCCCCCCCTACAGGTGGACACAGATCTTAACAACCTCTGACTTAGAGCAATGAGCAGATTCGCTCATTATAACTGTCTAAGTGGTACTATTTTCTCAGCCACTGTACTGCAAACACTTCTGCCTACATGCACTCACTGGCGCACTGCGCCCTATTCATTACTCACAATCTTTGCTGCTCCCTTCCTTCCAAAAAACCCCGCATAATCTGTTCTTTTAAAATGCTTGAGTCACGGGTCTACAGTTGTTTTGAGGGACTTTAAAATATAAAATTTATATTAAATAGAGTTTGAGGATAATTGTTCCTTTCCATTGACATGGTGTGTATGTGTGTGTAAGTTAGGTTGACAAAGGGATCTTATTAAAATAGTTAAGCGAAATCTTGAGCAGATAAACCTTTTCATGTACAAACCACTAATAATCTAAAATATTTGCCCCCTCTACAAAAAATTATATATATATGGGTATACATATATACAAAATCTATGTTTAGTTGAATGCCTAGCAGTGTAATCCAGTTTCTCTCTGATTATCTGATATGCCACCAGAATGAACACGTGACCACACCTTCAGCCGGGTAGTTCTGTCGACACTCTCTGGCCCTGGCTGTCTCTCTCTTCAAGGATTGCTGCCTAAGGCTGTCATTTAAATAATAACAGCACTTCTCCTTCTTCACGTCTAAAAAGAAAATTTTATTAAAGTGCTAGCTATTTCTCTAGGAGTTAAGAAATTATAGCAACAATACACAACCAGGATTCTCTCCTCCTGTCTTTTCCCCTTACCCACACAAGTCTTTATAAAAGGACATCTTGCTTAGAAAAAACAGAGATTCCATAGTTGTCGGTAGGAGGGCAGAAATAAGTTCACGTGTTTGGAGCAGCATCCTTTTGCAGAGAAGCCCTGATTTATTGATCCCTGCGTGTCCCCAGGGCCCAGCAGAGTGCCCGGCACACAGAAGGCTCTCGCATCTGACAAACTGTCCCATTCTGAACATGATCACAGCTGGGTAGATTTCGTCTTAGAATTGATTTAACGGCAAGTGACAGAAAAACCCAACTCATACTGAGTTAAGGAATGAATTTCTGGCTCATGTAATTAAAATTCCCAAGACCAGGTCTGCTCTCTCTGTTTCTGTCTCTGTCTCTCTGTCTCTCCTTCTCTCCCTCTCTCCCCCTCTCTCTCCTCTACCCTCTTTCCCCCACCCCTGCCATATCTCAGCTCCGCTTTCCTTTTGGATGTTATCGCCATGTGTAACTCCAGCAGTTTCTGGTCAAGATAATTTTTCTCTTTTCCTAACAGTTCTATAAAAGTCCCCAGATTTAGTTCCCTTCGACCAATTTGGAGCACGTGTCCTGCCTGAACCAATCACAGTGAGTAGAGGAATTTGATTCTCTGATTGGCCAACCTGCATCACAGGCCCAGCCCTGGAGCTGTCAATCTCACTCGGAAACGGAAAAGGACTGGTTCCCCACGCAAAATATGGGTTATTTTTCTAGACAAAAGACAAATGGAAATCAGGCAACACAACTGATTCCACCGTAAATATTGAAACAGTCCCGTTCCCCCCGCCCCGCTTTTACAACAGGTAAACAAATGTTTATGCCTTTCCCAAGTTTAAGAACGATTACAATCATTCTTGCATTTCCAAAAGAAGGAGACTGTTCTCGTGAAGCCTGTACAGAAAAGGGAAAATCGAGGCAGGCGAGAGCCGCGCCAGGCTGGCGGCACGTGCGCCGCGGCTGCCCCCTTCAAACGGAAAAGCCCTGGAAAGTTCAAGGAACTGATTATTTGGCCCAGGTTACGTATTTCAACTACTTATTGTTTGTTTTTAATTTCCAGGTTAGTAATATTAATGCAAAAAGACCATCTGGGAAAACTTTTTTTTTCTGTCCAATGTAGGTTCTTTGTGGATAAGCAAAAATGTTAATTATTTAAGCAAAAATGTTTTTTTATATGGAGCTGCAACAATGTGTTCAATAAAGAGTTATATCACTGTGCTGTCCGCTTCTAGGCCCAGAAAAACAGAAGCAGATTGCTTTGTATTCCTAAGGAAGGTGTGGAGGTCATTGCTAGAAATGAATTTTAGAATTTGCCCCAAATATTAATCTATAAATACCATTCTTTGTTATTGAGATTTGCTATAGGAAAAAAACCCTCTCAGGAAACCCTTTCAAATGATCTTTCATAAGATTCTAAAATTTCTTAAAATATTTTTAGATTAAGAAAGCCACAGATTAACAACTGGGAAAGGGGAATTTAAAAAAATAATTCTTGACAATAACACATTGGCATAATTAAATTAGATGAGTTCTGGTGATTACTAAGGAATAAAACACCTGGATTCAATAAAGCTTCAAGCATTTAAGCATGTAGTAAAGCACAGAGAGACGGGGTAAAATGTGTAAATTTGAATTCTTATCCAATTTAAAGTCAGAAAAATAGGAATCACACAAAATACTCTTGGCTTCCTGGGCAGAAATGAGCACGTCAACACTACAGGCTATGGCAGGGTAGTACATTATTAATCCATTACGGATACCCAGTTAAAGGGCTTGATTAGCAAATATAAGGCTGTGTAAAGCAGCACTCTTCAAACTGGGGCTGTGTGTATAGCAGAGTTCTTGGAGACTGCCCTCTGAGACCTGGAGCAGCGGCTTTAAGGATCCAGGTCCCCACCCTTCAAATGGACTCTTTCCTAAACCCCATGTGTCTACAGGGGCACGCCTTGCACGTGCTCCTCTCCTACCTCTCATGCCTGTTATCTTTCTCCCAGTTTACAAAAGAAGAATAAACTTCCCTTCTTGAATCGGACCATGTTGCATTCTCCCAGGGTAGAAAAATCTTTCATCAAACCAAAGGGACTCTTTCACATATAAAATATTGCCAGAGAGAAAGAAAGAGCATCAGTGAGAAATACTGAAGGCCTAGATCCTTTATTACATCCGAGTGACACACTTAGGAAATGATTTTTTCATCAAAGGGTTTTACCTACTTATCATAGAATTAGAATATTTAACTGTGAAAAGCATGTTGGGAAGTTTCACTTGGGTAGCAGTGTGTTCTCTGTGCATGTTTATGATTCTCAGTAGTGAGAATGAACTTGCTGATTTGTGTTACTGACCTGCGTCTCAACCTGTGTCTGCAGTAGCATATTTTGCTCAGTTTCAAGGAAGAGATAAAAATGTCCATGTTTATTTACTTCAACTTTTTTCAAAAGATTATTGTATAACAGAAACCTGTTTTCCTTTTTACATAGACACAAATCTCTAGCTCATTGTCACTCAGTCATTCTGTTTATTTATGTACTCAACGTTGCTCTGCTGTAAATGCACTTAACATCAATCATTAACTCACTTTTCATAAATTTTATATTTACAAGGGACTCAATACCTTCTCTTTTCTTTGCTGTTAATTTCCCATACAGTAAATTGTATTCTTCAAAGTAGAACAGCTACTTAGGTATGGCTGTGTAACAAATATTCTTAAAATGCAATCTAGGATGTAATACCCTGAACTTTAGAAAATGATCTTTATTTAATTAGGATTAGCTTCTTCCACTCAGAGGTTATTTTAATATTGTCAAATGTACAATTATAAACTTAATAATTTTCAACCATACAATGAAATTACTAAGTAATCCATATGTAATAATTCTCAAGTGTCTGTCTTTAGAGCCATCTGTCACACCTTTTTAAGGCACTTCAAGTCAATCTAGAATATTGAAATTGGCGGAAAATAAGTCTTTGTTCATGGGAGAAGGAAAAAACTTTTGTAATTTCCAGTTTTATGAAGTTGTTTTTATTAGGTTTTGTCCAAATCCAGCTCCATAAACAAGATGCCTCTATAAGAAAGCATAGCAGGTGTAACTAACCATCAATTGTTCAGTCTTGATATAGCTTTAAGGTATGTTTACCAGAAAGGGAAAAACTGAGTGTCTCTTAGTTTGCATGGCAAAATACTAGATTATAGTCTCAGTATCCCATCCAGTTTAGGATTTATCCTGGAGATTTTAATATTTTACCTAAATATTATTATCAGTGGTTGCATTAAAGTCACCTGAAATGGGTTTGTGGACCTCCACTTTGCACCTTCAACTTCTGAGAGGCATGTGCAGTGAAGAGATCCGTCACTTCAACACAGGTTAAATCTGAGAGATGCCCACAAATAACCCATTCTCTCTCTTATTAACACTTTTCACACTCAACACAACTAACATTTACCTTTCAAAGACAACATGCAGAGTATTTCCTGATAAAACAAAGTGCTCTAGGACACGAGAGATTTAGGGACAACAGACTCCCTGTAGCTTCAGGTGATGGTTAGGAGAAACGTTTGATGCTGATGCTCCCAGCTAACCACTCAATTTTCCAGCAAGTTGTGCCATAATCTGTGCCATGGCCTGGAGGATGCAGGAAACCCAGTCTACCAGTCAGCAAAGTCAGTGGCAAATGTGGTGTCTTAGTCAGCTTGGGCCGCCGTAATCAAATACCATAGACTGGGTGGCTTAAACAACAAACATTTATTTCTCACAGTCTGTAGGCTGCGAGGTTCAAGATCAAGGTTCCAGCTGATTTGGTTCCTGGTGAAGACTCTCTTCTAGGCGAGCAGATGACCAGCTTCATCACTTCATCCCCACATGGCTTTTCTTCTGCACTCATGTGGAGAGTCCTCTGGTGTCTCTTATAAGGACACTAATCCTGTTGGGCCAGGGCCCACTCATATGACCTTCTTCAACCTTAATTACTTCCTCAGAAGCCCTCCTCCAAATACAGCCATCCTAGGGGCACTGGGGCTTCAACATAAGAATTTGGGGGGGACTCAGACATTCAGTCTGTGACACATGGGAAATGATAATTAGGTGTATGTCAAAAACATGCAAAACAGGGACTGAGCAGTCTGGCGGAACAAACCACTGCAAACCTATTGACCTAAAACAACTATTTAATGCTCACAATTCTGTTGTTCAGAAATTCAAATACTACTCAGAAAGGAAAGCTCATTTCTGCAAAATGTGGTGTTGGCTGGAGAATCACGTGCCTGCTTTCTTAGCTGGTTGACTGGAATGGCTGGGCCTCTCTCTCTCTTCCCCTTCAAAGGCTCTTGTTCTCCAGGGCATCTTTTTCTCCACATGCTCTCTCTTCACATGGACTCTTTAGGTAGTTGCTGGTTTCCCCCATGATAAAAAGCAGGAGCTATACCACCTTTGAAGGCGTAGGCTCAGAAATCCCTGACTGTCACTTCTGTTGCACTCAATTTTTCAAAACAACCACAAGTCCAGTGCAGACGCAAGGTATGAGGAGATAGACTTGCCTTCTTGGTCAGAGAAGCGGCATCAGTGCGCGAGGATGAGAGTAATTGTTATCGGTTCTAGTGGTAGACAAGTTTACCAGCCTGCCTTCAGGCCACAACAGTTTACATCACTTCCACAGGCTAACCATAGTCAGCTCCTCCAAAGGCTCCCAAAGGCTCCTTCAATTCTGACAAGAGGTTCCATGCCAAGTATTTCTTTATCTACATTGATAATATATTATTTTTTTAAAAAAATTTTATTTTTGGGAATAGTTTTTGAATTAAATGATTTTATAGGTCAAGAAATATAAGAAAAATAATTCTCAGTTCCTAAACGAATATTTTTCAAAAACTATAAATGTCCTAGTATAGATTTTTAATTTCATAGTCACCATTGAATAATTCTCTTACATCGCTTTCTGCAATGATGGACATGTTCTATGTCTGCACTGTCCAGTGCTGTAGCAACAGCCGTATTTTAATACTGAGCACTTTAAATATGGTTTATGTGACTGAGAAATTGAATTTGAAATTTTATTTAATTGTAATTAACTTAAACTTAGCCAAATGTGACTAGTGGCTACTGTATTGGACAGTGCAGGTCTAACAAGTCCTTCTGCGAGTTAGGTGGTATACAATTCTTTTCTTTCAACAGACTTGAAGGAGAGTAATTGTATTGTCCACTGATAGACTGAATGAGTCATGGCAACCACCCATGGCCACATAGCAGGAAACATACGGCATATGCACATTAGGAGAATAGTTCAAGGAGGGTTTAATAAATGGACTGTTTATAAATGTGAGCAGGATGTAGGGAAAGGCAGAGATAGTACAATACCCTAGGGATAATAACAGGAAGGTTGTTCCCATCTTTGGGCCTGAAGGGATAAGAAGGAGAGTTTATCAGGACCCAGAAGGAGACAGTCAACGTAGAGAGGGTCACCTTGAAAGAATAGGTAACTTGGCAGGGCAGGAGCTAGGAGGATAAATATCCTTCTCTTCTCTTCCTATCATCTCCTGCCAAGGGATCTTCATTGGTCAAATCCAACTGGAAGCATGAAGGCAAGTAAGCACCTTGATGTAGTCTATACAGGTTAGCTTCCAGATAGAAAGAAGGGTAGAAGAGCATGGCATAGATGTAGAAGGATAAGTAGAAGATACTCAATACATAAATAATTAAAATAAAATAATTTTTATGATAAATTATTATGTTTTTTTGGCATCCAACTCAGATGGAACTCAAAGAATTGAGTGACATTGCTGTAGTTAGACTCTTTATATTGTTTACTTATTTATGTGAACAAGATTTTCTCAATCTGAACTCTGTCTCATTTGAGCAATAAATGATTCTTCCAAAGTACATGAACTGAGTGGAAGGGAAATCTCCATCCATCTCAGATGTGTTTACAAAAGTATGATTAGAATTATCAAATGTTTAATATATTTACATATTTAAATCAATGATGAGTTGTAATAATTATAATTACAATTTAATCCAGAGGAAACTTTTCAACAGCAAGAGCATACAGTCAGAGAATTTTTTAACTTAATGTATGTATATTCAAAGATAGATTATATAATAATCAATAAAAGACTTTTAAAGTATAAATAATGTCAGAAAACTCCCTAAATCTGGGAAAGGAAATGAACATCAAGATCCACAAAACCCAAAGAACTCCAAATAGATTGAATATAAAGAAGGCTTTACCAAGAAACATTACACTCAAATTGACAAAAGTCAATAGCAAAGAGAGAATTTTGAAAGCAGTGAGAGAATAGCAACTCATCACAAACAGGAGAATACCCCTCACCACCTACATAAGACTATCAGCAGGTTTCTTTTTGGGGTGGTGAAAGTGTTCTGGAATGTTCATGGTGGTGATAGATGCACAACATTGTGAATATACTAAAAGCCACAGAACTGTACAGGTTTTTTCCAGTTTTCTTGAGAAATAATTGACATACATCACTGTGTAAGTTTAAAGTGTACAGCATGATGGTTTGATTTACATATATTGTGAAATGATTACCACAATACGTTTAGTTAATATTCATCATCTTATACAGATATAAATAAAAAGAAAAAAATTTTCTCCTTGTGATGAAAACTCTTAGGATCTACTCTCTTAATTTTCCTGTATATCATACAGCGGTATTAACTATAGTCGTCATGTTGTACATTACATCCCTAGTACTTATTTATCTTGTAATTGGAAGTTTGTACTTTTTGATCACCGTTCTCCAATTCCCTCTTCCCTTACCTCCCACCTCTCTAACCACAAATCTGACCTCTTTTTCTGAGTTTGGTTTTTCTTTTTGTTTTAGATTTCACATATAAGTGAGATCATATAGTATTTGTCTTTCTCTGTCTGACCTATTTCACTTAGCAAAATGCCCTCAAGTTTCATCCGTGTTGTTGCTAATGGAAGGATTTACTTGTGTTTTTATGGCTAAATAATATCCCATTGTATATATATGTAGATAGATATAAATATATATCAAAACTTCTTTATCCATTCATCCATTGATGGACCCTTAGGTTGTTTCCATGTCTTGGATATTGTGAATAATGCTGTAATGAACATGCGGGTGCAGATATCTTTTTAACTTAGTATTTTTGTTTCCTTTGGATATATTTCCAGAAGTGGAATTGCTAGATCATATGGTACTTCTATTTTAAATTTTTTGAGGCTTTTCCACACTGTTTTCCATAGTGGCTCTACCAGTTTACAATCCCACCGACAGTGCACAAGAGTCCCCTTTTTCTTCACATCCTCCCCAGCATTTGTTATCTCTCATCTTTTTGATAATGGTCATTCTAACAGGCATGAGGTGATATCTCATTGTAGTTTGGTTTGCATTTCCCTAATGACGAGTGATGTTGAGCATCTTTTTATGTACCTATTAGCCTTTCGTATATAGTCATGCACTGCATAATGACATTTCAGTCAATGACAGACTGCAGATACAACGGTGGTCTCATAAGATTAGTACCATATAGCCTAGGTATGTAGTGGTCTATGCCATCTAAGTTTTATAAGCACACTCTATGATGTTCACACAATGACAAAATTGCCTAATGACACATTTCTCAGAACATATCCCCACTGTTAAGTGATGCATGACTGTATCTTCTTTGGAAAAATGTCTGTTCAGGTCTTCTGCCCATTTTTTAAACTGGATTACTTGTTTTTTTGCTATTGAGTTATATGAATTCTTTATATATTTTGTATATTAGCCCCTTATCAGATGTATGGTTTGCAAATATTTTTTGCCATTCAGTAGGTTGTCTTTTCACTTTGTTGACTGTTTCTTTTTCTGTGCAGAAACTTTTTAGTTTGATATAGTCCCACTTGTTTTAGATTTTGTTGCTTGTGCTTTAGGTGTCATATCCAAAAAATCATTGCCAAGACCCATGTCAAAGAGCTTTCTTCTAGCAGTTGCATAGTTTCAGGTCTTAGTTTAAGCTTATAATTCACCTCTAGTCAATTTTTTGAGTGGTGTAAGAGGGGGTCATTCTTTTACCTGTGAATATCCAGTTTTCCCAGCACCATTTATTGAAGAAACTGTCTTTTCTCCATTGAGTATTCTTGGCTCCCTTGTCAAATATTAGTTGACCATGTATGCTTGGGTTTATTTCTGGGCTCTCAATTCTGTTTCATTGATCTATTTGTCTGTTTTTATGCCAGTACCATACTGTTTTGATTACTACAGCTTTATAGTATAGCTTGAAATCAGGAAGTGTATTGCCTTCTACTTTGTTCTTTCTCAGGATTGCTTTGGCTATTTGGGGGTTTTTGTGGTTCCATATACATTTTAGGATTGTTTTTTCTCCTTCTCTAGAAAATGCCATTGAAATCTTGATAGGGATTGTATTGAATGTATAGATGGTTTTGGGTGTGGACATTTTAACAATATTAATTCTTACAATTCATGAACTCGGGATACCTTTCCATTTATTTATGTCTTCTTTGATTTCTTTCATCCATGTTGTGTAGTTTTCAGAGTAGAGACCTTTCACCTCCTTGGTTAAATTTATTCCTAAATATTTTATTGTTTTTGTTTGTTTGTTTTGTTTTGTTTTGAGGAAGATTAGCCCTGAGCTAACATCCACCACCAATCCTCCTCTTTTTTTTTTTTTTTTTTGCTGAGGAAGATTGACCCTGAACTAATGTCCATGCCCATCTTCCTCTATTTTATATGTGGGACGCCTGCCACAGCATGGCTTGATAAGTGGTGTGTAGGTCCGTGCCTGGGATCTAACTGGCAAGCCCTGGGCCACCAAAGCAGTGTGTGAACTTAACTGCTGTGCCACTAGGCTGGCCCCAATATTTTATTGTTTTTGATGCTATTGTAAATGGAATCAATTTCTTTATTTCTTTTTCAGAAAATTTGTTAGTGTATAGAAATGCTATTGATTTTTGTATGTCGATTTTGTATTCTGCAACTTTACCGAATTTGCTTATTGGTTTTAATAGTTCTTTTTGTTGAACTTTAGGACTTTCTCTATATGAAATTCTGTCATCTGCAAATAGAGACAATTTTACTTCTTCCTTTCCAAATTTGATGCATTTTATTTCTTTTTCTTGTCTAATTGTTCTAGCTTGGCCTTCTAGTACTATGTTAAATAGTAGTGGTGAGAGTCTTGTTCCCGATCTTAGAGGAAAAGTTTCCAACCTTTCACCACTGAGCATGATGTTAGCTGTAGGCTTGTCATACAGGGCCTTTTTATGTTGAGATATGTTCCTTCTGTCTAATTTGTTGTGTTTTTTTCATGAACAGATATTGAATTCTGTCAAATGCTTTACTGTGTCTGTTGAAATGATCATATGATTCTTTTCTTCCATGCTGTTAATGTGATGTATCACATTGATTGATTTGCATATGTTGAGCTATCCTTGCACCCCAGGGATAAATCCCACTTATCATGGTGAATGATCTTTCTAATGTGCTCCTGAATTTGGTTTACTAGTATTTTGTTGAGAATTTTTGTATCTATATGCATCAGGAATATTGGCCTATAGTTTTCTTTTCTAGTACTGTCCTTATCTGGCTTTGGTGTCAGTATAATGCTGATCTTGTAAAAAGAATTTGGGAGTGTTCTCTCTTCTTTGCTTTTTAGGAAGAGTTTGAGAAAGATTGGTGTTAATTCTTCTTTAAATATTTGGTAAAATTCACCAGTGAAGCCATCTGGTCCTGGACTTTTTTTCATTGGGAGTTTTTTATTACTAACTCAGTCTCCTTACTAGTAATTGTTGTAATCAGATTTTCTATTTCTTCTTGATTCAGTCTTGGTAGGTTCTATGTTTCTAAGAATTTTTCCATTTCTTCTAGGTTGTCCAGTTTGTTGGTATATAGTTGTTCATAGAACTGCATACTTTAAAATGCTATAAATGTTATGTGAATTTTACCTCAATAAAAAAATTACTATGGTACTTAGATTCCTTGGATAAGTTAACACTGATAAACTTTTATTTTACAATTTGATATTTTTGGGGGCCGGCCCTGTGGCACAGCGGTTAAGTGTGCATGTTCTGCTTCAGTGGCCCGGGGTCCGGCGGTTCAGATCCCGGGTGTGCACATGGCACCGCTTGGCAAGCCATGCTGTGGTAGCTGTCCCACATATAAAGTAGAGGAAGATGGGCACGGATGTTAGCTCAGGGCCAGTCTTCCTCAGCAAAAAGAGGAGAATTGGCAGCAGATGTTACCTCAGGGCTAATCTTCCTCAAAAAAAAATTGATATTTTCAGTATTCTTAAAATTAATCTTTGTTACAATTGAAACTAGAATGAAAAAAATTTAGATGTTACTTAAAAAACATATGAAAGGGTGGGTTCAATCAGATGAGACTGCTGATATTTGACCATTTTTCACCTACAAAAATGACAGTTTCATATGATTCAATTTAATAGTTTTCAAATTCTGTTAGAAAGTACATGCAAAATAAGTTTGGAGACCACTGATGTAAAGGATCTGAGAAGGAGGGTAAGTTTAGCTCCTGCCAAGGTAGGGGGAAAAGTTAGTTTCAGATGAATAAGAACTTTTTTTTTTTTGGTGAGGAAGAATGGCCCTGAGCTAACACTTGTTGCCAATTGTCCTCTTTTTGCTTGAGGAAGATTGTCACTGAGCTAACATCTGTGCCAGTCTTCCTCTGTTTAATATGTGGGATGCTGCCACAGCATGGCTTGATGAGTGGTATGTAGGTCTGCACCTGGGATCTGAACCTGTGAACCCTGGGCCGCTGAAGCAGAATGCATGAACTTAACCACTACATCCTGGGGCCAGCCCTGAGTGAGACATTTTAAAGGGGGTGAATGGAAGCATAAGCAGTCTGTAGTGAAGGCAGCATGTAAAAATTCAGCCTCTGGGGCCAGGTGGCATGGGATCAAATATTCCACCACTTGCTTGCCATGCACCTCAGCTTCCTGAACTGTAAAATGGTGATGACATTTTACAAAACTTACCTGATAGGGTTGTTTTGAGGATTAAATGACCTAATGAATGTAAAGAGCCTAAAGCAGTACTATTTAAATAAATATTGTTATCAGTCAGCCATTGTCATAATAACATTGCACAGCAAACAACCATAAAATCTCAATGGCATAAAACAATAAGCATTAATGTCTCACTCCGCCCCTGTGGATTGATTAGAGTTGCCTCAGGCTTCAGGTTGGACCCAGGTCTGCTCCAAGAGTCTCTCCTCTTTGGACCAACAGCTAACCAAAGCATGTTCTTCTCATGCAAAAAGCAGGAACACAAGGAGATGTTAAGTCTCCTTTGAAGTAAAGCTTTTTTCTGAGGTTTTTAATTTTCTTTTGTTTCATATGTCTTTCTAAAATCTTGTCTTTTTATTGGAATTTCAATAGAGAATATATTATTATCTATAAAAAAAATTCCTTGATTGTGAACCAAATTCATGCTTTAGTCAAAAATACTGGTCTACTCCATTCTTTCAAACAGCCTGCTCCCCTTCCGCAGCAAACAAGCTACAAGAGCCCTGGACAACGTGGATACAGGAAAATGCAAAGAATTCGTTTTCCTGGCATTCTGAATTTGTTTTGAGTACAATTCTTTCTGTCCCTTTCTTTTGACAAGCCTATCTTGTATCCTGTCTGAGCAATTTCATACATCTACTGAAGACAAATAATGTGGAAAACACATTCCACGTGCTAGCTAAGAGATTCATCTTGCCGCCGAGCAGGCAAGGCAGGGTTCAAGGGGCATTTACATCTCCTCCCATAGTTTGGCCTTTATGTTTTACTATCAGAAGCCAACAAAGTTTTAATTTCATCTTCTTCTATTTTCTAGTGAACAAACAAAGGAAGATTCTTTTGATGAAGAGACTTAGTGGAAGAAGTTGATGTATTACATCTTTGCGGATAACTCAAATTTACGAGCTTAGGCGAACAATTTACCAATTCCTTCCTCTTGAATAGTCTGTTTTGCTTGTGAGAGTCTGGTAACAAAGTACATAAAATCAACACTTTTGTTCATCTACCACTGCTATAAATTGTGTGTAAAGTTATCTTATGTACCTGGCCAGGCTGAAAAACCTATTGAGATCAAGTCTTTGCCACCAGTGTAGAAAACGGTAGAGACTCGGCTGAAGAGCAAGGAGCACCATTCTCAGCGTGCCTACTGTGGCTTTCAAACACTGATGGGGCTGTACTTGTTTCTAGAAAGAAAATTCTAATTAGCAATGGCTGAGTGTGAACAATAAATACCCTTAGGTTTGTTGACAGCTGTTATTGTTAATTCCAGTTTAAATGCTTCATATGGTGGTTGTATTTCCTTAGAGGGAGGGAGCTGTGGCCTAGCCCTGAAAAGCCATAAGCTGTGGTTATGTTGCAGGAAGTCCCTCTGAAATTCAAATAGAAATCATTAAGCCTCTTTGACCTCATGTTTGACTTCTCAGTTTTAAGGAATTTGTGTATAAGTACTATGCACTCATTCAGTATGGTACTTGCTTAAAATCTTTAATGACATGAGAAAATTCTCATGGGAAAAATCATACAATTTCAGAATGAGAAAAAAGAGAATATAAAACTTTTTTTTCTTTTAGGGAATATATCTTTTTTCTTTTTAAAAGATTGACATCTGAGCTCATAACTGTTGCCAATCTTCTTTATTTATTTATTTCCTTCTTCTCCCCAAAACCCCCCAGTACATAGTTGTAGATTCTAGTTGTGAGTGCTTCTGGTTGTGCTGTGTGGGACCCCGCTTCAGCATGGCCTGATGAGCGGTGCCATGTCTGTGCCCAGGAGCCAAACCGGGAAACCCTGGGCCACCGAAGCAGAGCGCACGAACTTACCCACTCGGCCACGGGGCTGGCCCCACAAAACTTTTTTGTGGAAGTTGTGTAATTTCCACTGAGATAGAAATACATGGTTATTTGGAAGGAAATACGTCTAAATTTTATTAGTGGGGTTTGGGATGATTATGATTCCTCTTCTGTACTTTCCTCTATTTATGAATTATTTACAGTGAGCAAGTTTTATTTTTACAAGTTGAAACATTCCTAAAATTCATGATATAGTTTCCTCCCTCCCCATTCTTGTAATATACTGAGAGGATAACATTTTATACATTAAAACTAGCTATAAAAGGGACTTTTCTAGGCTTCCCGAAATTCCTGTCCCCTGTCATCTTTGTTCTTCACTCTTTTCCACGATCTCAGTCAATGGCACAGCTGCTTCTCACCACATAAACACCTCAGTCCCATGTATCCAGCCCTTGCCTTGATCTTCAGATCTAGTCCTGCAATGCTGACCACTGCCAGGTAGTCAGGTGAGCCGGAAGCTCCATATGGATGCCTTGTCAGCACACTCAGTGTACCCCAAACAAACTCGGGAATGGTCCTCCAGGTCTGCTTATCCTCCTCTGTCTGTTTCTGTTAATGACACCATTTTCTCTAGGTCATTAAGAAGGGGTTTCTCACTGCAATCCTTACCTTCTCTTATCTATTACATACAAACAGTTGTCATCATGGTCTATCTTCATGTTTCTCACATTTAATTGTTCCTTTCCATTCCCTCTGGCAAAATCCTAATTCCAGCTCTCCCTTGGGCAATAGCACTGTACTTACCAAGCACTTCTTGTTTATTAACCTTAATCCTCACAACAGCCCTAAGAGGTAGGTACTCTTCTTATCTTCCCTATTTTATATTACCTTACCAGAGGTCATAGAGTTTGTACCTGAGGTCACAGAGTTTATGAGGAGAGCTGGAGTGGAGCCCAGGCAGTCTAAGGCCAGAGACTGTACATGTACCTTCCAGCCACACAGCTTCTAGAGCAGCAATGGCAACAATAGCTTCTCATTAGTTCTCACTACATCCCTATGTTGGTACTATGCCTATTGTAGAGATAGGAAAACAAAGGCTTGGAGAGGTTCGGAACAGAAACACCTCATGAGCTAATCTGCCTCCTCACCCACCTACCTCCATCAAGATTAATCTTCTAAATGCACCTTTCTGATCATTCCTTTAAAAAGGAAAATAAAACCCAATGCTCCTCATTTCCCAGAGAATAAAATCTGAATTGTCTAGTTGGTCATTCTGGGACTCCCCACCTGATGCCCTCTCACCTTTCAGCTTTATCTGCCACTCTCTACTTCTGCTGGATGGGTCTCCTGGCTGCCCCTCAGCCGTGCCCCCAGGTCCTGCCTCCATTCCTTTGAGCTCAAACTTCTATTTTCACATCTTAACACCCATTTCAACTGCCATGTAAATAGTCTCCCTTGTAAAGGAGCATTTGGAATTTTCACTCAATGGGAGCCATGCATTAGGCACATTCTAAAGGCTATCAAGACTTCTCTGCCATTAGACAGACCCTGGAAAGAGAAAACCATATTTAGTTTTTCCAAAGTGCAAAAACTAGGCTTGACAGAGCGATCCTGTTGCTTTCTTTTCTGCAATGGTGCCCCATGGTGCATGTTATCAGTTCAACTATCTATCTATCTATATAAAGTAATAAAATAAAAGAGCAGGATTGTTAGTGAGTGTAGTGGAAGCAAGAGGCAGATTGAGTGTCCTTTAGCTATTAACCTTGAGAATGATGACTTGCGTAGTCCCAGCCTTGAGACCTCTTGCGCCTGCAGCGCTCTTTCATGTTGATCTTCCACTGTGGGCTAGCGCAGTGGTTTTGACCTCCACCTCCTCCTCCTTCTTCCTGTTCTTGTTCTTCTTCCAGATCTTTCTTCTTCCAAATCCTTTTGTCAAAGAAAGTCTTACCAGGAGGCTCGATGTGAACAATAGTTTTAAAACAGGGCTGCTCTGCTGGAGGTGGAGCGGGGGGCCTGAAGCCCTCTTCATTTGTCCCCCACTTCCCAGTGCCCCTCACTGTGCCTGAGGAATTCGCGTGGACCAGTTTTCAAGGGCCATGTGGTTGTGTGTGGGCGTGCAGGCCTGTTTAGAGGTGGGGTGGGGAGGAAGGCGATTCTCTGGTTCATAAAAATTTAACATGTTCCAACCTCTCCTCCCTTTCTTTCTAAATTAATTGCTTTTATATTCTGGGCTCCCTAGGACTTGGGTTGAATTGTAATCCAACAACTACTTGTTTCGGGCTTGCCAAGCTGCTTCCATGATGTGAGGTTTCAGAGAGACATGCGGAGCGGTCCCCACCTCCAGAAATTGGGTAATCTACTTGCGAGGCCAGGACTGTCACGTTCCTGAGAATGGCTCTGCATTTTCAGATATTCTGTTCTGCTTTCTCGCTCAAACCTCAGCTCTAACACTTTCCCTATCTGCCTGCCTCCCGGACAGTCCCTGCTTACTTCTCCCACTCTCACCTCAGCTCCACATACTCCTCGACTCTAAATCTGAAACTAGGCTCTTTCTCAGAAAACCCAGAAAGTTCGCAGCATCAACATCAGAGTTGTCTGGTAAAAGAACAAAACCATGATGAACAGTGAGAGGTGGCGGGGATCAGCCAAGTGACAAAAGTATCACAAATAATTGGGGAGAGCTGTGGCTTACAATGAAATCTGTGAAGCCCCTCATGTACGAGGGGAGTAGATGTGTCCTGGAGGCAACGCATACTCACGTTATCTTGACTGGTCACAGTTCCCTGATGCCTCTGGTCTTGTGAGCATCTCTCTATATTAATGTGATTGCAGTATTAAAAAACAGATATTTTATATATAAAAGGCCTTCTATTGCAAGTTAACAACTACATCTGTAGTTCAGCCAAAAAAAAAAAATAGAAATCTGTTCCAAAAATGGAGAAATGTTTCAAAAATGGAGGAAAAAACTAGCTGTGATAGATGTTCTAAAAGAAGGGACTATATACATAAAACCATATTTACTATAATTTCTGGATGATGACTGGGATTTCCAAGGGTAATACTGACCTCACCTTGTCTGCCTGCTTTAACAACAAATCCCTGCATGGATTGTGGCTTTATTGTACTTGATCGTGCTGTAGAGGACGAGCCGAGTTGCAGGGTAGCAGACTGTTGCCCAGTGTAAGGGACAACACCTAACGAGAGAGCCATCCAAAGTCAGGCTGGTGGTCTGGGAGAGCAGCGTGCGTCCCTTCCCAACTCAGACACGGGCTGGCGTGAGTTCCTGCATTTGGAGGGAGATTGAATTGAAAGGCCTCTAAAGTCCCTTCCAACTGAACATTTTATGAGTGTATGGATATAAGTCCATTGGGAGGTCAGGGAGGTGAGCAACTATAATTAGAAGGAGATTTAGCAGAGGGCCTTCCTAATGGAGGAGGTTATTGGGGCTTGCTTTAAAGAACTGCTAGGTTTTGGAGATGGGGTGAGGAAAAGGCATCATTCTCGGGGGGAAAGTATTATGTCAAAGGTGTAGAAGAGGCTGGGCAAGTGCAGGGGAATGAAGAGGGCAGCTGATGTTGATGGAGGAAAAAGGAAACAGGACAGAAAGAGCCTCTGGAGAGAGAACAGGAGTTGACCTGTTTGAGGCAGTGGTGAGCTTAGCAAACACCTGACAGCTGTTGCTGCAAAGCTGACAGCTGCCTAAGGACATAGGGACTTTGCAGCAGCTCTGAAGTGAAGGGAGGTGGAAAAGCTGGGTGAGTACTGAAGCTTCTTCCCCAGTGCCGAAGAACGGGATTTTCCTAAATGCAAGGGTGGGGCTACCAATCAGAACTCCCAACAGCTCCACGCAAAGTAATCTGCTGTCTTAGGGTGTCTCTTGTCTGTATCGAGATGAAAGGGCAGCAAGAAAAATCTGTAAACGTCCGACTAAAGTCAGGACAGGACATTGTAAGAACTTGCATTTCCCCACAGAGGTGAAAAAAGACTTAAAAAAAATATTATAAAGATCCTTTGTTAGTGAACAAACAATTACCAAGATGGGACAAGGTGATTTATTAAGGAATTGAAACAGTGGAAGCAAGCCTGTCATGGAATTGTTTCAAAAGGATTTTTAAGTGACTATCCATTTTGTAACTCTACTATTATAATTATTATATAACTTATGTTATATATTTATATATAAATCATAATATAAAACCATTACAGGATGGTTTGCAGTAGTGTGCAGCTTGGAGTGAGGGTGTATCCCCTGGATTCCAAGTGACCAACGTCTGATGTCACCGCCCCACCTGAGCCCTGGGGAATCGGGCTGTGCATGTTATGGCAGGTAGCCAAAGAAATACCATGGTGGTCCCATCAGTATCTCGAAAGCTCTGATGCTTCCAGGGAGTTTGCATGTTTCTATGTTTTGGCATCAGAGGCTTATTACTGTGTAAATCTGTATTTTTATTTTGTTCCTTAAATCTAAGTAAAGAAAAGGCAAAAAGGCAAAGAATGCATTCAGAAAATTGGTAGTGGGACAAATTATGTTTCAATCAATTCGTACTTTTGTAATAAAGAGACCTCGAATCCAGAAATATCACTAACCTAGAGCAGGTGAAGTCCCAAACTGTCTAGCACTGCCATCCACTGTTGGGGTGGGAGGAAGATGCTGGTTGTGGGCACAGAGGACTCATCGCAACGCTCGTTATTTGGGTAATGAGAATTCCCAGTAGGATAAAATATCAGCAACTTATGCCCATTCTGAAAAACAGACAAAAGACTTGTGGCTTGGATTCTGGTGATACCAGTGTTGTTTCTATTTGTACCTACCCCTGTAGACTATTCTCTCCCTGGATCCTGTCAGTTTATAACGGACCCTGAATTTATCGCAAATAAATTTTCCAAGACATTGTAGTTTTTCCCTCACTTTTAAAATGTTTATACAGGTAAGATTGGGATGAGATGAGGGGAAGGGGACATTCAAGGCAAGAGAACCAGCCTGAGTAAAGACAACGTATTCCTGAAGGAGGGAAACCTGAGTGGGAGCAGCCAGGCGGGAACAGACGATTTCTCCCAGGGCGGGCACAGTGGAAGGCTATGGAGTGATATTTTGGGGGGACAATCTTCTATAGTAGCGGACATGCTAGGCTATAGAGTGGTGGGGAGAAGGTGACATAGCTCACAAGTGGGCCTTTATGAGGAACAATGGAGGGTACTGGGTTGCGGCTGAGTGCAAAGTCAGGGAGCAGCCCACAAAACCACCCGCACTTCTGACACCAGGTGCAAGTTTAGGGGTCCCCAAGAACTCCCTCAGTTTCAATAATTTGCTAGAAGGACTCATGGAACTCACTGAAAGCATAACTATCATACACGTGGGTATGGTTTATTACAGCGAAACAGTGCAGATTAAAATGAGCCAAGGGTCCACTCACAACTAGAATATACAACTATGTACTGGGGGCCGTCGGGGAGAAGAAGAAGAAAAAAAAAGAAGAAGAAGATTGGCAACAGTTGTTAGCTCAGGTGCCAATCTTTAAAAAAGAAAAAAAAGAGCCAAGGGAAGAGATGCATGGAGCAGAGTCCAGGAGAGCGCTGAACTCAGTTTCCAGTTCTTCTCTCTCAGTGGAGAATGGGCAGTGTTAACATATTTCAAGATAATATGCAGAAAGTATTGCCAATCGGGAAAGCTCACCTGAGCCTTGACGTCCAGAGTTTTCATCAGGGCTGAGTTACACAGACCCGACTGGCCACCCACATCACTGACCTCAGTGTCCAGCCCCTCTGGAGGGCTAGCTGATGCCAGATGACCCAAAGTCCCCCCCTAAGTCACACTGTTAGACTATCGGTGTGGCCCAAGGCCCTCAGACATCTTGGCAGGGAAGATATTCCAAGGGTTTAGAGATCACCTCCCAGGGACCAAGGGCAAAAGCCAGACCCCTGTTTGGGTAAAGTTAATTCTTTACTACACACTGAAGCAACACCGTTTTGCCCTTTTATTCCTTTTCCCTCTCATTTCTGTCCCTTCCCCAAATCTTTTAAGGTACGAAACAATCTGTGTCCTGAACACCCTCTTCTCAGCTGCTGTTGAGTCAGGCCACCGTCCTAGTGACTGGGCTCCAAGAAATGGGAGCAGGGTCAGTGGCATGTCTTCATCCCACAGAGTGCCCTGGGCACACCTCGTGGGGCCAGCTCCCTGGAGAGTGTTGTTTGCAAGGACGGCTTCTGCTCATGTGGAAAATTACAACAAATACAATTCACCTCAGAGGCCAAGGACTGAAAGTCTAATCTCCATGGTGACATAAGGACCACTCCTCTCCACTGAGGATGGAGCAGTTGAAGACTTATTTGGGGGCATATATTCTCAAACAATGAGGTTTCTAAAGAATACTAAATTACCCCAAAGAAAGTAACTACGGGATCCAAGCAAGGCCGTCTCAAAGCCTTAGCCCAGGTCCTTTGAAAGCTCTCTCAGGTGGCCTTGTGTTTGACTTGAGATTCCTTTCATTGCCAACCTGCTTCCCTCAGTGAGTGCTTAGCAGAGAAGCCCGCTCAGAAGACGTTTCATTTCTCGAGAGTTTGCTGCCTGGAGTCATAGCTCATCTTCAGTCTTCCTTAATCATCTTGAGAGATTTCTGTAAGGGTTGCCTGCCTTAAAATGTTTTTGAATT
Source organism: Equus asinus (assembly GCF_041296235.1). NCBI lineage: Eukaryota > Metazoa > Chordata > Mammalia > Perissodactyla > Equidae > Equus > Equus asinus. The sequence goes on from NC_091813.1 coordinate 19,608,556, forward strand.
CTTTGGAAAAAGCAGATTGGGCCCAGCTTTAGGCTTATGCATACATTATAAATGCTAAAGGGCTTTATTTGCAAATAAATTATTTTCCACAAGCACTTGTCTAACTAAATCATACAGCAAAAAATAAAAGGGCTTGAATTTACGAAAACAATCATTATTTGCAAAGAGAAACCCTTTCAAATGTGCTCATACCTACCCACATCTGCTTTTTGACGTTGGGGCCAAAACGCGCTTGAATTTAGTGTTTTGCTTCCAGTGCACTTATCTCAGAATTATGAAATGAAATAAATAGGGAAAGTAAACAGCGTTATTTTAAAATAATGCAATTTGTATCTAATGTGGCCATGTGTGGTACTCTAACTTGTTATGCTGAACTGTAATTTGAATTCATATCCTACATTTTAAAAACTAACCTAGGGTTTTCTCCTGCATTTTCAAAAGTCACTATTATATTTTCATATTATCATTGGCATTGATTAAGCTATCATACTAGTGTTCTGCTTTATATATTTTAATTACATGTTTTATATTTTGTACTTGTACCCTGAGGCAATTTTAACATGAAGGGGACAATTTTATAAATGGAAAAAATATAGATATATAAAATGAATGCTGTATTCTCTGCTGCATGAAACATTTAAAAGCCAGAATTCCTGCCCCCAAATTTTTATAGGCAAAGTAAAATTATAAGGAAAATTCGATGCTTTAAATATGTCAAGAGTAAGTTGTCTCATTTGGTTTGATTTTTTGGTTTGTTTGATATAGTTATGAAACCTCCTTAAAGATGAATCCATTTTTGCTGAACAGAAGGTATGAAGGTTTATTACATGGTTATTTACAATCAGTAAAAAATTGGAGATGGGCTGGCGTGGTGGCGCAGCAGTTAAGTTTGCACATTCTGCTTCTTGGCAGCCCACGGTTTGCCGCTTCGGATCCCGGGTGCGGACATGGCACTGCTTGGCTAAAGCCATGCTGTGGTAGGCGTCCCACGTATAAAGCAGAGGAAGATGGGCATGGATGTTAGCTCAGGGCCAGTCTTCCTCAGCAAAAAGAGGAGGATTGGCAGTAGTTAGCTCAGGGCTAATCTTCCTCAAAAAAAAGAAAAAAATTGGAGACAATGGAAGTGTCCAAAAATGGGTGGCTAGTTGCACAATTATGTAGCATCCACACCATGTGATCTATACAAATCAGATCATAAAATATTATTTAATGACATAGAAAAACGTTTACTATACGTTAAGAGAAAAAAATCAGATTATAATCAGTATACAAAGAATAGTCATTATTTTATTAAGAAAAAATATGTAGACTATGAGTAGATAATACATGTAAATGTGCATAGGAAACCCTGAAACACTTTTTATCTCAAGTTAGTAGTGGTTCTCTCTGCATGAACTAGACGTGGTTTGGAAGATCATAAATCATTAAATATTGTTGAAGAGACTTTGAGATCATTTAATTCAGTTACTCATTACTTCACCAGATAACTCACTCCATTTACAGATTGATCCAAATATTTGGGAGTTCTTTCTTAAATGGAACTCCTATCTGCCTCCCTGTAGATTCCACCAACTGGTGCCACCTCTGCCCTCGGAGAAGTGTGGAATAAATCCAGGTCCTTATGCATCACTGCTCTTTAGCTGTTTGAAGACCGCTCCTCCTTCTTCCTAAATCTCCTTTTCTTCGGGGTAGCAGCCCTAGTTTATTTGATCTTTCTTTGTGGTTTCCCAACTCCTCCCATAGCCCTGCCACATTTATCTGGAGGTCCTTGAGTTGTCAGCATTCCTCTTAAGACGGGTCACCCAGAGTGGACCCCGTGTTCCCAGTGTGCTCAGGCCAGCCAGAATCCAGTGACCTGGTGCTCCTTTGACCTCTAACCAGCAAAGGCTGTGATTCATATCAACTTGAAGCCAACTAGAACTTTTCCAGAGAATTTCTACATGAGCAACTATGAAGGGCCATCTTCCCCAAGCTGAATTCATTCTATTAATTCTCTGAATCCAAAGCAGGATCTATACAGTGATAACAATCTGTAATTCAGCTTCCGGCCTTTCTATTAATCCTTACTAAGCCATATCTCATTTGTTTTACTTCAAGTCTATCAAACTCATTTTAAATCTTGATTCTATCCAGCAATATATTACCTCTTTTTCAGTTTTTTCCTTCCCATATTGATAAGTAAGCCATCTCTATCATTCCTCATCTCTGAAAACCACTTTTTTTTATTAAAACATATTTTTAAATAATTTCTTTCTTTTTTTTGAGGAAGACTAGCCCTGAGCTAACATCTACCAGCAATCCTAGTCTTTTTGCTGAGGAAGACTGGCCCTGAGCTAACATCTGTGCCATCTTCCTTTATTTTATATGTGGGATGCCACCACAGCGGCTTGATGAGCAATGTGTAGGTCCATGCCGGGGATCCAAACTGGTCAACCCTGGGCCGCTGAAGCGGAACACACAAACTTAACCACTCAGCCATGGGGCTGGCCCCTGAAAACCATTTTAAGGGCCAGGACTAGAAGTCTCTGATATCCTGAATCTGCTTTCACAGAGGCCTTTATGGGACAGTATTTCATGGACACCCCCTCCCACTCACTCACCATAACTCGGGAACCAGGACCTGCGGCCGAGGAGAGGGAGGAGGCCCTACCTGCAGGCACAGTCAGTGGCTGGGGAGGAACTCAGCCCTGAATCTCCTGCACTCGAATTCTAGCGCTTTTCCCACCATCAGGCACAGTAAAAAGAATTCAGAAGAAAAAGTGGAGACAAAACTAAAGAGAGGGGATTTCCCCAAAAGAAAGAAAATACAGTGAAAGAATGGAGTTCCAGGTATCAGTCATGTGTATATGGTGCTGACAAGCTGAGAGTCTATAAACCGACTAACAGGTTGGATCTCTGCCCAGTTACCCCTGTAAGTGCCACCCATGTCTGGCCGGTTTATTTGGTGAATGTGGTTTCTGGAAAAATCTTAGATGGGGGAGCCGAGTTCCTAGGAGAATGAGTCAGCTGTGAATTTCAGAGACTCTAGTCTTTATCTTTACGACAGTGTCCTCGCTGGAGCTCAGGTTGCACACCTACAAGGGGAGGGAGTTAACGCGCCTTGGTGACCTTCAAGCCTTCCTCCGTTCAGGATTTTTGCTATGAAGATGAGTCGATGCGGCATCAAGGGGCGGTTCACAGCTCTTCCTTGTTATGCTGCTCAAGGTCATCTGTGAAGCACAGATTCAATGTTTCCAGAGCCTCGCCTTTGCTCAGCAGTTCTTCCGTTTATCGCACACTGACTCCCTGCTTTTTCCACACTCCTCAGGCACTGCTTTACCCCACTCTACACGCTCTCTGCCTCTGCATGCTCCTTGCTTTCCTGGAAAAATGGCTGAGGCCTAAGCCGATGGCTCAGAGCAGGTGTGGCAGTCTCAGAGGCCTGGATTCACATGCTCCTCACTGCCAGTGACCCAGCCCGTCAGTTAACTTCTTACAGCCTCAGTTTACTCAGATAAAATGAGGATGATGATTCTCTTGGACTGTTGAGAGGATATGTGAAAGGAAGAGTGTAAAGTGTAAAATAGATTGTCTGACACACAGAAAACACAAATAGATGTTAGCAAAAGAATCTTCACGTTTCTCTAACATTTCTGTCTTCACCCTCTGGTCTCAGAGGAAGAAGGATCTCTATTCTTTTTCCGAGGCTATCACGGCTTCATTTGTGTCCATTACTGACAAAACAACAGAGAAGAATCACAGGTGCGTGTAACCGGACGTCCAGAGGAGGGCAGGCGTCACACCACAGCGCCCTGAGGGCTGGAATTCTGCCCTTGCTGATGGCCACTTCAGCTTACGCTCAGGGTCCCTCAGGACCACAAGACGATTACAGCAGTTCCAGGGTTACATGCTTCCTTTTTCACATTCAAGCAGAGAATGAGAGTTGCTTCCAGAACTTCTCAGAAGAGCAAAGAAGCATCTTTTTCAAAACCCTGAAGAAAATCCCTCCTCTATCTCAGTGGGCTGAATTGGAGGAATTGCCTACCCTAAACCAGTAACTATGGTCAGGTGATAAGTTCAGGCTATTTTAGGCTTGAACCCTATACTCTGTTTCTAGAAACAGAGTGGAATCAAATTTCCCCAAAGCATATAGGGTGTGGGGTACCCAGGCAGCATTGTCGAATTGCACAGTGCCAGGAGGTGTGGTTCACATAGATTTCTATTCTGGAACGGTGCTCTGTGCCATTCACATAAAACACAGTCGGAACAGCGTTCCCTAGAGTTACTCAGTGGGCAACTTTGGACTTGGACAGAGGTACTTGAAATTAAGTGTGGTTGCCATCAGAAGGGGTACTAGATCAATATCTACCCAGTAATAGGTCATCACCAAGTCCACTCCACCATGTGCCTTTGAGTCTATCTCTCCCTCCATCCTATGGAACTTTTCCTTGTTAATTTATCCTTTTCCTGTTTTTTTTTTTTTTTTTTTTTTTTGGCGAGGAAGATTGGCCCTGAACTAACATCTGTTGCTAATCTTCCTCTTTTTGCTCGAAGAAGATTGTCGCTGAGCTAATATCTGTGCCAATCTCCCTCTAATTTGTATATGGGACGCCACCACAGCATGGCCTGACGAATGGTGTGTAGGTCTGTGCCCAGGATCCAAACTCGTATACCCTGGACTGCCAAAGCAGAGTGCACAAACTCAACCACTACACCACTGGGCCGGACCCTTATCCTTTTTGTTGAATTAGCAACGGCTCCCTTTTTATTAGGTCATTTGCTTATGCTTATTCTTCTTCACCCAAAATCAAAGACAAAAATTAAAGTTAAATCAAGTTAAAATTTAAAACTCAAAGCTTCCTCAAACCTGCTACCCCATCAAGCTACCTGGGCTTCCCACCACAGACATTGAAAGCACAGTCTGTATTCATTGCCCCAGCTCAGTAATGTTGCTCTGTCTCCACGCTCTGCTGAATCTGCTCTCTCCGAGTCATTTTTCTGTAAACGAATCCAAATGTCAGGCCAGTCCCAACTTCTCTGATCACCACATCCTTCTCCTTGAAACTCTCTCCTCCTTTTTATCCATTTATCTGATCAATATTTACTGTTGACCTACCACATGCCACACACTGGGGTAGATGCTGAAAGTGCAAACGTTGATAGAAACCAGTCCTTGCCCTCGAGGAGGCCAGAAAGGCTGGTGGGAAGACAGCCAACGAAACAGGTGAGAGCCATGGCGGAGGCACATGAGAAGAGGAAGCATCTAAATCTACTAGGCATCGGAGAAGCTTCAAAAAGAGGCAATTCTTGGACTGTTTTAAGAAAAAGTAAGGAGTCTGTCAATTGGAAAATGTCAAAGGCACAGGGATGAGCAAGGTGCAATCAGGGAACCACAAGTCCTCAGTGTGTGTATTGGGGGTGGGGGAGGGTGGGGGAATGTGGGCAGGTGGGATGAAGTTGTTCCAGAAGGCCGAAGCCAGGTCGGTCAAGGGTTTGGACAATGTGACAGAGATCATGGGTAGCCACTGAAGAACTCTGAGCCATTTAATGGCATGATCAGATTTATATTTTAGAAAGATCATTCTAGTGGAATGGTGGAGGACAGAACAGGCCAGCAGATGCCCAAGAAGCTGGAGGACTCGTAAGAAAGGTGCTAAAGAATTCACATAAAGATGAGGATGTTTCTGAACTACAACTGTGGTGCTGTGTGTAAAGAAGGTAGAATAAAGTCGAAAGATATTTAGAAAATAAAAATCTATAGCATTTAGTGTGGGATAGGAAGGAATGACCAGTAAAAAATGGGGAAACCAAGTGGGAAGAGAAATTCAATAATGTCAAATATAGCAGAGTGACCAGTGAAGAGAAGGACACAGACTCTTCCTGGTTTTCTCCTTACTTCTAGGACCAGTTCTCACTCACGCTTGGGCCCCTCGGCAGAGGCGCTCCCAGTGACACAGCCAGAGCAGGCTCCCTGACACCCTCCCCTTCACGTCATCGTCTGGTCTCATGACTTCAGCAATTACAGCCATGTCACAAACCCCAGATCTACATATTTGAGTCTGACTTCTTTCTCAGATTCCAATGCGAGTTTTCAGTGGCTTCCTCACTGTCTTTATTTGGACGTCCACTTACGCATTCTAACTAAATTGAAATCATCATCCTCTTTCCAAACTTATTCCTTCTCTGTTTCCTAATCTGTCAATGCTGCTACTGTCCTTTTAGCTGGACAATTTGCCGTCACGTTTGTATCCTTGTTAGTCCATTCATTTATCTATCAAATATCATTGAGCACCTAAAATATGTCTTGCACTCTTGTGTGTGCTGTGGACATAGCGATGACCTAAACAAAGTCCCTGCCCATATGGAGCTTCATTCCAGTGAGGGAATACAGGTCGTATCATATCAGATAAGCACAATGATTTACGATGAAGTAGGATGCAGAGCATTAGAGTGACAGAATGCTTGCTTCCCACATTCAGTCAGTGGGGAGGGCCTTTCACTTCACTTCTGACGCCTCTGGCGTTTTTCCTCTCCCCTCTATTCCCACACTGTCCAGGTTGCCCCCATGGCCTTTATCAAAATCCTATGAATTGGCAGAGTCTATGAAATACAAGAAATTTGAAGAGGAAATTTTAGTAGACTATCTCCAGACTTTAACAAATGTCTGAACAAAAATACCATAAATATAGTTTCTTCCAAAAATATGTTAATAATTATCCATTTCTAGAATGAGACATTATTTCCCAAAGAGGTGCTAATTTGTCTTTCTAAGCAAAAGACTGAAGTGTTTAAGTTCTGTATCAACTTACAGAGGGAAATTCCCATTTAGAGGACTTTCAAAAGCAAATAGACCAGCTGAAGTTCCCAAATATAGACCTGTGTGTTGAATGAATCACTTGTCCTAACCACCAGCATTCTGGTTTAGCTTCTGAATTATTCTGTACATGGGAAATCTCTTCAAAGTATAGATTTGGAAAAGAGTGTAGTAGAGTACTAATAGCCTACTATATGAGTAGATTTGAAACCCCATATGATTTCAAAATTGGCCAACTTTGCCATGGGCTCATGAACAAAGGTTGCCATAGTTTCAGAGAATCAATAGTGCCCTCTAAAGGAGATCCATGTGAGGTACATTCAATATCTACGTTTAATTCAGCATTTATTCTGCCAAAATGTTACCCAATTGTCACTCACACTATGGATTCAAAAGTGTAAAAGGAATGCAGGCCAGCCTTTGTCGTAAGTCCCACAGGTCGCTGCCCACCCCACTTCTGGACAGGTAGAACAGAAAGGCCATTCTTCAGCCCAAGACGCTTCTGCTGACTGTGAACTACTGTCAGCATCCTTGAGGAAAGCTCCTGGAAAGGGAAAAGGTGATGATTTCTGAGTTGTGGGTTGGGCATCCTGGACTCTGAGAGATGGGAAACTCAGAAGGGGATCCAGGTAGATGTCTCAGGAAAGAGTGTTACACTGAAGGAAAAATGGGTAGAATTGATACTGAGGAAGCCGTGTCAGCTTTTTGCCCAGGGCCAATTCTGAAAACCTATATATGGGGAAGAAAGCCAAATCAGCTGAATGGGAAGGGGTTGGGCAGTGTGGGATGGCTGAAACACATGAAAATTAAAAGAAAAAAGTGATATGAAACTTTTATAGATTGTCATCTGTCCATCTAATTTTGTGGTTCATTCTTACATTTTTCTTCTATCCTTTTTACAGGATACCCAGAGAATTATTCACAAATTGCTTGATAATGTTACCAGAAATACTGGGCTAAACTTCATGTTGTTATTATCAATTAGGAGCAGGGTAACTCTTAGAGACTAAGATCTGCCTTAGAGACATAAAAAATCAGTAAGTACAGATGACTGCTAATCCCAAATATAAACGCCTGCAGCAGTTATTATTGTCAGAACGAGATGGTTGAGAATGAAGTTTAAAATATTTAATGTCTTCTGTTACCAAAACTACACCTTTAGAACACTGTGTACATTTTTAAGACTTTTCCTTCAGAGCTCAGGTCCAATGTTCTCAGACGATAAAGACCACAGATTAGGCTGGCGCTCAGCACAAACATCTGGAGCAGGCCGACAGCTCACCTGCACATTTGAACATAATGCTGCCTGTGAGCCTCACAGCGACCTTGCAGAGCAAGAAAAAGATCTCAGAGAGTATGAGCAGCATTACGTGGGAAACAATTTTCCAATATCATTTTTTCTACTTATTAATTGGAATATTAAGACACTTGAAGATATATTAGGTTAAATATTAACGGAAGTTTCAAAATCTGCTGAGATGACCCATCAGCCACAGTCAGCAAAGCTGGTCCCCAGCTTTGGGGACAATCCAGGTTAAATGGCACATTCCAGCAGAGCCCGCTGTGCTTAGTAGAGCCAGGTGATAGCACTGTACCATCTTAATCAGATGTGACACATCAGTCTGAAGAAATCTGAGAGTTACGGCGAATAGAGTCATTCTGAGCAGATTGCTCAGACTCCTACCAAATCTGGAAGGGGCGTCATCAGAGCAGAGGCCTGCAGGAGCTGCAGTGACTCACAGGCCTCCTGGGGTGCATTTGCCTTCAGGGGCTAGAGTTAAAAGGGGTTTTAAATGTTCATTTAGGGTTCCCTTCCAAAATGGCTCTAGCGAAAGACAGATCCCAGAAAGCACAGATTCCTTTAAATTTCCAGGGCAGGAGGTAACACAAGATCCCTCCTCCTGTGATTTATCCTTTTTATTGATTTATTTTTATTGAGTTCATAATAGTTTACATCAATGTAAGATTTCAGTTGTACATATTTCTTGTGTCACCACATAAGTGTTCCCCTTGAGCCCCTGTGCCCACCCCCCACTCCCCTTCTCCTGTTAACCACTGAACTGTTTTCTTTGTCCATGTGTTTGTTTATATTCCACATATGAGTGAAATCACCTAGTGTTTGTCTTTCTCAGTCTGGCTTATTTCACTTAGCATAATTCCATCCAGGTCCATCCATGCTGTTACAAATGGGATGATTCTGTCTTTTTTCCTGGCTGAGTAGTATTCCATTGTATATATATACACAACATCTTCTTTATCCAATCATCAGCTGATGGGCATTTGGGTTGCTTTCATGTCTTGGCTATTGTGAATAGTGCTGTAATGAACATAGGGGTGCGTATGTTACTTTGGATTGCTGATTTCAAGTTGTTTGGATAGATACCCAGAAGAGGGATAGCAGGATCATATGGTATTTCTGTTTTTAGTTTTTTGAGGAATCTCCATACTGTTTTCCATAGTGGTTGCACCAGTTTGCATTCCCACCAGCGGTGTATGAGGGTTCCCTTTTCTCCACACCCTCTCCAATATTTGTTATTTTTAGTCTTAGTGATTATAGCCATTATAACAGGTGTAAGGTGGTATCTTAGTGTAGTTTTGATTTGCGTTTCCCTGATGATTGGTGGTGTTGTACATCTTTCCATGCGTTTACTGGCCATCTGTGTATCTTCTTCGGAAAAATGTCTGTTCATACCCTCTGCCCATTTTTTGATCAGGCTGTTTGTTTTTTTGTTGTTCAGTTGTTTGAGGTACTTATATATTATGGAGATTAACCCCTTGTTGGATATATGATTTGCAAATATTTTCTCCCAATTGGTGGGTTGTCTTTTTGCTTTTTTTAAAAAATTTTTATTGAGATTATGATAGTTTACAACCTTGTGAAATTTCAGTTGCACATTATTGTCAGTTGTATTCTAGGTGCACCACTTCACCCTTTGTGTCCACCCTCCACCCCCTTTTTCCCCTGGTAGCCACTAATCTGCTCTGTTTGTCTACATGTTTAACTTCCACATATGAGTGGAGTCATACAGAGATTGTCTTTCTCTATTGGGCTTATTTCATGTAACATAATTCCCTCAACGTCCATCTATGTTGTGAATGGGATGATTTTATTCTTTTTTATGGCTGAGTAGTATTCCATTGTATTTATATACCACATCTTCTTTATCCAATCATCAGTTGATGGGCACTTAGGTTGCTTCCATGTCTTGGCTACTGTAAATAATACTGCAATGAACATAGGGGTGCATGGGACTTTTGGAATTGCTGATTTCAAGTTCTTTGGGTAGATACCCAGTAGTGGGATGGCTGGGTCATATGGTATTTCTATTTTTATTTTTTGAGAAATCTCCCTACTGTTTTCCATAGTGGCTGCACCAGTTTGCATCCCCACCAGCAGTGTAGGAGGGTTCCTTTTTCTCTTCAACCTCTCCAACATTTGTTACTATTTGTTTTAGTTATTTTTGTCATTCTAATGGGTGTAAGGTAATATCTTAGTGTAGTTTTGATTGCATTTCCCTGATGATCTGTGATGATAAGCATCTTTTCATGTGCCTATTGGCGTCCATATATCTTCTTTGGAGAAATGTCTGTTCATGTCTCCTGCCCATTTTTTGATTGGGTTGTTTGATTTTTTTGTTGTTGAATTTTGTGAGTGCTTTATATATTATGGAGATTAACCTTTTGTTGGATATATGACTTGCAAATATTTTTTCCCAATTAGTGGGTTGTTTTTGGTTTCAATCCTGTTTTCCCTTGCCTTGAAGAAGCTCTTCAGTCTGATGAAGTCCCATTTGTTTATTCTTTCTATTGTTTCCCTTGTCTGAGAAGGCATGGTGTCCAAAAAGATCCTTTTAATACTGATGTCAAAGAGTGTACTGCCTATATTTTCTTCCAGAAGCCTTATGGTTTCAGGTCTCACCTTTAGGTCTTTGATCCATTTTGAGTTTATTTTTGTGAATGGTAAAAAAGACTGGTCAATTTTCATTCTTTTACACGTGGCTGTCCTGTTTTCCCAGCACCATTTGCTGAAGAGACTTTCTTTTCCCCATTGTAGGCCCTCAGCTCCTTTGTTGAAGATTAGCTGTCCATAGCTGTGTGGTTTTATTTCTGGGCTTTCAATTCTGTTCCATTGATCTGTGCACCTGTTTTTGTACCAGTACCACGCTGTTTGGATTACTGGAGCTTTGTAGTATGTCTTGAAGTCAGGGATTGTGATGCCTCCACCTTTGTTTTCTTTTCTCAGGATTGCTTTAGCAATTTGGGGTCTTTTGTTGCCCCATATGAATTTTAGGATTCTTCTATTTCTGTTAAGAATGTCATTGGGATTCTGATTGGAATGGCACTGAATCTGTAGATTGCTTTAGGTAGTATGGACATTTTAACAATGTTTATTCTTCCAATCCATGTGCATGGAATGTCTTTCCATCTCTTTATGTCGTCATCAATTTCTTTCAGCAAAATCTTGTAGTTTTCATTGTATAGGTCTTTCACTTGCTTAAATTTACCCCGAGGTATTTTATTCTTTTTGTTGTGATTGTGAATGGTATTGTGTTCTTGAGTTCTTTTTCTGTTAGTTCATTATTAGAGTATAGAAATGCTACTGATTTATGTAAGTTGATTTTATACCCTGCAACTTTGCTGTAGTTGTTGATTATTTCTAAAAGTTTTCCAGTGGATTCTTTGGGGTATTCTATATATAAGATCATGTTGTCTGCAAACAGCAAGAGTTTCACTTCTTCTCTCCCTGTTTGGATTCCTTTTATTCCTTTCCCTTGCCTAATTGCTCTGGCCAAAACCTGCAGTACTAGGTTGAATAAGAGTGGTGACAGAGGGAATCCTTGTCTCGTTCCTGTTCTCAGAGGGATGGTGCTCAGTTTTTGCCATTGAGTATGATGTTGGCTGTGGGTTTGTCATATATGGCCTTTATTGTGTTGAGGTAATTTCCTTCTATCCCCATTTTGTTCAGAGTTTTTTTTTTTTTATCATAAATGGCTGTTGGATCTTGTCAAATGCTTTCTCTGCAGCTATTGAGATGATCATATGGTTTTTATTCCACAATTTGTTGATGTGGTGTATCACATTGATTGATTTGCGGATGTTGAACTATCCCTGTGTCCCTGGTATGAATCCCACTTGATCATGATGTATAATCCTTTTGATGTACTGCTGAATTCAGGTTGCCAAAATTTTGTTGAGAATTTTTGCATCTGTGTTCATCAGTGATATTGGCCTGTAGTTCTCCTTTTTTGTGCTGTCCCTGTCAGGCTTTGGTATCAGCGTGATGTTGGCCTCATAGAATGTGTTAGGAAGTGTTCCATCCTCCCTAATTTTTTGGAATAGCTTGAAAAGGATAGGTATTAAATCCTCTCTGAAAGTTTGGTAGACTTCCCCAGGAAAGCCATCTGGTCCTGGGGTTTTATTGTTTGGGATGCTTTTGATTGCTGTTTCAATCTCCTTCCTTGTGATTGGTCTGTTCAGATTGTCTGTTTCTTCTTGACTTAGCTTTGGGAGGTTGTAAGAGTCTAAGGATTTATCCATTTCCTCTAGGTTATCCATTTTGTTAGTATATAGTTTTTCGTAGTATCTCTTATAATCCATTGTATTTCTGTGGAGTCTGTTATTTCTCCTCTTTCATTTCTGATTTTGTTTATTTGAGCTTTCTCTCTTTTTTTCTTTGTAAGTCTGGCTAGGGGTTTGTCAATTTTATTTATCTTCTCAAAGAACCAGCTCTTTGTTTCATTGATCCTTTCTACTGCCTTTTTTGTTTCAATAGCATTTATTTCTGCTCTGATTTTTATTATTTCTCTCCTGCTGACTTTGGGCTTTGGTTGTTCTTGCTCTAATTCAGTTAGGCGTAATTTGAGATTGCTTATTTGGGATTTTTCTTGTTTCTTAAGGTGTGCCTGTATTGTGGTGAATTTCCCTCTTAATACAGCTTTTGCTGTATCCCATATGAGTTGGTATGGCATGTTATCATTTTCATTTGCCTCCAGATATTTTATTTCTTCTTCAATTTCTTCAATGATCCATTGGTTGTTCAATAGCATATTGTTTAGTCTTCATATCTTTGTCCCTGTCTCAGCTTTTTCCTTGTTATTAATTTCTAGCTTTATAGCATTATGACTGGAGAAGATGCTTGTTATTATTTCACTTTTTTAAAATTTACAGAGGCTTGCCTTGTTTTCCAACATATGGTCCATGCTTGAGAATGTTCCATGTGCACTTGAGAGGAATGTGTATTCTGCTGTTTTTGGATGGAGTGTTCTATATATGTCTGTTAAATCCAACTGTTTTAGCTTTTCATTTAATTCCACTGTTTCCTTGTTGATTTTCTCTCTGTATGATCTGTCCAATGATGTGAGTGGGATGTTGAGGTCCCCTACTATTATTCTGTGATTTTGGGTATCTTCTTTTAGGTTTAATAGTTGCTTTATGAACTTTGGTGCTCTTGTGTTGGGTGCATAGATATTTATAAGCGTTATTTCTTCTTGATGTAGTGTCCCTTTGATTATTATATATTGCCCCTCTTTGTCTCTCTTTACCTGCCTTATCTTGAAATCTACTTTGTCTGATATAAGTATTGCGACACCTGCTTTCTTTTGTTTGCCATTAGCTTGGAGGATCGTCTTCCACCCCTTCACTCTGAGCCTGTATTTGTCGTTGGAGCTGAGAGGTGTTTCCGGGAGGCAGCATATTGTTGGATCTTGTTCTTTAATCTATCTCACCACTCTGTGTCCTTATCGGAGAATTCATTCCATTTATGTTTAGGGTGTTTATTGATATATGAGGGCTTAATGTTGCCATTTTATCACTCATTTTCTGGTTCTCCTTTCCTTTCTCATCCTGTGTGTTTTCGTGTACTAATTGAGTTATGTAGTTTATGTTGAGTTTTTTTGTTTTCTCCTTATGTATTATTTGTGTCTCTGTTCTGCTTTTTTGTTTAATGGTTACCATGAGGTTTGTATTCAAAATCTCATAGATAAGATAGTCCATTTTCTGATGGCCTCTTATTTCCTTAGACTAAACTGATTCAGTCCCTTTCCTCTTCCCCTCCTAAGTTGTTTTTCTCACATCTTATTCCATCTTTTGTTGTGAGTAGTTAAAATGACAGGATTATCTTTGTTTTCAGTGTTTCCTTCCCTTTATCTTTAATGTTATACTTGAGTATTTGCTAACCTGTTCTGATGTATAGCCACACTTCTCTGATTTTGTCTACCTATTTATCTGCTTACTCTGTGCTATGTAACCCCTTTATCCTTTTTTATTTTTCATGTATGAGGGCCTTCTTCTGGATTTCTTGAAGGGGTGGTCTTGTGGCTACAAACTCCTTTAGCTTTTATTTATCTGGAAAAGTTTTTATTTCTCCATCATATCTGAAGGATATTTTTGCTGGGTAGAGTATTCTTGGCTGAAAGTTTTTGTCCTTCAAAGATCTGAATATGTCATTCTAGTCTCTCCTAGCCTGTAAGTTTTCTGCAGAGAAATCCACTGAAAGCCTGATAGGGGTTCCTTTGTAGGTTATTTTCTTCTGCCTTGCTGCCCTTAGTAATTTTTCTGTCATTCACTTTTGCCAGTGTCACTACTATATGCCTATGGGATCATGGACAATTTTCCCATAATGATCATCAACTCAGTAATGCATACATGCATTGGATTTCCCTCATTTCCCTGTTTCACTCTCCCTGGTCTCTCACTCCTGTTTCCTGGTATCACTGCCCAAATAAACTCCTGTACACAAGCTCTTGTCTCAGGATCTCCCTTTCCCAGGAACAGAAGGTTAGTCAGGCATGGAAATCTCACCCTCAGGATGGCCTGGAACCTAATTCACCAGTCAGATGGCAATAAGAACCCCACTGTGGTGGAATGAACCCAAGGTAACTGAGAGATGACTGGGAACCTTACCACGAAAAGATTGCCTATGAGCACTGGAGATATTTAGCTACAGAATTAAGACTAAAGCAAATGCAGAATAGAGTATCAGATCAGAGTGCAAATGTTTTACGCCCTAACATTATGGAAATTATAAAGCTAATAAAATTTGAGAAGAGAGAGAAATAGGAGGTATAGTAAGTACATTAACTACTTCTGTAATAGTTTAGAGTTAAAAGATAGCATTTAAGGGGCTGGCCCTGTGGCTGAGTGGTTAAGTTTGCACGCTCCGCTGCAGGCGGCCCAGTGTTTTGTTGGTTCGAATCCTGGGCACGGACATGGCACTGCTCATCAAACGATGCTGAGGCAGCATCCCATATGCCACAACTAGAAGGACCCACAACAGAGAATATACAACTATGAACCTGGGGGCTTTGGGGAGAAAAAGGAAAAAATAAAATCTTTAAAAAAAAAAAAAGATAGCATTTAAAACTGATGACCCAAGAAGTAGAAATATAATAATATTTAACAATAAAAGGATAAGAAAGATAATATTATCAACTAGAATCTGTTGTTGGAGAAAAGGGGTGAAGATGCTAATTTTTAACACTGTTGGAAAGGGAATTAATAGATACTAGTCCAAATAGATAATAGTCCAAAGTAGCAGAAGACTAATAGGCAATAGAAAAAAGAATCCTCACAAACCTTTCTTAATATCAACAAAAATACACACACACAGGTATACGCATGTGCAAAGAAAGCAAACTACACAGTGAAACACATTTTAAAAACTGCTATAAAGAGTATAATACAGTGGAACAAAGATTAAGCTTATCTGATTATCAATAAGTGTAAAGTTACTTAATTTATATATTGAAGGAAAGATTTTCAGACTGGACCACAAAGTAATACCTAACACTATGCTTTATATAAAAGACATATTTAAAACAAAATGATCCAAAAAGTTTCAAAACAAATACTAGGAAAACACCTCCCCAAACAAAAATAGGATCAGAATCCTAATATCAAAAAAGGTGGAATTCACACCAAAAAGCAGTAAAAAATACACAAAAATAAGGACTTTCTTAAACCAAATGGGCACAATTCATAGTGAGTGTATAATTATTAATCTTTCACGCACCAAATAATACACCTGCAAATTTTATAAAGCAAAAATTACAGAACTGTAGCTATACACACACAAAAAATAGAAACACATTCTATTGATATAATTCATCACATTATTAGACCTAAAGAGCAAACCATATAATCCCATCCATTGCCACCAAAAAAGCATTTGGAAAACAACTGAATCACCATTCTTGATTACAAATATTCAAGTAAAATGGGAAAAGATTATTATTTGCTTAACATGATAAAATAAATCTATCTCAGCCCAAAGGTCAGCATCCTGCTTAAAGGGAAAACAACAGAAGCATTCCCACCAAAAGTTATGGACAAAACAATTGTGACCAGTGTCACTACTATTATGTGCTGGAGGAAGGAGCTGATGCAATCAACCAGGAGAAAGAAATGAGAGATGTGTGAAACAGAGACAAAGAGCTAAATCTATCATTACCAAAATGATCACAAACCTGGAAAACTCAAAAAATAGCTTTTACATATACAAATAGTAATCTGATAAAATATATGATGAAAGTAAAGTTGCTATTTACAATAGCAACAAAAAGATTCAAAACCTAGGAATGGACTTAAGAAGAAATGTGCAAGACCTATACAAAAACAACAACAACAAAACTTTAAAACATTACTGAGGACACAGAAGAACGGAACAAGTGAAAACACGCATTATATTCTTAGATAAGTTGGCCAAATATTATAACAATTTAATTCAATTTTAATAAAAACATCAAAAAGTTTTTGTAAAAAATTGGACAAGATGACTCTAAAGTTTATAAGGCAAAAAGTAACATGTATCAAGGAAAACTCTGAGAAACATGAGGTGAGCAATGGGGTGAGGAGCTAGCGCCACTAGACATTAGATACAGTTTCAGAAGTTAAAAGTGTAATATTGGCACATGAATAGAAAGGCAACCAACGGAACAGAAATTCCAGAAATAGATCCAAATACACAAAATAATGTCATATATGATAAAGGTGGAATTTCAAATCAAAGTCCAAAGAAGGACTTTTAACAAATAATGTCAGGACAATTGGACAGCCATTCGGGAGAAAATGAAGTTGAAACCATATCTCACAGGATATACAAGTATAAACTCTATATAAAATGAAACTAAAAAATTGTTAGATGAAAATAATTTTTTTATAACGCTACAGTGATTCAGAATAAATAACTGATACATTTTACATAAAATAAATTATGCATGTTGAAAACAAAGAACAAATAAGCAAAATCAAAAGACAAAGGACAAACTGGAGGGAAAAGTTTCCATGTCATGTCACAGATAAAGGGCTAATCTCTCTAACATCAATAATCCTAGATATAAAGATCAATAACCTAATAAAAAAATGGAAAAAGAATATGGCAGTTCAGAAATGTAAATGGCTCTTAAACACAATTGCACACTTAGTAAGGGAAATACAAATTAAAACTATATCAATATCTATCAGAAGGGCAAAACAGGCACTTACATTGCTGATGAGTGTATAAGTTGGTTAAAACCATGGAGGATAATATTGTAGTATCTGTCAAAATAACAAATGATATACCTCCTGGCCCATTAACCCCACTTCTGGGGATTTGTCCTACAGATATACTTAGATATACCTGAAACTGATGTACAAAGTCATTCGACAAAGCATTCTTTGTAAAAGCAAAGATTGGAAGCAATGCACATGCTCTGGTTATCCATAACAATGGAACACCATGAAGCTACTTTTAAAAAGTGAGGATGCTTTCTATCTAATGATACGAAAAGATGGCAGTATTAGCTTCTCAGGGCTGCTCTAACAATCCACCACAAACTGGGTGGCCTTAAAACAACAGAAATTGATTCTCCCACAGTTCTGGAGACGAGAAGTCTGAAATCAAGGTATTGGCAGGGCCACATTCCCTCTGAAGGGCCTGGGAAGAATCTGTTCCCGGCTTTTCCTAGCTTCTACTGGTTGCTGGCAATCCTTGGCATTCCTTAACTTGGAGACATCACTTCAATATCCACCTCCCTCTTCATATGGTGTTCTCATTTAGGTTAGTGTTTGATTAAATAACTGGGTACCACAGCTAGCCAAGTTGACAAATAAAACTAACCATCACAATTGCCAAGAAATAAAGTGAAAAATAAATCAAGATACAGAATAGTGTGTAAAACATGCTACCTTTTATTTACAAAAGAGGAAGAATAAGAATTTGTATTGCTTGTATTTGCATAAATTCTGGAAGGCTTCTCTCAGTTAAATGTGTGCTTGTGTAACTGGTTAGATTACGGACAAGGAAAGGAACAAGAATTTACTATATACCTTTTTATATCATTTTGATTTTTAAAACATGGAATGTATTATCTAGGCAAAATGTTTAGTTAAAAAAAAATGATGTAACAGTAAGATCTGTGGTATTAGAATGGGAAAAGATCATCAGAACAAGATACAAAGTCCAAAAATAGAAATAAACATGCACGCGTGCACACACACACACACACACCCTAAAAGTGGTATTTCAAATGAAGGTAGAACTATATGTGAATTTTACGTCCTTTTGCTTATCTGTATTGTCTGTTTCCTCAATGAACTTTCATCTGCAGCACTAGAAAAACGATGTAAATGTCTTTAATCCCTTTTGGGAAGTTTAGCAGAGGCAAACGACTATTGATCAAAGCCTTTTGAGAATCAGAGAATTCCTCCCCTTCCTAAAAATGTTTAAAAATTGATAGCCTCTCCTACTTGTTGTAAAGATACATTTCTTACCTTGAAGGATTTGAAGGGAGGAAAGAAAGGAGAAAGGCCTAGCAACTTCATAAATTGTGCAGCTCAGGTATTTACGAAACTCAGAATTAAAAGTGCGAAATGATCTTTAGGGAAACTGTTTGACGTGATTTTCTTATTTCTATTTATACTTTTTACACAGAGTGACCTTGTGCAGACCCATCTACACATTTCATACATGTGGAGTGAGTCTTAAATCTTCCTTCCATTTGCTGGACCTGTCCATATGGACATCCCAAAACCAACTCAACATGCTTGCAATGAAACTCCTCATCTCACCTCCTACCTCTCAAATCTGTTCTTGGCATAGTCCCCATTTCAGTCCTTGTCACTGTCTTTTTTTTTCTTTTGGCCAGCCCTGATGGTTTAGTGGTTAAGATTTGGTGCTCTCACTGCTGCGGCCCAGGTTCATCTCCCACTCGGGGAACCACACCACCCGTCTGTCAGTTGTTCATACTGTGGTGGCTGCATGCTGCTGTGATGCTGAAAGCTATGCCACTAGGATTTCAAATACCAGCAGGGTCACCCATGGTGGACAGGTTTCACCAGAGCTTCCAGACTAAGACAGACTAGGAAGGAGGACCTGGACACCCACTTCTGAAAACATTGGCCATGAAAACCCTCTGAAGAGCAGCGGAGCACTGTGTGATACAGCGCCAGAGGGGAGAGGATGGGGCAAAAAGACCGGGCAGGGTTCCGCTCTGCTGTACACAGGGGCGCTGGAGTTGGAATCGACTCCAAGGCACTAACAACAACATTGTCATTTCCACAGTTACTGGGGGGCCTTTTTTCTCTCCTCCTCTCCCATATCTAATTGATTACCAAGTGCTGTCAATTCTCTCTCATAAATAAGTCTACAATTCATCTTTGTGTATGCCCATTGACTCATTATTTCTTTTTTCCAGTTTTACTGAGATATAATTGATATACATCACTGTATAAGTTTAAGGTGTATAGTATAATGGTTTGACTTACATATACTGTGAAATGATTACCACAGTAAGTTTAGTTAGCATCCATCATCTCCTATAGACACAATAAAATGAAAAAGAAAAAAGAGGAAAAAAAATTTTTTTCCTTGTGATGAGAATTCTTAGGCTCTACTCTCTTAACAATTTTCTTGTATACCATACAGCAGTGTTAACTATAGTCATCATGTTGTACATTACATCCCTGGTACTTATTTATCTCGTAACTGGAAGTTTGTACATTTTGGCCACCTTCTTCCAATTTCCCCACTCCCCACTCTTCACCTCTGGTAACCACAAATCTGATCTCTTTTTTTATGAGTTTGGGGTTTTTTTAGATTCCACATATAAGTGAGATCATACAGTGTTTGTCTTTGTCCGACTTATTTTACTTAACATAATGCCCTCATGGTCCATCCATGTTGTCACAAATGGTAGGATTTCCTCATTTTTTACAGTTGAATAATATTCCATTGTAAATACATACCACAACTTCCTTATCCATTCATCTGTTGATGGACACTTAGGTTGTTATCATATCTTGGGTATTTTAAATCATGCTATTAACATGGTGGTGCATATATATAACTTTTCAAGTTAGTTTTTTCATTGACTTTGGATATATTCCTAGAAGTAAATTGCTGGATTATATGGTAGTTTTATTTTTAATTTTTTGAGGAACCTACATACTGTCTTCCATAGTAGCTGCACCAATTTACATTCCCACCAACAATGGACAAGGGTTCCCTTTTCTCCACATCCTCCCCAGCATTCATTACCTCTTGTCTTTTTGATAATGGCCATTCTAACAGGTGTGAGGTGATATCTCATTGTGGTTTTGATTTGCATTTCCCTAATGACTGATGATGTTGAGCACCTTTTCATGTACCTGTTGGCCATTTGTATATCTTCTTTGGAAAAATGTCTATTCAGGTCTTTTGCGCATTTTTTAATTGGATTATTTGGGGTTTTTTGTTACTGAACTGTATGAGTTCTTTAGCTATTTTGGGTATTAACCCCTTATCAGATAAATGGTTTGCAAATACATTTTCCAATTCAGTAGGTTGCCTTTTTACTTTGTTGAATTGTTTAGAACTCCACTGATAGTTTCATGAGGCCTTCCTTTCGAGTAACTTCTCTCTTTTCTCTTGCTGCTTTTAAAATTCTTTATCTTTGACGTCTGACAATTTAATTGTAGGTGTCTCTGTGCAGCCCTCTTCGGGTTCACCTATTTGAGGTCCCTTGGACCTGTTGGATCTGGAGGTCTATTTCTCTCCCCAGGTTGGGGAAGTTTTCAGCCATTACTGTTTTAAATATACTTTCTGCCCCTTTTTCTTACTCTTCTCCTTCAAGAATTCCCATAACAAGAATGTTGTTTCTTTTCATTGTGTCCCACAAGTCCTGTAGGCTTTCTTCACTCTTTTCCCTTCTTTTTTCTTTTTGCTTTTCTGTCTGGATAATTTCAACTGTCTTACCTTCCTGGTTGCTGATTCTTTCTTCTGTGTGGTTGTTTGCTTTTGAAGGTCTTTATTGAATTCTTTTATTCAGTTACTGTGCTTTTCAGCTCCAGGGTTTCTATTTAGGTTTTTTGGATGGTTTTTCTTTCTTTGTTGAACTTCTCATTTTGTTCCTGCATTGTTCTAATTTCACTTAGGTGTCTGTGTGGTCTTGTCGTTCACTACATGTCTTTCAGAGGATTATTCTGAATTCTCTGTCTGACAGTTCACAGATCTCATTTCTTAGGGTCAGCTATCAGAGCGTTGCTAGTCTCCTTTGGTGCTGTTGTGTTCACCTGATCTTTCGTGATTCTTGACTCCGTGCGTTGGTGTCTGCACGCCTTAGGCAGTGGTGTCCCCCTCCAGACTTTGCAGGTTCACTTTGGCAGAGCCAGTTCTTCCCCAGTCAGCTCAGTCTGGGCTTCTGGAGTGTCTGCTGGCTGCAGGGTGGGCTCTGCTCTTGCCTGGATTCTCTGGTCAGCCTTACTAGATGGTCGGGACTGGTAATATACTCAGCAAGAGGTAGGGCTACAAATTAACTTTGCTGCCGTGGTGGGGCAGCCAGATGGGACCCAGGGCCCACAGAGCTTGTTGTTTGGGGACTGGAACCAGACAAGAGTCTGCACTGAATATTCTGGTCAGGTGAGGCCATCAGTTTTGCTCTGCAGACAATGAAAGCCACAGGCTGTGCTGTCTGTTCAAGTGCCACCGTAAGCAGGGCTGTTGTGTGGGCTCTGCAGCTCCGTGTGCTCTGGTAAGGTTTCCTGGTCGAGCGGGCTGAAGGCTGTATTCAGCAGTAAGTGGGGCTACAAGTTAGTTTCCCTGCCTGGTGCCGCGGGAGCAGCAGCTCCAAGGCCACTAAGGCTCTTTATGGTCTTGACTCAAGCCAGCCTGTGCCCCAAGTTCCTTGGTTGAACAGGCCACTGGCTTTGCTCTGGGGACCATCAGTTCTGCCTGCCCACCTCTTGGCTCGAGTGTTGCTGGGTTACACAGCTTCCAGGTGTTCTCGCTGGCCCTTCCTGTGAGTTGGAGCTGCCACACTCTGCAGCAGGTCAGGCTATGACTAAGTTCTTCTGCTGGCCATGGGCAGACCAGGCTCCAGGGCTGGCAAAACTCCTTGTTTAGGGGCCTGAATTAAGCAGACCTGCACCCTGCGGAGTTCCCTGGTCAGACTGCGCTGCCGACTTGGTTCTGCAGATGAGCCAAGCTGCTGGTTGGGATTACTACCTGGGCTCTGCGGGTAGGAAGTTGGTCTGCCCAGCTCTGAGTGCTGGTTGTTGGAAGCCCCAAGCCCCCTTCTCTGTCACAATCAGATTCCCAGAGGTTGAGCCCTGTAGAGTCCCCTGCCCTCCCTGTGGGGCAAAACCAGAGTAGAAGCCCTCACAAAGTGGCCCACAGTGCTGGGGGGGCTGGATATTACCTTGGGCTCTCTTTTCCCACTGGAGGAACCATAGCTGTGGTGCTGGGGCAGCCTGGGGGAGGGGCATTGAGGTCTGCATGTAGCTGTTCCTCTCACCCTTCTAATGCAGTCTGTCTTGGTCTCTGTGATGAAGGGGTTTTCAGTCTCACTCTCCTGCTCTGGGGCTCTCTCAGTGGTGTCTTGTCTGTGAATAGTTGTTGTTCTTCTTGTGAGGGGGAGTGAAGTCAGGAATACTCATCTTGGTGGAGTCACTCTCTCATTATTCTTATGTGCAATTCCTGAATGGCTTAATCCATTTTCCACATTAGATGTTACAGTTCCAAAATGAAATCTTATGTCATCTAAAAATCGTCTTTTGACTTCTAGTAAATTGCATTTTATATTACAGAAGCTCCATAAACTCTTGTTAAAGGAATGAATAAATGGACAACTGGATGATGGGCAGTGAGTAGATTCAAGCAGTCATTTTCAGACTTATGAGCCATAAAACAATTGTTAGAAGAAATGCCAACCATTTAAAGCCATCTGCTAGTCCTTAGCCTCTGAAACAACTGTCCGTATCACATCAAACTATTATAGATGACATTGTTTTTCTTTGTAAGTTTCTTGATTTTATTTTATTAAATCAACCAGAGACAATGATCACACTTCATATGAAATTTTGGGATTGAATACATCAATAAATAATAATAATAAACCATAACAGAATTTCTGCTGTACTACAGATACAATGGATATATATTTCCAAGTGGTAATTTAAAATTCAGAATTCTTTTAGCTCCAAATCCATACACAGTGTGCACCACAAAGGAATGCTTTCCCTAAAATAGAAGTGACTAATTCTCACCCACTAAATCGCTATTCAAAACACACTCTCTGTAAGTATACTAAACCTCTCTGTCAAGCTTTAAAAGCAGCTAGAGATATAAAGTACTCTTCTTGCTACAAATTTAAATGCAATCCTGACCTGTATTTTTATGAATTAATAAAAATCTTACTTGGGCAATCTGGGTTTTGCAGTTAATCAAGAAAACTGTATCTTTGACTGAGTATCCTAGCAACCTCTCAGCAGCTAAGGAAAGACACAACTGACAAGATACACTGATTTAATTATGCTGCTGGTCTCCATCAAACTTTGCAGTTAATCAAAAAGATACTTAAAAACAGAACCAGAGTTAAGTCACAGGTGAAAATGAGACCTAGTCGCAAAGGGGCATAAGAGAAGAATTTCCTAACTAAAAGAGAAGTTTTTACTCTGGAACGTGTTTATCAATAAGCAGAGTAGCAATGAAATTGGTAGTTATGATTATGCAAAGGAATTGGTAAAATAATGATTGCAGCGGGGGTGTCAGAACCAATATATTAATTACTCTAAGAGATTGCTGGTCCCGGGGCCAAAATTACATTGGGATAATCACAGCTTTATAGATATATTTGAAACTAGCAACCCCACTACATTTTGAATGGCCCATCCAAATGTACACTTTCTAGTGGCAATGCATTTTATGGGAGATAAGCCTTGGATAAATACGCTTCTCTTGAGTGCACATTTGGAATACAGCTAATTTCATCACCACCACCTCCCTCAACCACCAGTCGCCTACCCCATAATCACCACCACTATTTTACAAGGCCCAATACTTGGCACCATCTTTATCTGTTTATATCTACATCCGTTTCTAACAGATTACACAGACACAGGTCTATCCTAGATGAGACGAGGTTTTTTGGTAATAGATGCATAAATCAAGGAAGCCAGAGAAAAACAGATGGAGACTTTCTATAGCAAACAAAATCCAAACTCATGCAAACATGATCTACTTTGTCTATAAATAAACACTTTCTCTGGATATATGTAAGAATTCTTGTTTATATATATCTGTCTTCACAGATGCTAAAGAGTGGACACATGACAAATTGGAATAGTTTTAATTTTTCTTTTAACATCTCCCCTGTATATAGGCTAACTTCTTCTAGATAACTTTAACATTTCTTAAACCTCAAGCGCAGAAACCACTTGCCTGGACTGTACACGCACACATATACCCACACACACACACTCTTCTCAAACTTTGAAAAAGCTGAACTTAAATTTAAGAAACTTGTTGCTCTAACACAATGCATGCTCACAAAGAACGCCAAATTTAAACCACATTGATTAGTTTTTCTTCAAGGAATACTGTAGGACAACGTTTTGAAGGTTTTTCTGGAAGCTTGGGGCTTATAGTCTGTGATGGAGGAATGACATATGAACTACACAATCGTTTTGGTGCTGCTTATTCCAATAGCATTTCTCTTTCCTGACTAATTCAAATCTTCTGATATATTAGTCACAGACAACTGACAGTTACAGACCATTACTGGTTGGAGCCATAAAGACGACAGTGGTTTGTTTCTAGCCCAGATAGCATGCAGTGTGAAGGGGCAAAGGCAGTCTGTACACTGCACCTGCACACTGCAACCCCGCGCCCTAGGTGCTGGATTTGAATTTGCAACACGCCGCAGGTAGCCATTTCTGTCTATGTAGGAAGGCCGCCCCGCTAGTGTTACCGTAAAGCAGTGGTTCTCAAATGTGCGCCGCATCAGGGTCCCCTGGAGGGCCTGCTTAGATACAAGCTGCTCCACCCCAGAGTTTCTGGGTCGGGCGGGGTCGAGAGAGCTGGGAATGGGCATTCCTAGTAAGTTTCCAGGGGACACTGCTGTGTCCCTGTGGGACACATTTTGAGAACTACTGCCTAAAGTATAAAGCAAATGTGCCTATTTAAAGGATGCTGAATCTGTTCTTCAAAACTGTGGATATCGTCCAGGGAAATACTATTATTTTCTGCTTAGGACCAAGGAATGCATTTTTATTAAAAATCTGATTTCAGAGTTACAGGCCCCATTGATTCTGGACCCTGGTGATAATGTTTGAGGTGATAACATTAACAGATTTTCCTGGCCTAAGTTCTTTGGTTCCATAGATTCTATTTCTCTACTGAAAACTATTTTAGATAAAGAACAGATTTGTGCTGGTTACTTCAAGGAGCTCTTCTGTAAGTGCTGAGGAGAGTAAGTAGTACACATGTCACTGAAACGAGAAGCAAATATTGAAGCCAAATTTAAGATTTGGGAGGTAGTTCTTACAGAAGAAAAAAGACTTCAATAAACCTTTGTTCCTAGGTGTACCCAGTAGTTTGTGGTATCCATGACTGCCCATGCAGGCTAATTCTGGGGTTCTTTTCATCAGAGGGAAAAAACACCTGAAGTGTATGATGTTCTTTTATAGACGGTGTGAAAGCAGGCTAACCAGGATCAATATCAACTGGGAGAGGAATTCTGAAAATTGACATTCAGCTCACAGAGAGGAAAGGCCACCGCCGTTGGCCCTGCTCTGCAGGGCGTCCTGGCTGGTCCACGGGGAGGCCGCATCCTGAATCCTGATGCCCTGCCTTCAACATAGTATGGCCCTGATTTCTATCTGTCACTCCTCCATGGAGACGCCCAGTGAAGCAAAACCACACAAATCAAACTGCTTCTCCCCTAGCTGCTTGTTCAGAGCAGCAGCACAGGGCCTTGTGTTCTAGAAGAGTGTAACCTCTGCAGGGTCTGTACAGACAAGCGCCATTTCAAAGATGGCAGAGTGTAGGGGAAAATAACATGTTTAGTTTTTTGAATTTCATATTGACAAGCTTCTGCTGTTAAAAAAAATCGGGTGTGTTGATACAGAAATAAAAGAAAATGCTGAATAGGTGATGTCTCGTTATTTTACTTATTCTCTTCTGTCAAGAATACCTCACCTCATTTGATCCTCACAATAACCTTGGACTGTATGATCAGCGCCACTTCACATCTGAGGAACCTTAAGAAAAGTTAAATTATTTGACCAAAGTTGTAATTAGTAAGTGGCAAATTCCAACCCAACTCCCGACCCAAAAGCCAGTGCTTTTTCTACCTTACCCTGGCTACCCATTTCTAATTTTTTTGTTCTGGATCAAGATAGATTATATTCATTTATATATGGATATGTATTTCACGAATGTAGCATTTAGTATGGGAAAATATATATCTGGATCTCTAAGCCTTTTCTAAGAACTTTAAGAAGTGTAGTTTAAATGTCTTGCATATTCATCTTACCGACTGCTGAAATTGTTCACCTTTTAATAACAAAATAAACTTGATAATACAACTCCATGGGGTAATCATATCTTATTATGGAAATGGCTTATTGCTAGGAATAAGGCATGTTGAGGCTTTCTCCATAAGAGACATTAACTTAAAACTTTTTAATTGGAAAATACAGTAATTTGGGGGGGGTGCAGGATACCCAAACTTCTTGCTCAGGGGAAGATGCCTCCCACATTCCATAGAAATCCTGACCATTCCATGAAGAGGAGGAGGAGGGGGGAGTCCATCCTTCCCCTGCACAATGCCACCAGCCCTACAGGTGAGCAGTAACATAAACTAGCCAACCAGACTTCTGCCAGAGCTACAGGAAAGTGTTTCTTTTTTTGAGGTGGGTGCCAGCTGAAAGGATGATGTGGGTCTGAGGCCATAAACTGCAATATTGTTACCAAATGTAGAATTTTCCTGGAAATGACACCCAGCAAGGCTATGAGGTAGACAGAATAAGCATTATTATTTGAACCTCCAGACCAAACCACACTTTCTTGAGCTTTCCAAATTCAAGCTAAAAATAATTTCCTTATTTTGCTTAAGCTAGTTTTATTTGGGTTTCTGTCACTTACCACTTAAACAGC
Source organism: Equus asinus (assembly GCF_041296235.1). Taxonomy (NCBI): domain Eukaryota; kingdom Metazoa; phylum Chordata; class Mammalia; order Perissodactyla; family Equidae; genus Equus; species Equus asinus. The sequence continues at coordinate 19,635,741 of NC_091813.1, forward strand.
ACTAATGCAAAACTTTCAGATATTTTATTTCTTTGGACTTCTTAAATTGAGACTATTGGATGCAGTCTACTACCTGTGTAATCTATCACTTATATAGTATAATCTATTAGCTTTAACTATAAAACGGGAAGAACAAGTAACTACTTTAGAAAAAACTTGGTGAGGATTAAATGAGTTAAAGCACATAAATAAAAACACCAACTCCCAGACCTAGCATTCACCGAACATCAGTTCTCTCCCCCTTTTCTCCATTACCTTTCAAAACACCAACAACAATTATCTGCGCATTTAAAACTGTTCTAAGTGTTTTTCATGTATTAACCCATTTAATGTACTCAGCCACCCCGAGGCAGGCACTGTCATTAGCCCCATCTTATAGCTGCAGGAGGAGGGGGTGCCCAGACAGATTTTGTAACTTATCCAAGGACACACACAGACATTGTGGGAGAGCTGGGATACAAATTGTCAGATTATGCAATCAAGTCCTGTGTTTTCTGGATTTCACTTTCTTTTTGCTGCAAGGCTGTTAACTCTCACCTCTCCTTATGTCACTGAATCTGTCTTCAGAAAATCTTTACAAAGTTTAGCTTTTCTACTCTCCTGTGGATTCGGAAACAAGCTCATCAACCTTACTGCACAGTTAATGCTGAATAAAGTAAGGAAAGTCTTAAGAGGCAAAATACGTTCAGTACAGATGCTTTATGATAATTAATTTGGAGCTTTAGAAGCTTCTCTTGCTAGTGCAAGAGTATAGTGTCAGTGTTGTTATATACACTTACCTATGCTCTATTTTTTCAATTATTGCCTAAAAGAAACCCGTAATTAGCTATGATAGTAACAGCTGATGTTTACTGAACGCTTATAATGTACCAGGCACCATCTACTCCTCATAACCACCTTAAGTAATCTTACAAGAGACCAGCACCAGCTGAGGAACCCCAGGACTCCCAGGGAGTGGGCTCGGGTGCAGGGATGTGACCGGTGCAGCCTGGCTCCATGCTCGGCAGCCACTTTGTGAGTGCATGGCCAGTGGGGGGTCTTACTCTCCTGGCACCTAATACAGAGCAGGGCACCCAAGAAGCACTCAAACAGTTAATGAAGGAATACATGCTCTTCACTAAAAGGAGAGCACTTTCAAAGGATATAAAAGGGGACTTCAACGTGAAAGAGGCATTCATTGTGTAGAAAGGAAAGAGCTTTAAAGGCAGATCCTTTCTTAACAATTTATGGTACATTCCTTAATCCTAAAAGACCCATACTGTCACTGTAATACAAACGTCTCTTCCCTTTTTCATCTGGCAGATCTGCATGCTCTGCCCAACTGACACCCACCCAGGGACACCAGAGGTTTAGTATGCCTGCATATGAGACGAAGAGGAGGGTTAGAAACACAGTCAGCCAGGAAACAAGTTTAGGTTATGATTCAATTTAATCCTCTCTACCCCCACCTTTTTTATATTTTAAGCAATATATACTATTATGATAGCTATTAAGGGTGAAAGGATTAATTAAAACTCTAATTATGTGATAAGACTAGCATACTGTCTAACCTGATTTAGGGCAAATTCATCTACTTCAAATAAAAATACTAGACAGAAAAAAAAAGGTGAATAATGAATAAAAATTAACCGTGCAGGTACTATTTTTATATATTTCCTAAGTGACCTAAGGTATCATTCAAACAAAGAGTCATAGTGCATTTTTAATTTTTATTAGTAAGAGTTGGGTACAAATAGCAAATTTAACTTGATATTTAGAAAAAAAATGATTCACTCACTAAGGTCTTCATAAAGAAAAATCCATTCTGTACATTTTAATCTCCAATTTTAATTCTTAACACCATAATGCTTCTAAGTCTGAAACTTCACTTTAGGTTTAATTTTAATAATTCTGTCTTGTTGCCTCTGGTTAAAGAGATTAGAAACATCAGGTAGAAAAAAAGCAAGAGACTAATTAAAATCACCTGAATATAAAACTTTACTAGAAAGTTTTTTTAAAAATCTTTAAAACCACCTAAAAATGAGAATACTTTTGGCAGAAAAATTAGCAGCTATGAACAAAATTATCATTACATAATATTTTATCAAGAACCGCATTACAATAGTATTGTGGTTTACATATATTAGAATGATTTGCAACATACTAAATGCCTATTTATATCAAATAAAAATCTCTTTATTAAACTTTTTTTTTAATATAGTTTAGCTCTTTTGGGAGATTCAGTTCCCAATAAATGACAAGAACACAATTTAGAAGATGATAGGTGGTACATCTTTTAATTAGAGACCTAACCAGGTAAGTCTGGTCAAATGGTTGTGAAATTATATCCAATAATAAGCATCTATAAAAACTCAAGGCAAAAGACTAATTCTGCTCCCCTCATCAGGATGTGTGCTCGGTGTCAGAAATCACACTATGAGCAAATACATAATAAATTCTTGAAACAACAGCTCGTTTTAAAATAAGTGCCAATCTACATTTTTTTTATTCTTCCCCTGACACACAATTTCTACCACTCTTCATTTTAAGTGTTTTCTCCTTGGTTGGTGGTATATTACTGCTTCTTAAAGACCAATCAAACACAGCATATTCCAAGCTCATTAATTCCTTCACAGGTGAGCTGAAGGGAGCTCCAAACAGCAAAAAACCAATGGATTTCAACAGCAAACCATCCACCCTACTCAGGCAAGGCAAAGCCCCATCTCCAAAACACTTCCAACCAAGGTTGCTCTAAAATTAGTTCTGTAAGTCCAACAGTATTACACTCTCATTTTCTCTTTGGTTTGACAGTAAGTTCATATCTTAAAAGGATATATTAAAATTTCCAAGTTACACTACTCTGGAAACATAATTGAGTTGAAAATCCTTCTCTATTGGGACGAAATTTCTTCTATGCTGTGTATTTGGTATGAAATCTCACACCCAGTCACTGAGTTACAAAGAATGTAGGAGAACAAGGAGAGGAATTACTGACTGCACTGTCTCCAGGCCTCTGGGAGCCAGGACAGGGGAACTGCCCATGCCAACAGACAAAGGTCTTCTGAATTCAACCTAATATGTTAGCACAGTTGTAGCTAAGTGATTTGATGAGACTTGTACTGGGAAATGAGTAGCATTTAACTGTGGTTCCTTCCAGAGATATGGGAAATCCCAACATTGTCACTGCTTCCACTTAAGAGTAGCTTAGCCTTGCCGTGTAAGACAGGCGCCCCTGCCCCCATGCACAGAAGACAGGGTTCCTAAGTTGCACCAGTTTTCCACCACCTGGGAGCCACACTTTCCAACACAGAGCTTCTCACTCTTAATGGCCATTCAACAATCAGCAGGAAGACTGAACTTAGCTCAATGAGAATATGACCAAAAATAAATTAATTAATAAATAGGGATAAAAATTGGAAAAGAATATGAACACCAATGGAGTAAAACTTCCCATACAGCTGATTCGAGAGAGAAAATCTATTTGTAAATAACAAGTCAAAACCAAGTAAGACACATCTCTGATTTTGGTTTCATTCAAAAGAATCTTTCATTCCTGGCCAACTAGCTATGTGGTGCAATATGATCTACTTCTTATTTACACTCTATCTATTAAAAATAATTCCTTAGTAAGGACTTGTTAATATTAAAAAGTCTAAATGTTTATAATAAATACTGTATTACAATATTTTAATATTTACAATTGGGAAAAATGTGTACTCTAGTCAGTCATCTCAGTGCTACTTCTTCAATTTCCTCTTCTACAGAATCAACTGCTTTTACTGCTGGTTTACTGTTTGCAGGTTTTAATCGGTGTCTATTTGGATTAAAACTTCTTCCTTCGCCGAAGAAAAAGTCATCATCTTCATCATGTTCTCTACCCCTCCTGCTTTTATCCCCAGGGAGAAAACTGAGAGGGTCAAAGTCTCCTTTGCTGGCAGCCAGGGAATTTGGGTCACTGCTTTTAGAGGAAGTGGTACTGCTGCCACTGGCACCAAAGAGCTGTTCCATCAGATTAGCTTTTTTCTCTTTTCTTGTAATTAAATCTACACTGTCATTACTAAGTTTCTCTAGGCTGTTTCTTTGGAAATCCAAAAGGCCACTTTTTTGGCTAAAAGGATTTGACTTCCCTGATGTTTTTGCAAATGAAGGTACATAGCTGCCAAATGTAAGCTCATTTGGAGAGGCTGGGCTTCTAATATTTCCTGGATTCTGACCATCTCCTTTGGTTAAAAGGCTGAAGTCTTGCAAATGATGCCCGTTAAACAATCTCTCTGAGGATTCAGAGAACATGTGTGTTTTGGGGCTTCTCTCTGGGGAGCGCAGTTTTGATTCCAAATCAGGCAGCAATGGCAGAGGAGGACATTTTAGATTCCGAGAATCTTGGAGTTCTCTGTTGATTTCATTCAGTTTAGCAAGTAGCATTTCTCTCTTCAGTCTTTCTTCCTCCTCTTCTTCCAGTTTATCAATATTTTGAATCTGACACATTTCCATTTGGTATCTTCCAGTTTCCAACCCTGGTTTTTCTTCTCTCTCCAGCAAAGATGTCTTTTCTTTCTGCTTTTTAGCAAGCTCTTCTCTTTCCCACTCTGTATGAAATCAAATTTTAAAAATGGGATTTTATAGCAGTCAATATTTTTAAAAAGGAAAACAACTCTCATCTTTTACAAAACAACAGTCATTACCTAATTTTGGTATTATCAGTACATTGAGGATGGATATCACAAATTTCATCTCTATACTTGACATTCTGGGATTCCAAAAGAATATACTTGATGTGTATTGCATTTAAGATTCATTTACAGAAACAATTTTGTTCTTCAATTTAGGGGTGGGGAAGAAGGTTCTCTGCCTATGTTTTATACCTAGTATAGGTTCGTACACTGAATGGAGGGTGGTGGGATGGATGCAACAAAGACTTTTATTTTAAACTTAAAAATAAATTGAAACTCTGGATGTCATACCCTGAGAAGGACACAATATCATTTATATAATATTCTAACAGAAGAAGCATTAAGCTGAATCTGATGAAGAGAAAACTTCAGATAAACCCCAAATGAGAAACATTCCTTTTAAAAAAATGAGTCTGTATTCATCAAAAATGTTAATCTCACAAAATATTTTAAAAACGCTGTGAAACTGTTCCAGATTAAAGGAGACAGAAGAGATGAGAACTAAATGTAATTCATGATTATATCCTGAAAGGAAGAAAATGCTATAAAGGACAACACTGTGTCAACTGACAAAATTGTAATATGAACGGCAGATTAGAGAAATGTGTTGTATCCAAGTTAAATTTCCTGAAATTGAAAACTGTACTGGAATGATATAAGAGAATGTCCTTATTTTGGAGAAATACATATGGAAGTATTTTAGGGTATGGGCAGGAGGTACACAACTTACTCTTAAATAGTTCTTTGGCTATTACTGCCACTTTGCTATAATTTTGAAATTATTTCCAAAATTAAAACATTAAAATATGTAAGAATACTATAATTGATAGCTTTAGTAAATAGCATACATTCCCACTAATGTCAGAAATCATTCCATGTAGATTCCAGGAAAAAAAATCAGTCAAAAATGACAAACAGAAGTGACAGTCTTCTGTTACTTTATTCCTTTTCCTGGTACCTTCACAGAACTGACCACAGTATCTAATTTTCTGTTCTATAGTTTAACATGTGAAAGCATCTCCCTTTGTGCATTAGCCAACAGTGATGTAAATATACCTATTTCAGCTGTTATATTGTTTTAAATACATACACACACACACACAAATATACAAATACTAATTTAAGCAACAATTAGGTCATGATTTTATGTTCCACTGACTTTAAGGAAATAAAAAAAAAGGATTTCTCTGTAAGCAGTTACTTTATAACTATTAAAATACATTCAAAGGACTAGAGTCTGGCATCCCTCTCACCTACACCTTTAAGACATTTCATCCAGATGGAAATGAATTTATTCCTGAACTTCATTTCTAGTATCTGAAACTATGTGAGTTGGTTCACTAAACTTCCACACTAAATGGCTGAACATGTTAAAGATTTACTTTACATGTTAAAAACAAAGAAAAATTAAAGGAATATATTCAGGACCTCACAATTCATTGATTTTAAAGCTTGGGCTAGTCTACAGATTCATGAGTCTCAAGGTCAAGCCAACAAAGAGGCTTGTCTTTCAGTTATCTCTTCAACAAGCTTTAGTTAATACACATTTTCCCCCTTATCTGAATTTTCTGAAGTCACCTGTCCTTACTCCCTAACCCCAAACAGCAACTGACTGATAGTCTTCATTGTTTTCTCTTCCCTTGGCAACTTCATTCAAATGTTTGTGACTCCTCACAGACCATCCCCCACTTCTGAATCAACCTCTTGCTCTGTATGACCAAGTCACTGTTCAGCTGAAGGCATCAGGAGAAGCTAACCCTCTCCTTCCCCAAGGATGCTGACTCATCGTTCGCTCGAACAAACTCTTTCTTACCATCCTCCAGTTCCTCAACCTCTTGTTTTACAACTTGGAGTCCTTGATCTTTAACGAACTTTTCTTCTCTTTCCACAATTGAATTTAGAAGCCCTGCTTCTCCATGCTCATCCCTCTCTTGAGATTCCAGGTCCTATTACACATTTTTTAAAAAAACACAAGTTCACATGTAGGAAAAGGGGAAGAAATTATCTAAATATCATAGATTTATCTCCCACTAAGCATGATACCAGGCTTAAGTCAGAAATAAAAGCAAATTTAAATTAATTTCAAATTTCAATGAATAAAGCAGCAAGTCACAAGTTACCATCCCTTGAAAAGCACACAAAATTATTTCTTAGTTAAAATTTTTAAAAAGCATTTCTAAGACATATCAGAACCAACATAATGGAAGTAAAGCCAACACCTTACATAAAATTCTGAAGAGACAAGTTTCAGAAGTATCCTTGCTTTGTACATTGCACAACAAAATCTGATTAATTCAGTTAACCAGAAAAGGCTATTAACCAACTATGGAGGCCAAGTGAGATGGTACTGGAACTGTAACACGGGCAGTGACAACTGTATTGAATCTTTCAAGTTTATACTATACCCAAAGCCTCCAACTAATAAATTTTATAATATTTAAGTCAAATAAAAACGTAAACAAAATTCCTTGTTTCTTATGGTCCCTTTCACGTGCATGTACGTAATTTTTTTAAATAAATGTAAAATACCTATTATTAGTAGACTTATATAGTTGAGAACTGTCCCCCAGAATGCATTCTCTCCTTTTTCCTTTTAGATACAGAATCCCTTGAGTTTTAGCAGGGCAGACAGCTGTTCAACTGGAGACTACATTTGCTAGCCTCCCTTGCAGCTAGACAGGACCAATGGGATGTGAGTGGAAGTTACATATGCAACTTCTGATCACACTTATAAAAACAAAAGCTGCTTGCCCTCCACTTCCTCATTCCTTCTCAAAGGGGGGTTGAGCCAGTTCCAACCAGACACTCTTTAAGATGGAAGAGCAATAAGAGAGAGTATGATTATCATGGAACAAAGCTGTCTACCTGGATTTCCTACTGACCTTCAGCCTATAACAAGAGAAAGAAACTTGCATCTTGCTTGAACCCACTGAATTCTGGGTCTCTTTACAATAGCAACTTAGTTTCCATAGCTCCCATTTGCTGAGGCCCTTTAAAGTGGCAGGATCAGTCTTAAGAGCTTTACAAACTTCATAAACAGTTATAAGCACAACCCTGAAGGGTAAGCCACCCCTGTTCTATAGATTAGGAAACTGAGGCTCCAAGAAGTAACAACTAAAACGTTAGAACTAGAATGTAATTAAAAAGCAGTGCTAACTCCAAGACTACACTCTTTTCACTGTATCAGGTTGCTGTTCCTCCTGTTGAACCTTATAAAGACCAAGGTTTTTTATCCTTTTAAAGAATTACTTTGCTATCCTACACTTTACCTTTCTCAAAAAGACAAATTAACATCAAAGTACAAACATAGGAAGAAACACACTTAGCAGATAGAGCTAACTTGTCTAAATTGTAAAACAAAAACGAAATAAAGAAACAAATAAAAAACTAGAGTACACACAGGAACCAAATCAGTCCATCCTTTCTGTTTTATACCACAGGAAGAGATCTCGGGTGACTGAAAAACGTACATGGCACACAAATATAAGATCATATGAAATACACAGGATCCCTGGTATATTGGGTTTTTGGGAGCTTAAACTGTAAATACTAAAGAAAAAACCTCAGAGAAAAGGAACTTCCAGTATTCAGTGTATAAGTCCCTTTTAAATGAAGGTCCAACGCAGAACCTCTGAATTCCATTCTCATTTCATTGATACAAAGTCAGATTCCACTGGAATTACTTTGCTCAGCATTCAGTTAACCTATAAAATTCTCTTACATAGGAGGCCAAAAAAATTAAATGTAGTCAAATTCTAACAAATCATTTGAAAACTACTACAATTTGCTATTAAACACAAAAGCAAGGAGGATTTTTAGTGACTATTTGGGTACATAAAGGTAAGAACTTAGAAGGCAAATTTTTCTTCTCTTCTACCTCCAACCCAGAAGGAACAATCAACCTTTCTGAAGCATCTGAAAGATGCAATGTGAACTAAGAGTCAATCCAAAGAAATTTAACAAAACGCAGATACAACAGTTGCATATTTACACAGATAGAGCACTAGATTCACTGCTGAAATTTTTAAATGTTTGACATTGCGTTTTTAGGAATAACTTCAAACCTAGAGCCTAGTATCTAATCATATTGCTAAACTCACCAAAGTAAGATGTTCAGGTTCTTCCCGTTTGTTTTCATAACACATAACTGTTTGTGGTGATAGAGGAAATGCTTCCAGCTCCAAGTCTTCACTGGTTTGTACTCCTTTTGTACACTGGTCTGTAAAATCACTCTGGCACGCAGCTATCATAAAAATTATAAGAGATTTTTTCTAATCATATTGAACAATGCTAACATATATGGAATTCAAACTGCATTATGTTCACCATCTAAATAAGATAATCCATGTTTTGTTCAGCTCCATGGCTACTCACCATTACTATTATTGTTTCTAGGATTTACTGGCAATTATGTAATTTGAAGGCAATTCTGACAGGTAAATCCTATTAAGCTCTTACAAAGTTCATGTTTTTAACATTTTATAATTCACAGAAGAGAGAAGTTTATACTTGTGTTTAAAAAAAGTAAAGATATGCATAACAATACCAAAATGTTTATGAGTGAAATGAAACAAGAGCTGGGATTTATTTTAAAATACTCCAGAAAAAAAGCAGAAAACATAGATGAAATAAAATTGGTAAAATATATAACTGTTAAGGCTAAGTGATACATAAACAAAGGTTCATCGTGTTATAGTCTCTAGTTTGCGGTATGCTTATATATTTTCATAAAAGTTTAAGAATTATCATAAGAAAAATTTTTGAAAATTACGTAAAGCATAATGTTAACAGCCTCAGGAGAAAAAGCCAGGAAAGTTGAAAGGATTTCTGAAAATTAACTATAAGGAAATTTAAATTTATTTCAATGAAGTTCTTTCCCCTTTGCCTTCCTTCTACTTCAGAATTAATTTATTTTATTAATAAGTAATAGCCTACAGTATGTTTTTCACCCATAATAGCTACTATACCATTTTTTCTTGGTGTAAGTTCTTTTTCTTTCTTTGGAGAAGACTTTGGAAGACGATTAGAATATATGTTTTTTATATCCAGCTCTCTCTCCTTTTCCTGAAAACAAACCCAACATAATTAACAATGCAGAGTCTCAGTTTAAAATAAAACAAAAACTCTCACCTTGTCAACTGGTATTTTCCTGACCAAACTGGAATATATGTAATTCAGCTTCCCTTTGTAACTACTAAACTATAGAAACGAGTATCCCTGAGCCATTTAGGTTAGAGTAGAGCAATGACTCTCCCTAAAAAGTCCAACATGCACTGGCAGCAAGAAAATGAGAGCAAATACCGAAAAATTCATTTTCTACCCATACCACCTGTTAGAGCTAGTATTGTCTTAAACTGTCTTCCAGGCTTAGCCATAGAGACAAAGAATTTAGTTAGCATCCTTCAAATGTGGGTTCTGAATTACTAATGAGTTAAAAATTAGCCCATTTTTTTAAACACATATGTTCTTGACTATTTTGGGACTATGGCTTTCTCTAAGAATTTGATTAACAAAACAAAAATTCCACGCAAGATAATAGATAAAACCTCAATTTTGCTAAAAATTTCAACCCATCAATGACCTCTGGATAGAATTAACATCTGCTTTAACAAAATTAAATAATTTGAATGTTTCCTCTAAACACTATGTACATGAAGGACATTATTTGAAACAATTTCTAAAATAATCAATCATGGGGTTATCTGAGGAAGAAGACTGAATTATTCAACCATGAAACATAGAAAAACTCTAGTTTCCATAATTTTCTTCCAGGATTTTATCCCTCAGTTCAGTTATATCTCTCCTATTAGTGTATTTGATGTTTCATTTTTAGCATGTGTTGTAGTGATTATACTAAAAAACCTTTTCTTTCTAAGTGCCAAAGATAATGTTAGAATTGTGTAAACTACACTGTACCAACTTACAAATATGAATGGTAACAGTGTTTTAAGTATTGAGTTCTCATCTAATATATATTATAGTGAGAAATAATGCAATTTTTTAATTTATTTTAAAAGTGCTTACTTTTAATTTGTGATATAGACGTTGTAGCTCCTTTTGAAGAACTTTATTTTCATCATGAGCCTCATATGCCTTTTTCCTTTCAGCAAGCAACTGTCGTTGGAAACTGCTAGTACTCAGCTCAAGGTTTTTCGACAGTTCCTGTGATGTATATAAACACATAAAAAATAGTACTTGAAAAAAATTCAACTGTAAAACACTGCATTTAGCATCAAAATGACATTTTTAGTGGTACTGTACAAGACATAAAAATCAGGCTGGGCTTAGTGTTCATGAACATAAACTGGGAAATAGATTTACCAACAATTTAGTAAGGTACTTAGCCTATTATTCCTTTCTTTGTTTTTCACAGATTTGTAAAATAAATTCTTAAGCATTTGCCTGAAATATATAAGAGCAAAAGACAGCCAAAGGATGTGATGAGAAACAACGGCTTTTGGGAATCATTGTTTGGGTAAACAAATACCAATAAAGCTGTGTAAAATAACACAGCACTATTCAAGGTACAGAGATTACCTTGTAAAACATTTCTAGATAAAAACAAGAGAAATTTCCATGGTCTTTAAACACGTTTTGTGAAGTTTATGAAAGAATTTAGGGCAAAATATTTTCTTTGAGGTGACATCAGCAGCATGGCAGTGTGAGTCATTCCTTTTTTCTCTCTCCTTTGATTTACAACTAATCAGACATCTATAACCAAACAAAAGCACCTCTGCACAGCACACCAGGACATCTGAGAGATCCATCCATCTGTGCACCCAAAGTGGGTGGACTGGAACTCAGAGGAGGCTGCAAAGCCAGGGGAGTGGTGGTGATAGAGGCAGGGGCCATCGGCCAGCATGACCTTTCTGGCAGAGGAGGTGGAGGGGGAAGGTAGTGAGTGAGGGTCTGCCGGGCATGCATGCTGCAGCTAGCATTGCTCAAAGAGAGACCACAATGACTGGAGGAGGAGAAAGAAAGGGATGAAGACAGACAATGCGCTTCCTGCTGTCTGCCCTGGGATTCTGGCAAGAGATCCACCCACAGACCTCTCAGACTCCCCTACTGGAGGACCCCCTACCAGGCCATGGGCACACCCAAAGCCCCAAGTCCTAAGCACATACCTCCCCCAACTCTGCTGCCATGCATTTTTTTCTCTCCACCTCCTTTTTTTTATGTACATGCTCCTAACCTCAGCAGCAAATCAGCTCTCATTAGAGAAACCAAAAACTCATGGTATTGTGCCACCTTCTGGATAACAAAAGAAAGGCTCCTAATTACCAATCTGTTGAACTGTTATAATCAAAGTAAACAAAGCCTTACCTAAAGAAGGAAGGTGTTCACTACTTAAAACACAGCAGCAGAGACACTTTTCATCAAACACTACAAAAAATTATAGTACAGTATTACAAAAAGAAAAGGACAATTTTCCAGCAGCCAAACCCAAAGACATGGAATATCACAAACTCACTGATAAAGAACTCAAAATAGCTGTTATGAAGAATGAGCTACAACAAAACTAAGAAAGGCAATACAATGATGTCAGAAGTAAAATTAATGAATAGAAGAACTTTACCAAAGAGACTGAAATTCTAAAGAAGAGCCAAATAAAAATTCTGGAGCCAAAGAACTCAATAAATGAGATGAAAAATGTATTAGGAAGCAATGGAAATAGAGCAGATCAGATGGAAGAGAGAACAAGCAAGCTCAAGAATAAGAATTTAGAAATGATTCAGGCAGAAGAGGAGAGAGAAAAAAATTTTGTTTCTGGTGAGGAACATTGGCCCTGAACTAACATCTCTTGCCAATCTTCATTTTTTTATGCTTGAGGAAGACTGTCCCTGAGCTAACATCTGTGCCAATCCTCCTCTACTTTGTACGTGGGATGCTGCCACCGCATGGCTTGATGAGCAGTCTGCAGTTCCATGCCCAGGATCTGAACCTGTGAATCCTGGGCCACTGAAGTGGAGTGCGTGAATGTAACCACTACACCACCAGGCCAGCCCCAAGAACTAAAATTTTTAAAAAGTGAAGAAACCCTACAAGAACTATCAGATTCCATTAGAAGAGCCAATATAAGATTAATGGGTATAACAGCAGAAAAAGCAAGGGGGAAGAGAGCAGAGAACTTATTTAGAGAAATAACAGCTGAGAAGTTCCCAAATCTGGAGAAGAAACTGGATATACAAGTCCATAAAGCTAACAGAACACCTTACTATCTCAAGCAAAAAGATATTCTCAAACACACATTATATTAAAACTATCAAAGAATTGTAAAGGCAACCAGAGAAAAAGAGACTGTAACATACGAAGAAACCTCCACTAGGCTATCAGAAGATTTCTTAGCAGAAACTCTACAGGCCAGCAGAGAGTGGAATGACATGTTCAAAGTATGGAAAGATAAAAATTGCCAGCCAAGAACACTCTATTCAGCAAAGTTATCCTTCATATCTGAAGGAAAAATAAAGGCTTTCCTAGACAAACAAAAGCTAAAGGAGTTCACCGCCACCAGATGTGCCTTACAAGAAATGTTGAAAGGAGCTGTTCAAGCTGAAATGAAAAGACGAAAGGACACAAAACTCTGATTAGGGTGAAAGACAGAACTAGAAATCTGTAACTCTTTTTTAGAATAATATATTAAATGGTTATAGCATAAAGGTTAAAGGAAAAGAGCAGTAAAAATAACAATAAAGAGCACTAAAAGTAAGTAGTATAGTTACTACAACTTGGTAACAAAATCACAGCATGAAAACAGAGAATTTCTGACAACAAAAAATGTAAAATAGGTTAGAGTAAAACGATGGGACTTTTATAAGTTGATGAGGATAAATTGCTTTCAGCCGTAAAAGGACTACTACATTGATGAGATGCTGTACGTAAACCTCATCGTAACCGCAAAGCAAAAATCTAAAGCAGAGACATAAAACATAAAAAAAGGGGAGACTGAGCAAATCACCATGGAAAACCACCCACTGACAAAGGCAGACAGAAACAGAAGGGAAAAGAAACAATGGAGAGAAAAAATAACCAGAAGGCAAAAGATAAAATGCCAGCAATAAATCCTTACATATCAATAATCACCCTAAATCTAAATGAATTGAACTCACCAATCAAAAGGCACAGAGTGGCTGAATAGATTAAAAAAACAAGAACCAACTATAAGCTCCCTACAGAAAATTCATTTCAGCTCTAAAAACACACAGAGGCTCAAAGTGAAGGGATGGAAGATGATATTCCAAGCAAATGGAAACCAAAAGAAGGCAGGCATAGCTATTCTTATATCATACAAAACAGACTTCAAGCCAAAAAAGGTAATAAGACAAAGAAAATCATAAGACAATGATAAAGAGGTCAATACATCAAGAAGACATAACAATTGTAAATATATACGCTCCCAACACCTGAGCACCAAAGTATATTAAGCAAATACTGACAGATCCTAGGGGAGAAACAGATAACACAATAATATTAGGGGACTTTAATATCCCACTACCGGAAATACATAGATCTTCTAGGTAGGAAATCAACAAGGAAAGAGTGGAACTGAACCACACTTTAGAACATGGACTTAAAATACATACACAGAACACTCCATCCAACAGCAGCAGAATACACATTCTCCTCAAGTGCACATGGAACATTATTCAGGATAGATCATATGATTGGCCATGAAACAAATCTTAGGAAATTTAAGAAGAATGAAATCATACCAACTATCTCTTCTGACCACAGTGGCATGAAACTAGAAAGTAACAACAAGAGGGAAATGAAAATATCTACAAATAAGTGGAAACTAAACAACACACTTCTAAACAACCATTGAGTCAAAAAAGAAATCAAAAGAGAAATAATAAATTATCTCAAAACAAGTAAAAATGGAAATACAACATATGAAATCTTGTAGAATGCAGCAAAAGCAGTTCTGAGAGGAAAGTTTATCACAATAAATACATATATTAAAAAATTAGAAACATCTCAAATAAACAACCTAACTTTACACCTCAAGGAACTAGAAAAATAAGAACATATTAAGCACAAAGTTAGCAAAAGGAAGGAAAAAAATAAAGATCAGAGTGGAAATAAATGAAATAACAACCAAAAAAACCAAGAGAAAGAATCAATGAAACTAAGAGTTTATCTTTCAAAAGATAAACAAAATTGACAAACCTTAGGCTAGACTAAGAAAAAAAGAGAGAAGACTCAAATAAATAAACTTAGGAAGGAAAGAGGAGACATTACAACTGATAGTACAGAAATACATAGAATCATAGGATGCTACTACGAACAATTATAAGCCAACAAATGACATAACCTAGAAGAAATGGATACATTTCTAGAAACACACAACCTCCCAAGCCTGAATCAGAAAGAAACAGAAAATCTGAACAGACCAATAACGAGTAAAGAGATTGAAGCAGTAGTCAAAAAAACCCCAACACAGAAAACTTCGGGACCAGGCAGCTTCACTGGAGAATAATTAGCACCAATCCTCCCAAAACATCAAGGAGGAGGGAATCCTTCCAAACTCATTCTGTGGAGCCAGCATTACCTTGAAACCAAACCAGAGAAGGACACCACAAGAAAACAAAACTATAAACCAATATCCCTGATGAATACAGATGCAAAACTTCTCAAGAAAGTATTAGCAAACTGAATTCAAGAAAAGATTAAAAAGGATTATACAACATGGCCAAGTGGGACTTACCCCTGGGATGCAAGGATGGTTCAACATATGCAAATCAATAAATGTAATACATCACATTAATAAAATGAAAGAGAAAAATCATATGATCATCTCAACAAATACAGAAAAAGCATTTGACAAAATACAATATCTTTTTCTGATAAAAACCTTTAATAGTATTAAAGGAACATATCTCAACATAATAAAGGGCTATACAACAAACCCACAGCTAACATTATACTCAATGGAGAAAACTTGAAAACCTTTCCTCTAAGACGAGAACAAGGCAAGGATATGCACTCTCACTATTCCTATTCAATATAGTACTGGAGGTCCTAGCTAGAGCAATTAGGCAAGAGAGAAAAATAAAAGGATCCAAAATGGAAAGGGAGAAGTAAAACTGTCGCTATTTGTTTAACTACTATATGCCTTGGAGAAGGTCTTTTTACACTGATATAGTCAGGAGAGCTATTGGATTCTTTCACTTGTATTTCTAGCTCCTTTGCCAGGTTTGGGAAGTTCTCAGCTATTATGTCTTTCAACAAGCTTTCTGCTCCATTCTCCTCCTCTTCTTCCTCTGGAATACCTATAACCCTTATGCTGCATTTTCTAACTCAGCTGGATATTTCTTGGAGAATTTCTTCATTTCTTTTTAGTCTTACTTCTCTCTCCTTCATCTGAAGTATTTCTCTATTTCTGTCCTCCAGACTGCTGATTCATTCCTCCAAAATATCAGCTCTATTATTCAGGGAGTCCAGATTTTTCTTTATCTCATCTACTGTGTTTTTCATCTCCAATATTTCTGATTGGTTCTTCTTTATAGTTTCAGTCTCTTTTGTAAAGAAGTTTCTTATTTCATTGAATTGTCTATCTGTATTTTCTTGTAACTCGTTAAGGGTTTTTTTGTTTTGTTTTTGGGGGAAGATCTGTCAGCCCTGAACTAACATCTGCTGCCAATCCTCCTCTTCTTGCTGAGGAAGACTGGCCCTGAGCTAACATCTGCCTCTATTTTATATATGGGACGCCTACCACAGCATGGCTTGCCAAGCAGTGCCATGTCTGTGCCCAGGATGCAAGGGGCGAACCCCGGGCCGCCAAAGTGCAATGTGTGCACTTAACTGCTGTGCCACCAGACCAGCCCTTCATTGAGTTTTTTTTATGATAGCTATTTTGAATTCTCCGTCATTTAGATTATAAATTTCTGTGCCTTCAGGATTGATTTCTGGGTGCTTGTCATTCTCCTTCTGGTCTGGAGATTTAATATATTTTTTCATACTGTTTGAGGGTGTGGATTTGTGCCTCTGCACAGTGATAGTATCTGGTCACAGCTTCCACCCGCCACCACTGGGTGGGGGTCAAGAGCTGTGTATTCTGAGCCTGTCATGATCCACGGCTCACTTGCTCACAGGCACTGCTTTTCTATCTGTGTGGGTGCTCTGGCCAACCGCTCAGCTGGAGCGTCTGGCTGGAGGAGGGGTGCTTTCTTTTGTCTGTATGATCCTAGAGGCATTCTCACTCTGCCCTTGCTATCTGCTCTCCTGGGGCGCTAGCTCGATGAAGACACCCCAGAAATAGCTTAGTCAGCTCTGTGTGGGTCTTTTGCACAGGTTGTGAGGAAACCTGGAGACTGAAGGCGTTCCCCTGGAGGGCCACCCCTACCCCCTCTCCTCTCAGAGCCATGCAGTCCAGAGCTCAGGGTCGCTGCCACTGACGGAGGGAGAGGAGATCCCCTTATCTCCTTCCACTTTCTTCACCTCCACCTTCAGAAGTATGGATGCGTGGGCCTCTCAGATGTCTTTTGTGATGTATGAATGTCCTCTGTTGGTATATGAATGTCCTTTTGGCTGTATCTTAGAGGGGAGAGTCTAAGGGGAGAGCTCATTCTGTCATGATTCTGACACCACCAAACTGTCGCTGTTTGTTGATGACATGATCTTATATACAGAAAATCCCAAAGAGTCAATCAAAAAACTGAAAGAATTAATAAATGATTTCAGTAAAGTGGCAAGATACAAAATCAACATATAGAAATCAGTTGCATTCTTTTATACTAACGATGAAGCACCTGAAAAAAGAAATAGACAAAACTCTCTCATTGATAATAGCATCAAAAACAATAAAATACTTAGGAATAAATTTACCCAAGGAAGTTAAAGATCTGTACAGTGAAAACTACACAAATTTGCTGAAAGAAATCCAAGACAGAAACAAATAGGAAGACATCCCATATTCATGAATCAAAGAATTAATACTGTTAAAAAGGCCATACTACACAAAGCCATCTACAGAGTCAATGTAATCCCCATTAAAATACTAAAGGCATTCTTCACAGAAATACAAGAAACTATCTGAAAATGTGTGTAGAACCACAAAACATCCTGAATAACCAAAGCAATCCTGAGAAAAAAGAGCAAAGCTAGATGTATTGCACTTCCTGTTCCAAACTATTCTACAAAGCCATTGTAATAAAAACGGTATGGTACTGGCACAAAAATACACAGAATACATATTCTGTTCCAAACCAGTAAAACAGAATAGAGAGCCCAGAATTAAACCCTGGCATATATGGTCAGCTAATATTCAACAAGAGCCAAGAACACATATGGAGAAAGAAGAGTCTCTTCAGTAAATCGTGCTGGGAAAACTGGCGAAAAATATGCAGAACAATGAAATTGGATCACTAATCTCAGATCACTCAAAAAATTAACTTGAAATGGATCAAAAACTTAAATATAAGACCTAATACCATAAAACTTCTAGAAGAAAATGGAGGGAAGAAGCTCATCAGTATTGGCCTTGGCAATGACCTTTTGGACATGATGACAAAAGCACAAACAAAAAAACGAAAAAATGAACAAATAGGGGTGGGACCAAGATGGCAGAGTGAGTGGTCTTCTTTGTCTCTCCCCCTTCAAACCTACAACTAATTGGACATTCACCGGTTAACAAAGGATATCCAGATAGCATCTCAGGATGCCTGAGAGACTCATGCTGCTATACATCGGAAGGCGGACGGACTTCCCCCCGGCAGGAGGTGGAAATAGGTGAAAACTCTCTGAACCCCGACCCCCAGACAGACTAGTACCTGCAAAAGGCTCTCTTCCAGTGGACTCCCCCATAGCATCGCCACACACCAAGGGCAGGAGTGTGCACTCACCGGCAAAGCGATGGTGGAAACAGGTGACAACAGCCCTACCTAAGCCCCCTGAGATTACACCTAAGCCCAGGGGCAAACTCCAGGGTCCCGCACCCGCTGGCAGGGAAAGCCTCTGCTCGCCATTAGCAGAGAGGCTCCGCCCAGCATTAAGAACAAGGGGAAGCTCCCAGGGAGCAGATTCCCCGGCAGGGCACAAGCCCGCCAGCCGATGCCAGGCCCACGGGCTCCGGCTGTGCACGGGACAGTGCAGGAGGCGCCCAGACTTCCCGTGGATGTGCTTGGGGACTGGGTGGAGCTCCAGCACCTGGCTCTGCGGCCCAGGGGGAAACTCCAGGGTCCCGCACCCACCGGCAGGGAAGGCCTCTGCTCGCCATTAGCGGGGAGGCCCCACCCAGCATACAGAACACCAGGAGACTCACAGGGAGCGGATTCCCAGGCAGGGCACCAGCCCACCAACCGCTGCTGGGCCCACAGTCTCTGGCTGTGCACGGACAGTGCAAGAGGCGCCTAGACTTCCCATGGACGTGCTTGGGGACTGGGTGGAGCTCCAGCGCCTGGCTCCACAGCCCAGGGGAAAAATCCAGGGTTCCGTACCTGCCAGCAGGGAAAGCCTCTGCTTGCCATTAGCGGGGAGGCCCAGCCCAGCATTTGGAACGTGAGGAAGCTCCCAAAGAGCAGAATTCCCTGCAAAGCAGCAGCCTGCCAGCCACCGCCAGGCCCACGGACTCTGGCTGTTTCCCAGATGAGGCAAGGGGCTCCCAGAGATTCCGTGAGAGTGGTGTGGGGCTGGGTGGAGCTCCAGTGGAATGGCTACATGGCCCAGGGGGGAACTCCAGGTTCTCACAGCAGCCTCAGTGAAAGCCTCTGCACAGCACTAGTGGAGAGGTCCCGACCGGCAATCACAAGGATGGAAGGCCCTGGGGCAAAAGTAGCACAGCTAGGTGAGCTAACCAGAGACTGAAGAAGATACCCATAGCTCTGCTGGGACCTATAGTGGACAAGTGTGATCTTGTGGGCTCTGACAGCGACAAAGCTGCGATTATACGTGATCCTGCTCCCGGCTACTGGGAAAGCCCATAACACCATTGCAGACCCCACGGAAGGAGCGTGTCTAGGTGGGCTGCAACAGTAGGCACCAGCAGCCTGAGGCCCCCTTGCGACTGCCCCCACAACTGGTGAGGGATCCCACAGGACCACTGTGATTCTGAGGAGAGACCCAGGTCCAGTCAGTAACAGCTGACAGGGTTCCTGGTTGGTCCATTCTAAACAGCCGCTTTCCCCCCAACACCAGTTGCAACAAGTGGAAGCAGCGACTAAACTCTAGCTCTATGCGGAGGCACAAATCCATGCCATCAAGCAGTATGAAAAAATATATTAAATCTCCAGAACAGAAGGAAAGTGATAAGCACCCAGAAAACAATCCCAAAAACAATAAAATCTATAACCTAAATGACGACGATTTCAAAAAGCCATTATTAAAAAACTCAAAGAGTTAAAATAGAATTCAGATAGACAACTCAATGAGTTCAGGAGCTATGTCACAAAAGAGCTTGATACTATAAAGAAGAACCAATTAGAAATACTGGAGATGCAGAACACAATGGAGGAGATTAAGAAAAATCTAGACTCTCTGAATAGTAGCGTCGATAATATGGAGGACAAAATTAGCAATTTGGAGGACAGAAATATAGAAATGCTGCAGACAGAGGAGGAGAGAGAAGTAAGACTAAAAAGAAACAAAGAAACTCTCCGAGAATTATCTGACTCAATTAGGAGATGCAACATAAGGATTATAGGTATACCAGAGGGAGAAGAGAAGGAGAAGGGGGCAGAAGGGCTGTTCAAAGAAATAATGGCTGAGAACTTTCCAAACTTGGGAAGAGAGATGGAACAGAGATGTGACAGAAGCCAATAGATCTCCAAACTTTATTAATGTAAAAAGACCAACCCCAAGGCATATAGTAGTGAAGCTAGCAAAAGTCAACGACAAAGAGAAAATACTAAGGCCAGCCAGGCAGAAGAAAATAACTTACAAAGGAAACCTCATAAGACTATCAGCAGATTTCTCAGGAGAGACCTTACAGGCTAGAAGAGATTGGAATGAAATATTCTGCAGCCAAGAATACTCTACCCAGCAAAAATATCCTTCAAATATGATGGAGAAATAAAAACTTTCCCAGATAAACAAAAGTTAAGGGAGTTCATTGCCACAAAACCTCCTCTTCAAGAAATGCTCAGGAAGAACCTCATACCTGAAAAATCAAAAAAAGGAAAGGGGTTACAAAATCCAGAACAAAGGAGATAAGCAGAAGGACAATAACAGAAAGTAGCAGCTCTCCATCAGAACAGGTTAGCAAAAGTTAAATAAAACATTAAAGATAAACGGAACGGAAACACCAGGAATAAATATAACCTAGTCATTTTAACCACAAACTCACAACACAAAAAAGAAGAGAGAAAAAAATTCTGACAATAACAACCTAGAAGGGGAAGAGAAAAGGGATCGAATGTTTTAATTTAAGGAAATAAGAGGCTATCAAAAAAAGGACTATCTCATCTACGAGATGTGTTATACAAACCACCTGGTAACCACTAAACAAATAACAAGAATAAAGATACAAATTACAAATAAGAAGAAAGCCAAAATTAACATCACCAATGAAGAACAGGTGCCTCCAGATGTGGTATCTTAAGGAGGAATAACATCACCTATTCAGTATTACGGCCTAGAAGGCAAAAATCACAGTCTAATAACAATGAAACAGAGAAATGCAAATTAAGAATACTCTATTAAATAAAAAGGGATGGGGTACCATATTCTTTAGAAATGTCAATGTCATAAAAAGACAACAAAAGTATAAGGAAAATTTCCAGATTAACAAAGGCTAAAGACACCTGGATAACGCAACACAATACTTGACTCTAGATTGGATCCTGTACTAGAAGGGGAAAATTGCAATGAAAGACCCTATTAAGTCAACTGAAAAAATTGTATTGTGGACAGGAGATTAGAGAAAATTACTGCATAAGTGTCAATTTATACTGTAATTGCACTATGGTTATACAAGGTTAGATCCTTTTTCTTAGGAAATAAAACCAATATATTTACGGATAAAGGACATGATGTATGACATTTACTCTCAAATAGTTAAGAAAAGAAAATTATGTGTGTTTGTGTGTGTATGCATATCACAGAGAGAGAGCATATCTGTGTAAGACAAATGAGGTAACATGTTAACAGAAGGTGAATCTGGGTAAAGAGTATGGGAGTGCTGTTAGTACTACATATATATATATATATATATATATATATATATATATATACTGCAACTCTCTGTAACCTTAAAATTATTCCCATATAAAAGTGTATCCTTAGATATTTTGGGGCAAAACAGGAAACCCATTGAACTCAAAGAGAAAAATGTTAATAGCTACCAGAGATTTAAAAAAATACTTTCAAGTTCTAAATGATAATAACTGTCACCCTAGAATCCAGGACCCCGTAAAATTATCATTCAAGAGTGAAGACAAAATTAATTATTTTAAGATAAAGACTAGAAAATTTTACCACTCAGAAGCCCTCACTGAAAGAATGACCAAAGGATATACTTCAGTAAGAAAGAAAATGAACCTTGAAGGAAAGAAGCATTAATGAGCAATGGTGACATGCAAGAAACAACAGTGAGCAAAGAAACTTGGTAAACCTCATAAGTACTATTAAAAAACTGATAGGTTTCAAAATAAGGTAATTTAAAACAGATAATAATACAGAAGATGACATGAGAAGAGACAGAACAAAGTACTCTACTGTCCTGATAGCATTTGAAAAAAGGGAGATATTAACTGCTCCACACTTCCTTAATTCAAGTACATATATCTTAAAAATTTAAGGATAAACTCTAAAAGAACAGAAATAGGATGTGTCACTTTGAAATCACCAGAAATGCAGGGCAAGGGGTAAAAGGCAGGAAGGAGAAAAAAGAGGCAGAGAGAAAAGATGATAATTTTGTTTTTATAGACAACCCATGTAGACCCAAATATCTCAGTAATCACAACAAACGTAAATAAGTAACTTTGTTGAATAAGATACTCTTATGTTGGATTCTTTTTTAAAAAATTTAGTCAATATTGTACAAGCACAGAGATAAAACATTAACAAAAAAAGATAAACATTAAAGAAAAAATATATTAGGTAAAAATATTAACCAAAAGAAAATTAGTATAGACCAAATAGGCTTTAAGATTAACAAAAAGCATTATTAGGGAGAGATAAAGAGTTATTATTTAATGATTAAAAGAACAACTCACCAGAAAGGTAAAACAAGTGAACATGTTTTAAATTCAATTCTAAAACTAAAAATAACACAGCTTCTAAATATGCTAAATTTTTTGGCAAGCTTTATCAAGAAAACAAAGAGGTACATATTAATATATTAGGAATAAAAGTGGTGCATACTACTACAGAAATGATAAATATTTTAAATGTCAAAAGTCTATGAAAAACCTAATATCAACAAATAGAAAATCTGAGATAAAATGAACAATTTTCCAGAAAAATATAAATTACTAAAAGTAACTGAAAAAGAAATATATGATCTGAATCAATCTAAATGAAGTGAATAAGTAGGAAAAAATAAAAAGACAAAAACTCACAAATAAGCACTAGATCTAGAAGTTTCAAAAGTGATAACTACCAAATTTTAAGAAAGAGATATTCCCTATCTTTTACAATCTAGAAAAGGGAAAAGAAAAAAGGAAAAACTCTCCAAGTCATTCCTTATAAGAATTTTTATAATATTGATGCTGAAACTGGATAAGGACAGCTTGAAAAAATAAATCATATGCTATTCTTATATATGAATATTGTTGCAAAAATCTCAAGTATTAGCAAAAGGAATTCAGCAATGTACAAAAATTACACCACAACTAAGTAGGATTTATCCTAAGAAAGGCAAGGATAAGAGTAATTTAACAATGAAATTTAATTTTCCATGTTAATTAAATGAGAAAAAATACTTGCTAATTTCAACAGATGCAAAAAAAAGGTATTTGAACATTTGATAAAATTCAACACTAAACATGATTTTAAAAAATACTAGCAAGTTATTAATAGAAGGAATTTCCTCACATATAATATATATAATACACACACACACACACACACACAGAAAGATCCAGAAGGATATACACTAAGATGCTAAAACTGGTGGTACCGGGGAGTAAGAATGTTAAGTTTTTATTTTAGTTTTTATTTTTCTCAAGGTTTTTTACAATGCACATGTGTTACTTATGTAAAAATAAGGAAATTTCTAAAAATATATTTAAATGAAAAGATAAAATAGGAAGGATATATATCTACCAACTTCAGAAAAGTAGTTATTTCTGAGGAGGGAGAGTAGAAGAGGGATATTTTGGAGAAAGTGTACAGGGGAACTATAAAGTAATACCTTATTTTTAAAAATACAATCTAAAGCAAAAGTAGCAAAATGTCAACATGAGTGTTTTAAATATTATTCTTTTCTGTACATTCAAAATATTTCATAAGAAAAAAATTAAAAGTGCTTTAAGAAATTAAAGATATTGAATGGAAAAAGAAGAAAATGTAAACATAGTGGTTATCTTCAGCTGGAAGGACTATGGGTGTTTTTCCCCCCACTTTACCGTAAATTTCAAAATGTCTTTAAACAAACATTTTAATAGGACAAAAAAAATTTTAAATACTTTAACTGATTTTTTTCCAAAAGGAAATATCACAGAATTCTACCAATTTTTAAAAAGCAAACCCAAAGGATAACTAATCTTAACTTCACTTATTTTTTACCAAGAAATAAATAACATACTTAAATAACAATATTGCATTTGTTAAAACAGGTCTATAAATGTCAATTGTTTTAATCTCTTCTCAATGTTGTTATAACTCAATTCTGAGGACTTCTGCCCTTGTGTAAGCAAGGACCCTAGCCCATCTTACACGAACAGTTTTCACAATATTTCTAGTAGGTGGTCATTTAGCCTTTGTACAAATACTTCTGGTGGTAGAAAGCTCGATAATTCAAAGGGTATTCATTTCATTATCATCAGATAATTCTAGCTATTAGGAAACTCTTCCTTATGAATGAGCAGAAATCTGTTTCCCAGAACTATCCATTAGGTTTGTACTACCTTCAGGGATATTCAAAAGCATATCCACCTCTCTTCCACACAATAGCTCTTTAAATACTGAGGTAAGTTACCCTTAGTTTTCCCTTAATTTGAATCTTATCCACGGTTCCATGGTTCTTCCACTGTTTCTTATATGGCAGGTTTTCCTGCTTGCTCTTTATGTCAGTTTGTTACCTACAATTTGGTAGCTTTTATCAGATGTGATCTGGCCAGTAAAATTAGGACCTAGGCACCACCAATGCTTGGTTAACGGTTTTCTTCTTCTGTTAACACTTTAAGTAGCTATATGATTACTGCTTCATCAGCTAAAACCCTATACAGGCATACCTCGGAGATATTGCGGGTTCCGTTCCAGACTACCACGATAAGGTCAGTATCGCAATAAAGCGAGTCACACAACCTTTTTGGTTTCCCAGTGCATGTAAAAGCTATGTTTACACTACACTGTAATCTATCAAGTATGCAACAGCATCATGTCTAAAAAAACAATGTACGTACCTTAATTAAAAAACGCTTTATTGCTAAAAGATGCTAACCATCATCTGAGTCTTCAGTGAGTCATCATCTTTTTGCTGGTGGAGGGCCTTGTATCAATATCTGTATCAGTTATCAGTATCTTGTATCAGTATCACAGAACAGTATCTGTGAAGTGCAATAAAGCAAAGTGCAATAAAACGAGGTATGCCTGTACTTTTTAAAACCTGAATTACTTTCAAGCCAGGTCTCCCCAGATGCTACCCATAAAAAAGATGGAAAAAAATTGAGGACTTAATAGTTAACTTGACTAAATTTTATCTTGTTTGTTTGAAGTCAGATTTTGAACCTAAGGAGATCAATTCAATCTTAATCTTGCCATCCATCAAATTAGCTGTCCCTCCTATTTCTGAACCTGCCATGAATGCCACTTTACTTCATTGATCCATCCATCCACTCATTCCTTTAAAGGACACTAATTCTAGCTAGATAGTGTGTCAAATGTTGCAAATACAAAATCAAATAAGACTTGTTACTGCCTTTGAGGAGGCTGGTCAAATTTTCTGATAATCAGGCTGAAAGGGACAGGGCCTAAGATGGTCCCCCAAAGCACCCACTTAGAAACGTTCTCTCCAAGCTGACAGCTGTTTATTTATTTGTACCCTCTGGGATCAGTTACTGATCCGATTGTAAAGCTTTCTAACATTATTTTTGACCAGTCTGCATGTCTCCATTAAAATACAAACATGAAAGATTTACTGTATCTACTATATACTATATCTACTATATCAACAGTATATCAAGATATACCATATCTACTAGAATTGGGTAGATACAGTATACACCTACAGAATATAGATGTATAATGTACATATTATATACTATATAAGTGGTATAGTATGTAGTACGTACTATATCATATATGGTGTAGTATACAATTTAGAATATAGATGTATATAGTATATGCATATAGAATGTAATATAGTAAATCTTGATGTACTAATCCAGCAATCCTATGGGAGAAAAAATAAGGATAGTTCTAAGTGAGAAATATTTTCCAAAACATATTCAAAAATTTGGCAGAGATTAGCATTAAGTTTACTGATAGCTAACTTCTAACATCTACCTCTGCTTACCTTTAAAAACACTAGTACTCGCTTTTTCTCACTTTTCTTACCTCTCCTAGTATCAGTATCTCTATCAGTTATCAGTATCTTGTATCAGTATCACAGAACAGTATCTGTGAAGTGCAATAAAGCAAAGTGCAATAAAACGAGGAATGCCTGTACTTTTTAAAACCTGAATTACTTTCAAGCCAGGTCTCCCCAGATGCTACCCATAAAGCATCTGACAAAGCATGCTGACAAAGGCTCCGAAATCACATTCACAGGGTTCTTCAGTCCTCTAGTGTATAATTGATCGGAATCTGGAGAGGGAGCTCAGTTAAATGAACTACCCATCTCTTAATATTTCTTTATCTGCTTTGAGCAGGACAAGATACAAGCAAACTTGGAATCCAGGAGTTATGCTTCCTTTGAGCATTACAAGTAGTGGGCTTTGGCTTATTACTTTAATGAAACCTCTGCTGTTTTTCTTTAAAAAGTTTTCAAGCCTTTGCTTACTCTGAGTTTTTGTCTTCCAACATAGCTAGATTTTACTCCACAGTTATTTACCACAGTTATCACCAAAAATAAAACAGACTTCAGAAGTGGTTGCTGCTCAACAAATTGCATATAGAAAATAAGCATGATATAAAAGATTTCAAAAAACTATTTCTTTCTTTCACAGCATGCGAAACTTTTTATCAGAAGATACGGTACTCCCCCCTTATCTGCGGGGAATATGTTCCAAGATCCCCAGTGGATGCCTGAAACCACAGATAGTACTGAACCCTATATGTACTATGTTTTTTCCTATACATCCATACCTATGATAAAGTTTAATTTATAAATTAGGCACAGTAAGAGATTAACAACAATAACTAATAATAAAATAGAAAACATAACAACATACTGCAATAAAAATTATGTGAATGTGGTCTCTCTCTCTCTCTCTCAAGATATCTTACTGTACTGCACTCACCCTTCTTGTGATGATGAAGTACAATGCTGATGTGATGAGATGAAGTGAGGGGAATGATGTAGGCACTGTGATGCAGAATTGGGCTACTACTGACCTTCTGATATGTCAGAAGGAGGATCATGGAGCCATAACAATGTCGACAGATGGATGTCAGGAGCAGACAAGGTCTGCAGTTGACCACGGAAAGTGAAACCACAGATAAGGGAGGACTACTGTACTGACAAAACAGCCAGAATTAATTTTAGTATTTTAACTCATGCTGTCATTAAAAATTATGAAAAAAACATAAATGTATTACTATAATAGGAACACACTACTCAGCTTTTAAATACGTGATAAAATTCCACATAGTTTACTACAATGATAATAGAATAATAAAAAGGGCAACAGAATGGGGCACAGAAGGCTGCAGCTGTAGTCCAGGACAGGTGGTTCCAGTGACCTGTGTGAGTCTGTGTGACCTAGAAGGCAAACACCGTCTCTCTGTCATGGCCTCCTCAACTGTGAAATGCTTGGGTTGGACTAGACTAGAGAGCTCCCAATGAGGGTGTTTCAGGAGCTGCCTCAGATTGCTGGGCAAGTGAGTTTCCCAAGCCCTCTTTACAGCTTAACTCACTAATCACCACACCAAATAGTTCAGTCTTTATCTGTTGCCTGTAAAGAACTGTTCAAATCTAAAAAATAAAAGGATCAAATCAGTAGTTTTATACTTTAAAAAAAAAAATAGAACGCCTGACGTCCACTGAGCTCAATTTGAAAACGAACGCGCTAAACCATTCTATGGTCCTTTCAAACTCCAGAATACTACCATGCTGTGATGTATTTACTTTTAAATGATGTACTTTTCTTTAAGTGTATTTCTCTGTTTTTACAGACACTGAGCAAGACGCATTATGAACTTTATCTCTAACACCTGACAGCTTTTACAGCCTGGAAACTGAGGTTCAGATAATCCATAGCACATCATAAAGCTAGCCTGGTCTAGAACCACAATTTGAACTCTGTTTATATAATGTGTGTTTAAATTTTCAAGTTTCCTTAGGAACTTAACAGCTTAAGAGGTAGGTATTAGATAATAGCATAATTAAACTATAAACTAAATAATTTATTTGGCTTTGAATTCTAAGCCAATAATTCTGACAACCAAGTCGGCAAAATTCACCAGTTTCCATATTAAAGATGCTTCCATAAAAAGATTTTTTAAATATGTTTTAAAATCTTCTTGGGTGATATTAATCGCAAGGCAAGCCAATTTAATTCTAAAAAAATAGAAGAATTTAAGTATAATTACTGCAAGAAAAACTATTATCCAGTAGCATTCTTTACAACCCTTCTATTAACAAATAGCCAAAAATGATTTTAAAATGTTTTACTGACTTACACTTCCAGGAATTTTCCATTAGTATACTTACACATGCATGCAAAGACTTATGTTCACTGTCATATACATTTATACTACCCCTAAAAAAGACACTATTATATACATGAATACAATGGAATAGAACATAGCCTTTAAAAGGAATGAGGCAGGAGAGAGTGACATCACCAAGACCGTGCCATAGTTCATCTTGACTTGGCTCCACCTCACAAGAAGAACAAATAACACCTATTCATGGACAAGACACCATTTAGAGAGCCCCAGAACAGGAGAGTGAGACTGAAGACCCCCTGCATCACAGAGACCAAGACAGACTGCATTAGAAGGGTGAGAGGACCAGCTACACACAGACCTGAATGCCCCTCCCCCAGGCTACCCCAGCATCACACCTGTGGTTCCTCCAGTGGGAAAAGAGAGCCCAAGGTAATATCCAGACCCCCAGCACTGTGGGTCACTTTGTGAGGGCTCCTACTCTGGTTTTGCCCCACGGGGAGGGCAGGGGAATCTACAGGACTCAATCTCTGGGAATCTGATTGTGATAGAGAAGGGGGCTCGGGGCTTCCAATAACCAGCACTCAGAGCTAGGCAGACCAACTTCCTACCCAGAAAGCCCAGGTAGTAATCCCAACCAGCAGCTTGGCTCATCTGCAGAACCAAGTCGGCAGCGCAGTCTGACCAGGGAACTCTGCAGGGTGCAGGTCTGCTTAATTCAGGCCCCTAAACAAGGAGTTTTGCCAGCCCTGGAGCCTGGTCTGCCCATGGCCAGCAGAAGAACTTAGTCATAGCCTGACCTGCTGCAGAGTGTGGCAGCTCCAACTCACAGGAAGGGCCAGCGAGAACACCTGGAAGCTGTGTAACCCAGCAACACTCAAGCCAGGAGGTGGGCAGGCACAGCTGATGGTCCCCAGAGCAAAGCCAGTGGCCTGTTCAACCAAGGAACTTGGGGCACAGGCTGGCTTGAGTCAAGACCATAAACAAAGAGCTTTAGTGGCCTTGGAGCTGCTGCTCCCGCTGCACCAGGCAAGGAAACTAATTTGTAGCCCCACTTACTGCTGAATACAGCCTTCAGCCCGCTCGACCAGGAAACCTTACCAGAGCACACAGAGCTGCAGAGCCCACATAACAGCCCTGCTTACGGTGGCACTTGAACAGACAGCACAGCCTGTGGCTTTCATTGTCTGCAGAGCAAAACTGATGGCCTCACCTGACCAGAATATTCAGTGCAGACTCTTGTCTGGTTCCAGTCCCCAAACAACAAGCTCTGTGGGCCCTGGGTCCCATCTGGCTGCCCCACCACGGCAGCAAAGTTAATTCATAGCCCCACCTCTTGCTGAGTATATTACCAGTCCCGACCATCTAGTAAGGCTGACCAGAGAATCCAGGCAAGAGCAGAGCCCACCCTGCAGCCAGCAGACACCCCAGAAGCCCAGACTGAGCTGACTGGGGAAGAACTGGCTCTGCCAAAGTGAACCTGCAAAGTCTGGAGGGGGACACCACTGCCTAAGGCGTGCAGACACCAACGCATGGAGTCAAGGATCATGAAAGATCAGGTGAACACAACAGCACCAAAGGAGACTAGCAACGCTCTGATAGCTGACCCTAAGAAATGAGATCTGTGAACTGTCAGACAGAGAATTCAGAATAATCCTCTGAAAGACATGTAGTGAACGACAAGATCACACAGACACCTAAGTGAAATTAGAACAATGCAGGAACAAAATGAGAAGTTCAACAAAGAAAGAAAAACCATCCAAAAAACCCAAATAGAAACCCTGGAGCTGAAAAGCACAGTAACTGAATAAAAGAATTCAATAAAGACCTTCAAAAGCAAACAACCACGCAGGAGAAAGAATCAGCAACCAGGAAGGTAGGACATTTGAAATTATCCAGACAGAAAAGCAAAAAGAAAAAAGAAGGGAAAAGAGTGAAGAAAGCCTACAGGACTTGTGGGACACAGTGAAAAGAAACAACATTCTTGTTATGGGAATTCTTGAAGGGGAAGAGTAAGAAAAAGGGGCAGAAAGTACATTTAAAACAGTAATGGCTGAAAACTTCCCCAACCTGGGGAGAGAAATAGACCTCCAGATCCAACAGGTCCAAGGGACCTCAAATAGGTGAACCCGAAGAGGGCTGCACAGAGACACACTACAGTTAAATTGTCAGACGTCAAAGATAAAGAATTTTAAAAGCAGCAAGAGAAAAGAGAGAAGTTACACACAAGAGAGGCCTCATCAAACTATCAGATTTTTCAAAAGACACTTTTCAGGCTAGAAGAAAATGAGATGACATACTCAAAATATTGAGGGGGGGAAAAACCCATCAATCAAGAATACTATACCCAGGGGCTGGCCCCGTGGCCGAGTGGTTAAGTTCGCGCGCTCCGCTGCAGGCGGCCCAGTGTTCCGTTGGTTCGAATCCTGGGCGCAGACATGGCACTGCTCATCAAACCATGCTGAGGCAGCGTCCCACATGCCTACAACTAGAAGGACCCACAACGAAGAATATACAACTATGTACTGGGGGGCTTTGGGGAGAAAAAGGAAAAATAAAATCTTAAAAAAAAAAAAAAAAAGAATACTATGCCCAGCAAAACTGTCGACACTTCAGAAACAAAGAAGGAATAACAGCTTTCCCAAACAAATAAAAGTTCAGAGAATTCATCATGACTAGATCTGCCTTAGGAGAAATGCTAAAGGGGGTTCTTTGAGTGGAAATAAAAGGATGCTGATTAACATTATAAAAACGCAAGAAGGGTATATAAAACTCACTGGTAATGGTAAACATAAAGTACAAGTGGGATTTATCCTAAATAAACAACATAAATTTATGCCTTAAGGAACTAGAAAAAGAACAACAAACTGAGCCCAAAGTTAGCAAAATGAAAGAAATAATTAAGATTAGAACAGAAATAAATGAAATCGAGAACAGGAAAACAAAAGAAAAGATTAACCAAATGACGAACTGCTTCTTTGAAAAGGCAGACAGAACTGACAAAACTTTAGCTAGCGTAACCAAGGAAAAATGAAAGAGGATTCAAATCAAAAGCCTATAAATAAAAAAGGAGACATTACACCTGATACCGCAGACATATAAACATCATAAGAAGTTAGCATGAATAACTATACACCAACAAACTGGACAACCTAGAAGAAATGGAAAAATTCTTAGAACCATACAAACTACAAAGACTGAATCAGGAAGAAATAGAAAGTCTGAACAGACCAATTACTAGTAAGGAGATTAAATCAGTAATCAAAAATCTCCCAAGGAAGTAAAGCTCAGGACCAAATGGCTTCTCTGGGGGACTTTACCAACCATTTAAAGAAGAATTAATGCCAATCCTTCTCAAACGCTTCCAAAAAATTAAAGAGGAGGGAACACTCCCAAACTCATTTTATGAGGCCCAGCATCACCTAAACCAAAGCCAGAAAAAACACTACTAGAAAAGAAAACTACAGACCAACACCTAGTGAATACAGATGCAAAAGTTCTTAATAAAATACTAGCAAACTGAATTCAGCAGCACATTAAAAGGATAATTCCCATGATCAAGTGGGATTCAGACCTGGGATGTAAGGATAGTTCAACATATGCAAACCAATCATTGTGATACATCACATTAATAGAATGAAACAAAAAATCAACTGATCATCTTAATAGATGCAGCAAAAGCATTTGCCATAATTCAATACCTGTTCATGATAAAAAAACTCCTAACAAATTAGGTATAGAAGGAACATACCTCAAAATAACAAAGCCCATGACTAACATAATACTCAATGGTGAAATGTTAAAAGCTTCTCCTGTAAGATCAGGAACAAGACAAGAGTGCCCACTCTCACCACTCCTATCTAACACAGTACTAGAAGTCCTTCACAGAGCAATCAGGCAAAAGAAAAAAAGAAAGAAAGAAAGAAAAGGCATCAGAGTTGGAAAGGAAGAAGTAAAACTGTCTTTATTTGAGGATGACATGATTTTATACAAAGAAAATCCTAAGGACCCCACAAAAAAACACATTAGATCAGTAAATTCAATCAAGTTGCAGGATACAAAATTAACATATAAAAAGCAGTAGTGTTTCTATAACTAACAATGAATTATCTGAAAAAGAATGAAAATCCCATTTAAAATAACATCAAGAACAATAAAATACTTAGGAATAAACTTAACCAAGGAAGTTAAAGAGCTCTACTCTGAAAATTACAAGACATTGATTAAAAAAAACAAAGACGACACAAATAAATAGAAAGGTATCCCGAGCTCGTGGATTGGAAGAACTAATATTGTTAAAATGTTCACATTACACAAAGCCATCTATAGATTCAATGCAATCCCTATTAAGATTCCAATAGCATTTTAGAAGAAACAATCCTAAAATTTATATGGAACCAAGACCCCGAATGGCCGAAGCCATCATGAGAAAGAAGAACAAAGCAGGCACATCACACTTCCTGATTTCAGGCTATACTATAAAGCTGTAGTAATCAAAACACTATGGTACTGGCATAAAAACAGAAAAATAGATTAGTGGAACAGAACTGAGAACCCAGAAATAAACCCAAGCATACACGGTCAAGTAATATTTGACAAGGGAGCCAAGAATACTCAACGGAGAGAAGACAGTCTCTTCAATAAATGGTGCTGGGAAAACTGGATATTCACATGTAAAAGAATGAAACTTGATCCCTATCTTACACCACTTGCAAAAATTAACTCGAAATGGATTAAAGACTTAAACATAAGACCTGAAAACCATGCAAGTGCTGGAAGCAAACACAGGAAAAAAGCTCCTTGACACGGGTCTTGGCAATGATTTTTTGGCTATGACACCTGAAGCACAAGCAACAAAATCTAAAACAAACAAGTGGGACCACATCAAACTAAAAAGCTTCTGCCCAGCAAAAGAATCCACAAAATAAAAAATGAAAGTTTTTATGATACTGAATGGGAAAAAATATCTGCAAGTCATATATCTGATAAGGGGCTAATATCTAAAATATTTAAAGAACTCATAGAACTTAATAGCAAAAAAAATAATAATTTGTCCAATTAAAAAATGAGCAAAAGACTTGAATAGGCATTTTTCCAAAGAAGATATGGTCATGCGTCTCTTAACAACGGGGATATGTTTTGAGAAAAGCGTTGTTAGGCAATTTCATCATTGTGCAAACATCACAGAGTATACTTATACAAACCTAGATGGTATAGACTACTACACATGGGCTATATAGTACTAATCTTATAGGACCACCGTTGTATATGCAGTCTGTCGTTCACTGAAACGTCATCATGCAGCACATAACTCTATACAAAAGGTCAAAAAGTACATGAAAAGATGCTCAACATCATTAGTCACTAGGGAAATGCAAATCAAAACCACAATGAGATATCACCTTATGCCTGTTAAAACCACCATTACCAAAAAGACAAGAGATAAGTAATGCTGGCAAGGATGTGGAGCAAACGGAAGGAACCCTTGTGCACTGTTGGTGGGATTGTAAACTGGTACAATCGCTATGGAAAACAGTATGGAGGATCCCCAAAAAATTTAAAATAGAACTACCATATGATCCAGCAATTCCACTTCTGGAAATACACCCAAAGGAAATGAAAACACTAAGTTGAAAAGATATCTGCACCCACGTGTTCACAGCAGCATTATTTACAGTAGCCGAGACATGGAAACAACCTAAGTATCCATCAACAGATAAACGGACAAAGAAGTTGTGGTGTATATATACAATGAAATATTGTTAAGCCATAAAAAAACAAGAAAATCCTGCCTTTTGCAACAACATGGATGGGCCTTGAGGGCATTACACTAAGTGAAATAAGTCAGACAGATAAAGACAAACACTATATGATCTCACATTTATATGTGAATTCTAAAAACAAAAACAAAAACCGAACTCACAGAATGGAGGTCAGATTTGTGGTTATCAGAGGTGGGGGATGAGGGACGAGGCAATTGGAGAAAGGTGATTAAAAGGTATAAACTTCCAGTTAGAAGATAAATAAGTACCAGGGTTGTTATGTACAGTATGATGACCGCAGTTAACACTGCTCTATGATACATATCAAAGTTAAGAGAGAAAATCCTAAAAGTTATCATCACAAGGAAAAAAATTTTTTGTCCTTATTTTGCTTTCTCTTTTTATTGTATCTATATGAGATGATGGATGCTAACTAAACTTATTTGGTAATTATTTCACAATAAATGTAAGTCAAACCATTATGCTGTACACAGTAAACTTACAGAGTGATATATATCAATTATATCTCAATAAAACAAAAAAATCAATGAAAAGAATGAGGCAGATTTTATATGTGTGAGTATATACATATATATTACATATACATATACATTGATATGTAAAGGGCACTAAATAAACTTTTCAGTGAAAAAACACATATCAAGCAGTATATATGGTACACTCTCACTTGCATAAGAGAGTGAAAAAAAGGACACACATACATATATATATATATATAAAAGAACATGTGCACGTAGAAACAATTTCTTAGTGATTATTTCTTGAGAAGGGGCCTACAATGATAGCATAGAAGGGATACACATTTCATTGTATCTCTCTCTATTCCTTGAATTATTAGGCCCTTTTTTAGTGATTGTATTACTTTTTCAATAGAAAAACTGTTTTAAATATTAACACAAAATTGCTGTAACATTTGTTTTATCTAAATGAGTGGTTTCTAAGGACCCTGAAAAATTTACTCTCTGAAATGGTTTTAAACTTTATTCTTCAATCACAGATCTCACAATTGTAAATCTTCTCCCACAAAAAATAGTAAAAATATTTGTAAATAATATAATAAAATCTAGCCAATTCTTTGAATTATTATACAATAAAAAATTAGTAGGCTCTCAATGAATGATATTTTATTTTACAAGAAGTTCCCTTTTTCAACATTAGAAATCTTTCATTTCTCCAGTAGTCAATAATAGATACAATAACAATTTTTTTAGAATATGATTTATGATGCTAAAAACACTTTTGGCACATGAAAGCTTTAAACATATGACTTAGAGTCATCAGATTCCAGAACTGAAAGTGCCTCCGAATCATCACATTTAACTCCTCAGATGAAGCAACTGAAATCTGGGTGTTACGAGAGCTAAACAAAGTCAGACAGAGTTGAACAAGACCAGAGCTGACCTCCTGGTTTGACCTCCATTATTGTGTCCTAATTAGCTTCGTTTTTTAGAAACAATGCAGAACAGGGAGGTGAGGCAAAGGCAGACCTTCTGGATTTGGTTTCTGAAGGGTGAAAGGGCAGAAAAGCGTTTAGACAGATAGATAGCTAGCCACTTGAATAAAGCATGCCACAGAAAGATGCAGGAAAAGGGACCTAGTGGCCCAATACCAGATAGCTCAATTCTAGTTATGAATAAACTAGGAAAAGTTAAGGGAAGATAACGCTGCATCAATTCTTACTTTCGAAAACGGTTTAAAGTAGAAGACAATATCATTTTTTTCAACACGAAATGAATACCTTCTTGAGGACAGCTCTAGGGTCAAGGGAATTTTAATACCAGTCTCTTACAGGGAAATCTATCAAAAGAAAAAGAAGTCTATTCAAACTTTCTTTCACAGCTCCAGGATACTCAGGCTACTCAAGTTATTCCCCAAAATCTTTAGAAATTTCTAAAAAGGGAAAGAAAGCTTTGTTAATAGTTTCATTATGTTTTTCCGACAAAGTAATTCACTCTGTGCTAATTCAATGTTAAAACAGAGTTGAATTTTTTTTAGGAAGATTAGTCCTGAGTTAACTACTGCCAATCCTTCTCTTTTTGCTGAGGAAGACTGGCCCTGAGCTAACATCCATGCCCATCTTCCTCTACTATATATGGAAGATGCCTACCACAGCATGGCTTTTGCCAAGCGGTGCCATGTCCACACCCGGGATCCAAACTGGTGAACCCCAGGCTGCTGAGAAGTGGAAACATGCGAACTTAACCGCTGCGCCACTGGGCCGGCCCCCAGAGTTGAATTTCTTTATGTATTAAATGTGTGCCCAACAGTTAACTGGAGTCCTTTTAATAATTATGTACATGCTCTTCCATTTAATCTTTTCATAAAACAATTTCCCAGTTAATGATTACAGATTCTTATGATAGTTACAATTCATATTTACTTTATATACCGCTGGTCATATCTGTAACTAATTCGCCACTGCATCCCTGGATAGGGAATGCAACCCCAACCGTGAGTCTTTCTTATGCAAGGTGACACTGGATTGGCACCTTTACCTTCAGCCCATATTGGAGGCCAGTCCCAAGCCCAGTAAGCAAGGGGGCAGTTTGACAGTAATTAAAGGAAACTGCTTACTGGAGGAATCGCTAATGAAATTGCTAACAAAGAACTGCTTATATTAAATCAGTGATTCTCAAAGAGTGGTGCAGGGACATGTAAAGGTCCCTGAGACACTGTCGGGAGTCTGCAAGGTCAGATCTATTTTATAATACAATATTATTGGCTGCTTTCACTCATCATCATGAGTGTAGACTGGAGCTTTCCAAAGGTTATATAACATGTAATATTATATATTATATAATGAAACACAAACATTTGGAAAATCTACCTAATGCAATGTACAAACATTTTCCAAATGATTAATGCATGAAATTACAAAATCATTCATGGGTAAAACATTCATTCAAAGGAGAAGAAAGATCAATGGATTTTAATGTGACAAAGTACAAAAAGTTCAGATATGGTTTCAGATTACACAATGCAAAAACACCTTTAAAAAATACTGCTGACTGAGTTTTAATGTAGTATCAGAGAAGAATATCCAGTTATCTGAAAAGGCTACTTAAAATACTCCTCCATTATCTAACTCCTGGAGACATCTATGTGAGGCTGAATTTTTTTAGATATTTATCAACCATAACAACATATTGCAACAGACTGAATTCAGAAACAGCTATGAGGACCCTCTTGTCCTCTATTAAGACTGATGTTGAAGAAATCTGCAAATATATAAAACAATGCCACTTCTGTCCCAATTTATTTTTGGTTTAGAAAAGAGACATTTTTCATTAAAAGATTTCATGATAACATGTAGTGAGTTGGTTACTATTATTTTTAAGTAAGAAATGTTTTTAAATATTCTCAATTTTAATTTCTAATAAATATCAACAGACACACCCACATCAACAAAAGCTTAATTAACATGTATAACTATTAATATTAAAATAAATAAACATATTAAAATGGAGCTGCTACTTTGACAGGATCCTATTCAATAAATTTATTGAAGTAAAAGCCAAAATAAAGATATAAAGCCAGCTGTAAATAAAGTAATAAACACGTAGTCTGATTTAGCTGTCTTCCCCTTTGTAAAGAACTCAGCAAGTTTAGCCCCATCAAGGCGTTCTTCATCCCTGGTACACGGCCCAGGATCGGGCAGACCACATCGCACAAGGTAGGGGGAAAACAGCTCTCGGGCAGTTGTCTCCACTCACACCTTTGGTTGTTTGTTTGTTTGTTTGGTTGTTTCTCTAACCACTTCTAAACTACTGTGCTCTTAAATTACCGAGAGTGTGCATTCTGTTATTTCATCAAGTAACAAAATGAGCCTGAATCCAACTTACATGTTGATATTCAGAGGGAAGTTTTACCCAGCTCAATTATTTATAGGTAACCCTGAAGAATGCTTTTTTCCCCCTCCCCTAAGAAGAAAATGTAACTCATAAGGAGAATAAGAATTGTGGCCTGAAATCCTTCCTGGAATGACACAATCTATAAACAAACAAAACTGCCTGCCATAAGTTCCAGCTTAAGGACAGACTCTTACAACAAAAACTACGCCAAATGAAAAACAGAAAAAACACCGTACAGACAGGCATCCTTAGGAAAGAACAGCACAGAACTTACAGACAGCACTACTAGACTTTCACTGCAATCTCAAGGAATACTCGGGACTTTCTCGGGTTTTAGTTAATTTGCAAAATGAAACAACAATCGGGCTCCTAGATTTCCCCCTTACCCAATTAGTGGTACTGTCTATAATCGACTGAGTTCTAAGAAAAAAGATTAACTCAGTGTTGGATGGAGTCCACTCTGAATAACTGAATGAGGCATGAAAACAAAAGCTAAATTTCACACTAAATTAACAAATTCAAAAGTAAATATTTCAAATTCTGGATTGATTACTGAGATTATGGAAGACATAATTATATACAGTGGGCCAAAGGCTTTAGGAATACGAAAAGATAAGCTAAAAAGTGAAAATAATTTCCCTCAGGTGGGTTGCAGAGGCTCCTCCATTCAGAAGAGAGTTAGTATGGTGTGACAGATGAAATGAGATTGATTTGAGAGAAATAGGTTCATAATAATATATTAAATGTTGATTCCAATACAATTTCAATCACAACAGAAATGAAGCAGTTTAGATCTCCCAATCAAACTTTGAGGCTTAGAGCTAACAAAATCAACACTCCTAAAACTTGAGAGGAAACATAAAATCAAGCCATTCTTGGTTTTATAATTATTATAAATTATATATAAATATAATAAAAAATAATTACAACAAAAATAAGCTTTGAAATTTGAAAATAAAAACTCACAAGTAACTTTCTCATCTAGAAAGAACTGAGACTAATTACAATTGTTCCAAAGAAAATGAAATACTTAGGAATAAGTCTAACAAAATCCTAGGATTTGTATCCTGAAAACTACAAAATGATGATGAAAGAAATCAAAGATGACCTCAATAAATGGAGAAATATACTGTGTTCAAGAATGGGAAAGTTCAATGTAGTGAAGATGTCAATTCTCCACAAATTGATCCACGTTTAATGCAATTCCTATCAAAATCCCAGGAAGGTGTTTAGAAACACAGACAAGCTTCTTCTAAAGCTTAAAGGGAAAGGCAGAAGACCTAGAGCAGCTAAAATTTACAAACAAAGCGTTAAGACGAGAGGAGTCACTCTGATTTTGTTAAGGCTTACCG
This sequence comes from Equus asinus, assembly GCF_041296235.1. NCBI lineage: Eukaryota > Metazoa > Chordata > Mammalia > Perissodactyla > Equidae > Equus > Equus asinus. The sequence continues at coordinate 19,675,304 of NC_091813.1, forward strand.
TGTAGTCTAATGAAGAGTGTGGTACTGGCAGACGGACACACATATAGATCAATAGAACAGACTAGAAAATCCAGAAACAGACCCACAAAAATATGCCCAACTTATTTCTGACAAAGGAGGAAGGACAACCTTTTCAATAAATGGTACTGGAGCAACTGGGCCCACAGGCAAAAAAAATTGAAGCTCAACCTAAACCTCACACCTTATAAAAAAATTAACTCAAAATGAATCACGGACTTAAAAGTAAAATAAAACCATAAAACTTTTGCTTAAAACACAGTAGAAAATCTATGGGGCTACAGGCAAAGGGTGATAGGTATAGGCAAAGAACTCTTAGACTTGACACCAAAGCACAATCCATAAAAGAAAAATCTGATAAACTGGACCATATCAGAATTTAAAACTTTCCCTCTGATAGAACCTGTGAAGAGGATGAAAAGAGAAAACTACAGACTGGGAGAAAGTATTTGCATACCACATATTTGACAAACAACTTCTATCTAGAAAATATAAAGAATGCCCAAAATCAACAGTAAAAGCACAAACAATCCAATCAGAAAGTAGGCAAAAAACAAGAACAAAATGAATAGAATCTACAGATGGCAAATATGCACATGAAAAGATGCTCAACATCATTAGCCATTAGGAATAACGCAAGTTAAAACCACAAGATAGTACCACACACCTATCAGAATGGCTACAATAAAAAAGAGTGATAACACCAAATGCTGTCAAGGATGAGGAGAAACTGGATCACTTATACATTGCTGATAGAAATGTAAAATGGTACTGTTACTCTGGAAAAGAGAATGGCACTTTCTTACAAAACCAAACATGCGCTTATCATACAACCCATCAAGTGCACTTTCAGGCATATATTCCAGAGAAATGAAAATTTATGTTCACACAAAAACCTGTAGAATACATGATTATAGCAGCTTTATTAGTTAATGGCTAAAAACTGAAAACAATCCAAATGTCCTTCAACAGGACATATCATAACACTCTATGATATATCCTTACCAGGGAATACCACTCAGGAATAAAAAAGGAACAAACTATTGATATTTGCGACGACTTGGATGGAGCTCAAGAAAAGAATGAAATCTGCTAAACTCAGAAGGTTAAATACTGCATGATTCTATTTATATAACGTTCTTTTTTTTTGAGGAAGATTAGCCCTGAGCTAACTACTGTCAGTCCTCCTTTTTTTGCTGAGGAAGCCTGGCCCTGAGCTAACATGCGTGCCCATCTTCTTCTACTTTATATGTGGGAAGCCTACCACAGCATGGCTTGCCAAGCAGTGCCATGTCCTCACCCGGGATCCAAACCGGCAAACCCTGAGCCGCGGAGAAGCGGAGCGTGCTCACTTAACCACTGCGCTACCAGGCTGGCCCCTATGACGTTCTTAAAATGATAAAATTATAGAAATGGTGAACAGATGACTGGATGCCACAGGTTAGAGACGGGGAAGGCAGGAAGGTAGCTGTGCCTATAAAAGTTGGTAACACAAGGGATCCTTGTGATGGAACTGTTCTGCATCTTGACTATGGTGGTGGTCACATGAATCTACAAATGTGATAAAATTGCATAGAACTAAACACACACACACACAAACACAAGTGCACATATATAAAACTGGTGAAATCTGAATAAGGTTAATGGATTGCATCAATGTAGCACAACCAATTTCCTGGTTGTAAAATTATATTCTAGTTATGCAATACGTTACCACTGGGGAAACTGAATGAAGGGCATATGGGGTCTCTCTATATAATTTTCTTACAAATGCATGTCAATCTACAATTAACTCAAAATAAAAAGTTAAAAAGCCTTTTTAAAAAGTAAGAAAAAGAAGAATTGAGGACACTAAACAGTTAACAAGTATTTCAAAGACTTTGTATTAGATTGCTGATTTTCATGCTCCCAAGTGGGCAGCCACATAATTTACCTCCATCTACAACGTAAAATCCACAGACTTATTCTGTTTTTCCTTCTTTCTTTTTTCTCCTCCCTCTCCCATCACTCCATCAACCCCCTTCATAACTGGCTAGAAGAGAGAAGCACAGTAAATAGTATGTATGTGTGTGTGTGGACGCACTGCAATTCCATGTTCTATTTTTATATAAAGACATAAAGAGGGTTTTTTCAATTGTTCTTATTAATTAGCATTCTGTGCCCTTGGTTCCTAATTTAAAAATCCACCATGTGGCACATTTAATACATTCCTTTAAAAATAATTTAAATGTCAGCTATTTGTTGTTTACGACAATAACTGCTTCCAGCCCCTACCTCCACCCCACCTCACAGGCCCTTAAAAAAAAGTTTCCACATGTTTGCTCTGCAATTTGAGTTGATCACTGGTGGAGCCTATACAATAGGATATCTTCAGTGTACTGAAACGAAGATAAGGATTGCTAATTTTAGAGAATAAGCTAGGCACTTTTTCTGGCCACTGATGTACACTGCATTAAACAAGCGACTGCCCCGGGCATGGCATTGACATATGGAGCATGGTATATAATCCAGACTAAGAAGTACTATAATAAACCATGTATTAAAAACACCTAGTTAATACACTGCAGAAAGCTTATTAATTTCTAGTTCTGACTTTCCCTTGCTCAGAGAGCTTTCACAGCAGGCATCATTCCCACACTTTTTCTCTACTTTCCTTTCCAAACTACTTGCTAACTTTAAGCAATTCTAAGCGCTGGCTCAGGACTTCTGTTTGATGTATAGATATTCAGCAGGCAGCACCTAACATGAGTTCTCTATGTAACAGTCACGGGCTGGTACTCTTTTCCTCTCTCGTTTCAAGCAAAATAAAGTTTTAAAAGATCTGTTGTATTCTCAGAGTAGTAATTCAACTTTCTCCCACCCACCTCTCATAGCAGTTTTTATTCTAGGGAGTAGGGGTACACCCTGCCCCAAAAGATGCCTTTCACAAATGTTCAAAGAAATAAAAACAAAGTATTGTTCATGTGGCATTTCTTACACGATGGCCCCAAAATGTCAGTTTTATATAGTTACTATAGTATTTTCAATTTTAGAGAAACAATCAGATAATCAAATAGTATACTTCCCCAAAATGACTAAGCTCCACGAAATTAAACACTCATCCATTAACATGTAGCCCATTAAGGCATACAAGCTGTTGCATCTTGCTCTTAAATATACAATCTTAAATTTTTCCTAATCTCTTACTCACAAAGATAATCCGAAAAAGAACGGTTTTAATTTCCAAGAAAATGCTGAACTGCAATAAGCAGTCTTAACAGAGCACATTAAATGCCCAATGAAAAACAATGCAAAAAAGCACAACTAGAAGCTGTAGAAATTTTACCTTAATTCTTCTTTCGGTGTCATCTAATTTTAACTCTGCTGAAACTAGTTTCTTTGCCAAGTCATCTCGTTCAGGTAGGTGTCTAGCTTCAGAGATCTTTTTCAGTTTCTGTAAGGAAAATTTGGTCCTAGATAGTTCACCTTCTGTATCTTTCACCCTTTTCTCAGTTGCCCGTTCTTTCTCTTGAGATTTTCTTAAGCGCTCTTTCAGTGCTGTCATCTCATTGTTATGACGAGCAATAAGTTGTGAGATTTCATTTTCTGTGTCTTCAAATTTATTCAGGGCTTTCTCCTGTCTGTACTGAAGCCTTTTCAAAGCTTTATTTTCTTTTAGCAGCTCAGCTAACTTGACTTGGAGTTCAGTTACCTCATTCTGCAATTCAGTGATTTTTAGCAGTCTTGCAGAAAGAACCCGTTTTGTAACAAGATCAGTATCTTTCCGAAGCGGCTCCCTATTGAGGCTCTGGGAGCGAAATCCCACTCGGACTCCCTTTCTTTTGGGTGGGCCCTTAGGGCTTGGTTTCCTAGGGGCTAAAAGAGAAACAGTAATAATGTACAGTGAAAGCTGTACCAAACGCAGTATTATTTATTCATCCTAACACAAGTGGATCCTTTAGATATTTTGTTCCTTAAAAAATGATTTTACTATCTTTAGTTAAATAGCAGGTTTTATTTAAAGCTCTTGATATAATGTTTTTCTTAAGAAAGACTTGGAATATTTTAAGAAAGGTCAAGAATATTCTTATCCATCAAAATGACATGCCAGTAGTTTACAGGGAATTATTTTACATTGCTTTAAAAGATGGCAGTATCAGGCTTTACTGTTTTTTTTAAACATTGGCACCTGAGCTAACATCTGTTGCCAATCTTCTTTTTTTTCCCTTCTTTTTCTCTCTAAAGCCCCCCGGTACACAGGTGTATATTCTAGTTGTAGGTCCTCTGGTTGTGCTATGTGGGACACCACCCCAGCATGGCCTGATGAGTGGTCCCATGTCCATACCCAGTATCCAAACTGGCAAAACCCTGGACCCCCGAAGCAGAGTGCGCAGACTTAACCACTCGGCCATGCAGCCGGCCCCAGGCACTACCATTTTCAACTTTACAGATAAGATGGCAAGCCAGAATTCAAACACGGGCAGCATTAGCATGTGGCCTAATAAACACTGGAGAAAACACTGTAATATTCAAGCCATCTGTGCCAAGATATTTGGGATCATTATTTGAAATGTGGAAACGTATGTTTTCTCTAAATTAATTAGAACCCTTTTTCTTTATTTGGGGAAAACAGGATGACAACATGTTGTACAGTAAGAAGATTCACGTTTGGGACTCAGACTTCCAGTTAGTAACTCCTTGGGCAATTCGACTATGCTATTCCAGGTCTATTTTCCCTACCCATAGAACGAGGATACACCATCTATACAAGGTTGTTGTAAGGATTAAACGAAGTATGCACATAAGAAACACGCTTCTACACAAATACGCCATCAGTAATAAGAACTTCATCCCATTTATCAGTGATTAAAAACAGAAACCAGTTTAGCAGTACAGATGTGATTCTAAATGCTTTCTCACGGCTTTCTTTTGTGTGATGTTCAAATCAAAAACATCTGACATAAATTGAGAACAAAATAAAAACGAAAAACTACATTCTAAAAAATATAAGCACATGAAATCTTTAAAGTATACACATTAAATCACATTTCGCAAAAATTTGGAATCTTTCTCTTTTTATGTATGAAACCTAGACCTCAATATACAGAGCACCTGCCCTTTAAAAGAGGCATCTGGGGGCTGGCATAGTGGTTAAGTTTGCACATTCTGCTTCGGTGGCCTGGGGTTTGCAGGTTCGGATCTGAGGCACTGACCTAGCACTGCTCATCAAGCCACGCTGTGACAGCATTCCACGTAAAACAGAGGAAGATTTAGACAGATGTTACCTCAGCAACAACCTTCCTGAAGCAAAAAGAGGAAGATTGGCAACAGATGTTAGCTCAGGGCCAATCTTCCTCACAAAATTAAAAAAGAAAAAAAAAAGGAGGCATCTGGAAGTCTGCCACAGTTGAGAATGAACTTTAATCTCCAAGGTGACTGCATTTTTTCAAGAAGGAGATACATTCCAGAGGAAAAAAGAAAAAATGAAGAAAAACTAGAAAATCCAACCTTTCTCTACTGATCTCCCAACCACGGATACCGATTCCATTATGTAAACAAGAAAAGAATAACAAGTAATATTCATTACTTAACATTACAAAGTTTCACTAAAAAGATGGAAGATTTTATAGAAGCTGTTTTGAATGTGTACTGATTTAGGATTCCTACTCCGTAAATGCTTGAATACGTGAAGGGAAGTTATAATAAAAAGAAATGAGGGAAAACCTACTGGCACCTTTGAAACTCTGCTATCCAGTACAGTAGTCATGAGCCACGTGTGGCTACAGAGAAATCCGCAGTGTGGGCAGTCCAAATTGAGATATGCTGTAATGCTGAAATACACACTGGATTTCAAAAAGGACACTTAGTTCAAAAAAGTAACGCAGAGGGGCCAGCCTAGTGGAGCAGCGGTTAAGGTTGCACATTCTGCTTTGGATCCCGGCTGCGGATCCCGGCTGCAGACCCCGGCTGCAGACATACGCCACCGCTTGTCAGGCCATGCTGTGGCAGGTGTCCCACATAAAATAGAGGAAGATGGGCACAGATGTTACCTCAGGGCCAGTCCTCCTCAGCAAAAAGAGGAGGACTGGTGGCAGATGTTAGCTCAGGGCTGATCTTCCTCAAAAAAAAAAAAAAGAAGAAGAAGAAGAATACAGAATATTCCATACACAATGTTTTCTATTAACTATATTTAGAAATGATAATATTTTGGATATGTTGGGTAAAATAAAACATTATTCAAATTAATTTCACCTGTTTTTCTTTTTAATGTGGTTACTAGACAATATAAAATTACATGTGTGGCTTGCATTTCTGACTTGTATTATATTTCCACTGAACAGCATTGCTTCAATTTTAAAATGAAGCATCCATCATTGCAATTTTATTCTTTCCCAACATACTCAGTTAACAGAGTTTTGGTATCTATATCCTATTATGGAACATGTACTCAGCTCTTGGAATGACACAAACTTTATACATTAAAATGATTGTACATAAAGATGAATGTCAATCGTTCCAAATCCGATTTTTATGTATAAAATTACATTGCTCAGCAAACAAAATTTCATATAAACAGAAACTTGTTTTATTTGAAAACTTAAAGCCTATATAATATGAGAATCGGGATAAAAATTTTCCACTAATATTTCAACTATTTAGTCATACAGAAAGGGCTTCTACAATCAACTTTTTGACATCCTAAAAATCTGAACATTTATTTTTAGCACATTCTATTAGCATGACTACAAACTGATCATTAAAGGTACTCTTAGGGCCAGCCCCATGGCTGAGTGGTTAAGCTCGCGTGCTCCACTTCAGTGACCAAGGGTTTTGCTGGTTTGGATCCTGGGTGTGGACATGGCACCGCTCATCAGGCCATGCAGAGGTGGAGTCCCACACAACACAACCAGAGGCACTCACAACTAGAATCTACAACTATGTCCTGGGGGGCTTTGGAGAGAAGAAGGAGGAAAAAAACGAAGATTGGCAACAGATGTTAGCACAGGTGCCAATCTTTAAAAAAGAAAAAAAAAGATAGAAAAGGTAACCTAGTAAAAAAAAAGAACACAATTTGAACTCAAAAATATCTCCCATCTTTCATCTATGTTTATTTTCATTTTTAAAACTATCAAGATGAAATATAGTGCTAATAGGAGCGAGAAGAAGAAAGATGACTGACTGTCATGTATATCATTCTTCATTGCCCCCTTGTAAAAGTCACCACCAAAAAGAGGGTGGGAAAATACTGCTTTTTTTCTTCCTTCAGAGATTAAAAACAAAATATGATTCATTTAAAAAACATGCAGTAAAGATAAACTATGCATCTACCAAAAACTCAAGTTGTTTTTATTACTGATAAAACAAGAAATATAAATATGTAATACACAAACATGAATAACCTATTATTACATTTTATCATTATACATATAACTTCTCATAGAGCACCAATTTCATTTTTAAAAATAATAAAATATGCTGAAAATTAAAAAGGAGGAGGAATATACTATCAAATATGCAATCCCACAAGTTCAAGTGTTCAAGATGCTATTTTAATCACGTTTGTTCTTCCCTTAGTTTAGCCTACCCTAGTGACTGCAACTTAAACCCAGAGAAATTAACTTAGCACTTAAGGAAAGGTTTCAGTTTGATCCTACTGCTTCATCTGAGATAGACAAACTGCCACAGACTTTAATTCAGAAGACAATGCAAAGCAAACAACAGTACAAGTCAAACTGAAGACGATAATTAAAATTTTTCTGGGTGATGCTGAAACTGTTTTTCATACCTTTTTCTCAACTATCTTCTCAAATAAGATAAGGCTTAAGAAGTTCTGACTCCTTAAGTGGGTGGCCTCCTAAACTGCTTCTGGGGAAGAAATAAAAAATTAAAGTATTCCTACCAATAATTCCCTAGATATGTAAATTATTTCTTGGGAATCAATAGGACTTCTAAGGTTCAACTCTAATGTCTGTTTATTCTTAAATATATAGCAAAACTTTAATATCAGATCATGCTCTCAACCACAAAATCAAAACAAGAGGCCTGCACTGAGACAGACTTAGAGGAAGAGACCAAAAAACCTGCAGCTCCCTAAGAAAGAAAAAAAAGTGCCCAATGGGTAAAAGTATGGACATCCCTGGGAAGCCAGACCAGGGGTCCACAAAAGGGCTGCTTTCAAAAGAACATATATTCTTTGTAGATTTTTAGAAAGCAAATATTACTTTTCAAAGTAAAAATTTATAAAGGCAAATTTAATTACACTCCTGCTTAAATCGTTTCAACAGCTAACTATTCCCCCACAGAAACAGTCAATATATTAGCATACAATTCAAGGCGTTTCATGACCTGCCCACTGTTTTCCTTTTTAGCTCTCAAGTTTACCACTCCCTGCTGTGCAACCTAAACTCTCACCATTCTAAGCTACTGCTGTTATAGCTGTGCTGCATTTATTAACCCATGCTATAATCACCTTATTTACCTTAGCTTATTTCGCTATGGTGTACTTGTAGCCCTTACATATTTTGTTACTTAGTATATCAGGGTTTTCTTGACCAGGGATTTATTAAGATGAAGAAGAGATTTCTAGAACATTACCTAATCAAATACCTAGTTCCAGACTAAAAACATTTTAATAAGAAAAATTATGTATTTGTAATGATTAATCTTGCTTCCATTATAGAACAGTTTAACAGAAAACAGACTGGTGGTCCTGAGTCCCAAATTCCATTTCTAGGTTTAATTTGAACTTTTGCAGTAAGCACTGCATTCCCTAGGGGAAGTAATTTTACTCAATCTACAGAAATACCCCTTAACCACTTTATATCAGTGCCTTTCACTACTTTTTTAAAATGGAGACAAAGAAAGGTACAAACGTTTTGTGATTTATTCTTTTTACCTTTATAAAACCTCAGAAACCCCAAGACAAGCATTTATTTAGGAAGAAGAGAAAACAAAATGAGAAGCCTTAGTTACAGTGCTTTCTTCTGTATATAGGATGACTTTGAATATAACAAAGGATAATACACAGCACCAATAGCACAGCACTAATACTAATAGAAGAGTTTCATTCATAAAGCTCTCAAGCACTCAAAACGAGTCTTCTATGGGCCGGCCCTGTGGCCAAGTGGTTAAGTTCGGGTGCTCCGGTGCAGCAGCCCGTGGCTTTGCCGGTTTGGATCCTGGGCACAGACGTGGCACTGCTCATCAAGCCACACTGAGGCAGTCTCCCACATGCCACAACTTGAAGGACCCACAACTAAAAACACACAACTATGTACCAGGGGGCATTGGGGAGAAAAAAGAAAAATAAAAAATCTTCTAAAAAATGAGTCTTCTAGGGGTCAGCCTGGTGGCGCAGTGGTTAAGTGCACATGTTCCACTTCTCAGCGGCCCAGGATTTGCCTGTTCAGATCCCAGGTGTGGACATGGCACCACTTGGCAAAAGCCATGCTGTGGTAGGTGTCCCATGTATAAAGTAGAGGAAGACGGGCATGGATGTTAGCTCAGAGCCAGTCTTCCTCAGCAAAAAGAGGAAGATTGGCAATAGTTAGCTCAGGGCTAATCTGCTTTAAAAAAAAAAAAAAAGAGTCTTCTAGATCTAGCAAACTCTTTTAAAGACTTACCTTGGTGATGAACTTGGCTATCTGAAATTTGTCTTCTGGGATTTTTTCCCTTAATACTAGTAGGTGAAGAGGAATTGACCAGCGATGACCGGGCAGAAGATTGTGGAGTAGTTCCAAAATCAGATGAACAGTAAGAGTAGCGGTGTCGGCCTGCCTTACTTTCTCGATCAGTATCTGGACTTCTTTCTCTTTCCCCCATGGTTTTGAATAATGGTCTCTATTCACATAATTTCACAGATTATTTTCTCCAGAAAAATCCATGACAAGCCTGAAGAGCATTTTTTAGAGTCTTCAGATTCTGTTGATAATACTCCTGACTGTGCAGTTTGTTTTCTCTACAGATCCGTAGTCCACAATTCACAATAGCAACCAGAAGATACACTTTCTTCCTCTACAATTAAGGAATGGGGAGGGAAACATCATATTTCACGAAACAGATTTACACAGTTAATTACAATGAAAGACACCAAAAGTAAAATAATACACTGCTTACAAATTTTTTAAAAGCTATAATTTAATTCATCTATATTTTCACATGTATTTACAGTATTCAGAGAAAAGATCGATGGTCATTGCCTAGATAGAGAACATATAAAGTACCTGACATTTAAGAGCTTCTCAATAAATGTTAACTGAATATGATTCTCTTAAACCTTACGATTTATATCAACACAAATGCTGATTTTTAACAGGTGAATAATGATCAAATAACCAGTGTTTTATTTTTTGCAGGGATACTGGTGGCGGTGGTAAAGAACAGGTCTGCTAGTAAGGACAAAGAAAAATATCTAAGATTAACTACATAAAAATATATAACTAAAGTATATAAAATATTAATAAAATTAAAACACTTGATAAAAAGCATTTGTACCATGACAGAAAAATGGTCACCATCCTTAACACATAAATAAATACCTTATATTACTCCATAAGAAAAATATGAGGTCAAAAAGTTAAATGGGCAAATACATGTTAAGACCCACAGCAGGCACATAAAAATACTCAACCTCAGATATCATTTTTAAACCTATCAAACTATGAAAAATTTTTCAAAACAACACTCAATGTTGCCAGAATGCCTGTCAAGAAAAGATCTACAGAATTCTCGGGGAAAAAAGTTAGCAAGATGTATTAAAACTTTAGTTTCCAGGGTAATGTCAGAAACACAGTGGAGTGAGCTGTTTCCTTCACCTCTCCCCCTTTTGAACTACAACTAAATGGGCATTCACTGACCAATGGAGGAAGCCCACACAGCACAACAGGACGCCTGAGAGACACACACAGCTGCACATTTGAGGGTGGATGGACTGGCCCCATGGGACATGGCAGAGATAGGTAAGCATGCCCTGCTCTCCCCTGGTAGCCCTGTGCACGCACATGAATGCTTTCCAAGCTGGTGTAAGCCCCTGGAAAGTGGGAGCATGCACTGGGGTGACCATAGGAGGAGGCAGTGGTAACTCTTAGCCTACGCTTGTGGTCCCAGTGGAGAGGGGGAGCCAACTGCGCCCCTATGCTGCCAAGGAGCAGCTGTAGCTCAGGTCCCAGTGAGGAAGCCCTGCCCGCCAAGCACAGAGGCCCCGTGGATGGCAAACCATAAACAGAAACCTCAGCAGATCTATGTGCTGGGGCAAACGCCTCCTCGGAGTGTGTGTGAGGGAACCTGTCCCAGGCAGCTGTGAGAATAGGCACAGCAGCTTTGAGCCCACTGGTAATCAATTTCTGGTGGGGTGGGGAAGCTCAGAGTGCCCCTAGCCCAGCAAGTAAGCCCACCCAACAAGGACAATCCACACAAGTGCCTGAACGCACCCCACAGGCTAGGGTAAACACCCATAATACCCCCACAGCTTGCAGCAGATGGGGTGGGGCCAGAAACGCTGCTCCAGTGTCACCCTAGAGGTAACAGGGAATCTGAATCCTAAGAATACCACAAATGCCCCGACAAAAGATTAGTTTGTCAAACACCATGAGAAACTGCAGCAACAATTCAGACAAGAAGGAAAATGACAATACTCAAGGAAGCAACACTCAAGATATAAAAATATACAACCTAAATGACAGAGAATTCAAAATAGCCATTATAAGGAAACTCAATGACTTACAAGAAAACACAGAAAGACAATTCAAGGAGTTCAGCAATAAAATGAATGTCTTCACCAAAAAGATTGAAAACCATAAAGAAAAAAAATCAAGGGGGCCGGCCTTGTGGCCCCGCAGTTAAGTGGGCACATTCTGCTTCAGTGGCCCAGAGTTCACTGGTTTGGATCCCAGATGCAGACATGGCACCGCTTGGCAAGGCATGCTGTGGTAGGCATCTCACATATAAAGTAGAGGAAGATGGGCACGGGTGTTAGCTCAGGGCCAGACTTCCTCAGCAAAAAGAAGAGGACTGGCAGCTGATGTTAGCTCAGGGCTAATCTTCCTCAAAAAAAAAAAAAAAAACAACAAATCAAGCAGAAATTCTGGATATGAAAAACACAATTAATGAAATAAAAAATAATCTAGAATCATTAAGAAATACAACTGATCTTATGGTGGAAAGAACTAGTCTTCTTGAGGATAAAAATGCAGAAATTCTACAGGTGAAGAAGGAGACAGAAGTAAGACTTAAAAAAAGTGAAGGAATTCTTTGAGAAACATCCGACTCAATTAGGAAAAGCAACATAAGGATTATAGGTATTCCAGGGAGAAGCGAAGGAGAAAGGAGTCGAGAGGTGTTCAAAGAAATAATTGCTGAGAGATTCCCAAACCTGGGGATGGTTTTAGATTTACAGATTAATGAAATTAATCGAATGTCCAACGTGAAAAGACCCTCTCCAAAGCATATAATACTAAAAATGGCAAAAGTTTGGGATAAAGAAAGAATATTAGGAGCAGAACAGCAGAAGAAAGTAACCTACAAAGGAAACCCTATCTGGCTTTCAGCAGATTTCTTGGCAGAAACCCTACAGGTCAGGAGAGAATGAAATGATATATTCAAAATACTGAAAGATAAAAACTTTCAGCAAAGATTACTCTATCCAGCAAAACTTTCTTTCAGATACAATGGAGAAATAAAAGCTTTCCCAGATAAACAAAAGCTGAGGGAGTTCATCGCCACTAGACCTCTCCTACAAGAAATAATTAAAGATGCCCTCACACTGGCAACAAAAAGGCAAAGGTCTACAGAGCTCTGAGCAAGGAGACAAACAGAGAGACATGATCAGAAACCTGCAGCTCTCAACCAGAAGTAGGGAGGCAAAGAATCAATTACAACTTAAAAGAGAAACCGAAAGAAAGCATCAAACATAACGATAAACACTTCAACTCAGCCACACACACACAAAATTCAAAACAGAACAATTTGTAACAGCAATTACTCAGAAAAGGAGAGGAAAGGGAAGGAACCTACTTAGGTTAATGGAGAGAAGAGGCTATAAGAAAATGGACTATCTCATTCCAGTATCTTTCATACAATCCTCACAGTAACCACTAAACAAAAAATCAGAGCAGAGCCACAATTCACAAAAAGACAGAAAACTGAGAAATCTTCCTCAGAAAACCACCAAAATGAAATGGCAGTCAGCAATACAGAGAAAGAGAAACAGTGGAAACATAGAACAACCAGAAAACAAGACATAAAATGGCAACACTAAGCCCTCAAATAGCAATAATCACTCTAAATGTAAATGGGTTGAATTCTCCAATCAAAAGACACAGAGTAGCTGAATGGGTTAAAAAACAAGACCTAACAATATGCTGCCTCCAGAAAATGCACCTCAGCTTGAAAGACAAGCATAGGCTTAGAGTGAAGGGATGGAAGACAATACTCCAAGCTAATGATCAACAAAAGAAAGCAGGTGTTGTCATACTTTTCTCAGATAAAGCAGACTTCAAGTTAAAAGAGACAATGAGAGACAAAGAGAGGCAATATATAATGACAAAAGGGACATTCCACCAAGAGGACATAACACTTACTAATACATATGCACCTAACACAGGGGCACCAAAGTACATAAAGCAATTATTAACAGGCCTAAAGGAAGAAATTAACAGCCACACAATCACAGTAAGGGAGCTCAACACCTCACTTATTTCAATGGATAGATCATCCAGACAACACATCAACAAGGAAACAGGAAATTTATATAAAACACTTGACCAGACGAACTTAATAGATATATAGAGAGCATTCTATCCCAAAACAGCAGAATATACATTCTTCTCAAGTGCCCATGGAACATTCTTAAATATAGACCATATGTTGGGTAACAAGGGAAGCCCCAATATAACCAAGAAGATTGAAATCATCCCAACCATCTTTTCTGACCACAACACTATGAAGCTAGAAATCAACCACAGGAACAAAACTGGGAAAGTCAGAAGTATGTGGAGACTAAACAACATGCTATTGAACCACCACTGGATCACTGAAGAAATCAAAAGGGAAATTAAAAAATACCTGGAGACAAATAAAAATGAAAATACAACATACCAAGTCTTATGGGATGCAGCAAAAGTGGTCATAAGATGGAAATTAATAGAAATACAGGCCCACTTCAACAATCAAGAAAAATCTCAAATAAGTAATCTTAAAACACACCTAACAGAGCTAGAAAAAGAAGAACAAAGCCCAAAGTCAGCAGAAGGAGGGAAATAATAAAAATTAGAGCAGAAATAGAGACTATAAAAACAGTAGAAAAGATTAATAAGAGTTTAATAAGATTAATAACAGTACAAAATCAATTTTAAAAAATCAGTTGCATTTCTATATACTAGCAATGAACGAGCAGAAAAAGAAATCCAGTGGGTTCTTTGAGAAGATAAACAAAACTGACAAACCCTCAGCCATACTTACCAAGAAAAAAAGAGAGAAGGCTCAAATAAATAAAAGGAAAAATGAAAGAGGAGAAATTACAACAGATACTGCAGAAATACAAAATATTATAAGAGAATACTATGAAAAACTATAAGCTCACAAATTCAATAACCTATTAAAAATGGAGGAACACCTAGACTCACACAACCTCCCAAAACTGAATCAAGAAACAGAGAATCTGAATAGATCAATCACAAGTACAGAGATTGAAACAGCAACCAAAACCTCCCAAAAACAAAAGTCCAGAACCAGATGGCTTCTCTGGAGAATTCTACCAAACATTCAAAGCAGATTTAGTACCTATCCTTGCCAAACGATTCTGAAAAACTGAAGAAGATGGATGCTTCCTAACACATTTTATCAGACCAACATCACCTTGATCCCAAAACCAGACAAGTACAACACAAAAAAGGAAAGTTACAGGCCAATATTGCTGATGAACATACATGCAAAATTCCTCAACAAAATATTGGCAAACCGAATACAGCAACACATGAAAAGAACTGTACACCACGATCAAGTGGGATTCACTCCAGGGATGCAGGGATGGCTCAACGTCCACAAATCAATCAATGTGATACACCACATTAACAAAATGAGGAATAAAAATCACATGATCATCTCAATAGATGCAGAGAAAGCATCTAACAAGATCCAACATCCATTTATGATAAAAACTCTCAATAAAATGGGTATGGAAGCAAAGTACCTCAACATAATAAAGACCATATATGACAAACCCACAGTCAACATGATACTTGATGATGAAAAACTGAAAGCCATCCCTCTGAGAACAGGAACATAGTACTGGAGATATTGGCCAGAGCAATTAGGCAAGAAAAAGAGATAAAATGAATCCAAATTGGAAAAGAAGTAGTGAAACTTTTACTACTTGCAGATGATATGATTCTATATAAGAAAACTCTAAAGAATCCACCACAAAACTATTAGAAATAATCAACTACAGCAAAGCTGCAGAGTACAAAATCAATTTTAAAAAATCAGTTGCATTTCTATATACTAACAATGAACGAGCAGAAAAAGAAATCAAGAATACAATCTCATTTACAATTGCAACAAAAAGAATAAATACCTAAGAATAAACTTAACCAAAGAGGTGAAAGACCTGTACACTGAAAACTGCAAGACATTACTGAAAGAAATTGAAGAAGACATAAAGAAATGGAAAGATATTCCATGTTCAGGGGTCAGAAGAATAAATATAGTCAAAACGTCCATACTACCTAAAGCAATCTACAGATTCAATGCAATCCCAATCAAAATCCCAATGACATTCTTCAAAGAAATAGAACAAAGAATAAAAAAATTTATATGGAATAACAAAAGACCCCGAATACCCAAAGCAATCCTGAGAAAAAAGAACAAAGCTAGAGGCATCACAATCCCTGACTTCACAACATACTACAAAGTTACAGCAATCAAAACAGCATGGTACTGGCACAAAAACAGACAAACAGATCAATGGATCAGAATTGAAAGCCTAGAAATAAAACCACACATCTATAGACAGTTAATCTTTGACAAAGGAGCCAAGAACATATAATGAAGAAAGGGAAGTCTCTTCAATAAATGGTGTTGGGAAAACTGGGCAGCTACATGCAAAAGAATGAAAGTAGACGGGGGCTGGCCCCGTGGCCGAGTGGTTAAGTCCATGTGCTCCGCTGCAGGCGGCCCAGTGTTTCGTTGGTTTGAATCCTGGGCACGGACATGGCACTGCTCATCAAACCACGCTGAGGCAGCATCCCACATGCTACTACTAGAAGGACCCACAACGAAGAATATACAACTATGTACTGGGGGGCTTTGGGGAGAAAAAGGAAAGAGTAAAATCTTTAAAAAAAAAAAAAGAATGAAAGTAGACCATTACCTTGCACCACGCACAAAAAATGACTCTGAATGGATTAAAGATTTGAATGTAAGAACTGAAACCATAAAAACGCTAGAAGAAAATATAGGCAGTACACTCTTTGACATGGGTCTTAGCCACATCTTTTTGAATACCATGTCTACTTGGGTAAGGAAAACAAAAGAAAAAATTAACAAATGGGACTACATCAGACTAAAAAGCTTCTGCAAAGCAAAAGAAACCATCATCAAAATGGAAAGACAACCCACCAACTAGGAGAAAATATTTGCAAATCATTTATCAGACAAGGAATTGATTGCCAAAGTATATAAAGAACTCACCCAACTCAACAACAAAAAACCCAACCCAATCAAAAAATGGGCAGAGTATATGACCAGACATTTTTCCAAGGAAGATATA